>NC_138128.1:75839993-76439993 GCF_964188305.1 Podarcis bocagei
AGGCAAGTTGTTGTTTTTTAAGCAACACTGAGATAATTTATATCTGCCTGTTGCAGATGTAAAAATATCTGTTTTAGATATTTCCAAATGGTCTGGGGAGCACATACACACGCACACACCTTTCCTTATTCATAAGCCATTATGAGTATTCCCATACGCTTCATCTTTTGATTGCCTCATGTTAATGTCAAACTCATCTCTTTAAAAAAGTCAATGCATTTACATTGCCAATGCTATTTATGACCTGTTTTTCTTCATGAGAAACATTAAGCAAGATATGATGAGGTTTATTTATTTCAGGTAGAGAACTAAGGTCACAAAAATCCCTTATCCTTCTTTCCCCCATCCCATCTGACAACAACAAAAGTTAGTAATAAAACTTAGAAGTCAGCCTCTACGTATTAACTGAGATGTGGCAAGAGCTTAAAATATCTAAGTTAGAGCCCTGTTAGAGACAGCGAGTCAGTCGTAAGTGAACTTGGTTGGATAGTGGTTCAGACTCCTGCTGAAGTTCTAATGTGAACCTGCATAAGAAATTTTACGTAGTTTGCCTCCCTGAGGCTAGTGGGAAATTTCACAATGTGTCATCGCTAGGGCTGTGCATTGGTTCCCAGTGTACCCTGAATTGTGAGGCAAATCAGGGTGATTCAGGAAAGGTTCTCACATTTCCAAGTTCAAGTGTATCATTAGCAAGGCATCTCAGGTTGGATCAGTACCCCTTCAACTTCCTAGCAGATTTGTGACATCAGTGGTAAAAAAATGCATTACTCACCTCCCCTGCCCCATCTCAACCCTGTGGTGAGAAATGATACCAGGCTGACTGGGAAACTCTCTGAACTTGAAAGGGTTGTGTGTGAAAAGCTTGGGAGGGGGATTTCTCTTTCGATGGGCAGCTCTACCTTTTAATCACAGTAAATTATTTCTCCGATCACAGTATTTGGGGAAGGGATTGAGAACTGTGTTGCTTTTTGTGTGGATCTGAGCTTTCCTCTCAATGCAAGTCAACAGAGAAATCTCCACTGCATTCTCATACATACATGTGGGGAGATGCTGAAGCTCACATCTCCATCAGTGACCTTTGAGGTAAAAGGTCTTTACTGGGAGTGGCATTTCCGCCGCCCCTGTCTTTCCTGTGGATTTATCCTCTTTTTCCACCCCTGCTTCCCCTATGCAAGTCAGTGGAGACTTCTCTCTCTCCCAGGCTGGGGGAGGAATGGTTGTGAGCATGCACATAGGGATATCGCTTTCATGGTTTTATTTATTTGTTTATTCATTGAATGCAGAGTACTATGGAATTCTAATGTTGTGGGAATATAGGAGATTAGAATATGAACTACGTGTCTTCCAGAGCTATGGAGAACCTGCCTGTTGTGATGAAAGTTTGTCTGTGGCTAATTGTCAACGGCGGTCAGCTGACTCAGTGCCAGTGTCTCTATCTGCCATAGCTCTTTTCTGAGCTTGCAGAGTGACAGCTTGCAGCAGTCAGAGAGAAATGGCAGGCAACAGAAGTCTCCGAAACCACACCCACCAAACAGTAATATGCCAACCCCCCTCCCCCCAAAAAAGCCTCAGCAACTTCGAGGAGATTGAAGGCCTTTCGATGGAAGGTTCTTGGTTTTAACAAATGCATTGAGACCAAGGCTAGCAACTACACTAGTCATGATGGCTGTGTACTGTGTACTCCAATATCCGAGGCAGTGTGCCTCTAAGTACCAGTTGCTAGGGAGCACAAGTGGGGGAGTGCAATTGCACTTGTGTCCTGCTTGCAGGATTCCCACAGGCATCTGGTTGGCCACTGTGAGAACAAGATGCTGGCCGAGAAGTATCTTTGTCTGATCTAGCAGAGCTCTTCTTTTGTCATGCGGAAGTAGCAGAAAGCAGGAATATAGTAGTTCCTCCTAGGTACATGAGCCCCTATTGAATCTGCATCTGTCACTTCACCACATTCTCTTAGATACACTTTTTCTAAAGTGATCTATTAATGTGCAACATTTCCCCCCTAACTGAACATTGCCATTCTATTTAATGAGAACATGTGGCTCAAGTGAATTCTTTTCTGATTTCACCAGACAAATATTGATTGACTCACATTAAAGACGTTTTACTGCTTTAAAAATGCAGCAAAGTCCAAATCACTTGAATGTACTTCATTCATCCCCTACTTATATTTAGTACCCCAGACGTGTGATCTATATTGTGTCTTGTTAAAGCAGAGGGATAGATTTGTGATGCTTAAGATGACCCATCTAGTTAAGAGAACAATTTGTACACAACTTACTTGAACAAAAAGGCTTTTATAAAAATAACAGAATTAGGTTTAAAATGTCAGGTGGTAATCAATTTCAGATGTCAACAGTCTATACAAACATATAATTTAGTGCTTTATCCTTGTTCTATCAGTACAATAAGGATGGTCCATTGGGCTGTCTGGAAAGTTATTTTTATCTGAAGTAGCATTTTTATTTGTATTGATTCCACACAACTGTGATGTGTGTGCCATGTGTTAATACATTGACACTTGTCTGAGGTTAACTGTAATAAGGAGAGCTGGGAAACAGAGGATGGACAATTGCTTTTGATGTTTCTGGGAAGCAAATAAAACCAAGGCAATAGAGGAGGCCCAGATGGACAGTTCACGGCACTGCAACACATCTGGGCAGGAGCAGGATATTGGCCTGTATTGTTGTAACCCAGAATTATGCTTGTATTCTTGTGTGATCTTCCTGCCTTGTGCTTGCTCCACAGACCAGAGATAAATGGTCAGGGGAGAGAGGATGCAAACGTACCACATTGCACACTAAGCCTCCCTCTGCACTATGCATTTAAAGCAGTATCATACCACTTTGAAGTGACATGGTTTCTCCCAAAGAAGCTTGGGAACTTAAGGGATGCTGAAAGTTGAGAGTTCTCTAAGTGTATAACAGCCAATCCGTCTTCTTAAGGAACTCTGAGAACAGTAGCTCTGTGAGGGGAATATGGGTGTCTTGACTACCCTCAGCACCCTTAGCAACTTACAATTTCCAGGATATTAATTTTTTTGTGGGGAGTCATGTCTGTTAAGTGGTATGATACTGCTTTAAAGGTACAGCAGAAATGGGGCCTGAGTGGCGCTCTCTCATTAGAGAAGGTTGAGATATGCACTACAAGCAGACTGAGCACCAAACTAGCCCACCATATGCTTGCTTGATATCTTTGTGAAGCCATATGGCTTGCAGTGACTTTTTGTGGACTTTTCCAATACCAGACATATATTTAAGGATTTTGTGAATGTGACAACATGTATTCTAATATGGTTTTTGTTGTATTTCTTTTATTCTTAACCTTTCTTTATTTTGTTAGCATTAAAATGTGAGTCTGATGCATATTATATTCTTCAATGCTTATAACTTACCATTATGAATCAATGTAAAAATACAAACTGCATTTTTTTGGTTCTTTGTGCAAAGCATGATTCTTTGGGTAGGTTGGGTAGGTAGTCATAAGCATACCCTGCAAGCTATGCCTTGAATTAAGTGAATTGGGGTTTTGGAGGTGGGTTAGGTGGGTGAGTGGGAATCATAAACCACACTGCCCTGAAATGTGTCCCATTCTAGATATAAGAAAGTGGTTTGTTTATATATTTGGTGGGTTCGGGAAATCATAAACAGTCTATCCTGCCCCTGCCAGTACCTCTACCCCACTCCCACTTTCCAGCAGTTTCTCCTCCAAATCAGTTTGATTTCCCTTGCAGGGAGAGACTCTCCTCCACCCACAATCATCTTTATATAAAGTCTGCTAATGTTAATTTCTCCACCGCCTCTCAAATTCCTACCCATTAGCATAAGCCACTCCCCTCTGCAATTCATTACAGTTCCAGAAGTACTACTTAAAAAACAGAACACTGCCTCCAATGGAGCCTCCACTTTCTGTGGCAGTCACTCTTTCTGATCAGAACAACAGGGAACTGACTGCAATGAATTCACAGTGCATCCACTGTAAGTTGCGAGCCATGCCCATGCCTGTGTGACATGGAGGTATCAGCACTATTGGACTACATCCCCCCCCCCCCGCAACAACCCATTGATTTGATTTGCCCCTTGCATAGTTTTGTCTTGCAGTGCACCACTTCATTTTCTCCTCTGTGGGGAGGGAGGATGACACAGAACATATAAAACCATGTCTCCTCTCCCCTTGGCTTGAGGAGCAGGCGACCACCAGTTGCACTTTGCAAAGCAGTGAATGGAGTATACTGAACCAAACAAATACAAGCACACACACAAAACTGTGTTTGCAAATGTTTTTCACTTTGTAAACTTCCCATGACCTTATTCAAATCAATACCTTTTAAACAGATGTAGCTTGAACTACATCTTACACAGCTTACCACAGAATACTTTAGGAGTCTGGAGTCTCTGTACCAGGGATTGGGGAGGAGATGTTTTGCTTTGCTAAATCCAAACAAACAATTGATGAAATAGGAAATACATTTGCTGGGCAATATATGTTGTTAATATGCTAGCTAGTGGAAAAGAAAAAAGGACAAGCGACAGCAACTGTGGCTCTCTCTCTCTCTCTCTCTCTCTCTCTCTCTCTCTCTCTCTCTCTCTCTCTGTGTGTGTGTGTGTGTGTGTGTGTGTGACCTCCTCCTTCACTTGAACAGACAATAACCCTGAGGCAAGATGCATCCTTCAGTAGGCAATTACTGGCACATCGATTTTTCAGCTCATCTGCAATCATTAGGAAAAAAACAAAAACAATGATGCTATTTTTCAAAAACATAAAGGACCAGATCAGGACTAATTAAAAGTAGTGAAGTGAGATCTGTAACGAAACAGGAATGGATGATGAGTCTGGCAAATTGTCACCTAAACTGATACGAGGAACCAGAATACACCCCTACTCATACCGTAGGCTTGATTTGCAGCACACTTGCCAAAAATGTTGTATTAGGATGGCTGGTATCTTAACAGTCTCTCAGGAAGAGAAAGAGGACAAAAAGGCTAGATCAATATTTCCCCCGAATTGATTCTGTTTATATCAGGATTAGTTAACTTCGCTCACACACCAGGAACATCCAGCTGCAACCAAAACAGAGTCTTTTCCTGGTGTACAGACTGTACTGAAGGCAAAGTCCTGAGATGACAGGACAATATCTCACAGTGATGCCATTTCCGGTATACAGAAAAAGAACAGGAAATGATACCCTCAAGTCTGGAATAACTCCAAAAGATAAATGCACATACTGTGTATCTTGGCTACTGACTCTTTCTGGTTTCCATGCCTTAAAAATACTTACTGATGAGATCAGAGGACAGAAGGGTCTTAAAGTAATGCTTTAAAATGAGGAAGAGTCCCATAAAGTTTGAGAACAGTACTTGGCACACATTACTGCTACTTGTTGTACTGTACTTATATCACCACAATATATGTAAGATAATCTTCTGTCCAGCTACTGCATAGATTTGACCCTGTGTCATTCATGGAGGGGGGCACAGATTCCAGATGCAAAAAGCCCCTAAACTGGCAAGCAGATGTGTGGACTCCCATGATATTCCAGTAACTTATGAATCAGGAGAAAGCATGGACAGCGGCAAAATACTGAAGTGATAATCACTGATGTGATGTCATCATAATACCATTAATTTTTCCACACCATGACCATGATTGTGAATGCACATTACATATGCATAGTGATATCACCATATCCTAGAAAAGGAACACATAGTGGTTAGAAACAGTATGTGGTGAGATACATGTCACAATGTGCATATGTAATATGCCAGTGCATTCAGACATGCCCCAAATTTGTTCTGCATTTTCCCCATCACAGTCACCCTATACTGTATTCCAAGACATAGTGTATTCCAACCTACTGAACTGGGTTAGAGTCTTCTATAGCCAAGATATCAGGCAGATTAGCCATGATCATTCAGATGGCATATCATTCAACAAGCCAGGAATGACTAGGGCACACCATGTCGGAGAATAATTTTAAAAGAACAAAGCACTGAGCAAAACACTGTTGTGTACAATTCTACTATTAACAAATAAGCATTTTGAAATGTCTACCTCTGATTTTGACAGAAGATTCAAATAAGTAACCATGATGTCAAAATTACCCATAGTGAAAAGTTTGAAAAACAGACAAATAAAGGTGTGGTTTTTTCTGTAGAAACTGTATTGACAGTGTGTGATGAATCAGTTGCTTCTTTGAAATATAGTATCTCTTGTTGACAACCCTTTGTGATGTAGGAAATCAAGGAGTGTCACTTTGGGGCAAGTATCCTTTTGATATGTGTCAGGTTGATGTGTGTCAGGTTGATGTAGTCAATTTGCTGACTTTCTTTTCAGTGAGGCAAACCTTCAATAGAATTTCCACTGTTTGTATCTTACCATGGCATTTATCCCTCTGTGTCAGTATTAGTTCACTTAGTCTTTGCTTTGACTAGTGACTGAATATAGCAGCAGCTGTAACTCTGCATGATTCCAAATATGTTTATTCCTGTGGATACACTATGAGGTACAAAAACATTTCTAACATTTGTTCATTTGTAGGCTGACACTTAGAAATTGCACTTAGAATATTTTGATACCCACTCCACAGCAAAAGCTAACATGGAGTCTATTTTTAAACCATCCTTCAACAGCAGGGCATCTTCATCTACCTAGATGCATTAATATTCTCAAAGATAGCATTCATTTTTGCTTTGCTAAGTAAACAGTCCTTTTAGTCCAGGTTCAGCCATCCCTATTTCCTGATAGCTCATACAAAATAGTGTCTAAGAGACTGAGCTGCAGATCGTGAAGTCCACAGTTCAAATCTTGCCTCTGTTATTAACTCAACAAGTTATTATCTTGACCTCCTTTGGCAAAATTGCAACAATGGTGTAGTGCTTTTATAGAGTGCAGCTGCCACATTCTAAGGGTTAGTTTAGACCAAGGGTTAGTTTAGCCTTCCCATCCTGGTGCGCTCCAGAAATGTTGTTGCACTACAGATCCCATCATCCCTGATCACTGGGCATGCCGGCTGGAGGTAATCAGAGTTAGAGTTCAAGAGTATCTGGAGTGCCACAGGTTCATACATGAGCTGTGGGAAGCCTCATGTGCTCCCCTTCTACTTTCCATTGGGTGGGGGTAGTGAAAGCTTCCATTGCCATTTTTAAAAACTAAACCACAGTTTTCAGGGTTCATATTTAACCATGGTTTAGTCAAAAATGAAAGCGGAGCCAGCCCTAATGCAGTTATATTATTATTATTAATAATAATAATAATAATAATAATAATAATAATAATAATAATAATAATAATAATAATTTATTATTTATACCCCGCCCATCTGGCTGGGCTTCCCCAGCCACTCTGGGCGGCCTCCAAAAGAATATTAAAATACCATAATACATCAAACATTAAAAGCTTCCCGAAACAGGGCTGCCTTCAGATGTCTTCTAAAAGCCTGGTAGTTGTTGTTCTCTTTGACATCTGGTGGGAGGGCGTTCCACAGGGCGGGCGCCACTACCGAGAAGGCCCTCTGCCTGGTTCCCTGTAACTTGGCTTCTCGCAGTGAGGGAACCGCCAGAAGGCCCTCGGTGCTGGACCTCAGTGTCCGGGTAGAACGATGGGGGTGGAGACGCTCCTTCAGATATACTGGACCAAGGCCGTTTAGGGCTTTAAAGGTCAGCACCAACACTTTGAATTGTGCTCGGAAACGTACTGGGAGCCAATGTAGGTCTTTCAAGACCGGTGTTATGTGGTCCCGGCGGCCGCTCCCAGTCACCAGTCTAGCTGCCGCATTCTGGATTAGTTGTAGTTTCCAGGTCACCTTCAAAGGTAGCCCCACGTAGAACGCATTGCAGTAATCCAAGCGGGAGATAACCAGAGCATGCACCACTCTGGCGAGGCAGTCCGCAGGCAGATAGGGTCTCAGCCTGCGTACCAGATGGAGCTGGTAAACAGCTGCCCTGGATACAGATTTGACCTGTGCCTCCATGGACAGCTGTGAGTCCAAAATGACTCCCAGGCTGCGCACCTGGTCCTTCAGGGGCACAGTTACCCCATTCAGGACCAGGGAATCCTCCACACCTGCCCGCCTCCTGTCCCCCAAAAACAGTCTTGTCAGGATTCAAATAAGGATGCAAAGCATCGTTATTTACATGTTATAAACACACTCTCTCTATATAATAATAATAATAATAATAATAATAATAATAATAATAATAATAATAATATGGCAGGTTTTCTTCTGATCCTACACTCAGCAGCAAACCCAGCTGAATATAGGTGGACAGCTCTTAAAGAAAATAGAGTCTCACAGCACTACCCATCTATCCACACAACTCAAAAGGTTCCAGGCTTTTCGTACCTCCACAATGTTCCATGTTATTTATATCTGCACAATTTATCTAAGAGATATTCAATGTTTTCTTGGCAGCAATATCAAACAAAACAACTTTAAAACAGGAATATATTTATACAGCATAATCAGGATTGCAGAAATGTGACCTTGATTCTCTTCTCTGGTCACCACAATTTCTTGATCCCAGCATAACATGGGACACCTCTGCCCCCAAATTCTCCATAAAACGTCCATGTACGGCATCCAGCCATCTAGTCTTTTTTGGCTCTTTTGGTACTGCTTATTTCAGAATCCATCTGCCTTTTAATCAAGAATCACTCACCATCTTCTCCATTGCTCTTTGCCTCTTCATCTTGACAACATATTCTCATTTCCTTTTTAGCTTTTTCATCTGCCAGCTGTTTTTTGGCTCTGGTTAATCTTGCTCTCGTTCCATCTCACAGGAGTTTACATATGTTTCCACACAGCAAATCCAATGTTGCAGAAGATAAATGCAGTTACATTTTTCATTTTAATCATTTTTTCATCTCATTTCCAGCAAACTTTTTTTTTTACTTCTACATATGGGGAACTATACCACTAGAAGTGTTAATGATTCACATTCTTATCATACCATTTTATTATCACGCCATTGCAAGTCTATCCATTCTAAGCACTTGTAAAACATTTTATATCTACTGCCAAATTCTGTGTTCATTATGATTGATGAATCTAGCTCTCCTAATATTACATTATTAATCATTTCTATTACTGAGCAAACCAAGTATATTTAAAAATATATTAGCCTTTGTATCTGAGTTCTACTTGAAAGCTTATCTGCTAATGTTGAATGACAAAATCATGCATTACATTTAGCCAAGGTCAAAACTCTAAAAACAATCTTCACAGGGCTAGAATGTTTAAAGGTCCACCCTCCCACCAAGGAAGAGAAGCAAGATATAGTTCTCAGGCTACATTAACAATTCACAACATAATTGCATTACAAATGTAACCTTACTAGTAATTAGAGTTTGAACAAGGTTAGGCAAAATTTCAAAACGTTGGCATTCAAATTTTAATGCAATTTCATTATCTGAAACTCAAATTCAGTGTCAAATAGAATTAAATTGTTGCCATTTATTTATATAGTTTTTAACAAATGGTTGTGTAAGCAACCAGTGCTTCTCTTTTCTTCCTCTACGCTACTTTCCCTACATTCTCTGAAACCCTCTCCAGAACACTAGATGTGCATTATCAATATAAAGAGCAAATTATGTAAAGAGATATCTAAGAACATATCTGTAGATATTACATAAAAATATACATAAAAGTGCCTCTCAGGGTCATTTAAATGGAGGCAGGGGGCTGGCTGCAAGTTAACAAGGAGGGTCTTCCAAGTTAATTTAGATTGCCTTCTAAACTGTAAGAGGGGGAAAGCCTGCCATTCATTACAAATTCATTTCCAAGCACTTGCTTTGGCCACACCAACGTTTTGCTTTGGCTACACCTACCTTCGGGATGCATCTTCCAGAGAGTTCATCAGGACCCTGGAGGCAATGTAGCCTCAGACATAAAAAGCTACCCCACCCCTGTGTTCTATCAAGGGCAGAGGTTCTCTTTAGATTTGGAACACAATGAACACAGAAATGGGGAGAAGACTAAATGCTTTATTACATAGTCCAGAGAAAGCTACCAATAAGCTCAAAGAAAGTCACACACACACACAAAATCTGTGACTCTTGCTATTCCATCCCTGCCAGTGCTGTGCAGGTGACTTGTCCAACATTTCTATAGTACAGCAGGAGGGTCCAGGAAGCATCAGTGACACTGAATGGACCTTCTGAATGGCCATACCACAGTTCTGAAGAAGACTTGATGCAAGGAAAGAAGATGCACAGGAAACAGGCACAACATCACAGAAGAAAAGAGGTGGGTCTGCAATAGCCTGGCCTTCTTGGAGATCTTACAGCTGGAACAAATTCCCAGAAACCCTTAGTTCTCTGATCAGTGCTAGGGCTGGATAGCATTTTGTTGCCGGAGGGCAGTTGACACTCACCATCTTGTCCTTTGCACACATTTAGGTGCCAGTATCTCTATAAAGGTCAGGCCATGAAATGTAGAAATACGTGAACTAGTAGAAATCAAGAAAAAGGCTAACGCGTGAAAGAGCCGGGAGGCCTGTAGAAATCCAGACACAGACAAACGTGGTCAGTAACAATTTCAAAAGCTACTAGAGAAATTTAATGGGAACATTTTCTCTGGAAATAATGTTTTGAAAGCAACCTTTTGCACCGGAAGAGTTGGTGTTTTTATATTTAGAGGACAATTGCTACTTAGATGTTCACTTCTACCAGTTGTGTATTTTATAGGTATGTTTTTATTCTGTATGCCACTGGTTTCCTAGGTGACAGCTACACTCTATAAAAGTACTACACCATCGTAATTATAACTTCAATTACCTGCAGATAAAGCTCTGTGGGTTCAGTTAAATGATGTTATCTATACAGTGTGACAAGAGTATGTTATGTATTTATCACCTAAACTCAGACAGCTATAGCTATGTATTGTGAACTTGAATATTTGTTCAGCCTTAAGAAAAGAACCCAGACACCAGTGCAAATCATACATCCTCGATACAAACACATTCTGGGATGGATACAGCATTTCTCTTCTGATTATATTGCATAAAATGTTTGCTACCATTTAACAAACATTTCACCCCCCAGTTGCTAGAATTAATGAAGGTTTTGTGGGCAGGGGGTCTGCACCTTTTGAAGTTGGGTCAGAAGTTGGTCAACACTGATTCCCCCCTCCCCTGAGACAGAATCACATCAGAATCAAGAGAAGGAAAAACTAAGTAATATTGAAGTAAGCTGAAATAGTTGGGGAGGCAGTGTCCCCATCCCCAAATGCTCTAGCTGTGAGACTATTAGCATTAAAAAAAAAAAAATCCTGTTCAGTGCTATTGTTGCCCTTCTTTCTCATTCCTGTATTACTGACATGGGCTATTCCACCCAATGAGACACTGAAAGCTAATGTGATCATATCACAATATTACAGTACAGAGGTGCCAGCTTTTCCAGAGGATTTGGGGGGGGGGAGCGGCAGCACGACATTGCATGACTTCCTCTGAATAGTGAGGGGGTCCAATCCCTAAAAAAATGGGGTGCCAAAACTGCCTTGGCCCCTAGGAGACGACACCTATGTTACAGTAGGAGGGTTCACAAAGAACATATGGGAGTGGAGGATTTACACAGGCTATCCCCACCCCTTCCTCTCTGCTCATTTGGGTGCTGTGGGAAAGGGGTCTCTGCATGGAAAGCTCTTCCATGCAAGGTGAGGAGGGAGGGACCCTCTCCCTTGCACAGGTCCAGCAAATTCCATACTTCTGCGTGGCTATGATACAACAGGATAGATTCAAGGGTTCAAATGAAAGCAGAGAATCCAGTACAAGCAAGCAGCAGGTATAATCCATACTTAAAATTAAAATCCACAGTGGGGAGGAAGGCAGAAGAACAAGGGTAGCTCATTCAGCAGTGAATAAATAGGTTTGCTTGTGCTTTCTTATTCCATTGGATAAAGATTATTTCTCAGTAAGACTAAATCCAAGTACTCTTGACTTAATAGGCTCTGGGTGACAAAGGTCCAACAGAAATCAATTAAGATTTTAGCTGAGGTAGACATTTAGAATTGGACCTTGTAGCTTTAGATTTTTCCTCTCGTATAATGTTGTTTGGATTCTATTTTATCTGAAAGGATAAAAAGAGCAGGTGTGTGTGTGTGTGTGTGTGTGTGTGTGTGTGTGTGTGTGCAAACTCTAGCTGCAGATCTAAGCCAATTTTCTCTTTTTCGTCTACATCTGCACCTTTTATTTTTATTTCTTCTTCATCTTCAAGCTCACTGAACCATATTCCATCCAACAGAACGGGTATTACAGATCACTAGAAGGCTGTGTGGCAGTGGAGTGGGCATGATGCATGAGATTCTTCAGGATTCAATTATGTACCTCAATAAGTCACTTATCGTTTTTAAGTTATGGCCACACACCACACTGCAAGAGCTAAAACAGTTTGCTGTCTGTCTGGTTTATGATCTTCTAATACAATTAAACAAATTGACCTGGGTGAGTTGCAATACCAAATTCAATTTTTAAAGTTACACATCAATCACAAGCACTCACCTAGAGGATGATTTGGCTTTCTTGTCAATATCACATATTGTTAATAAATTGCTGTGCCTGACTTTCCTGCGCAAAAGAAAATGAAAATGAAAGAAGAAAACCACAGAATCACTGAACTGCAACTACTCCGAAGGGATAGGAGAATGAAACACTGGCAGGTGAAAAGTGGAGTGCGGACAAGTAGCCCTGAGTTTGTTTCAGCTTATTGGCACATTTCCACCCAGGTAACTGTGTGAGAAAGCAGACTTTTGCATATATGTCTCTAGGTCAGGGGTAGGGGACTTGTGGCCCTGCAGATGTCATGGGACTTCAACCCCTGCCATTGCTGATCATTGGCTATGCTAGCTGAGGCTGATGGGAACTGGAACCCAACAAATCTCGAGAGGGTCTATAGGCCCCCCATCCATGCCTTTGCTGAATGAGGGATATACAACTGGGTGTTGCACGAGCAGCTTTCTCTCCCTAATTCAGCAGCCCCTTCTTAAAAATCTAAAACTTTATTGATTGGCTCTGCAGGAGTAGAGCCAGGTTCAATCCATGCATACAAATGTCTCCTTCTACACCACAATCAACAGGATTTTAGCATTCTAAAGATGCTGGCTACATGTGTACCAGCCAAACTGCTCCATGTATTTGATTAGAACCTACATTTAAATTTGCTCATCAAAATGCAAAACATGAAGGAAACAAGCAACAGTGGAGCACAGCAGTGATGCTCACCTGACCTCCAGTCACCCATGTTGCTCCTAAACACTTGGAGGGAAGGGCAGTGGCGTAGCGTGGGTTGTCAGCACCCGGGGCAAGGCAAGTAATTTGCGCCCCCTAACCCGTGGATTTGCGCCCCCTAACCCTAACCCCCAGATGTTGCGCCCGGTGCGGCCGGCCCCCCCTGCACCCCCACGCTACGCCACTGGGGAAGGGTAAGGCCAGCATGGAGCAAACAAACTTGTGGGAATGATGGCTTGGTGTCGCCAGAACATTCTCACTGTGCTGAGCTTGCTGCCACCTCGCCCTTCCCTTTATCCATCCTAGTATACAGCAGCAATGTAGTCAATCAGAGGTTGCACTGCTACCCCACCCCACTGCCTGCTACTGACAAACAAGTCCACCATACAGGTAGAGGCACCAAGGTATCAGACTAGCCCTGCCATGCAAAATGTGTGAAATGGCCCTTAGTTTTGGTTTAAAACGTTATTGTAAAAGCCCAGGGTGCTATGGTTCAAAACAAGCTTCTTCAGGAGCACTTGTCAAAAATAGGCAATAAAGTTTTGATGTCAATGAAAAACACTTTACATTTTTTAGTATTTTACCAGAACTGTATTTTGGGTGTTAGGGGAACAGTAGTACCGGGGGGGGGGGGCAATGACACATGTCATGCTCCTTCTAGCACACAGCAGACATCTACTTGCAGGCAAAGTATCACCTCCTCTTCTCCCCTGCAGCCCCTCTCACGCCCTCAAAATCTGCTCCAGAAGGTTGGAGGAGCCTCCAGATATTGCAGGCATGTGGAGAGGAGAAGAGAGGAGAGGAAGGGGAAGTTCTGTTGCACAAGTGGAACTTGGTGTGCGTGGCATTGGATGCAACTGTCAGTCTTCATAAGATTTGTTGTTGCTGTTGTTGGCATCCATCTGTCTCGAGAGACAATGGAGTGTGCCTCCAGGAATAAATTAAAACTGCTGCATTAGCAGCACCAAAGTGACCTCCCCAGGGCTCATGTCTAGGCAGTGTGTATGGAGGTCCTGGGCTTCCCAGGCAACAAGACCCCCTCTAGGCCTCACTGATGTGGCCCAAAGGAAAAAAAGAGCAATACATTTGGCGCTAGCTTTACTGTGTGCTAGTGGAACAGTAGCATTGGATAGGACCCTGATATCTTAGCAAAGCTTTGAGGCCCCACCTCTTCTTTTGCTTCTCTTCTGTTTTGGCGCTGTCGTCCTTTCCCTGCTTCATCTTTTATTTTAGCTGAAACGATAAGCTGCAGGTTCAAGCAGTAGGGAGAGCAACTCTCTCAGAATATGACCTTTACTGCTACCAAAAACAATATAAAACTTGTATGGTTGGACAGACATATCCCAAAGAGCTGTATGTTGTTGTTGTTTTTAGGAGGCCATTAGTATTTTACAGGCACATTAGCCTGCTTTGATTTGCTAAAAAGCACACCATGTTTTTTCACAGACCTTTAAAAGAAAATGTTGCTTAAAAACCATTCCAAAAATAAAACTTTAGAGCAGCTTGGGATGTAGAATGGAAAAAGCCAAAGAGAATGTGAATGATCCTTCCAAATGGTAAACATTTTAAAAGTCACCATTCTAGTGGGAGAGACATTTAGCCCAGTCCTATGTATGTTTATTCAGGAATCCCACTGAGATCCCAAATATGGACAGAAATGCAGCCTTCCTTAAGCATGTATTTGCAACTTTGTACTGCTGAAATAAATGGGCTTTGCTGTGGCTGGATCATACCCAATATCCCCTGCAATTTGCAGGATTTATTAGCATTCTGTCTGCATATATTATGCATAATAGGGGCAGTTTGCATTTCTTTCATCCTGTTAATATTGACAAATAGATGTCTTTAAGCTGTTCGGCAATATTTCAAAAATAAGAACATTAGCCAAATGCTTTGATTGCAGACAGCTGCTACCTGAAATAATTGTGGGAAAACTGAGGAAAGTGGCTTGATGAAGTAACCAGTCGAAGTGGTCTTCTATCATTAGTACCATCAGCTAAACTAAAGCTATTGTTTCTACTAGTTATATATTAGGAACAAAGTATGGCTCAGGTCACTAGTTACCACTGGATGGGCAGCTTCCAGTTTGTCCAATTGGAGCCATGTTAAGTTGTATTACTGCCCTTGGTGAACATTAGCTTATTGCCCCCCTCTCTGCATCTTGGGGGTGGTGGTATGCAGTCCTCATGCCTTACCTTGTTTCCTCCTTGAGAAGTTCCTCAAATACAGCTGCTTTATTTCACCCCCAAAGTGAATGGAGTCTACTAGATCACTAATACAGAAGCAGGTGCAAGCACACTCTCTCTCTGTGTGTGTGTGACTGGGTGGGTTCAGCATGTGCAGGATTAAATCTGTCTTGGTGGCCCTGATGGACAACCTCTGTCAGGAGAGGGTCACATAGGAGGCACAAATCCCTCCCACATATTGAAATTAGCTAAATGTGTGATGTTGTAAAAGTTACCTTATTCTTAGCATTTTCTGAGGAAACAACTGGAGGAAAGATAATTCAGTTTTGAGACACAGTGCATGAATAAATCATGCTTCGCTTTACATCTTCCATTAGTCATCATTACCCACCCATTGGCAAAATTCAGAAGAATAATTTCACACTTGACTCTCTTCTGAGGGTGCCTGATACAGAAATTCAATAAACACAACCATCATATGAAGTAGAATTTGTATTTTCAGATAGATATAGTTAGTTAGTTAGTTAATGGTCTTATGAATACATTGATTAACAAATTGCTACAGTAAACAAATTTTCTATTGTATCCCTGTCATGCATTGGAAAAGAAATGAGGCTGGTATGTTTCCTATGCAAGATATTTATTTAGGATCCTCTCTAATAGGCATTTAAATATGTCCACTTACCAGGATGTGGCTTATAGTTAAATTACTCTACAGCACGGCATTCCTTATTCAGAATCACATGAGACTGTATTCTTGGCACAGCATGATCTAATATGTGCAGCAGTGTGCAATTATTTAGAAAGCTATCATACTTCTAATACTTTGACCTCAATCTTTCCTTGTTGTGAACGAGAGACATCAAACTGGGCAGTGCTCCTGATCCATGCACGAAGACGAAAGGTTGCTTTACAAATACACTTACTATGGAAATGGTGGCCTTGCAATCCTTCCTGACCACTGGGCATGCTAGGCTAGGGGCTGGGAGCACAAATATGGAGGGCATACCCTCCAACATTTCTCCAATGAAAATAGGGACATCCTAAGGGAAAGCGGGACATTCTGGGATCAAATCAGAAACCAGGATGGCTTCTCTAAATCAGGGATGTCCCTGGAAAATAGGGACACTTGGAGGGTCCGGGAGGGCAACATATTCCCCTGACCCACCACATTGCCTTGTGTGGGTTTTGGTGTACATTGTGCACCCCCCTCTCACTCACACACATATAGAGACACACATGCTAAAATATTATTTCTGGTAACCTGTTCCAATCTACTACTACTACTATTACTCCCCTCCCAGCCACTCTGGGCGGCTTCCAGCACATATAAAATCATTTAAAAAATGAAACATTGAATACTTCGCTACGCAGGGCTGCCTTCAGATATCTTCTAAAAGGTGTGCAGTTTTTTTTATCTCCCTGGTATTTGATGGGAGGGCGTTCCACAGGAAGGATCCCACTGCTGAGAAGGCCCTCTGCTGGTTCCCTGTAACTTCACTTACTGCATAAGCAGCAAGAGAGGAACCTGGAGTTCTATCCCCCCCCCCCATCAGTCACACTTACAGGTAAATATCCACATAGGTGGAGGAAACAAGCATATCTGAACTAGACCCAGAAGTGGGGGTGGAGGAAGTGTGAGGCACTCAGACTTTCTCTCTCCTTTCCCTTGCGGTGGCTTTAAAGTAATACATCAGATATGGTCAGATGTTTCTACCACTCAGCAATTACGTTTTTTGATTCACAGTCTGGGTACTGAAACAATGCTTTCTTTTGCTTCAGGAACACTCTAAGTTATTAGCTTTTCAAAAATGTTTCCTTCTCCACCACCCAATGACACATTACCATTATTTTGCTTTAAAGTGTTGAGTTACTAAAAGAAGAGCATTTCTCCATGTAACAGTAGACCCTGACAAATTATTTAATTTGCCAGTCAGTTCCCATTAGTGCCATAGTCCCAAGAGTCAGGAGTCCTTTTTCGAACTCAGGAATGGGCCCATTACCAAACTTTTAATGTTGCACTTCTCCATTTTCTTTTAAAGTGACTAATCTGAATTATGAGTTATTTGCATTGTTTGAAGGTAATACAATCCTCACTGAGAGCCCAATAAATATGAGATGTAACAACTGGGAACTAGAACTCCTCCCAGAGGAAATGAAATCATTAACAGTGTTGAATGGAACCAATGAAAAATGACTAACAAATATATTGCAGTGCTCGGCTATGAAGGAAGTTTAGACTCTTGATGCGTGCATTAATCTCTCTCAGGAAATGTCTTTTATGGCAATTCATTTGTTAATTCCAACTCTGTTTTCATACGAACTATTTTCCTAGATATTCCCAGCAAATGTAAAACTAAGCAATAATGTCAAATGTTACTGCTTTGAAATATTAAAAACACATACACAATGTTAAACAGAAAATGACTGCCATCAGAGTGACTTTGGTTTAATGGGTTTTCCATATATATATGAGAATCCAGTTGTTCCCAACTCAGTCTGAATCTGACAACTGGCAGGTTCCTTAGAAAGAGCCAATGTTGTCTTGGCCAACAGGCTGGGAACAAAACCTACAAAAGCACAGTCACACTTCAGTGATTCAATTATTATTTGAATTAAGGACACAGAAGGACCAAGAAACATATTTACAGCACAATCCTATTCATGTTTAAATGCATAGAAAGAGTCTTCAGGGTCAGGCCAATGGCCCATCTAGTCCATCATCCTGTTCTCACAGTGATCAATCAGATGCCTATGGGAAAACCCATCGAAAGGACCAGAACAAAAGCGCACTCTCCTTTCCTGTGGTTTCCAACAACAGGTTTTTCTCCATACTAAAAATTTTTATTTTGTTTTTCATAAAATGAAGCTAAATATCCATTAACTACAGACAACATGACACTTGACTGATTGCAACTGAATTAAGTATGCATGCATATATGATACACAGCAATGTATCTGGACTCCAAGAAGGAATCAATATGTTGGGTCAACGTACTGGGGAAATCCATGACTTTGGCCAAGCAAAATGGACTTAATTTCTTTAGGTATTTCAGATGTTAACCAATCCACCCCATCCATTTTACAAAAATACTCTTCTACCTCTTTCATTCTACACTGGCCAGGATGGTGTGTGTCCTAAGCCCTTGGTCCTTCCAGGTAACTAATTCACAGTCTCTTGTCATTGCACTTTGCTGCTCAGCAAGAGAAACATTTTAAAAAAAACAAAATAAAAACAAAGGACAAATGGACGAAAGGGGAATGTTATTTGTCAAGGACTGGCAGGGCACTAAGGAGTGGGTGATGGAGGCCATGAGGCCAGAGGCTGAACCACCCAGGGGAATGCGATTTATGGGGTATTTTTTTTTTAAAAATTTTTTATTGGTTTTTCCACTTTTATAAAGACAAAACACACACAAAAAAGACACAAGACAAGAACATGTATAAATTCCGAAAAACCTAGTTTCCTAACCCTATTCCCAGACTTCCCCCCACCCCCCCTCGTGCATCCCAATTCCCAAGATTGTGTCAGCAATTTGGTGTTTCTCCTCTTAACCATAATATAGATTTTTCCTAAGTTGGACTCAAGTTCTCTTCCGTCGATTTCTCATTTTGTCTTAATTAAAAGTCATATTAACTAAACCTAAAGGTCTTGAGTGTTTTTAAGATTCTCTTCTTCCCTCCCTCCCATCCCCGGTTTTTGTCCCTTCCCAATACATATCCAGAATAACAGTTCTTAGCCTGGGTTCCTCACGTCCGAGGCTTTCAAGTCTCTTTCAGTCCCTCTCCGCCGGTCTTGTTGGTAGTCCTTTATGTCGGTCATCAAATCTGGAAAGAGTTCTTTCGCCATCAAACCATATTCTCTTCCCACAAGGACATTTGAAAGCCACTGCTGAAAAATTTCCACAAATCCTGCATCTTCAAAGTCGAAGTCAGGATGGAGGCCCCAATCATATTTCTTTGTTTTAAGTTCCTGTGTTCCATAAACTCCCGGGGCCTCCTCCTTCTTCTTCTTCATCTTTCGCAGACTTGTGATAGATGTAATCCAAAAATCTCCTTGCTTGTATTCCACAGATGTCGGCTTTTGGTTATTACTTCCCAGCTTTACTTTCTCTTTTTCTTGTTTAGTCTCCTCCACCTCTTCAGATATCAGTTCCCATTCAGCTGTGGATTCTTTCTCAGTCAGGTCCTCAATACATACAGCAGAGCTGCCTGTTCCAGAAGTCAAGGTCACAAGTTGTTTATTCATAGCTAAGCTCTGCTCTTGTAGAGTTCCCACCAATTGAAACATCCTTTCGATTTCCACTAGTAACTTTCCATCCACAGCCATTGTATCCATTATAGTTCCACAGAATTCCCCCTAGGGGGAATCTGGTTACTTATTAGTCTTTTCTCCAACAATCCTTTAACTTATTTTTGTTACTTTGTTTCCAACAATTTTGGTTCAATTATAAATCGTCTTAGTCCAGAGGGATCTTAAATAGCAATTTTCCCACTCTAAACTGCCCGCTTGACAGCTTTGACAGCTGTCAAACTCCGCAGCTCTTACACAGGCACAGAGACAGGACGCTCCCGGGCCCGGGAGGGGGGGGTTGTTTAAAGCAAAAAGAAGGCTTCTCAGTCTCCACTCTCCAACTCAAAATTTCATTTAACTAAATCTTGGAAGTTAGTGTCCTTTTTAACTCACCCCTCCAAGGGTAGGCTCTCCAGCTTAGTACTTTGTCGTTGCTTAGATCGTCTGCAAGGGGGGGGTGCGGACTTCCTTTTAGCACACCCCCCGGTCGTCTCCAATTCAGGGTAATGTTTTTTTTAAATCCAATTCCGTCTTACTCACGGGTTCTTTCTTTTCAGTCCAAATTTCAAGGAAGGAAGTCAGCGCTCTCTGGTCATGGCTCGCGGCTTCACTCCACCGAGGTAGCGATCGACTCTCAGTGCCACGCCACCCTCCGTATCCTCTCCGCAGCCTTTAAAAAGGCTCTTCGTGGATCGGGGGCGCTTAAGGCACCCGCCGAGTCTTCAGTATGCAGGCTTCCGCGCCTGCGGTTTTTAAGGGTCCCCGCGTCGCCGGCGCGGCAAAGACCCGTCCTCGGTTGAGCCGATTCCCTCCGCAGCTCGGAGGGAATCCGCCATTTCCGAATCGCGCCAACCCGGAAGTCGCGATTTATGGGGTATTTTGCCTCTGGTGGGGTAGACGCCAGTGCTGGATGGAAGGGAAGAGAGTGACCAGGAGCAGAGGAAGAGATGGTGCCTGTAAGGGGGGCAGTAGAATCCCCTTTGTCCCTTTCTCCACTGTCCTCCAGGACCAGGAGGGGCTTGAAGAGATAGGCACGGCGGCAACTTCTGTGTAGTTAACGTCTCAGGTTGTTTGTGTGCATGCTGTAAGATGTAGATTGGGGGGGGGTCAAACTGTTGCTCTGACAATCCAGCTCAGAGCACAAGCCTGGGGGATAGGATGCCAACTATTTATCTGCCAGAAGCATGTGTGTGTGTGTATTCTGTGCACCTTTGGAGCTACCGCTAAGTGTGTGCATTGTCAATAAAGAATTCCCATCTCCCTTCTGTTTAGAGGACATCATAATCCTGCAAACAACATGTCATTCTATCTTGTCCAGCATGCTAAACAAGACTGAGCATCCCAGGCAAATTATGCCAATTCTTGTAGCCAACTGGGTGTGTCACAGGAAGCACCCCCCCACACACACACCACAACCATCAAAAATATCCTTCCAGCCACATCAGTTCTGTTGCATCTGTATCATCTGCTAAATGAAAAGTGGATGTCACATTTCAAAGAAGCCTAGATTTTGCAAGGACATGAAATTTGATTTTCTCTGCAGAAAAATGAATTATTACCTGCGCATCATCCACTGACTTAGATTCTGCTCAGACTCTGTATGAAATGACTTGAAACTCCAGCCACAGAGAACTTTTACAAAACTTCTTAAAATGTATATTTTCTATATTTCCACGGTAGGTGGTGTGCATTTCTGTGGGGAGTAGAAGATGGCCCTTGCATTCCAATGATTGCCCTCTAACCCCATTCCATTGAAATCAATGGTGCTTACTTTCACAGGAACATGCTCAAAATGAGAAATACTGTAATGTATAGGCAGCTTCATGCTCCTTGCTGGTTGCATGGCCCATAATGGTCACAGTCACTGGGCATATAAAAATATATATTTATGTACTTCGTAAAAGCAATAGCAAGAGTCTGTACTCAAGCTTGTCCTTCTGGATAAAGAGAATGAATATACTATTCATTTCAGAAATGCGGTCAATTTAAAAGTATTACACTTAGCAAAAAATAAAATTAAAATTAAATAAACATTATTGGTGGTTGACTAGCAGGGAGTCTCAAGATTCCTTCAACTAACTTTGGTGACTGGCACCTCTCTTTGAGCCATGAAGCAGTCAATACCTCCTAATTCCCCCCCCCCCGGCATGAAACAAAGTTAAGGATCACATCCATTGCTGCACCCTCTTTGTTCTTCTTGCCTCTCCACACATTGGCTTGTGCAAAAGGAAATGTGGCCTTTTGGCCCTGCATTAGAGAAATGAATGGCAGGTAACAGAGAGATAGTGGCAGCTAACATAAATTACAGGGCAGCTGCCAGAGGTCCAAAAAACCAGTGGTGGATGCCATGAAGCCTCCCTGAGAAAAGGCCAAAGGATGGGAGAGTAAGAAAGACTTCATCTGTTCTGAGATGCAAAACAACACCTTTTTCATGAAAGTGATGAGCAAGATGTGGGTACAAGAATCAGTGTTTTCTTTTCTTCAGGCATCATCACCATCACCATCATCATGAAGTCACAATGGCCAGGTTGTCTTCTGCTGATACTTAAGGCAGTATCAGCATTAGGTCACAGAGGTGACTGGCAACAGGGGACAAACACAGTGGCTTTCAGTATCTCTCTCACTGAAACAGGCAGCTGAGTGAGGGCAGGAGAGACCAGGCAGGCACCCCATTTACTACAGAGCTTCTACTTACAGTAAATAACATAGGGTGGTTCGGCATCAAATAAAGAAGAGATAATGGTGGCAGGTACAGGAACCTAAGTACATAAGAAGAGCCTGCTGGATCAGCCAAAGGACAATCTAGTCCAGCATCCTGTTCTTGCAGTGACCAGCCAGATGCCTGGGGGGAACCCACACGCAAGACCCAAGCACAAGATCACTTCCCCCCCCCCTGCTGTTTCCAGCAACTGTCACTCAGAAGCATTACTGCCTCTGACCATGGAGGCAGAACACAGTTATCATGGCCAGAAGCCATTGATAGCTTTAGCCTCTATGAATTTGCCCAACCCTCTTTTGAAGCCATCCAACTTGGTGGCCATCACCGCCCCCTGGGGGAGCGAGTTCCGCAGTATAACTATGCTCTATATGAAGAAGTACTTTCTTTTATCTGTCCTGCATCTTCCAGCATTCATCTTCATTGGATGCCCACAAATTCAAGTCTTATGAGAGAGGGAGAAAAACTTTTCTCTATCCACTTTCTCCATGCCAGGCACAATTTTTTTAAAAAAAACTTTTATCATGTCTTAATAGCAGATAGATAAAATAAAATAAAATAAATAGATAAAAATAGATTAAAAAAAAATAAAAAAAATTAAAAAAATTCCTTCCAGTAGCACCTTAAAGACCAACTAAGTTAGTTCTTGGTATGAGCTTTCGTGTGCATGCACACTTCTTCAGATACACAGCAGATAGATAGGAATCTTGGCCGACCTCCAGACGTAACAGAGCAAGGCACACAGACCATAGTACTTCTTCCTCTGTGGTTTTATCAAGATGTTGCTTAGATTGCAGTGTTCGACTTTGATCTTAACCTTCTCCCTGTCACAGGCCATTTGTGTGCATTCTCCTAGCCCAGTAGGATAGACAGTGGTTATGCTAGGATTATTAGACAAGGGTAATAAAGGATTTACGTAGGAACTGGGTATAGGGTTGGCACAAGAGTCAATTAAACGTGGCCACTTGACTGCCTGTTATTTACCCTGGTCAAATGCTGTCAAATATTCCACAAAGTCAAAAATGTTACTGTGGTTTGAAAGCTGTTTTTAAAAATCATTATGGTTAGCAAGAACAGAAATATCACTTGCCTCCTAACCCTAGAGCAGTCGGGGAGGAAACCTGCAGCATATCACAGGTTTTCCTGTTGTTCACCACCTGTGGTAACTTCAGACATCTAACAGGAACAGGGCCAAAAGCAACTTTCAGTGGCAAAGGTGAGTTATTAAGACCACCCATAGTTCCATCTTCTTGCAGTAGGAACCAGAGACTCTCTATGTGACCTCACTCTGTTATTTGCTTTATTTCTGTTTTGCTTTCTGTTTTTTTCTTTTAAAAATGCTGTTATTCGAAGCTACCCCGGTGTTTCAGGATACAGATTTTTGGTCTAGTTCAGACATTATGGCAAGCTATATTTATCATAACTTGTGACAAGAGGAAGAGAATTGGTATGTGGGGGGAAAGGAGAAGGAGGGGGGCACAAAAATCTGAGGCACTGCCCTGATGGTCAAACCTATTTCATGGTTTGGCCATGAAACAGACATGGAGCCAATACTTCATGCACCTCTGCTTTTTATGAATTGCCCTCATTTACATTTTCATCTAAACCCATTTCTACCAGGTTCCCTTACTGACTTCTGTGACAACACACACACACAAACTTTTCCTACCTCAAAGTTAGATTTCATTTGCACAGCCATCATAAATTGCTAGCTATTCTGGGCAGGATTGCACAGTTACCTTCACTGATGAATAATCATATCCACAAGAGTGGTTTGATTTGCAAAATGAAACTGTCTGCTCTTAGACGTTGCATTTATATTTTGACAGTACAAGTCAACACATGGTAAGTTTTGCCAAGTTAAGCAAGGACACAGGTGACATCAGGGCCTGCTTCAGTCATACTGTTGCCACTGCCACCCTCTGGGTCAACATCACTTCTGCCCTGTGGAAAAGAACACCTGAGGCTGTCTCCTGCTTAGTGGGGCTGGTTGTTTTGTGAGTATGTGGTTTTAAATGCGAACCTAGCTAACACAGACTTTCTAAAACAATAGAAGAACAGATACACAGCCATCATTTGGAATTCCTGCTTCTCCAAATGTTGCAGTGTAGCTCTCCAGCCAAGTAAGATGTACAAATATGCAGATACTGAGGGAAAGTGATCATAAAAATGCATATGTTGGGGGAAATAATATATAGAATGCATTGCAGGAGGGAAAATTGCTTTGCAAAAAGTATAGTAGGCAAACTTGCGTAAAAACGAGTCTAGTAAGAAACATTGTGTTTTATATATTTTAATTTGATGTTGCGAACCACCCTGAGATCTATGCACAAAGGGAGGTATACAAATTTAATAAACAACAACACCCACATTAAAATGCTGATGAATTTTCATGAGGACTTCCTCCCAAAATACTTATGTGGAAATGAGGAGAACTGAATTTAAGAGTAGAAAAATGAGAAACCAAAATTGACAAATCTGCCCACTCCTAGTTGTTAGACACTTTGTGGACTCTAGTTGAAAAGCAGGGTAGAAATCTACTAACTAAATAAATAACAGCATGAGGCTGAGGCCCCAGGAATCTCCCCATTCAGTTAGTAGCAGATGCAGCCAAGTAGGTTTGTGTGTAATAGCAAACATCTTCAGTTTGTTACCACCAACAAGGCTCTGTAATTTTTTAGTACAAATGCAGGTGGAGGCAATCCAATATTTGGTGATAAATCTAACACCCCACCCTCAGAGTATACCAAAATAAGAGAAAAGTGCCACAACGCATCACAAAATAAAATGGGAGTGAAATTATGATGTGTCTGGGGAGCCTGATATTGGAAAATCATTTGCTTTAGTCACTGATAATGTCAGTAATGTGAACGTAGCATAAGCCATAACTGTGGACAAACATATGCCTAATTACTCCAATTATAATACACATCCCATAGCCGAAACCTGCTTCTCAATTATTAGATAAATCTAGGCAAGCTGAAAGTACCTACTAGAGCTATTATGAAATGTATGAAGCTGTTCAGTCTGCAACTGCAGTGCTGGATCCAAAAAAAGAAAGAAAGCAATGCTAAAAATAAAATGGTAACTTCAAAACTTTCCAGGTAGACAAAGTGGGGAGAAGGAGGGATTACATCTTCAGGACATTAATATAAGAAAGGAGCTTCTGGACAATGACAATTGCAGAGCTTAAAGTGCATATTTCATGGCAGCCAATGAGGATAGCTTCTGAGGTCCTTTCTAAACTTTTAAGAGACTACAGAGATTGCTTCTGCAATCAATGTGACTAAATCAAAGCACACTCATAAGAAATTCCTCAATTTATAGCCAAGATAAAGCCAATTGTCTTTGAGAAGCTAAGTGCCATCTGTACTCAGAAGCCCAGAAGTTGTGAAAGTGAAAATCTTTACTATCCGATGGGAAGAGCTTTGCTGCCAATCAATGCATCTACAGCTTCCAACACACATCAAGCTTCAAAGTAAGAGTGCTAATGATAACACTGGGAGCAGCTGGTGGGCTGGGGAAGAGGCACTTACCTGTCCTCCCAGAAGGGATAAGGTGGTGGAGAGGGCAATGGGGTGAGAACACACTAGCAGGAGCACTGGACTGGCTCCACTGGGACAGTTGCACTGACCTCACCACCCTCTTGCCCCCCACCCTCTCAGTAAACAGCAGTGACTTACCTGCTACAGTGAGGGGGGAAAGTATTTGATCCCTGCTAAATTTGCTCGTTTGCCCTCTGACAAAGAAATGACCAGTCCATAATTTTAACGGTAGGTTTATTGTAGCTGTGAGAGACAGAATAACAACAGGGAAACCCCCCAGAAACCCAGAAGACAAAAGTCAGAGATTGATGTGCATTATAATGAGTGAAATAAGTATTTGATCCCTTTGCAAAAGATGACTTAGTACTTGGTGGCAAAACCCTTGTTGGCAATTACAGAGGTCAGATGTTTCTTGTAGGTGGCCACCAGGTTTACACACATCTCAGGAGGTATTTTGTCCCACTCCTCTTTGCAGACCCTCTCCAAGTCAGTAAGATTTTGAGGCTGACGTGTAGCTACTCGAACCTTCAGCTCCCTCAACAGATTTTTCGATGGGATTAAGGCCTGGAGACTGGCTAGGCCACTCCAGGACCTTAATGTGCTTCTTCTTGAGCTACTCCTTGGCCGTGTGTTTTGGGTCATTGTCATGCTGGAATACCCATCCTCGACCCTTTTTCAATGCCCTGGCCGAGGGAAGGAGGTGCTCACCCAAGATGTGACGATACATGGGCCCGTCCATCGTCCCTTCGATGCGGTGAAGGTGTCCTGTCCCTTTAGCAGAAAAACACCCCCAAAGCGTAATATGTACCCCTCCATGTTTGACAGTAGGGATGGTGTTCTTGGGGTCGTAGGCAGCATTCCTCCTCCTCTAAACATGGCAAGTTGAATTGATGCCAAAGAGCTCGATTTTGGTCTCATCTGACCACAACACTTTCACCACTTCTCCTCTGGGTCATTCAGATGTGTATTGGCAAACTGCAGATGGGCCTGTACATGTGCTGTCTTGAGCAAGGGGACCTTGCGAGCTCTGCAAGATCTCAGTCCTTCATGGCGTAGTGTGTTACTAACTGTTTTCATGGTGCCCTGAGATCATTGACAAGTCGTCCCCCCCCCCCGTGTAGTTCTGGGCTGCTTCATCACCGTTCTCCTGATCATTGCAACTCCACGAGATGAGATCTTGCATGGAGCCCCAGACCGAGGAAGGTTGACAGTTCTTTTGTGTTTCTTCCATTTGCGAATTATTTGTTGTTGTTGTTGTTTAGTTGTTTAGTTGTGTCCAGCTCTTCGTGACCCCATGGACCAGAGCACGCCAGGCATTCCTGTCTTCCACTGCCTCCCGCAGTTTGGTCAAACTCATGTTAGTAGCTTTGATAACACTGTCCAGGCGAAAATATTCCACAAGCTTATAGAGATAACTGTAAATTACTCATGCAAACAACCCAATCCACATACTGCAGAAGGGAACAACATCATCAACAACAACATCAGGAGCAACTACATCAAAACCTTCTTGTGCATTTTCGGTAGAAGAGCAGGTGAGAATTCTTGCTACTAGCATTCTCTCTCTCTCTCTTTCTCTATCTCTCTAAGGTATGTGGAATTCTTGATCTGGAGGAGCATTCAATTATGCAATCTATTGCCCACATTCTCAAGCAGTATGTCCCCAGGAGAGCCATAGCACAAGATTCTTCTGAACTTATAAATCAACACTCAGCGTACAGAGATTCTGATATTACTGTGACGTTTTGATGTGTTTCCAAATATACTTCTGGTATTTTTTTTATCAAATGCCTCTCTGGGATACTCATTTTAATGAGAAAATTTGTGCTGTATGGATGATTAGCAAAAGCTGAACTAGGAAGCATGCATAGGATTTGTGCTATTTTAAAAAAATAAAAATGATTTTTTCCCTTAAGCTTTCATTTTTCTTTATGAACAACAATAGAGAGAAGTTTCAGGACCATCAATTCTGAACACTCTGGGTCAGGCCCTGACATTTGGTAACTGCTGTGGAAATCTGTGGGAGCCAAAAAAGACTTGCATTTTCATTACAGAAAGAGCTTTCAGCCCAGTACCTCATCCATTCTAGTGTTGGAGAACAGTTGATGCTCTGAACTGAAATCAAAGGAGAACACATATCCAACTGACCTCTCAGGGTGCCCTGTGACAGTCTTGAATAAGTCCCTGAGCACAATGATCTTAAAGGTGTACTGAGGGGGTGCAGCAGACACCACCAACCCCAAGATGGAAAGTTCTAAACTGGTAAGACAGACTCTTCTAGAGGGAGGTTTCAATGTAGCAGCCGGCCATATTGGATTAGCATTTGGCCTTGCCCTTGAAGTTTAGCTTCAGTAACTTCCCATTGGTCAAATATGTCTAAGTCGGCCTTTTAAGACTAAAAGAGAAAGCCTGTTGGATCAGACCAAATAGAACTGGATGCCTTTAAATGGTGAGCAAACCAATTCAAGGCGCACTAAGCTGCCATTAGTAATGGCTAATAATCTTAACTGCTGTATGCTACTACCTCCAGTATGCCTCTGAACAGCACTTGGTTGGGAAGAACAGTGGGGAATGGGTTCTGTGCTGGTCCTTCTTTTGGGCTTACTATACCCTCTGCTTGGCCACTTTGGGAAGCCAGGTGCTGAACCAAATAGTTCTTTGCATATACTTTATGGCTTGCCTTGTGATATAATTTTGATATTACAGCTTGTTTGTAAATTCATTTATGAGCAAAATTCCAATTATCTGTTTTTCCTGGGATGCCATAAGGGGCTGAGAAAGCTTCATCTACAGCATGACAATACTTTAGTTTCACCATCACTATAACCAGTGCTTTTTTTCTTCATGGTGAGTGCTGGCACCTTTTTTACTATATATATTAATTTACACTAGGCTCCACTACTAATATACACATTTTGGTGTGCAATTTGGGCTGTCTACCATACAGTGGTACCTTGGGTTATTATTATTTTTAAAATAATTTTTATTGAATGATTTTATGTTACAAAAAACAATACAGCCATACTACCACTAAATATAATTAATAAATAAAAATTACATACATCAATATTTCGTTTGTTATTTGTTATTTACTGTCTTATTTCCTACCAAACATTGCATACAACAACACGCATATGTGCAGACACCCACACACCTACACCCGCACACAATATGATAATAATGAAAGTAAAATTTTCCCCCTTTTATCTTCCAAAATCTTTTCTTCAGCTTTGACTTTCTGCCAAGTCCCTTTGCATATATTTTATATTACATTTGAATGTACACAAAACAATAAACCTTTCTATATAATTTTTCTAATACATTCTGAAAACATAATAAATCCTTAATTGTTGTCCACCTCCTTTTAGTTCCTTTATTACTCAAATGCTAGCACGAAGGCAAAACTATTATTGTATTTTTGAACATATCTTCTATAACCATCCCATTTTTCCACAAATTTTTGCTTTGAGTTTCCTCTGAGTTTACTAGTCAGTTGAGCCGTCTCCACCAATTCCTGTAATTTGATTTGCCAGTCTGTTATTTTTGGATCCTCGTGATCTTTCCATCCCTTGGCCACTCTCGGGTTACATATGCTTCAGGTTACATACGCTTCAGGTTACAGACTCAGCTAACCCAGAAATAGTACCTCTGGTTAAGAACTTTGCTTCAGGATGAGAACAGAAATAGTGCTCCGGTGGCGCGGCAGCAGCAGGAGGCACCATTAGCTAAAGTGGTGCTTCAGGTTAAGAACAGTTTCAGCTTAAGAACGGACCTCCAGAACGAATTAAGTACTTAACCCGAGGTACCACTGTACACATTTTGGGGGAGCAATTTCCCCTCATAGAATGCATTTTGTATATTATTGTCCCTAACACACACATTTATATGCACAGTTTGCATTTCAAAATTTGGAAAAGTGCAAATTTCAAAAGACAGCTGTTTTTCAGTTTGCATATTTTTCGGACAGTGAACATTAACTAGGTTTACCTTTAAATGCGAACTGAATAGAATTTCTCCTGCACTCCCTCTACTTGCCAATGTTCAGCTAATCCTGCAATGAGAAAAAAAGAAACAAATCAATGGTCGGTGCTTAGCTAGCTTTTCTTTTCTCAAGACCAGGAACAAGGAAGTTAGTTAATGCAGACAGTGTTAATTAAAGTACAGAGCTTGCTAGTAAAGATTCCGTTTAGAAGAATTTCTCAGTATAGGGCATTAAAGCATGTGATTATGTTCTTGTTTAAGGAAGAGATATTCTGAAAATACGGATTGTTTTAGCCTCTGCATATTTGTTTTAGGAACATCCAGGAACTTAATGGATTATTCATGGAAAGGGAATTGCAGGGTTTTCAGCTAGTCAAATAGTTTATGAGCAGGAGCACCATAAACTCCAGTTCATCTTCTAGGCGAGTGAGAAGATTTCATTCTGGCACCAATCTACACACACTCAGTGTACCCTCTCATTCAAAGTGTCACCCTAACCTTCAAGCATGGATGGGGAACCTCTGACCCTCCAGGTGTTGTTAGACTATAAGTCCCATCGTCCCTGTTCTTTGGCCATGCTGGCTGTCACTGGTGGAAGTTAGAGACCATCAATATCTGTTTCCCCATTCCTGCCTTAGAAGTTGGCTATACTATGGGATGCAATTCAAGTACATAGCTGGAGTACATAGGTAGATTCCCATCCTTTGTAGCTCTGTTTGTACCCCATTCCCAAGAAATCCAGGGAAGTCTGGAAATGACTGCAGTCACTGTCTTCTGTCTAGCACCTCATCCTGATCTTCTTCCATACTCTAAGCCTCTTTCAAAGAGTTAGGGGCACCTAATTTCTCCTAACCTATGGCAGTTTATACATTCCTACTGAGCATAAAATTAAAATGCTTGAGGAGATGGATCTTTGCACACTCTGATATGAACTAATCTGATCTCCCATATTCACATGCTATCCTCCAGATTCCCCCTTTGTGAATGTTCCAATTAAGATCTCACCTCTAAAGACATTTACAAATGTGTATTTTGAGAGAAGCTAGATTCAGAAAAATATTCTGAAATAAATGTTAGCAAGCATTTGTTTAAATATGTACTTCATTCATTTTTTTAAAAAAACAACAACTACAGTTTAATGTAGAAATAGGATGAAGCAGAAGCAGACTGGTTCACTTTCCTGCTGGGATCTCCTTTCTACATAGTGATCCCAAGTCCTTACTCAGCAATGGGCAATTAGTGTGTTCTGCTGTGGCTATTCCAACGTTTGATGTCTGATTGTTAGGTTTTTAGTGTTGCTCACTGACACAAGACCTTGTGGTAGGGCAAGTTTGGCAGGATAAAACCCATAACATCTTAGAACAACTTTTTCCCCCAGGACCCTGACTCATAACTCATTTACTTGAGGTATTCTCTGCTGCTCTCATTGCACACATCATGGCAGTAAGCTTGTCCTGTTTAGACAGTAATTATGCAGCTGGAAAGCTGTGTGAAGCTGCTTTCCTTTTCGCAAGTGTGTGCAATGTGAGAGCCATATAACTTTCCTTGGAGAACTCATTAAAGATACAGAGCAAAGCAGCCTCATAATCATCTAAGAACCTAGCATTAACCTCAGTACACACCTGTGATGTGTAGGTGAATGAGGCCTTAGAAAAACATCTTGAAAGGGAAAAGGACATTGGGTGTCCTTAAAGGACCGAACTAAACTTTACAGAGAGACACATGCAACTATATCATTTCTCTGCTTGCCATTTATCACCTTCAAACAGCCCTCCTCTACTGGAGTTCCAAAGCACATGTTGGTCCCTTTAGGGACTCTGACTTGGGAGAAAGCTGCTGGGGAGGGATTTGGAGCATGAAAACAATTGACAGGGAAAAGCGTTAAGCACCCCTCTCTCTCCATCATTTATCCTACCTGAAAGCAGCCTTTCCTATTTAAAAAGGGCAGTTGGGATATGGTTATGTGCATCTGTGGAAAATGGCTAGTTTGGCCTTTCTTCGCAAGGAGTTTTCACTTATTTTCTTAAGAACATAAAGGTTGGCTTAAAGGTTAAATCATTTCACTGTTTGTACTTTAGACAAAGCACTTGTATTTCTGCAATCCTCATTTCACCTGCATCTTAAATAATTTAACGTAAGAACTGTTTACTTTATTTCATTTCATTTGGAAATCCAATAGCATTGCAAGCACACTGTAAATTAGACTGCAGTCATTAAAAGGACAGGTCAAAGATAGATTGGCAATAAAATCAAAACATATAGTCATATTACAGTAATAATAGAAGTATTAGAACTGTCTGACACAGGATAATTAATGCCAATTTTGGCTTACACAATTTTATGTGCCTGATGTTAACACCATCAAACAACAAACACATCAAGAATTAAGTGATGGACTACCACTGCAATGTATGAGATTTAATTTCTGGAACACTACAGATTATGTGGTGCAAAATCCAGCAGCTATCTAGAAATGGAACATCCCCGGCATTACAGCAGCTTGCTTTCTAACATTTCCCTAGATATCAGTTCAGAATGAAGATATGAAATCTGGAAACCTGAATGGGCACCAATGCCAATTTGAGATCCCTTTAATATGCTTCTGGTTTTTGCTATTAAGATTTAGGAAGTGGTGGGTGTAGTCATATGCCTGTGCATTTTTGCATTTATTTATCACACGTCAGTGAGCTCAGGACTACATACCCTGGTTCTATCCTCCTATATCCTCACAAGCACAATTACCCTATGTGGTAAGTTAGGGGGAAGAGAGGGTGACTTTCCCAAGGTAAGCACCATGCTTGAGTGGGGATTAGATTTTATCAATCCAAGTATGGCACTTGTTTTACCACTTTTTCTTTTCTTTTTTTGCTGATTTGTACACATATTAATTGGTTGCTTTGTCATTTCTTCTCCCCCCGCCCTCCCAAGTGTAAATGCATCGTCCTGCAACGGAGCAGTTGTCATGCACAGAATTAGGACAGAGGTAGCATGGCAGGACTGGGGATAGTTAATCTGAACAGGGAGCTAGAAGCATTTCAGGCTCTGCAACCTACATGGACAGAACCTAATCTCTATAGCTCTTGACATCGGGACTGCAAGCAGCAAGCAACAGATCAAGCAAAGTGACCATCGAACACTGTGTACCACTGCCTCTTTACTTATAGCAGGGGTGGCTACCTTGTGGTCTTCCAAATGTCGTTGAACTACAACTCTCATAATCCCTAACTATTGGTGATCTTCACTGGGGCTGATAGCTGTCCAAACATCTTGTGAGCCACAGGTTGACCACTCCATGCCCTATGGGATCTCAGAGAAAATCTTTGATTTCAAGGAACTCTTGAGTAAATATGTCTTGTGTGTGTATATATATATATATGTAGGTTTTGGTGTCTTCGGGTGTCTTCCCGTGTAAGAGTTGGAGTGTCTAGGCGACGTTTCGACGAGGTCTCACTCGTCATCTTCAGGCTGGTGCTTTCGGCTTCTTGTTACTAGAACAGAGCAGGATCTCAGTGTTTGAGTTCCTATAAATACTGTTGAGGGGGTGTGGTGTATAGCCTCCAACGTTCTGGGCAGATAGGAAGTTCCTAGGTTAATGTGCCTTTTCTTCTTATGTTCATTAATTACTTGAGGGATATCTTGAGTGATTACTTGAGTGATATTCTGAGTACCACTTAGGAGGGTCATTAGGTGTGGATTAGTTGCTAAAGCTTTCGTGTCTTGACCTCTTGACCTTGTGAAGAGTTTTTCTGAGAAGATGGCTGTACTGCACTTAGTTGTGCTCTGGCTTGGCTTCGTGTATAGGGGCGAGCTGTGGTTTTGTGCCCTGTGCCAGCCAGATCTGTGTAGGGATTGCAGGGGGGTGCAGCATCCGGAGGTGCCACTATGGTTTGGCTACTGGATGGTGTCTGTAATTTATCTGTGGAGAGGGTCTGGGTTTGGGTCTGGTGTGGTTGATTGGAGATGGCGTTCTGTGTGCCTCTGGTTCTGGTGTCGGTTTTTGTGGGGAGGGCTAATTTCCAGATGTCTGGCAGGCGGGACGTGTCGTCACGCTTGTTCATGTTGTGAGGGTGTTTCTCTATCTCGATGGCTTCCATGATTATTCTCTTGTGGTGATGTTCCATGTTAAAGAGCAATTTGGAATCTGCAAAATTAATTTCGTGTCCTGTTTCTTTCATGTGTTGGTAAAGAGAGGAAGTTTTTTCTTCTTTTTTGACGGCATTCTTGTGTTCTGCGATACGTGCATTTATTCGTCTGTTTGTTTGTCCAATGTACGTGGCTGGGCAGACTTTGCAGGGTATTTCATAGACCCCTTGGTTTTCTAACTGGATTTTATCTTTTGGGTTTCTGAGGATATTGGCTATTTTTTGGTTGGTGCAAAAGGCTGTTTTGATATTGTGTTTATGGAGGATTTTGCTAATTTTATCTGTAGTGCCCTTGATATAAGGAAGGAGGGCCATGCCATTGTTTTCTTCTGTGTCTTGGTTTTTGGGGGGTGTTTCTTTTTGGATTAGCTTCGTAACCCTGTTTTGCTGGTATCCGTTGGCGATTAACACATTTGAGAGATTCTGTAACTCAGTTGTCAAGTGGTCTTTGTCAGCCAGGCGTTTGGTTCTGGAGATGAGAGTCTTGGCTACGGAGTTTATTTGTGCAGGGTGGTGGTGTGATTGTGCATGTAAGTAGCGGTTGGTGTGTGTTTTTTTCCGGTAGATAGTGTGTCCTAGGGAGCCATCAGGTTTTTTGTAGATTAGGACGTCAAGGAAGGGAAGTTGGTTGTTGGCTTCTATTTCCATAGTGAATTGTATTTTGGGGTGTAGGCTGTTGAGATGTGTGAGGAAGCTATCTAGTTTTTCCTTCCCGTGTGGCCAAATTACAAAGGTGTCGTCAACATATCTGAGCCAAAGTTTGGGTTTGTGTTCTGACTTGTCTAAAGCATTGGTTTCAAAGTGTTCCATGTACAGATTTGCGATGACCGGTGAGAGGGGTGATCCCATAGGTGCTCCTTCTATCTGTTTGTATCTTTGTCCATTGTGGATGAAGTACGTGTTGGTTAGGCAGTGGTTGGTCAGGTCCAGGATGTATTCGGGGGGATTGTATTTGTTTTGAATGGCTGTCAAGGCTTCATTAATGGGCACTTGTGTGAAGAGAGATACAACATAAATATAAAAACAATATAAAAACAGATCCCACCACCTATCTGGAAAAAACCACCAAATCCAAAATAAAAGCCTCTCCTATCAGTGAAGAAATCCAGCTAAGAATCATCCCCAGAGAAAAATCATCCAGATGCCCCAAACTCTACGGTCTCCCCAAGATACACAAAGAAGGAACACCACTCAGACCAATAGTCAGCTCCATAGGCTCACCTCTACAAAATCTCGCTAAATTTCTCGCTAAGCAACTTCAGCCCTATGCAGAATCTATCGCTTCACACGTTACAAACTCCTTCCAGTTCATAGAAACAATAAAGAAGCAAAACCTACATCCCGATGACCTACTTGTGAGCTTCGATGTTGTATCTCTCTTCACACAAGTGCCCATTAATGAAGCCTTGACAGCCATTCAAAACAAATACAATCCCCCCGAATACATCCTGGACCTGACCAACCACTGCCTAACCAACACGTACTTCATCCACAATGGACAAAGATACAAACAGATAGAAGGAGCACCTATGGGATCACCCCTCTCACCGGTCATCGCAAATCTGTACATGGAACACTTTGAAACCAATGCTTTAGACAAGTCAGAACACAAACCCAAACTTTGGCTCAGATATGTTGACGACACCTTTGTAATTTGGCCACACGGGAAGGAAAAACTAGATAGCTTCCTCACACATCTCAACAGCCTACACCCCAAAATACAATTCACTATGGAAATAGAAGCCAACAACCAACTTCCCTTCCTTGACGTCCTAATCTACAAAGAACCTGATGGCTCCCTAGGACACACTATCTACCTGAAAAAAACACACACCAACCGCTACTTACATGCACAATCACACCACCACCCTGCACAAATAAACTCCGTAGCCAAGACTCTCATCTCCAGAACCAAACGCCTGGCTGACAAAGACCACTTGACAACTGAGTTACAGAATCTCTCAAATGTGTTAATCGCCAACGGATACCAGCAAAACAGGGTTACGAAGCTAATCCAAAAAGAAACACCCCCCAAAAACCAAGACACAGAAGAAAACAATGGCATGGCCCTCCTTCCTTATATCAAGGGCACTACAGATAAAATTAGCAAAATCCTCCATAAACACAATATCAAAACAGCCTTTTGCACCAACCAAAAAATAGCCAATATCCTCAGAAACCCAAAAGATAAAATCCAGTTAGAAAACCAAGGGGTCTATGAAATACCCTGCAAAGTCTGCCCAGCCACGTACATTGGACAAACAAACAGACGAATAAATGCACGTATCGCAGAACACAAGAATGCCGTCAAAAAAGAAGAAAAAACTTCCTCTCTTTACCAACACATGAAAGAAACAGGACACGAAATTAATTTTGCAGATTCCAAATTGCTCTTTAACATGGAACATCACCACAAGAGAATAATCATGGAAGCCATCGAGATAGAGAAACACCCTCACAACATGAACAAGCGTGACGACACGTCCCGCCTGCCAGACATCTGGAAATTAGCCCTCCCCACAAAAACCGACACCAGAACCAGAGGCACACAGAACGCCATCTCCAATCAACCACACCAGACCCAAACCCAGACCCTCTCCACAGATAAATTACAGACACCATCCAGTAGCCAAACCATAGTGGCACCTCCGGATGCTGCACCCCCCTGCAATCCCTACACAGATCTGGCTGGCACAGGGCACAAAACCACAGCTCGCCCCTATACACGAAGCCAAGCCAGAGCACAACTAAGTGCAGTACAGCCATCTTCTCAGAAAAACTCTTCACAAGGTCAAGAGGTCAAGACACGAAAGCTTTAGCAACTAATCCACACCTAATGACCCTCCTAAGTGGTACTCAGAATATCACTCAAGTAATCACTCAAGATATCCCTCAAGTAATTAATGAACATAAGAAGAAAAGGCACATTAACCTAGGAACTTCCTATCTGCCCAGAACGTTGGAGGCTATACACCACACCCCCTCAACAGTATTTATAGGAACTCAAACACTGAGATCCTGCTCTGTTCTAGTAACAAGAAGCCGAAAGCACCAGCCTGAAGATGACGAGTGAGACCTCGTCGAAACGTCGCCTAGACACTCCAACTCTTACACGGGAAGACACCCGAAGACACCAAAACCTACATTCCTGTACCCGTGAAAATCTACGAAAGCATATATATATATATATATATATATATATATATATATATATATATATATATACATCTTTTAAAAGCTCATGGACAATGACTCCAGTAACCTTGCCTAACTGCCTGTTTCAGCTTTTAAAGTGGCAGATGCCAAATTCTACAATATTCACACTTGACAGGACACCTGTGTATTTTGTACATCATTATGAAGAACTGGCTACAAAAAAGGGAAATGAACATCAGCCCCAAATCAACTGCTTCCCAATACAATGTAGATACTACTCCATTGTCCGACATGTGCAATTCATATTTCATCTGTAAGGATGCTGTGTTTTGGAACTGAAGGAAAACTCAGAAAGAAAAAATGCTTTTATTGGGTAGTACTTGTCTGCTGGAAGAGAAAGAGGAGGTGGGGGAGGGAGAGAATGCTGTATGGAAAAATAGAACAGCCTGTGTATGTGTCTGAATGATTCCAGAGGAAGTTGCCTCAAGGAGGCAGGAATGATTACTTCTAAGTTTTCACTTAAAGAAGAAAATGACATCAAAGGCCAACACAAAACAGCATGCACACACATTGAAGAACAAAAAGATTTCAGACTACTACTGCGCGAAACTCTCAGTTTCTTTGGCAGAACTGCCCTGGGAACAGAGCACGACCCTGTCACCTCAGGGATACCTCTAGCTAACCTCTAGCTCAAACCTTGGTGGCAGGAGTCAAACAACACAAGCACTTTGATTTCATGTGATGTGAGGTAGACACCATGCAGGCACTACTGATCAATTATCAGACTTCTGGGAGGCTATACTTAGGAGTTTAGCATTTTGCACCCATACATAATTAAAGTTATATCATGAAAACAACAGAAATATAAATATTGGCACATGAGCAGCCTTCCACTGTCAGTACTGTGCCACACTATTTTCTTCATCTTCTGTAAACACCACACTCGTCTTTGAATATCACACCACTTTCTTTGCTTTCTTCAGCCAAGCCTCATTAACTCAAAGTACATAATATTTTCCATACAAAGCTAAATGCATACTTGCAGCCCTCGGCTTGTATTTTGCTGAATTTACCCCAAAACAGAATGACTTCAGGATTCCTCTTCTTCATTTAGTGTGATATCTTCCAGTCATCCTTATCATTCAATGCTTCATTTTACTTACTGGTCAACTTCCCATTTCTCAACTTCCCATTTCTCTCTGGAAATTTCACTGGGGAGTGAAGGGCATGTTCAAAGGAAAATCCACACAGATAACTGTGGAAAGCTCTGATCTTTCTCTTTATATTGCTAATGGATATTAAGTTGGATTTAGTACTGCATTTTCCTCAAATAAAACATTTAGAATCCATTTTTAAAAATTTAAATAAAAAAACCCAAACTCCTGCTTTTCTGTTGCATGCAAGTCCACTGGTCCACCTTTTAAAATCTGAGAATATATCTTTGACATGCTTCTATTTTATTTGGCAAGACTCATACTCTGTTTCACAAGCACTGAATACTGTATCTTTGCTCTTCTTCATTCCTGCCTGGTACCTAGTCAGAAGGAGTACCAAAGTCCTGCTCCTTCTCCCAAGAACAGCAACTTAAATCATTCAAAGCCACACATAATTAATTACATGCGCAATTAACAAAAAATGTAATTTGGTTCTAAATGGCCAAGATTGCCAGTTCCTCTCTTTGTTCTCTGCTTACCCTTATGGCATTCCACCTGAACCATGGAATGCCTGCTAAATCCGGGGGGGGGGGGGATCACTTCCCATCTCAGCTCATTTTCTCTCACTTAATGAAAATGGGGCCACTCCCACACTTCCTCTCCTATGGAATGTACCAGTGGTGGTGATTACGTCAACATTCATATTGAAGATCCCATCATTTCCTGAACAGTAATATGGAATACCTGGTATCCTGTTCTCCTAGTCCTGCATAACTTAAGCAAGAGGTCAGGCAAAAAGCAAGTGATGATTCCCACAGCTGTGGGTCCTGTCTCCCCGAATGTACCAAGAAAAATGGGGAATGAACATGGAGCATTTGGCCGAGTTGTCAAGACTGGCTAGAGGGAGACATTTAGCAGACCTGAGATAGCTGGAAGTATGAAAAAGGAAAGAGAGTAGCATAATGTGAAGATTTATATAACCCCCACACCATAGAAGATGAAATATTGAAGAAAATGTCATTCATATATGCAAAGTATCATGTGTTAAAAAGAAAATGAAGTAATCATCTTTCTGATTAGCATAATTCTGTTGTCTAGTGAACTTCCTTGGTGACCCAACATCCAAATCCCTAACTCCAGTTATCTTTCTTGAAAATGTTGCAGTGCGATAGCAAAAACTTATTAAAGAAATGTAATGCTAGGGATAAATAAAATAGTTTTAAAATACCCGAAAACAAAGTTTAGCAGTAAACTACACGGAGAAAAGAAAAGAAAAACTAATTCCAGGGAACAAATACATGGCCAGAAACTATACCACTGATAACAGGGTAGACAGCGCTCCTAGCATATAAATAATCACATTAAGAAATACAGAGAAATGCTGGCGAAGCAAGAGGATGCAAATACAAGTTGAAGGCAAGATAAACCAACCAGCATTTCTAGCAGTGGTGGCGGGGGAAGTGGGCAGCAATATCCATGAAGCATCTAAATTGTCTTGGCTTCTAAAGGCAATGTGTTCCTCTGCTGACATCTTAAATGTCATGTTTCAAGGACAGTAATCTGGTGTTTTGACATCATTCAGAGACATGAGTCTGAGGGCCTAAGGAAACGTTTTGTGCACCTTCCCTGATACCTTTGGAGGGGATGAGGGCAGCTGCTTTTGAGGACACAATTTGGATTGGAGAAGCAGTGAGTGAAGGGTCTTTAACCCGTTACATATCTGTCACATCTCCACTTGGAATCCCCCACCCTGAATTTGACCTAATCTTGGTTCCAAATACATGTTCAGAAATGTAATTGGGAGTGCCATAGAGTGGGAAGTGAGGTGTCAGGATAGCAGGAGTCCTCAGGTGAACACAAACTCCTTAAAGGTATATGGCCACCACATGCTAAGATTAACAGACCAACAGGAGGCCAACTTTGGGAAATTAGCTGCAGAAAACTCCCAGGGGAGGAAAGGCACCACAGCACTCCCTCTCTGCTGAAATCCCCCACTAGGAAAGGAAGAGGGGGAAACTCTAAAAAAGTAGCTTCCATTATCCAAGAGGTCCAAAACACCAGCATCAGAAAACAGGCAATTTCCCAATAACTCAAACAAAAGATAGCAAATATACAAAGATCCTGCAACCTAATGCAGAGGGAAAAATTTAAAAGATGAACCAAATGAGAATTTTAGGAACATTTGCACACTGACCTTGGGGCTTCAGTATCAAGGATGGTAAATCACGGGGCAAGGATGGTAAATCACTAGCAGCTACAAATTGTCTCCTGGTTGCCACTATCTGTCCCATCCCAGGCCTAATTCAAACTCCAGATCATTTTATATTACCTCCTTGTAGCATCTTGCCCCCTGGCATAGGTCTTGTATCACCATCATATTCTATTACAGTCATCTTTTCTTTGCTGGCCTTTGAAACATTGCACATATGAGTACAGGACTTTTTATGTGACAGCTATGTAGAAAGATGGCAGTGGTGACACAGTGTGGCCTAAGGAGTTCCCATGAAAGTTGCAGGAAGCACTCAGTGTCAGTGGCTTCTAGGGAGGACTCAAGCATATATTTGAACAGACTTGTACGTCTGGATCCAATTTGTGCCTGTTTTACTGTTTGACTCTGGCCACAAACAACAACTTTTGAGAGCTATGCAGTGGAGGCACCAGAAATCCCAAATGCTTTAAACGTTGGTGAAAGCCAAGTCCATGGGCAAAGAGCACACAAATTTCTATGATGAGGAGTCTTTGATGTACCTTGAAACTAGAAATCTTTCATCAGACACCAAGATGAAAAGAAATTTAGCAAAGAGTGGGAAAAATTTATAGAGTACCTTAAAGACCACTGTAGATATTTAAAAACCTTAGCAGGATTGTTATAACACTTATAATGTAATAATACTAAAGATAAAAAAGGATATAAAATGAATTTGAAAAAAGTAGATGCAATAGAAAGAGTAGATAAATATTGGAAACCAGGGGTGGGGGGAAGTCCGGGGAGTCAAGTAATCTCAGATGGGCAAAAAATGAAAACGATTTAAATATATAAGAACATTGTTTGAAAAATACTTTTTAAAAAAAGAAGAAACTAGAAATCTTTCATGAATTCAAACTTTCACAAACTAGCATAGAGATGGGAACTTAGTTATTGACTGGAATTTGTATTTCCCAAATATTCCAGCACCATCCTCAGCTCAAAAGGCATTTCGAAGTGTGCTTTAATTGTGCATATTGATACATTGTATGTCTAGAAATGTGCATTTTGATATATATTTATATGCAATTTTCATTGTGTGCATATTTTTCACATATTAATTTAAAAACAGAACAGGAGGACTCATGGTAAACACATGCAAAAGTGACATGGACAAGAAATAGGTATCTAGACATCAGTTTGGTACCCAAAGCCAATGAATTCTTGGAGGAGTGGCTAGAACCCCCTATGAATCAAACTGACTGTCCATAACCCATCCTTCACCCTGGAATCCCTACCTGAGATGCTAAAAAGGCCACCAGGAAGCTCCTTGGAGGTATAAGGAGTACAACACTCTGAACCAGAGTCTGGCATAGGGCTTCGGCAGTCATCATCAGAGCCAAGCACAAAGATGTACAGACTAAGTTGAGCAATCCTGAAATAGTGCTGACAGCTACAATAAGAGGATATCTGCAGTACTTTGCCATTCACTCTAAGCCAAATTGTATTTCAAAGTAATTCAACCTTCATGGTTATTTAATCCCATACTTCCTCTTCAAGGTGCAAATTGATTTCAGCGGTGTGGATTAAAATATATATATTAACGGCACACTGGTCAAAGTCTTATTTGAACCCTTTGGTGGAATTCTTAAGTCTAATATGAAACAAAATACATTTTGTCCTTCATCAGTTCTACTGCACATGAAGAGGCTCTGTATACTTTTAAAGTTAAAACAATATGATTTATATACTATATGGCCTTTAAAATAATAAGTGAAAGCAATTAACTGGAGGATATAAATCTTGTCTTAATGACAAAACCAGTAATGCATTTTATGATAAATGGTCTGGAAATGCTATCAGTTAGTAGTTGCGTGTTGCATGGTGCTTTTTCACTAAATATCCAATCTTGTTGAAATTATATTCTTTTAACACTTGAATAATCTTTGCAGATTAGCCTGGTGGATTCATCTTTATTCTGATACAACACAGAACCACACAAAAAAATTGTGCACCCATTTTAGTTAAAAGAATAGATGCACCTGTTGAGGGGGAAAATGTTATTCTAGTCCCACTATCATATGAGAACAATGGATAATTAAAATGACCCGATTTTGTCATTTTCAGTATTGCTTTGGAATTTCATCATTTGGCATTATTTTGAGCATTAAATATAACGACAAAAGGATGTTCTGAAAATAATAGTATCAATGTATTATGGCTACGTAGCACTATAATTACAGGCTTTTGAAATCCTTTTACTGAGATAATATAATCAATGCAATAGAATAATAATACATTGAATGATGATAAAATATGAAAGAAAATTAAGAGGGTGGAGACCTAATTCTATGGGTATGTAGCAACACATATTGAAGATGAAAGCAAACTGATGGAAATGTTATTGTTTTAAGGGTCACCTATTAGCATTCAGTACATCATAACCTAATCTGCAAGGCAGAATTATGCATTCTAGCATGGTGAACGCTGCAAACTGAAATTGATAGGCTCTTTTAATTAATTGTAGCTACAGCCCATCCTTCAGAAATGTATGAACAGAAAGAGCAAGGCCACAATCCTGCATGAGCAGAGCAATCCTAAATCGGCATGAGGAATGCAGCAGGGCACAAACCAGAGCCCCAGAACCACCATCAGGGCGTAGGAAGGGGGGTGGGGACGGTCCGCCCTGGGTTCCATCATGGAGGGGGGTATCAAAAGAAACAATTACTGCCCTACTATGGCGGTTCAGAAAAAAACTTTTTTTAAAAAATGCCTGCTCCAAAGGTCTTATCTTACTACACTAGGGATTATATAGCTATATCTGAAATTTCATGCAAATCAGTTAATATCTTGACCCTCCTCCATGAAAATACAGTGGTGCCCCGCAAGACGAATGCCTCGCAAGACGAAAAACTCGCTAGACGAAAGGGTTTTGCGTTTTTTGAGCTGCTTCACAAGACGAATTTCCCTATGGGCTTGCTTCGCAAGATGAAAACGTCTTGCAAGTTTGTTTCCTTTTTCTTAAAACCGTTAATACCCAGGGTGCATTGCTTGAAGAGGTGCAGTTGTGACTTGACTTCGAGGAGCAACTCATAGCATGCGGTGTGGTAGCCTTTTTTGAGGTTTTTGAAGATTTTGGTGATTTTTGAAGCTTTTCCAAAGCTTCTTTTGCAGCCATTTGGTAAGTTAAACTTTTAAAACTTTTTTTGGGGTTTTAGGATTTTGGGTTGGGGTGTTTGGAATTCAAGGACTTGGTGTTGGGGAGGGGTTTGCAAGAATCTGGAAGCTTGTGTGGTTTTTTTCTGAATTTTTATGATTTTCTGTGACCATTGGGCCACTCTGCTGTTTTTTTAAAAAATTTCTGGATTTGAATTTCTGTGTGGTGGGTGGCTGGGGGAACAGTTGGGGAGGGGTTTGCAACAGTTGGGGAGGGGCTGGGGAACAGTTGGGGAGGGGTTTGCAATTTCTGTGTGGTGGGTGGCTGGGGGAATAGTTGAGGTTTTTGAAGACTTTGGTGATTTTTGAAGCTTTTCCAAAACTTCTTTTGCAGCCATTCGGTAAGTTAAACTTTTAAAACTTTTTTGGGGGTTTTTGGATTTTGGGTTGGGGTGTTTAGAATTCAAGGACTTGGTTCTGGGTTTGAATTTCTGTGTGGTGGGTGGCTGGGTGCTTTTGAATTTTTTGGATGTGAAGCACTGATTTTTTGATTTTTTGATTTGGGTTTGCGAAGGTAGTAGCTGTGCTGCCATGGGACCCAAGAAGACTGCTGCTGCAGAGGCCGGCGAGGGGAAGAAGGTGAAGGTTACGCTGGAAATGAAGAAGGAGATCATCCGGAAGCACGATGGTGGAATGCGTGTGACAGACCTCGCCAGGGAGTACAGGAGGAATCCATCGACCATCGGGACCATCCTGAAGATGAGGGAGAAGATCCTTGCGACTGATGCAGCCAAGGGAGTCACCAGGATCGTGAAGAACCGCCCAGCTGTTCTGGAGGAGGTGGAGAAGTTGCTGCTCATCTGGTTAGAAGAGAAGCAGCGTGCAGGGGACATAGTGACTGAGGCCGTCATTTGTGAGAAGGCCAAGGCCTTGCACGCAGACCTCGTCCAGGAACAGCCAGGAACCTCAGGTGAGCCAGAAGTCTTCAAGGCAAGCAGAGGCTGGTTTGACCGGTTCAAGACAAGATCTGGAATCCACAGTGTGGTCAGGCATGGAGAGGCTGCCAGTTCTGATGTTTCTGCGGCTGAAGACTTTGCAGCGGAGTTCCTAGAGGTTGTGAAGACGGAGGGCTACGTTCCACAGCAGGTCTTCAACTGCGACGAGACCGGGCTGTTTTGGAAGAGGATGCCCAAAAGGACTTTCATCACACAGGAAGAGGCCAAGTTGCCTGGCCACAAGCCCATGAAGGACCGTCTGACCCTGCTCTTCTGTGCCAACACAAGCGGCGACCTGAAGATCAAGCCCCTGCTGGTGTACCACTTGGAGAACCCACGGGCCTTCAAGAAACACAAGGTTGACAAGGAGCAGCTGAGTGTCATGTGGCGATCCAACAGTAAGGCTTGGGTCACACATGTGCTGTTTGTGGACTGGGTCAATGTTGCTTTTGGCCCTGCTGTCAAACAGTACCTGCTGGACAACGACCTGCCGCTGAAGGCTTTGCTTCTGATGGACAATGCTCCTGCTCATCCTAAAGGCCTTGAGGAGGACTTGTTGGAGGAGTTCAGCTTCATCAGCATCATGTTCCTGCCACCTAACACCACGCCACTGCTCCAGCCGATGGATCAGCAGGTCATCGCCAATTTCAAAAAACTCTACACAAAGGAGCTTTTCAGGCGATGCTTCGGGGTGACTGATTGCACCACCATCACCCTGCGGGAATTCTGGAAGGACCACTTCGACATCGTCACCTGCTTGAAGATGATCACCACGGCCTGGAACGGGATCAGCCAGAGAAATTTGAATTGCGCTTGGCTCAGCCTGTGGCCGGACTGTGTGGCACCAAGTGACTCTGATGCACCAGAGTCAACAGTGGTGCAGGACATTGTTGCCTTGGGGAGGACCATCGGCCTGGAGGTCACAGAGGAGGACATCAGCAAGCTGGTGGAGGAGCACGACCACGAGCTGACCACCCAGGAGCTGGTCGAACTGCAGGCAGAGACTGCGCAGGAGCAGGCCTCGCTGTAAGAGGAGGAAGCAACTGAGGAACGGCTGTCCTCCAAAGAACTGAGGGACATTTGCCTGAAGTGGAAGGATGTGCAGGCTTTTGCACAGCGGCACCACCCTGACAAGCACGTGGCACATGACCTTGTGAACACTTTTGATACGAGGGTCATGTCGCCTTTCAGGGAGGTGCTGAAAAGGCAGATGAAGCAGCAGACCATGGACAGGTTCTTCAGCAAGAAGCAAAGAGTGGAAGAGGAACCTTCTTCGAGTTGTCCCCCAGAGTCTTAGAAAATGTACTGTACACTTTGTTGATTTTTAAATGTTTTTCTGTCATGTTTAGAAACTTAATTTATTGTTCCTTCAATTTTTGAAATGCTCTTTACAGTATGTGTGACTTTAAAGAGCACTTAATAAACTCTTGTTGTACCAAATTTGGCTTTGTTTGGACTTTTTTTGACCATAGGAACGCATTAATTGAATTTCAATGCATTCCTATGGGATTTCGTGCTTCGCAAGACGAAAAATTCGCTAGGCGAAAAAACTCGTGGAACAAATTAATTTCGTCTTGCAAGGCACCACTGTAACTGTTTACTTGGCCGTTTTCATATGTCGTGAAGGCTGAAATTTCAATTCAGTGGAGCCAAAACACAATCCATCCTGTAGGTTTAAGTATCTGTCCACAGTCGCCTCCTTGTTATCAGAGGCCCATAATCTTCATTCCTTTGTAAGAAAATATGAAATAATGTAAAACTATTTTTGCATGTCATGGACCGGCTAGATGCAGAAGAATGAAGAACCCTAAAGGGAACCCCCAGGGGAAGAAGGCTTAGAGCCTGGGGGTTGGTGGTGGTCAGAAGGAGAAGAGGGAGCAGACTGGGAAGAGGAGGTGTTGGAAGCTGGAGAGGTAACAGCGTTTAGTGAGCAGAAGAGGTTGTGGCAGACAGCAGTCCAGAATCAGAGGCTGAAGCAGGGGGGTGGGGTCAAGAGGCAGAGATCTGTCAGACTGTGAAGAATCTAGGGAGTCCAGACCCTCCAAGTGTCCCTATTTTCCAGGGACGTCCCTGATTTAAAGAAGCCATACCTGTTTCTGATTTGATCCCAGAATGTCCCACTTTCCCTTAGGATGTCCCTATTTTCATTGGAGAAACAATGGAGGATATGGAGTTATCCAACCCCCGAGCCACCTGAAGGCAACCCTGTACAGGGAAGCTTTTTAAATGTCTAACATTTCATTACGTTTTTAATATATGCTGGAAGCTGCCAAGAGTGCTGGGGCAACTCAATAAGATATGTATGGTGTATAAATAGTAAAATTATTATTATGCAATAGGACGTCCCTATTTTCATCAGAGAAATGTTACAGGGTATGCCCTCCATATTTGTGCTCCCAGCCCGTTAGCCTAGCATGCCCAGTGGTCAGGAAGGGTTGCAAGACCACCATTCCTGTAGTAAGTGTATGTGCAACCAGCTCACCTCCCCCCTCATCTCCCAGAACATTCAGATAAATAAAGAGGGCTGGACAACAAGAGGCAAGGTGACAAAGCCGTAGGCTGCTGGGGAAATCGGCTCACCTTTGCAGGTGGGTGGCGTTGCAGCAGTGATCCGGCGGAGGGTAGAGATTGATGCCCCCTTGTACCTTCCTGACTGTGTCACCAGCATTGAGCAGAGCCTCACCCAGGGTTGGCCCCACTGACCAATCAGTGCCAGTAGGGGGTGTGACCGTGGGGAATTTAAACCATGGCACAACCATCCTCTCTCGCCCTTCGCCAGATCTCCCAACCCGCCCACCCTCTTTTTTATGCTTTGTAATGATATGACCTTGCTATGGACAAAGGTTGACCACCATATTGTTGGGGCCGGGTAGTAATTTTTCCACTAGGCAAATTGGCACCAGCCATTTGGTTTTCACCTATCTTGTAGCAGTCGTTACAACTTTGTGAGGTTAGACATTGGATAAGCCTTTGCTTGGATGGACGTTAGGCTGTAGCTTCTGCCTGCCCCTCTTCATTAAGAGAATCCTGTTAAAGGGATCCAGGGGTATGGGTTCTGTCTGATGCCTGAACGTGGGCTAGGGCCATGCCACGACCACAACAGTGACCCATCGGTGTGCCCCTATTTGATGTAAGTCATAGGGCTCCCCCTACTGGTGGTTTACCCTTAGACGGACTCCCAGCAGATAGCGGGAGTCAAGATATAGCCTGGCTTCACCCAATGCCTAAGCCAAACCGCTGACATCAGTAACCAATAAAGTTATGGCCTATTTGAACCCATAAACCTAATACTCAACTATGGTTATGAAGCAATGGGAGTTCTTAAATGATTATTTACAAAACCAGGGCTCGACTACAAAAATCTGGTTGTGTTTAGAATAATCTTGTGCGTAATATAAAAAATACAAAGTGAGACATTAAGGAAATCCAAAGGGAAAATATGAAGAACAGAGGTTCTGACGAACGGATTATTAAAAACGTGTGAGGTAAACGGTGGAAGTCTTTTTTTAAAAAAACAAACAAACAACTATTTAAGGTAGATAAGGACAAGATGAAATTATACAATTGAATATAAATACAGATGGGAAACGGCCATGTATTGTGAGTACTTATCTACTTTTAAAAAATTTCACCTATGATCTTTTTCTTTTACTTCTTTATTCTTTCTTTGTTTTTTTCTTTTTTCTGATATCTTATCTTTCATTTCACTGCTTTATTGTGAATAGCATTTTATAGAGGTATAAAGAACTGTAAATATGAAAAGAGACAAAATATTCTCTAATTTTCCCCCCTTGGTTAGATGTATTTCCTTTTTCTTTTGTATTTTCTTTTGTTGTGAATATGTATGTTTTCTAATTTGTAACATATATATATATGTAACATATATATATATATATACGGACAACCTAATACTCGTGTCCGTGTGTTGATTATCCACTAGGGAACTGTGGGTCACAGGGCCTTGGCATGCAAGGAACTAGGGTAGGAGCCTTAGAGCGTGGTGGGAAGGTGGGGACCTTCACTCCTCACAACTGCCTAACTGGGGCAAGCCTTACTGGGAACAGTTGCTGTGATCACTAGGCCTGTGCTGTTTTGGTTTCTTTGACTAAAGAGTTAACTTCACTAACACTAGTGGTTTTTATTGCTGACCTACTACTGACTCCAGCTCCTGATACCCCAGGGAGGAGTTTCTCGACTGCCTGTGTTTCAGCAAATGCAAAGGAGCCCTCTGTGGTGGTGGAGTCCCTCTCCCCGCTTTCATTTCTCAGCAGAGGGACACCTCCATCTAACCCAAATCCCCTCCAGTAGTTCTGATCAGGGTGTCACGATTGAGAGCCAGTGTGGTGTAGTGGTTAAGAGTGGTGGACTCGTAATCTGGGGAACCGGGTTCGATTCCCCGCTCCTCCACCTGCAGCTGCTGGGTGACCTTGGGCCAGTCACACTTCTCTGAAGTCTTTCAGCCCCACTCACCTCACAGAGTGTTTGTTGTGGGGGAAGAAGAGAAAGGAGATTGTTAGCCGCTTTGAGACTCCTGCGGGTAGTGATAAAGCGGGATATCAAATCCAAACTCTTCTTCTTCTTCTTCTTCTTCTCTGACAGTTAAATTGCTTAAATCCAAGATTAAATTTGGGAATTTATAATGTAAAGAATCAAAAGTATCACTTATTGGTAGAAAGAAATGGCATCTTTCAGTTATTCTTTTTCATTGTCTTCTACAGTCAACCACCAGGACTTAGATAGCCTCAAACAATAAATTTATTCTTCACTCTCAGCCTTTCTGATTAGAACTGGTACTGACAGTTCAGCCAGTGCTTTATTCAGTTTACTCACGTTCAGTGGATTCACCTATCCGTTAAACAGATACAAGCACGCAACCCTAGTAATAGAAGTTAAGGCTGTTGCTTGTAAAAGCTCGTCATAGAAACCTTTGGGGGTCTGGCACTCCCTTTGCTTTACCTTTTGGAAATCTACTTGCTCCACTTACTCAATGGAGCAGCAGCTGAGTGCAAGAGATTCCACCTTCCCTACCAACATTTCCTTGTGCTTGTGGCTGGGGGAGCTGCACTGAATTCTCTCCAGTTTTGATTTAGGAAATAGCAAATGTTCTGTTGTAAAATCCACCCCCCTCCCCCTCAAAAAACGACTGTGCAAAAATGCACCCTATTTTCTTTCTCTTCTCTCACTGGCCCCATTGCTCCCCTGACTTCCTTAGTGCTGTCTTCTCTCCGTTAGCTGCTTCTTTTCTGTTTCTAGATCAGTCACACACACGAGCATGTCCTGTCAGGGATGACACAGTGAACAGAGTGACATTTTAATTATCTTATTTATTTATAAAAATGTGTGTATGCCACAATTTTAACCAGCGTACAACAATTATATATATACATAATTAAAACCGCATGAGGATTTAAAATTACGGATCATCAGCAGAAAATGTTTCCTTAATTGTCTGCATAAGTCAGGTGCCACAGAAACATTTTCAGCAAATGTTTAAAGGTTAAAATTGAGGATGCCAGCTGAATCTCTATTGATAAGAACATTCCACAGGACTAGGCTCAGGTTCATGTCAATGTCAAATGAGCCTCATTAACCTGGGGTGTGTGTGTGTGTGTGTGTGTGTGTGTGTGTGTGTGTGTGTGTGTGACTGGGATGCTCTCACATAGGATCTCAGTGGTCAAACTAGGATATAAGGGTTTAGGTGGTCCCTAACGTACCCTGGACCTAAGATTTAAAATTGTTAAAGTTGTTCAGGGCTTTGTCAATTAGCACAAGGACCTTGAACTTGGCTCAGTACTAAATGGGCAGCCGGTGCATTTGTTTTAACAACAGTCTCATATGCTGTCAGTCATGTGCCCCCACTAGCAGTCTGGCTGCCACATTCAGCACCAGGCTAGAGTTTCTAGACCAGGTCCAAGGGCAGCCCCACTTAGAACACATTGCAGTAACCCAGCCTTGAGGTTCCCAATGCATGGACTACAGTGATCATTATGCTATGGAGCCACATCTAATGACGTGAATATGATGAAAGTTTGGTCAGGAAAAAGCAATGAAAAGAACAATTAAACATTTCACAAATGTTTATACTTGCTGTGGGACAGGAGTTTTTAGTTTTTGAAGAGCATATAGGAAGGAAGGAAGGAAGGAAAAGAAAGAAGGAAGGAATAGGTAGTGTTGGCTCATCTTCACTGGCGGTAGAAGGAAGTTCCTTCCCTATGAAAACACTAAGTAAATTTTCCATTACGAACAAAAAGTAGTGAATTTAGTATATTCAGAGCTGTAAATTATGCTTTTGGAATGAACTGGAATTACCATCAGAAAGCAGTTTTTAATAAGAACAAATATATTCTTAATGATTCCCAACTGCATTAAAAGGAGCAGAAACATTTTATGAAACATCATTTATATGAAATTTGACTTGTGCCTCAAGTCCCCAATGCCTACCCTGTAATCAACCTAGTTACAGAAATGTTATGACAAGCTTTAAAATGCAATTCATAGTTTGGTTTTATGACAAATTGTTAATAGTTAGATTATATCAATTTTGCATCAATTTAAGTGGAAATTTGTTCCATCCATTATTCTTTTCTAGAAGGACGACATCTGCTAAATGTCAAAACAAAGCACAGTGACTATAGTATAATTTATTTGCCATTATAATATAGTTTATTACAATAAAACAGCCTTATGTGCGCTCTGCTAACCAGCCATATAAAAGGCTATTGCCTTTAAAAATAATTTCTGTTATCAAGTCCACATACTCCTCCAGAACAACGTTGTGGTAAAATTTAATATTCCAAAAGGTACATGGGTTTTCAAGTATACTAAAGAATTATTTCCATATTTATCATATTTCTCTGTCACGAAAAATACTATTGCTATCGAGAGACAAAAAGAAAGTAAAAGACAATGGTCTGTTCTTGCAGTGAACTTTAGTTCCAACAGGGAAAACAATTGTGACCTGCAACAAAATGCCCCATTCCAGGATATTGCACTCCGTTCTTCCCTCTCTTGGGGATTCTATTTTCACCTCAACAGTCACCCAACATTCTGCTTCCACTAGGCATGCTCAGTATTAACTGGGCATTTGGGGGGGGGGACTGAGGACTGAGACGCTTTTTAAAAAACTTATCCATAAAGCTTTGGTTTCACACAAGTATCTTCCTCTTGTGTGTGGCTGGGTGACAAAGAATGGCACTCAAAGAATTTAAATTAATACATATGATGCTGATGCTGCCAGTCAAAATATGAACAAAAAGGGCAAGATACTTGGCTTTTTCTGGTTGTTCACCGGAATTAAATTCTTGGTTGTCATGGCGACCTTGTTTGTCAGCTGATGATACTAGTATGCTGCTGTATTAAATGCTGTTGTCAAATCTAGGAATTTTTCCCCCCTCAGACAAAATGACATTGGCACAGGGTGCAATGAGAAGAAAGGAAGTTCTCAAATGAACTTTCAGCCCTGGAGTCTTAGGGTCTTATAAAAGGGCCTGGCCTCAGTCCAAGAACATCCACAAGTGACACTAGAACAAAATTATAAAACCACTTCTGACTAAAGTAGCATAATGCTTCCCTCTCTTGGCCCCAAAGAAGCTTATGCCAAAATGAGTAATGAGGTGAATGCCCTAAACATTAATACAAGCTTTGTAAATATAAAATTGTAGTAGAAGAACAGTAAAGGCTCACGACTTATGTGGACTACAAGACCTAGTTCACAGGAAGATCTGACCTCCCCTAATCATCTTCTTTACACATTTTACCAATGTAGAGGCATAATTTGTGGGATAAATCAGCATATAACCAGCATGCTTAGCTCTAGTTCATGCAGGAAGGAGTTAAGACCATAGAGTAAGCTGTTTTCCTAGACTTACTAGGTCACACAGCATGCCCACTCATCTTGGAAGTCGTCACTTTGTTTCTTCTCTCTCTCTTTTCCAAAATTTAATGATTTAATGAACCAGGAACATTTAATGAACCAGGAAGGACATCTGGACTGATTGCTCCAAGCCAATATGTCTGCATGGCTTAAGCCCGCCATCTTTGTGTTTCTGTACAAGTAATTTAGAAACACTTCATCTACCATGTGAACTTCACGTGTAATGGAGGTTAGAACCTGGTTGCTCCAGGCTCAGACTGTGTGCATGGCTTACAAGCCAGTTTTGTGTTTCTAGACCAACAATTTAGAAACAGTTTTACCATTTTTTGCAATAATTGGTAATTTGGCTGCCTGCATTTTCTGACTGCTTATAAATATGACCTTTGAAGAGTTTGTAAGTAAACAATTTTTAACTTAGCAAACTGTGTAGTCTTTTCTATGCTAAAAGGCAAGTCAGAGGAAGCTTGGGAAGCAAATTAAAATGGAATATTTTAAAGGTCTAAAAGCCTATATTTCTATGCTTTACTTTGCTGCATGTTTTGTGATTTTAAATCTCTGCTTGGGTTCTCTCACCAAGAGAGTATTTGCCCCAAATCTGAATCTAGGCATTCAGGAAATTCTCCTTTTATTCTTTTAAACCAAACCATCAAACAACTCGCAAAATTCATACATTATCAACAGACGTGTGCAGTAGCTATAGGGAAAACAACTGTGGTTCTCCACATATTCTCCATAGTGTACAGAGGTTGAAGTCACATGGGACATCTTGATATTGTATTTCGTCCCATGCCAGCAACAACAACTGGATCTGGGAATGGTGCTCACATGGAAAGGAAGAGGAGCAGAGGGGTGTCTGATTGGATCAGAGCTTCCATGTGTTGCCAAGACAAGTGGAGCCAGCCATAGGAGGGTACTTTTCAGTTGCTCCCATGCTGACTCAGCAATGCATGCATTGGGACAGAGATGGACCACAAAAACATTTTACAAGAAACATGATATGCAACCCGAGGAGTCGGAAGTTATTTCCTGTGGCAATTGTGTGTAGAAGTAATTTTATTATACCAGCTCTCTTTACATTTTTCATGGTAGACACTCTAATTATTGGATGGGTGTCTCCAGAAGCCAGTGTCAGCCCTAATAATCTGATCCCCATGCATAATGCTTCATTTGTCTTCATGGTTTCAGAGATTAATTCACAATCCAATTTTTCTAAAGCATGAATGTGAGATTAGGAGATGGACAAAAAGACTCCCTGATAAAAAGTTTGTTAATACTAGTTATTACGTGATGCAAATCGTAGACGCCAGCGATTAGACTGATAATCAGTAAAAGCAACTGGATGTATCTTTTTCAGCAGCTACAGCAACATTTTATCTGGCTACATTATGAACAATTATTCTAAAACTGAATGCTGGTTGCAATGCAAGATAGCACATGCCAATGCCCTACTACACAATTATATAATTTCTTTATTATTGTCAGTGGGTGTTTGACGAGGCTAATCCATGTACAATTGCCCAAACAATAATCTTACTATTAAAATGTCAATTCTTACATGTTAGCTGGCCGCGAGTAATCCTATCAGAGCACAGATACTGCCATTAAAGCACTGTTGCTATTTTCTCAGTCACTGAGCTGTGAATGTGCAGAATAATTTGCTCAATTGAAATACGGCAATTCTCAGTGGTTCTCCAATCTTCAAAATGCTATAATAATAGCCACCTTTAATGGAGACCCCTCTCTAGAAAATTTGCTCTATTCTGTTTATTAATTCTTGGCTTACCACAACAGCATCCAAACATGTGGAAATCATGCATAAACTGCACAGGCTAAAAAGAAGAATAAATTAATTTATTTCGTATTTCAATTTATATCCTGCTGCTTTTACGTTTGATGGCTCAAAGGGGGCCTGCAATAAAATTAAAAAAATACCAATAGCAGCAGCAACAATAAAACCACCATAGGACAAAAAGATTGGCAAGAGATATATATCCTGCCCTTACACTGCATTTGCGATCCTACGGGTGGCTTACAATAGTTTAAAAATCCAATAAAATCCAACATAAAACAACAGCAGCAAAATAAACAGCAAGTGAAAACAGAGGCAGGTGCAGCTGATAAAACCAATCTAAAAAACCAGAGGGATGCCACAAAAGAATCTTCAACCTGGCAGGCCATACCAAATGGCTGCCAGAATAAAAAGAAGTCAGAGCCGTGCAGCAAACAGGAAAGAGAGGGGGCCAAATGGAAGCAGCCCCAAAATGTCTAGATTATGCAGATTCAGATCTGAATGCATCTCCTCATCCACACAACAAGGTTCACGTTGGCCCTACTGAAACAGCTGAATGTGACTTTTGATGTGAATAACAATGTACATTTCCACCCAGAGCCACATACATATACTTAGTTGTCCAAACCTGACACTGCAGCATTGGCTAAAATTTCTATCGCCAATGCCTGCCTGCAAAGCTACCATGTAGAAACAAACCTCCCATATGAATCTAAATATTATGTTGTGTTGTGTTGGTGTTGTTGTTGTTGTTTTAAAGCAGCTCCATAAGAAAATGAACTCTTTAGTTACTCTTCTGTGGTAATGGAGAAAGGGTTATTCATTAATTCAAGATTGTATTTATGGTTTTCACACCAGAAAGCAAATTAATAACTGTTAAGGATGTTTATCCCATTCCCACTGACATGAGTTTTGTGTTTTGTTTTGTTTTCTAAAAATAAAGACAATATACATTGGCATTGCTACTGCAGAAGAATGGCTGTAGAGCACAGTTGACCTGAAATCATGGTTTGTTCTTATGACCATGTAATATATCACTGTTCTTACTGCTTTAAAAGCCCCAATGTGCAAGTTGGTGTAGGACCATAGGAATTAAGCACTGTGCATAAAAGCTATAAGGGCCACAATGGCTCCAAGAAGCTGTGATATGATTGTGTGTACTGGATCACTTAATCCTAAAGATATTTTAAAATTCCACCTAAAGGGCAGCCTTACTGGATCACACACAGGAGCCAGCCAAGCACTGATGGTCTCTCTCTCCCCCCACCCTTCTCATTGCCTTGCTTTCAGGAAGAGCCACGGGCATCCTTCCCAGCGGCGTAGCGTGGGTTATCAGCACCCGGGGCAAGGCAAGTAATTTGCGCCCCCTAACCCGGGGCAAGGCAAGTACAGTAATTTACTCTCCCAAGCAGCAGCAGCGAGGCTTCTCTTTCCCCCGCGCTCTCCTGGAGCTGCCTCTTTTCTTTCCTTTTTTCCCTTTCTCCAAGGCTTTTCGCTTTCTCTCCTTAATTGATTCCTCCTCCACACCGCAGCGTTTCCTGGCTGCTCCCCCCCCCTTCCCCTCTCTCTCCTCCTCGCTCTGCTTGCCTTGCCCTGCCCTGCCCTGCCTGAGGGTGCCCTGAGGAGACTCCGCTCTCCTTTTTGACCAGGCGAGGTGGAAAAGTCTCTTCCCGCCCCCTCGCCAGACTCCCTGCTCGGCTCGGCTCACTACCCAGGCGGCCAGTGGAGAGAGAGCCGCAATTACCATAAAGCTCCTCTCCCTCCGCTTCGCCAAGCTGTCAAAGCCCGGCAGCAGCGGCAACGGCAGCAGCAGGTGCAGCCAGACCCCCGCCAGCCAGCCCGCCCGCCCGCCCGCCCGCCCGGCTTCCTCTCCTTTTTTTGCCCGCGGCAGAAGGCTTCGCTCTCCCCCTTCCGCGACCTCCTCGCCAAGCCGAGCGAGCGCGGGCTCCCTAACCCGTGGATTTTAGTAGGGGCAGAGAGCTGCTAGTGTGAGCGCGCCCCCCGCCCATGTTGCGCCCGGTGCGGCCGGCCCCCCTGGCACCCCCACGCTACGCCACTGATCCTTCCTCAGAGTGAGGCATTCTGGTTGTGAAAAGCATCCACCGTGTCCCCTGGACCAGCTAATTCAGAACAAGAAGGCTTCCTCAGAGGGAGGCAGAAGAGGCAGAGAGCTTTATTGAGAGATTGGATAGTGGTAACAGTAGCAGCAGCAGCAAGGATGAAGCAAGTAAGAGGGGACCCAGGGGAGGTTTCACTGCTTCTTTGCACCTATTGCCTGAAATAATGGTCTCAGCTTGCTTATGAAAGACCTGAGTAACTTCCACCACCCTTCGCAGCAACAAGTACTTTGTAAAAGAGGAGGAATCAAATGTCAATAAGTCCACCACCATGGCTTTAGGCAGAATTTCCCCATAAAACATTTACACATTACTCAGCTGACAGCTTTCGAGAAACTGATGATTGTGAAGTAAACTAGATCAGTTCTCTAACATGCTTTCCCCGGACCTCAGATTAGCAGAGCCTATCCAAACTAATTTTTCAGCTATACCGATTGTTCATGAAAGCCACCTTTTTAAGCTGAAAGGAGTTTCAAAACCAATTTGTGATATAGGTTGGGTGGAATGGCCTGCTTTTCAAAGGAATATCCCACTGGATATGCACAAATCCTTGCAGGTACCAGAAAAGGTTGTGTTTGGCTGTTTGTCAGAGGCAGGAGAAGCCAGAGCATCCCAGCCAGCCTTTTAATACACTATCAAGGGCACATTTGAATTTATTCTGCTCTATTAACCCTATCACCTTTCTTGGAGAGAGATGGCAAGGTGAAGTGCTATTTAACTCCAGCCCTGAGGTCACAAAAGAGTACAGTAGGAGAAGAGGACACAGGTTTATAGTAAATTTCAAGTCAACTGTCATTGCCAAAGAATCTGAAACCATAATAATATTCAGTCTTAGGGCCAAAAGGTGGAGGAAGATATGTCAGTCAGGAAGCAAGCACAAAAGTCCTGTTTCGGTTATAAACATGTTCAACTCTAGGGAGAAGATAACATTGTTCCACCCTTTGCCCTAAAATGTATCACTCCTCAGTAGTAGGAAATGGGTTCATATAATGATTTGCACAACGTCTGCCTTTTCAGCTTCACGCTGCTTCACAAATTGCATGCATCCAAAGGAAATTCTGCATCCCTGCAGGAGGAGGAGACCTAAGCCTAGATGTATTCAAAAATCTAGCGAGATCTGTTGATACGGTTTGGGGACTCAATTTTTCATGACTGCTTTTCAAATAATAATTGCCATTATCATGCAACAGGTTGTTTATACAAAGCAGTCATTTCAGCATGGAACAGCAGGAGTTGCCAATAACGGAAAAGTTGTGATGAATTTATCACCAAAGGATGGGTATGCTGTTTGTATTCAAGCAGGTAGCTTCGATCTGTTTGCCCATGGTATCAAGAGAGCTAATAAAAGAGGCTTTAACTACTGCAGCTACATAGCACCTTCTGGCAATGGTCAGGTCAGTTTAACAGCTAGCCATAAAACAGACATAGAAACCAATCACATGTTCACTATAAAAACTAAATATCACAGTATAACCATCTGGAAAATCACATACTTCGCTGAACCAGAGAAGCAGGGTGCCTGAAGGCATGTCATTTTGACATGAACTAAATTACAGCTCTCCCATGAACACTGATCTAATTTTGGCAGCCATACTTGCAAGAACAATTGTGATAGTCTGATTTTATCCCTAATAAAGTATTTGGGATGGACTGTGGCAATGGAGTCTTGGATAGACTATGAGTTCCTCCCCAAAATACACATCACCCAGTAGATTTTATTTTTTAAAAAATCAATCATCACCACCATTGTTATCTGTTTGATGTTTTGTACACCTGTCAAAAGTGGCTTCTTTTAAAAAATGCTAGAGCTTCATCTGTGGGGGGGGGGGGTGGTTCTAAAAATAGTATTTGGAGCCATACACCTGAGCTTCTGTGGGGATCCCAACCTCACATCTGGGTCAGGAAATCAACAAACGTAAAAAGAGACCTGTGGGTATGGTGAACCTTTGCGTCTGCAATTTGACCCCAGGTGCAAAGGCTGGGCCACTTCCAGCTTTTGAGGCCACTAGCCATAATAAATATTAAAAATGGGAATACTGTTTTCATGTAAGGCACCATGTAAAAGAGCGAGTGGTTTATTTGTATAATCAGTTTGTCTGAGAGGGCACAATCATCACAGTCTAAGTCTGTGCCCTTAGAACAGATACATTTTTATTAATATTTATGAACATTTAAAACTCTTTAATATGATAAAATCTATCAGTTAGCAACCACAACAATGAATTCTTCCAAACCACATCTCTTAATAGCTTAAATCTGAAGCACTAAGCTGAGTGTGTGTTTTACATTTTGATCCAATGTGCATAAAAACAAGTCGTGAAGCTTATCAAATGTAAAAAAAAAAACTAACTAACAAGTGTCTAAATCTGAGGCCCCTTTGAGCCTGAAGAACCAGGCCAAATAGCCCTCCTGCCTCCCACTCTGAATTGGTTCTGCCTACTATACTGGGATTAACAACAACAGCAACAACAACAAAGTCTCACTCAAGTGTGATTTACAAATGAAGTCTGATGTTGCCACCAAAGGTTTCATGCTTTTAAAGAAGCAATCCCTTTTTATTATTATTTTTCAGACATCTTTATTGAAAGTTAAAAAGTGCATAATTTTATGTGCACTAAACATGGTGTGATATAAATAAAAGAGAGAAAGAGGAAAAGAGAAACAGCACCCATGTAGAAGGGAAAGTAAAGGGGGGAGGGGAAAACACCCCAAACTGTATACTTTGCAAAGTTATTATTCTAATTAAGGATTACAATATGTTTTTAAGGAAAATTATGTTTTTAAGGAAGCAATCCTAAGTACACTCACTTCTGAGTACACTTGCTTTGTAGCTTATTCTATAGGAACTATTAGTCTGCTGAAAGATGGATAAAATATTGAGGGTATAAAACATTCCATGGGTTAATCTCATCTATCCAAATATGACAGTAAGTTCTGGCCAAAGTAACCAAGACCTGGTGCAAGATAGTTTAAAATTTAGATACCGTATTTCTAGAGTGAAGCAGGGAGGAAAGTGGAAGTGGGGGGGGCAGCAAAGAGTCTTGCCCCATTGGCGATCTGGGTGGCTGGTCACGCAAGCTGAGAGTGAGGCAAGCAGGAGCCCTGGCAAACTCCAATTCACTGTCTGGCATACTCACTACCTGAGACCATTGACTCTGATAATCGACAAACAACTGGTGGAAGCCACTCACAAACAATGCCTCAGTTTGGCCAGCTACCCCTTCTTCAAGCAAACCAATAATTTGAGGGCCACAGCTTTGTACATAGAATCTGGAGGTTATTGGGATAATATATTCTAAAGGTAAAGGTAAAGGTAAAGGGACCCCTGACCGTTAGGTCCAGTCGTGACCGATTCTGGGGTTGCGGCGCTCATCTCGCTTTATTGGCCAAGGGAGCCAGCGTACAGCTTCCAGGTCATGGCAAACCAGAGCAGCACACGGAAACGCCGTTTACCCTCCCGCCGGAGCGGTACCAATTTATCCACTTGCACTTTGATGGGCTTTTGAACTGCTAGGTTGGCAGGAGCAGGGACTGAGCAACGGGAGTTCACCCCGTTGCAGGGATTCGAACCGCTGACCTTCTGATTGGCAAGTCCTAGGCTCTGTGGTTTAACCCACAGTGCCACCTCCACCTGCGTCCCTTTTAATATATTCTACCTTATACATAATTTTCATAAAATGGCTTCTAATTGAGTAAGTATGGTAAATTTCAGACCACAATTTTGACAATAACCAAGCTTATATTCAAGGAATTTGTGATATCGCCATTACATTGATTAACAATAATTTCTTCAATACTTCAGAAGAGAACACAGGATCAATGTTTCATCAGCTTTATCATTAAACCAAACAAAATCTTTCATAGAGGAAGGCTGCGGAAGGGTGCTTTTTAAAATGTACACTAAGTAGATATTTTCCCATAATGGTCTATTCACATACATCTCATGTCTGTGCATGTCTTATACACAATACTAAAGGAAAAATATATGGCTGAATTAATCCATGAACCTTTTACCCCTTAGCTGAAGCAGGTAATCGGCCATAATAGCAAAATCAATGGCACATTACTATGCTGGGATATTGGCAGATCCCTAATGAAAGTTAGAGTTTCATGACCAATTCCCTCTCTAGAGCTGGCTACTTCAGAGGATTAAAATATTAAGTTTTTCAATAATTAAACAAAACCTTCCTATATGTTATAGTGAAGGAGAGGGGCCCTCATGTGAGAGTTAAAGAAAAATATGACCTTAATACTACCATAAATGTGCCCCTCTTATTTTAATAACCCTGAAGCCTATATAAGTAGTTGAGGAATGTTTGATAACCACATCGAGCATGGTCCAAACAAAGTTCACCCCCTGTAGGCCTGCACTCCCAAATATGTGTAATTGGAAGCAGGTCCCACTGAAACACATCCAAATAAACCATAGCTGCACTGGGATGTAAATGGCACTAATTTTGACTTCGCTGGGAATAAGACCCATTAAATACAGCGGGAGGAATTCAACATTGCTCTGTTACAAACGTTCCATCTGCACAAGCACTGCAGCTTGCCAGATCGAATGCTCTCCCCTCATCCCCCTGCATGTTGTTCCAGGGGTTCTTCTGACCACCCACCAAGCCAATTTGGGGGGCATGGAAGGAAGAGAGGGGGTAACCCTGTTAGGCAAGTGGAAGTCCTTGTGCAGGGTTTCCACTGATGGGGAGCATTAAGGGAATCCCCCCTCAAGTGAGATTTATTTCCAAGTAAAAATACATAAGATAACAATACTGTAAAGCAGGTGCCTTATTATCAGCCACTGTGGTCAATAGGGCTTGCAGCTTCAACCTGAACAGTTACATTTTTTTCTGTATTGATTTAAAATCAATAAAGACTATTTTGCCTTGAGGGGAAGGGAGAAGAAATAAATCATAGAATCATAGAATCATAGAGTTGGAAGAGACCACAAGGGCCATCGAGTCCAACCCCCTGCCAAGCAGGAAACACCATCAGAAATCATTCAGGTGAGCTGCCACAATCCAGATGTCCATGGTGGTTCCTCTTCCTTCTTCCAGCCATTACCACAGGGGCATCCTGACCTGGGCAGGATGCTAAGGAAGCCATTACAGCTTGTTCTAAACAATTGTTTTCACCTTCTATTGTAACATTTTCTTTTTCTCTCTCTTTTTAAGCTGATCCTTATTGCTGTAATGCCCTTTTGTGAACTGCTTTGTGAGGTCTGTTTGAAAAGTGGTACATAAATATCTTAAATAAATAAGCTTCTCCAGCCAGGCGTTTGACTACAGACTTCTAAGTTGCCTATAAATTTCATATTCACTGAATCCCTAGTAAAATAGAAACATGTAGAAATAAACAGGTCAGGTGTTTTGGCCTTCCTTCTCCTTTTACACAAATGTCTCTCATATTAAACTGCCTTTGTAGGGAGCATATGGATTGAAAATTGAACGGTGTAAAGGCCAGAACCAAACCGGAATGGCTCAGAACACCAACTTCTAAGCTACACTGATCCTCAAAATTAACAGGACACATATGAGAACTTGAGATTCATGCAGTAAGCCACCAAACGTCCACAAAAACCATGTTTGCATAAGCATCCTGGGAAATAACTGGTATTCCAGACAAACAGCACACAACACCAACTTCCAAGTAGGATGGTTCCAAAATACTGCCCGGACTCCTGGAGTCCTTACTACGTGTGACAGACCAACCACCCCCGGGACTTCTGCAGAGATCCAGATGCCAGGTCTGACCATTATATTCAATTGAAACTGATCTACCAGGTCCAGGCCACTTAGAAAGGGACAGAGGGCGATTCCTGGGAGTTATTTACTTACTTAATTACAAAGTCATCACCTGCAGTTTCATAAAAATACAGAAAGATTGCACATAACATGTAAGTATGAAATCAACCAAAGCTCCATGTTTAGAAAGCATGTTGTAAAGACCTGTCTAGACAAAAAAGTGTTTGGAAGAGTGACATTTCAGGAAAAGGAGGGTTGGCTCCTGCTTGAAGTTCTATCAGCAGTGAGTTTCGCAGGGCAGGGCCTGCTAAAGGCTTGGTCCCTAGTTACGGACAACTGAACCTCAGGGGAATTGGGAACCACCAGAAGTGCCCCACTGGAGGGTCTCAGTGATCATGAGGAATCAGGTGCTTTCGGTCCAAGTTGTTTAGAGCTTTACAGAGTAAAACAAGGTTAGAGAGACTTCACTGTGAACTGCTCAAGATGCCAGTGAGCAAGTCATTGTGAGCTCACTGAGCGACTGTCTATCTGGTGTCCCCGTCTCCCCCCCCCCCGCCCACCGAGATCCAGGCAGAGAGAGGCAAGGCAGAGTGTGCACAGGCTTTGTGAGCTCTCCTAAGGCCAGGTAAGCTTGGATATCCATTCTAGCTAAGCAACATTATTCTGGAAAAAGTGATCTAGAACACCAGCTTCACGTTACTAGATGGGATTCATGGAATGGACCACAAAAAGGTCTGCAGAAACTATGTTTCAATAGTAGTTCATATCCATAAAATACAGATTTGAATTTGGTTGCTTTGGATAGCCCAGAGGCAGAGGCAGATTTAGGGCAGTGCAAACAGTTCCCTTGCACTGGGCGCCAAGCTGAGATGGGCACCACAGGGTGTCACAACTATGTTGTACAGCACGCGCATAAGGGAAGGCAAGAGGCAGGGGGCACTGACTTTTGGCATCTCCCAGGGCACCACTGAAATTTGAAAGAGCAAAGTCCGCCCCTGCCAGTAGTTGGTCTATTTTTCCTGACACATTTTGGCTTACTACATAAATCTCATCTGAGTATGTGTGCCTGCTGAATTTGTTGGTTTAGCTAGCTTGAAAACTAACATTCTGGGTTGTTTTTCTAGAATACCATTTATAGACTAGAAGCGATCTGAAGGGGTTAACAAAATATAACGTTGTAATGGTTTAAGTTCTGAAATATTGTTCTTACTTATCTTTAATACATCCCATTTTTTGGCATCATTTATATTTATGAGGGGGCCATTCTGGCCCATTCTGTTTGAGCTGATGTTTTTATTTCTCCAGTGCTCTTTACCAGAGAGAGTCTTAAAACACAAGTCCTTGTTGATTTCAATGGAAATTACTTCTAGGGAAATGTGTTTGGGATTGCAATTTTGCTCAGAAGTAAGTCTCATTTATTTCTATACAATTCACTCCCTGAAAATATGAAGACTGAGGAGCAGAATCACAACCACAAAGAATGTTGGCTACTATGTTACAAATTTTAAGTTTTGAACTTTCGACCATTAGTGCAACACAGGTAATAATTAGGTGAACAGTGTGCAATTTTGTTTATTCAAAACTCATTTTCTAGATCTGTTCACTTACCCTGGAGATACTAGCAATTTCAAAATAACAAATAAAGCAACTATAATGAAATTCAATAGCACACATTCCCTAGTATTGAAATGAGATCAGCTCATATTGTCCTTTTCCCTGGTGTAAACTGACAGTTCCTGAGACTCTGCAATATGTCATCAACATTTATTAATATTATAGCATTTTTAACATGTACTAAGTTTATAGTCATACTGTGGTGAAACTTGCAGTGTGATTATCATAGAATAATAGAATCGAAGAGTTGGAAGGGACCCCGAGGGTCATCTAGTCCAACCCCCTGCAATGCAGGTATCTCAGCTAAAGCATCCATGACAGATGGCCATTCAACCTCTGCTTAAAAACCTCCAAGAAAGGAGAGTCCACCCACCACCTCTTGTGGTATTCTGGTCCATTGCCAAACAGCTCTTCCTGTCAGAAAGTTCTTCCTGATGTTTAGTCAGAATCCCCTTTCTCGTAACTTGAAGCCATTGGTTCAGGTTCTAGCTTCCAGAGCAGGAGAAGACAAGCTTGCTTCATCCTCTATGTGACAGCCCTTTGGATATTTGAAAATGGCTATCTTATATCCTCTTAGTCTTCTCTTTGCCAGGCTAAACATACCCGACTCTCTCAACTGTTCCTCATAAGGCTTGGTTCCAGACCCTTGATCATCTTGGTCACCCTCCTCAGCACATATTCCAGCTTGTTAATATCCTTCTTAAATTGGGCACCCAGAACTGGACACAGCACTTCAGGTGTGGTCTGATCAAGGCAGAACAGAACAGAGCAGTACTATCACTTCCCTTGATGGGGACACTATACTTTTGCTGAAGCCATCAAGAATAGCATCAGTTTTGTTTGTTTTTTGCTGCTGTATCACACAGTTGACTCATGTTAAGCTTGAGTCACTAAGACCCCTAGATCCTTTTCACATGTACGACTGGTAAGCCAGGTGTCGTCTCCCCTCTTATATTTGTGCAGCTGGTTCTTCCTGCCTATTCCTCTCCTGGGCTGGTTTCAAAAGAGGTGGCTGCTGTATCTTAGATTCTGCAAGGTTTTGACACTCCTTGTGTTTCCTGGAGCTTTATTTGACCTAGGGCAGTCAGCTTCTTTCTTCCTGATTTCAACTCTGTGCTTCTTTATTCCCCAATCCAGTTCTCAGGCTATGCTAGACTCCAGTGTTACAGAAAGTAGTCAATTGACTTCAATATTATGTACACATTTATTTGTCAAGGTGGTTTGTAACCCAAACGATAATATGCAAAGAGGGCCCCAATTACTTAACCTGGCATTTGGTATGCATAAAAAAGAAATAAATACCCTTCTCTTACACACATTCACGTATACATATATCTCACCTACCCAAGACAAATACCATTAATATTACACTACCCTCATTTCTCTGGAAGCCATTTTGTGTTGTCTCAGTTGCTGCAAGCTTTCTATGTTTTTGCCTGCAGTGATTTAATCTGAGCTTTGTAACAAGTTAGTTTTTTTAAATGCCTGGGGAAAGAGTTGAACATAAAATTCACTGAGCTGGATAAAGTTGATGCTTGCAAGGCCATAACATACTGTGTATCCAGGTCAGCTAAAGAGGTGAAGGTAAAATTCACTCAGTACAACTAGCTAATTTCCCTTGCAACCCTGTTTTGGAGGGCTTTGGGGGGGGAGATGTATTGTGGTTTGGGTATTGTTACAGCTTAAAGTATAAGACTACAGAGACTAAAAAAACCCCACCTTGATCCCTCTTTCTCAAGTCCTTCCTCTGTTTCTTCCTCCTCAGCATGCAGCTTCAAGAAATAGTTTTGATTTAGCTCAAACATCCATCCCACATTGTTGTTGCATCCCAAAGTAGTCACATGATTGCGTCAGCATATCCAAAAACTTGCAGTTCAATGAACATATGCTTAACTGCACCATTGCTATGGTACTGGGTGGGGTCAGAGCTACATGGACACACTAGCGCAGCACCCCTGCTAGTGAACCCACACAGCTCCATTCCAGTAAGCACCAGCCACATTCCTTGTCCTAAATTAGGGACACCAGTGCTACACGTCAGGTCCTTGGTCCTTACTGTGGTTTTTGTACAGCTGGGTGGGGGGCAGTTGGAACAACTCCAGGACCACTATGATTGGTACTGAGGTGAATATAGAGTCTTTTCATGCAATAGAGCAAGAACCTGAACTCAAAATGGATGAAGGGATGTCACATCTAAAATTTGGTGACCAACCCCCCATCCCCAACTTACACTTATCCTTATTTCCAAAAGTGTCATGAAACACATCACTTTGTTGCATTGCATTGATCTCCATGATCAGAAACACGGCTCAGGAAAGTGAAGAAATTTCGCTCTTAGCTTTGAGCAGAGAGGACCTGGGGACTTGCCCCTGAAAACATCATTTACTTCAAGTTATTCACCTCAGTTTCTAAGGAAGTACTATTTTCTTTTGAGACATCATGATCTGTAGGTGCTTAGAAAGAGTGGGAATGATGAACAACTGATCCAGAACAATAGAACTCTTACATCTTTATATTGCATACTGTTGTATAACATCATTGTTTTGCATGTTCTATCTAAATGCACTTTTTTTTTTAAAGTGCTAAGAGGCTCTCCTTGTTATTCCATCACCAGGGGAAGAGCACTGTGTGGTGACACAGGCTCAGGCCCTCTCTATGGTAGTGGCCTGACTATGGGATGCCCTCCTCTTGCATATACAACTGGTGCTGCTAAATGTTCCTGTTTCAGCACCAGATAGAATACCTGTTTACCCAGGCAGTTTGTGGAATATTAATTTCTGTGTGACGTTAGCTAGCTGATGCAATGAAAACTCACTGAGGGCTCCATGCAGGTTTTATAACTGAGATTTTTTTAGTGCTATGCCATGGTTACACTTGTTCTCAGTTTAATTAAAATTATTTGTTTAATTGGACTGTAATGGTGGGTGAGAAATAACAAACAAACAAACAAACAAACAAACAAACAAACACTGCTGCCATTATGTTGTTTGCCACCCTATGCTTTATAATATGTTTGTAATGTTACATTGGTATAGTATTATGTACATATGTGCTGTTGCTTTCCTCCCCTTATTTTCTTTTTTTGCTGGTATAGCAAGTTTAGAAATATTTCCCATGTTTTAATACACTCCAATAGCAACTGATACCCTTTTTTAAAAAAAACCACACACCTGAATCTTAAAAGCTATATTAAAATGCATTGAAATGACGATACAGTTTTATCTTCAGACATGACCTCTGACCACAGATGGAAGAGTATGAAAGTAAAATATGACACATTTCAAGACTAGTTAAAATGTATTGAATGTTTAAAGCTCCATCAAAAACATCTAAAGTGTTCAATTATTTAAGGTCAAAGGAAAAACTGCGAGGTCTCATCTGAGACTAGAAAGTCATTTCAGAAAGTCCTCTCTTGAGAGATGGATGAAAATTTAGGATAGCATTACCAAAAAAATATATTTGTGGGAGTTATAAACAGGGAGCTCTGAACCCAGAAAGGTACAGGCTAAACTTATGGGTGTTAACTTTGAAGTATGTCATTCAATGGAGTTCAGAACATAAGTGTGCACAGTCTTAGCCACACTTGAGTCCAAATAAAATCAATGAGAAAAGACAATGGTTCCCAGTACGTTTCTGAGCACAATTCAAAGTGCTGGTGCTGACCTTTAAAGCCCTAAATGACCTCAGTCCTGTATACCTGAAGGAGCGTCTCCACCCCCATCGTTCTACCCGGACACTGAGGGTCTTCTGGCAGTTCCCTCATTGTGAGGTTACTGGGAACCAGGCAGAGGGCCTTCTCAGTAGTGCCACCCGCCCTGTGGAACGCCCTCCCATCAGATGTCAAGGAAATAAGCAACTATCTTACCTTTAAAAGACATCTGAAGGCAGCCCTGTTTAGGGAAGTTTTTAATGTTTAATGCTGTATTGTGTTTTTCATATCCAGTTGGGAGCCGCCCAGAGTGGCTGGGGAAACCCAGCCAGATAGGCGTGATAATAATAATAATAATAATAATAATAATAATAATAATAATAATAATAATAATAAATTAATTACTAACTAACTTGTTATTAACTCACTCAACCCTTATTAGTGTTGTTGTTGTTGTTGGTTGTATACCACCCTTCATCCACAGATCTCAGGGTGGTTCACAACATAAAATTACAATATAAAAACCACAAATACATTGTAAAGCTAAGAACAACAAACCAATACAGTCGTACCTTGGTTGTCAAATGCCTTGGTACTCGGACGTTTTGGCTCCTGAATGTTGCAAAGCCAGAAATGAGTGTTCTGGTATGAGAACGTTTTTCGGAGGCCGGAAGTCCTACGCGGCTTCTGATTGAGTGCAAGAAACTCCTGCAGCCAACTGGAAGCCGCGCCTTGGTTTTCGAACTGTTTTGAACGGACTCCCGGAACGGATTAAGTTTGACAACCAAGGTACAACTATAATCCCTTCCTCCCACAACACATTTAAAAGGGCATCAGATAGGACCTATGCACAACATTTTTTTCTGAATGAGAGTCATAGGTCTTTTCTTTGCAATAAAGTATTTTAATACTTTGCTGGAAGCTGCCCAGAGTGGTTGGGGAAACCCAGCAAGATGGGCAGGGTATAAATAATAAATTATTATTATTATTATTATTATTATCTAAATTTGTAATGCAACCATCATTCTAAAGTGGCAAAAGCAGTTTCTGTAATCCCTGTACCTGCTTAGGTGAGTTATTTTATCCCATTAAAGTTGTGGGCTCAAGCAGCCTAACTATATGGATGATAACACCACACAGGTACAATGGCAACTGATTTTATTGGAGCTGGATTGTGTTCTGGAGACAGAGAAACTTTCAGCCAGATGTAGTTAACTGCGTGGCTGCGATATGTATGACTATAGCAGTTCGACAAGCCTGATCTAGTATGTGATTACGTAGTACTGTATTTCGATCCCACTGTGCTCATTAGGCCTTACTCCCAAGTAAATTTGTTTAGGATTGCAGCCTTACCAGCAAAGAAGTAGTTTTTGCATCAACACAAAATGCTAATTTGCACGTCCAAGAGTCTGTAACTATTTTTAGCATAGCTTTAAATGTGGAAGGTGATTCTGAGCAGTTTCATTGGCTTCCGAACCCAACATTTTTCGCTGAGTGACCCTTTTGCATCCCAGATTAATACCTGTCAAATTAAGCTGCCTACTGGTTTAAATTAGCAAGTGCAGTAAGTTCTTGGGTACTGTCTGTACCTATAAATATTTTTTAATAGCACTAACAAGTGCTTCCACATCAACAACATTAATAAAGTATGCATCTACAGTAAAAAATCGATTAATTGTGACAGAAGAACAGGAGATTGTAGCAGGAGAAACATTTTCTTGCACCAATGGTTGCAATAATTATTATTATTTTTAAAAAACGAAACAAGAAACCTATTCAGTTTTTAGGAGTCACTTCCATGATTATTAAACTAATGATTCAGACAAGCAAAGCAGCACAGCTGTGTCTGTTTGCACATCAGTGGGCACATAGATTCAGTGTTGTTTTTTAATCAAGAAAAAGTAACAATTTGAACTACTTCGCTGGTTTGGCAGTCTTTACTTTTGAGAAGTACCTCCTCTTGACTGAGAGATAGGGTGTGCTCCAACAGTGGTTTCCTATGAGTAACCCAGGCAGCCCTGACTAACAGACAGAAGGTTTCTGGTGTGGCACGTATCTGAGCTTTTGTGACATGGTTTGAATTTTACTTCAGCAGCTTAAGTCTTTTGCAAGAGAGAGGCAGTCTTTCAGGTAGGGGCTTGGCCCATGTAGGCGAGGATACATTTCCATTACAAGAAAGCAAACCGTACATCTGTATACTACCAACATGTTAGCATTTTTCTCATCACCCTTCTTGAATAAAAGAAACAAGAGTGGTTCATGAAGTCACACAAATATACAGTGCAATTCCTGGCTTCAAAATAAGCACCTTGAGCAGAAATTACCTCAGACAATATCTGATCAGTGGGAACAGAAGACCACCTCCAACACTATGCTTTGCAGTTGCCAAATTGCCCAAAAGCAGTTTTACTGTATTTACAAGCATTAGGTTTCTGTCCCTAATGCCAGCCAGTAATTTCATTGTTCTCACAGCTGCAGAAGGCTAAAGCAAGGTGTCTCAAAGACACTAAATGGTAAATTATAGGACCCTCAAGAATGGCAATATTCAACCCTTTTAAGCCTGAAGTGGCTCATTGCAAGAGGAATCAATGATTAAAGAGTGTTTCATCCTAGAGTGACAGTAGTGGTGCCAGGATTAAGATCACTGTGGCATCTGTTGATCCTTCAAAAGCAGTCTCCTTAAATATTTCCACTTCAGAAGATTTACAGTTATTTTTTTTCAGTTATGAGGGTGTTTATGAAAGTTTTTGTTAAGTTTATGGCACCCTCTTGGGTGCAAGAGGCAAGTTTTTCCCTACCCAAACAATATCTTCTTAGGTCTTGTTCAGGGAAGAGGCCTGTTTTGCCTGTCTCAGAGACCACTACTTCATTTTTTCCCAACCAGCTTGAGAGCTCTTTTCCCTCAGCATAGATATGGGAAATGCTAGATTCATGACAAAATTACACTGCTAATGACAATGTCCAGTAGTGAGACACTGACCAGGACTTTGACCATTTGTGGATATTATACCAGGTCAACCACTAGACATGATTGTCTTCTGACAGGAGTGATTGTTCTGGATTTCACATGGCTGTTTTCAGAGAGTTCTTATCTCATTTCTAGTTTGAGATGTTAAAGCAAATATGACAACAGAGGTATGCCGTGGAGTGCTGTCAACCTTCCCACTAGGTGAAGGACTCTCCCCATGGCTGCCACTGAATGAAGGGCAAGAGCGCATGGGGATAGGATTTATTGGCTGATGTCAGTATATGTGGCTGGTACCGGATGCCCATCACTGGATCAAAAATCAGCTCTGATCACATCTGTGGGGAGTTGTCACCTGCAGGTGGGGAATATGAGGCTAAAGTGGTGTGGAGGGAGTCCCTGAAACCAGAAGGAGAACAGCAGAGGAAAAGAGGGGTCAGGAGACTGGAACTGGAAGCCAACAATGGTCACTACATGCAGAGCTACCAATGCACCTCCCCAGAGACCCAAGATAGTCTCAAGAGGGAAAGGTTGAAGAAGGAGAGGATGGACATCTCAGGAAGAGGAACTGGCTAAGGGAAAGAACTAGGGAGCAGCTCAAAAAGCAGACAAGTCAGGAAGAGAAGAATATTTGCATGTCCTATGAGGTGATGATGAAAGGATTTTGCTTTCTCCTCAAAGACCCCAAGTTCTGTCACTTGTCCATGCTTTGAGCTCAGCTGAACTGCTAATGTCTCCACAGTGCTACAGCTATAACTAGCAAGCACTTCTGAATTATGGGGATATTGTGTTTGGTACCAGTGTGTTCAATGGAGCCTGTGAAGAAAAGGAGGTTCAAAACGCCTTACCACTGGAGGGCATGACAAGGATATTTACTCATCACTATATTGGTGTCTATTATCAACAACAGTTGTCATAGTGGCTCCCAGAGAGGCCCACAGAGTGTTCTCCTTAGGCTTGATAACTACCACATTAGCAAAGCATCCTGACTTCAGAAGCCAGATGCACAGCCAAGAAAGGATTAGTTAGCACAGTGTTTTTCAACCACTGTTCCGCGGCACACTAGTGTGCCGCGAGATGTTGCCTGGTGTGCCGTGGGAAAAATTGAAAAATTCGAAAGATTAAAAATAATAATAATCAAATTTTCGCCCACTAGGCGGGTGCCGGACTGTGTCCTGGGTATGGGGGGGTGGGGTTTTTGACCCCACCCTCGGCCAGCAGGGGCGCCGATTGGCGCTCCTCAGGGGGACACCCTCCACTTTTCTGATGTCCGGGTTGTGATTGGTCCAGACTCCAGCCTGGACCTATCACAGTAGGACATCATCTTCCGACTTCCTTCCCGCCCGAGCACAGTGTGCGCAGCAGCGGAGAGAAGACGTCACGACTCGAGTTCACCAGGAGAACTGGAGAAGTTTGTCATTTTATTTCTCTTCAGTCTCCACTGAATGCCTTGACTGGGTTAGGGACCCTTATAGCTCAGCATCAGTTGGTGGAAAGGACATGACTTTACAGGAGCAGGAGGAACTAACTGAACTGAGACAAAATCGTGGTTTCAAGCTAAGATTTGCTGATCTACCTTTGGACAGTTTTTGGTTGGATACTGCCAAGGAGTTCCCCCTTCTGGCAAACAAAGCTATTTTGACATTGCTCCCATTTTCCACTACATATCTGTGTGAGATGAGCTTTTCAAGCATGATTGCTATAAAAACTAAATACAGAGAGAGACTGAGAGCTGTTGACGAAGAGCTACGTGTGTGTCTTTCTTCGATTCCAGCCAGAATATCAGCTTTGTGTTCAGCCAAACAGGCCCAGGTTGCGCACTGAATAAAGTATTTTATAATTTTTCATATTTCTGTTTACTTACTATTTCATAATAAAGTAATTATAAAATACTTTCTTTGTGTTTATTTGATTCCTATTCAAGAGAATTACTTTATATATAGTCAATATAGGCACAGAGTTAATTTTTTTAACATTTTCTAATGGTGGTGTGCCTCGTGATTTTTTTCATGAAACAAGTGTGCCTTTGCCCAAAAAAGGTTGAAAAACACTGAGTTAGCAGACTATGAGGGTAAGCAGGTTAGCATTCTGGGCCTTCTCTGAATGGTATCAAGGAGTTAACAATTCTCATCCATTTTGACAAATCCTATATTATTTATTCACCAGAGAAACATGACGTCTTTCATTCTCCAACTGGAAGTCCACAAGATCATAATCAAGGTGGTGATAAATTTTACTACATTTTCAAGCAGTGCGCGTAGGAGGGATGACTGAGATTAACACAGCAGACAGGCTCATCAATGAGTCAGAGTGGATTCTCTATCTCCATTATTTCAAATGGGTAGCCTGCCAAATAAATATATACACATACACGTTTTAGCCAAGACACCTGGTTCAGCTGTTCCCGCTTAGGATCCACAGAGTGATTATCCATACAGCGGAGATTAGCATGATAGGTAAAATCTGACTGCAGGAACTGAAATGTCTCAGCCAGTGCTGGGCTTACAAATAGCCACCAGGAGAAGTGCATTGTGTGATAGTGGCATGAAACTTTCTCTGTAGTAGCACTCCTTCTCTGGAATGCCTTCTTCTCAGAAATGGTGCCAACTTCACATGAGTTTTGGTACCATTTTAAAATGCATATTTTTATTCAGGCATTTGGAAGCAGTTAAGTGAAGTGGTCAGCTGCAACTGTGTACCTCACCCACTGAATCGTTTGATGTGCTATGAATAATTTTAAATGGCTGTTTTATGTTTAAATGGATTTGTCAATCTGTATGCAGAAGGGAGGATTTATAAATCAAACCAAATAAATGAATAAACCTGAAACCACTGGAGAAAGGGGAAACAGAACTTACAATAACTTTTTCATTCTTTGGGATTCCTGGGTAGAGCAGCCTCCCCACCCCACCCCCGCCAAAAAAGACAGCCTGACAGTCAGAGGCAGAAGCACGAACCAGTAGCCTCTGGTATGTTCTTTTTGTATGTCTGAATTTATCAGTGTTCAGCTTGGATATCCTGCGTCTCCAGTGAGACCTCCCAATGTTCCTTCAGCAGGACTGAATCCTCCTGCTCTCTGCAATATGGTCATAGGAGAGGCGAAAGAGGTGCAGTGTCTTCTTCCCCTGCCCTCCCCCTGACTGTGTGGGATTAAAAAACAACAACCCCTAATTAAATATTGGCCTGACTTTCAGATTGGCCTGACTTTCAAATTCAGGAACAGATCCAAGACATATGTTCTCTGGGTCTGTATGGGCCCCTGGGTTGGTGGGAGCGAAAACTGTGCGCAGCCTAAAATTAACAAATCACACTATCCTTTCATAACTCAGGGATGCAGGTGGCACTGTGGGTTAAACCACAGAGCCTAGGACTTGCTGATCAGAAGGTTGGCGGTTCAAATCCCTGCGACGGGGTGAGCTCCCGTTGCTTGGTCCCTGCTTCTGCCAACCTAGCAGTTCGAAAGCACGTCAAAGTGCAGATAAACAGGTACTGCTCCGACGGGAAGGTAAACGGCGTTTCTGTGCGCTGCTCTGCTTCACCAAAAACGGCTTAGTCATGCTGGCCACATGACCCGGAAGCTGTACGCCGGCTCCCTCAGCCAATAAAGTGAGATGAGCGCCACAACCCCAGAGTCGGTCACGACTGGACCTAATGGTCAGGGGTCCCTTTACCTTTACCTTTCATAACTCATTCTCTCTCATTTCTGAGAATTCCAAGGCAATGCTGGGCAATTTCAGCTGAGGACACAAAAATATCAAGTCCTTCAGGTCAAAAGCATAAAATGCATTTACCAAGATAAAGTCAAGCACCTTATAGCAAAACTTCCACCAAGAAACTTTCACCAGATATGCTATTCCTTTAAAATTAGAAAGCAGAAATCCTAAAGTGAATAAAGACGATTAAAATTGTGTCCAAGTCAACAAGTCTGTGTTACAAGTCATGTATTTTCAATTAGATATTCATACAGTGTGGAAGTGAGCTTAGATGCGCCGATGTATCAGTAGCATCAACAGAAATATTCATCATCATTATCACTTTCATCTGGCAGAAATTAGTAGCAGATGTTATGGAACTTTTCCACATTTATACTCCAAGTCCACAACTCCCACTGAATACAAAGGAGTAGAACACAATGAATTATAGGATGAAAATCTATAGTTTTGAAACTGCCTCATAAGGAAGGATTGGCAGCGAGGTAGTTTTAAGTCTACAATGCTGCTGGCTCCTCTGATCTCTCTGTATGGGTGACTTAAAACATATTGTCTCTCAACCAATCAGAATGCAAGTTACTGATCCATTAGTAGAAATATGCTCAAAGCATTCCAGTTTCCATAATGATTGTTTAGTACATTTTCACAACAGTGCAGTATGCAGTACTCAGATAGCTTGCTTCTGCTTTAGGCTAGTCAGGGAACAGAGATCTGCTTAAATATGACAGATTGCCTCATAAACTGGTATACCCACTAGAAGCTCTGTTGGGTTTGAGCAAGCATTCCTGCCGAGGAATTAGCCATAAATTGACTTCCACTCTGTATATCTGGAGAAGGCGGGGATGAAAATGGCTGCATGCTGGTTAGCATCCACTGCAGCATGACAGCAGTGGTTTTCAAACTTTGTTCCATGGGAACTCTGAAGTTCCTTGGAAGATTACCAGGGGCTTCTCAGTGATGTCAGACAAGCTTCCCTGAAAAACAGATTGCCCATAATCCATTATATCACCCAGAGATGTATTCTGTATTTTCTTTAAAATATTTTGAGTAAGTGTCTAACACAAGCATAAGGAAATCCTAGAAAAACACACACCAAAAATGATCAAAACCATTCTTTTTTGTTCCCTCTAATAGCAAAGTTGGGTGGATGAGTGGAAATTTGGAATATGGATATATATATATTCCTTTTCCTTGTCACAGCAATGTAACACAACAACAGCATACAACAGGATAATAGAGATATAAAGCATAATTTGCTTGGTCTGGCTGCCAACAATTTAAGAAAATGTGAGAAGGATATCTTATTTTATATTTAAAAGAATTTAAATGGTTTATTTTAATTAAACAGCAACAGACCAACAGGAACCTGCAAGCTTCCATGGTTTACAAAGTACTGAGCACAGTTGACTCTGAGCATGTGCAGATAAGACTAGAGTAACTCACCACATTCTCTAGGAAGTGTAACTTCCAGGATCATATTGAACACCAAAGAGAGAAACTCCCACCTTTTGTTGGAGGTGGGTGAAAATGCACAGCTATGCTATGACGCTGGATTTCTCTATTGTTCTCTATGGGCAGCGCTCACTTCTGTGGCAGCAGCAGGGAGATATAAAGAAACCAAAAGTTTGACAGACTGTGAGAGTCTATCACTTTAGTCTATAACTGAGAGCAGGTGACTCACAAAATGTTAGGGTGTTGGCGGAAAAAGGGCAGGGAAAGAGAAAGAATGGACTTGCTGAGACCCCTAACAACTTTATCGAGTGCATGGATTAGAGCTGGGAGATGCAGGCCATGAAGTTAAACTTCTCTTCCTGCTTTATAACAGGAAGGATGGAGAGGAAGGCAAAGGGATGACCATCCCCATTCCCCAAGAGGCTTGAACAATGCTTCTGAGCCAAGCTGAAGCAGGAGCAAGCTTCTTAGGGAAGTGGGGATACACTGCACCATTTTGCTTCTGGTCCCACTTGCTAACAGAAACATTAATCACAACAGCGGAAACAAGAGGAAACTATTCAGAGCCAGCCAAAAGTTCTCAGAGCTACCTATGGTTTGTTACTAAAAGAGAATATGGAAGGACCAAGGCAAATTTCCAAAGAGAAGGAGAGCTCTCCACTAACAAGGCACTGCCCTACCTTGCCATTTGCCATAGGTAAAGGACGCCTGGATGGTTGTTAAGTCCAGTCAATTTCAACTATGGGGTGTGGCGCTTCTCTCCACTTTCAGGCCAAGGGTGCAGGCATTTGTCTGCAGACAGCTTTTCTGAGTCATGTGGCCAGCATGACTAAACCACTTCTGGTGCAACAGGACACCGTGAAGAGTACCAGAGCACACGGAAACACCTTTTACCTTCCTGCCGCATCGGTACCTATTTATCTACTTGCGTTGGTATGCTTTAGAACTGCTAGGTTGGCAGGAGCTGGGACTAAGCAACGGAAGCTCATCCCATCATGAGGATTCAAACTGCCAACCTTAGGATTGGCAAGCCCTTTACCATCTGTCATATTTCAGTGGGTGGGGGCACTCAGACAAGGCCTCTGGAGAATAGCCCAACTTGTGGGTAGATTTATATGGGAGCAGGTAGTTGCACTGGATTGCTGAATATGATTTAATGGTGTGGTCTCAGCTCACAAGGAGAAGTAATGGGGCTGACCAATTCTGGCCAATGCTCAATTTAACTGAAAGAACATGCCCCAGAAAATCCACTGCAATGTGCAAGGGTTCTATTAGAAGACAGTGATTTCTCAGCAGACAAGTTGATGTAGAAAGTGTTCCTTGAAAGAAGAAAGTTTGGGCAATTAGGAGTGTCATAGGAAGAACAGAGCTCACTTTGAACACAGGCTTACTTTTAATAGAGGATTAGGGGGTGTATTGATTTCTACTCTCTTGGCCATTGTTTAGAGCACCTCTCAAATGGCTGACATTTTACTCTAACTGTTTTTTATCATTTTCAATAAACAAATTATTGATTATTTTTAATAGGTTTTGGATTGACAAGTTCCACTTAAAACAATAGCTCATTTAGGTTATAAAGCCCCTCTCCATAGCAGCTCAGGACTGTGGAAAGTTGAAGGAGCCACTGCTACATGGAAACCTTTTCTAGATTCCATTCTGATTAAGATGTAACATTTGAAGCCTAAAGCTCTACAATTTAGAATAATTGCATGCATATTAACAACAACTCCTAGGACATTTGTCTTTTGGGAATTGGGTAATTACAAGGGCTGCTGACCAATTATAATGTTTAGTTAATTAACTGTGTTGCTTTTAATCAATTAAATGACCAATTAATCTATTAAGTACTAGGATACAACAACATTCGCCAATTTTGTGTTGCTTGTAAATTTGTTTTTTCACTTTCCATTTTTATAATTTAAAATGCAGTCTCATTCTCATGCATTTTGATATTGCAATTAAAAATATAGCCATCCTTTGGCACTTTTAACAAGTAAACCACAAAATTGCACCCAACCAAAAACAGAAACCCTGCAGTATGCTCTAATGTGGTGGAGAGAATTTTATATGACCACAGCTGTGACAGCCCAACATGGGCCTAATTTTGCCAGTGCTGCCAGTGTAATGGGGTGGACAGGGGGAGATGCAAATTGCAAATGCTAATTTTATGTAAGTGTAATCAGTTAAAAATGACTCATTAACGAAGAATAAGGCTGAACTGAGGGGGAAATAGCAAAAAGAAAACTGGAGGAGCTTAAATTTCACCAGAAAAGAACTACATATGAGTCTTATTCCTGTGTATGGGTGGTTTACAGGCTATGTTTGATGAGGAAATGTGATTCCAGCTGCCCAAACTACTCACTGGAATTGCTTGTCCCACCCCGACACCCCTGGATGAAAATATGTGTACCAGCTACCAGCTGCCATTATTTGTAGATGATTTGGAGCAAGAATCAGTGCAAAGCTGCCTGTTCACCAGAGGTATACAGCTTAGTACACTGAGGGTTTATGGCAAGCAGCATGAAAGCAAAACAAAAACCCAGCCAAGTTATTTTTTCTCTTAGCTGATTGGCAACTCTGCTATACCTGCATGTCAATTGTGTACTGTAATGTTCTTTCTGTTGCTGAGGAATCTCCTGACAACTTTGAGAACTTGAGCTATACTAGTTAAATCGCCAACTAAAAATCAGGCATCCCATGAAAACAAACTTAGACCAGCTATCCTATTGAGATTGCAAAATCAAATTAATAATTTTTGCATTCCACTAATTCATGGTGTATAGTTAACGCTATGGTTTTCCCAGTAGTGATGTATGGAAGTGAGAGCTGGACCATAAAGAAGGCTGATCGCCGAAGAATTGATACTTTTGAATTATGGTGCTGGAGGAGACTCTTGAGAGTCCCATGGACTGCAAGAAGATGAAACCTATACATTCTGAAGGAAATCAGCCCTGAGTGCTCACTGGAAGGACAGATCCTGAAGCTGAGGCTCCAGTACTTTGGCTACCTCATGAGAAGAGAAGACTCCCTGGAAAAGACCCTGATGTTGGGAAAGATTGAGGGCATAAGGAGAAGGAGACAACAGAGGATGAGATAGTTGGACAGTGTTCCCGAAGCTACCAGCATGAGTTTGACCAAACTGCAGGAGGCAGTGCAAGACAGGAGTGCCTGGCGTGCTCTGGTCCATGGGGTCACGAAGAGTCAGACACAACTAAACAACAAAATTCATAGTGTCACTGCATTCAGCATGGGAAACCAAAGGATAAAAAAATAATAATTTGCTTGCTCTGTTCCTAGATGCTTTACTTTGTATCAGCACACTTGTACCAGGGCTTCAACTGGCCTGATAAATGATACGGTAGTTTTTCAAATCAACTGGGACAAGTCAGGTGACAAATTATTTCCATTAGCCTCAGCAGAATTGAAACAAACAGATCAATACAAATGATTTGCTGCAAGTTTAGATCATAAATTTTCTTTTGCCTAGTTTTATCATTTGAAAATGGAAACATTTTCCCCATTGTGTGTGGGGAAAAGGTTCATTACAGATTTGATCATTTCTAGTTAGCATCTAACTGCCCACCATTTAACTCCAAAGATGTTTTAGAGGCTGTTATTTTCTTCTGTGGCAGGCAACAACGTTATTTTGAAAGGATGATAAACAGCAAATAGGAAAAGGATCCTATTCGTCTAGAAATCGTATTTAGCTTGAAATTACAGGCAAAAATAATTTTAACATTTCATGCTTTGTATCATGATTAATAGGAACTGCTTTGCTAGATTACAGTAAGATTAGTTTTTATTTAATTACATTTATATTTCACGTTTCCTCTAGGGAGCCAAAGGTGCTGTCCCTCCCTCCCTCCCTCCCCAGTTTATCTTCACAACCACCCTGTGATGAAGGTCAGGTTGTGAGATAGTGGATGGTATCCAATGCACTTGTTTCATTAGTACAATGATTTGCACTTGCAGAGTTGAACTTGCAGTGTCCCCTGCACACATCCAGCACCCTCCCCAAATTGGAGGGTTGGGGAATTCCTAAAAAATATTCAGGGGGCATGGGAGCAGGAGAGATGGAGAACATTGCATTACACAAACAGAAATCCTTGCTTTGTTGACTGAGCATTTACACAGCACTACATTTCCGTGAACTGCTCTGGTTCGCCAGAAGCGGCTTAGTCATGCTGGCCACATGACCCGGAAGCTGTACGCCGGCTCCCTCGGCCAGTAAAGCGAGGTGAGCACCGCAACCCCAGAGTTGTCTGCAACTGGACCTAATGGTCAGGGGTCCCTTTACCTTTACCTTTACTTTAAATATAATCCAATAGCTAGTTCAAGTTCATTCAGTGAGCTTCATGGCTGATTGACTATTTCTACCCTGGTCTTCCAGGTCCTAGGCTGAGACTCTAACCACTGGGCCACAACGACTTTAAATCAAGCACTCTTGTTTACAAAAGTGGCTAGCCAGATGTCTGGGGGAACTCTGGGATCTTGCAAGCAAAGCATCAAGGCAAGCTCCACACCTATTTTGCCCATTTCCTGTACTTGTTGATCGGTGGAATCATGGAATTGTAGAGTTGGAAGGGAGCACGAGAGCCATCTAGTCCAACCCCCTGCAATGCAGGAATCTTTTTGCACAACGTGGGGCTCGAACCCACAATCCTGAGATTAAGAATGTCATGCTCCACCGACTGAGCTGGTATACTGCTTCTGAATATGGAGGCTCCATTTTGTTATTGTGACTATTTGATTTTTATTATAGGAAGGGGATGGTGGACGGTTGGGGTTTTGGTGTTAGAGCAGATGCTTAGCATGCAAAAGGTCCCAAATCCAATTCTTGGCATTCCAAGTAAAACTGGAAAAGAATCCTGCCAGAAAGCTTGGAGAGCAGTCAGTCCAGACAATGGTGAGCTAGATTACCAAAATCTTACTCTATAAAAGGCAAGTTCATATGTTCCTTTCATCTCTAGCAGTTTGCCAAATTTGTGGGAGGCAGGTTACAAAGCACTTATGCTATAATGAAAACGGTGTAGTGGGGGGAGTTTCATATATGCATACATTAAAAGGTGCCTCTCTTTCTTGTAATTACTCTGACAACTCCTACTGAATTAAACTAGAAACCCTGAATGACCATTTATTGTATGCTGGAGAGAGATAAGAATAAAGCTTTTATGAAATTTCCTCTGAGTGTGTCAATCATCCATCCAAAAGACAGAGGCAAAAGGGCTCAGTGTTCCCACTGGAAGTAAGCAAATTCTCATAAGATGAGTTTGGCCTTAACTTACCTTGCCTGCTCAAGGTAATTTGAGTGGCCTGTTGAGTGAGCTACCAGCTACCCTTCATAGTGCCATTAGGTTACCCCATATAATTCCTCTTTAAATGGATCTTGCTCCTGCAGTGGAGTTTAAAGCCTTGTCCGAGGAAGAGCCTATGCACTTGTCATACATGCCCCCTTGCAAGCAAGCTTTTGCATTGGACTGCCTATACACCCTTCCCTGCTGTTAGTCATTCAAAATTGTGGTTATTCATCATGGGGGGGGGGGGTTGAGAGCACCATGGGACTTTATGCCTGGTGGATTGTTCCTCGTGTGTGTGGTGTCCATTTGGGTAAGCTCACTGGGGTGTTTCCCCTTGCTGCATGTGGATAGCCTCAGTCCATCCATGCTGCTCCACGATGGGGGTATTTTAGCAGGATTGCCACAAAAGTGGGTCCCACTGAGTTCAATAGGACTCACTGCCAAATAAGTATTCATTGGATTGGCCATGCTAGCTGCATTCACTCGGGTGGACTGTGAACCAAGCAGCCCAAACTTTAGCAGACCATTTCCTTGTCAAGTCTATTGTACATTGCCTTCCTAGTTAATGGGCTGACTTCAGATCACTTCTCATTTTGGTAGAGCGAAAAACATAATCACACTTGTTATGAAGGATCACAATAATTCACCGGAAGAGCAAACAGCTCTACAAGCTACTTACATATTTATTAAGCATTATACAAAGATGCATGAAAACAACAGGCTAACAGCCTCGCCAGCATACAAATCAACACCAGAATTGTTCCCTTGCATAGTTATATCCAGGTTAATTAAATCTAAGTGCAACAGTATACCCCCCATTCTTCCCAGACACTGCAAGACAAGGTCTGGGAATATAAAAAGGTTGGAGATTTAATTAATCCTGTTGAGTGAAAGCTAATTTACTCTTTAGCAATACACCGCATATCTGTTGGAACTGTTTTAACTTCCTCAAAAAGAATAACTGATAATATATGCATACAGCCTATATCTCCGAGTCATGCCAGCAAAAAGCAGCATTAAGGTCGGCACCCATATTTCTTCAAAGCTCACTTGAAATATACTGGGGCTATGATGTTACCATCTATACCAGAGAACAGTATATATTATATCAGTGGTTCCCAATTGGTGTTCCACAGACCCCAGGGAGTTTGCATAACCCACCCAAGGTAACAAAAACTACCATAGAGATATCAACATTTTCAGAAGTAGTGGGTCCATGCCTTGACTTTTTAAAAAAAACAAGGGGTCCGCAGTGCTTAGCTAATTAGAAACCACTTTCTAATATAATTTTGCTTGTCAGTCTCAGTGTGAGATAAACCGTCATTTCCTGGTTAGTAAAAGAACGTTTAGTGATAATAATTGATCAGAAGCATGTAATTAATATATTATACGTCCATTGCATTTATTACATTTGAAAGAGCTCTGCTTCCTCGAAGTAAAAGTCCATAACAAAGGAAGCATGCTACTCAACTTTCATGAGAGTGGATGAAGGATATTCAAAGCATCATTCAAAGCATCACTTACTTAATTTTCAACATTAGGCTTGTAGCAAACTTTAACTGGTACATATTCTGTATTCATATTTTGTGTAGAAACATAGTGATGTGAAGTAAAAGATTCCAAACAGGATACTTACCCAATATTCTGAAATGTTGAAGGTTCAGCACAATAATTAGTGCCATCCTCTCCTATCACAGCTTCAAAGTGAAGCAAAATCCAACGAAAACACCCCTTGTGACCACCTCATCAATTTCACTGTGTGAAGCTGATTTTTAAAAGTCATCATGAGGCCAGTGGGAGGTGGTGACATCATAATTACCTCCACCAACTGCCTTTCCTATGCATTAGAATTTTTAAGTACTTGAAGCCCATTGGCTGCAACCAATCTGACTTTACTCTAGGTCTCCTGCTGCCATGTACGGCTTGAGTTTCTACGCTCTATGACAACCCTTTTCAACCTTAGGTCACCAGATGGTGTTGGACTACTTCCATCTTCCCCAGCCAACCTTGTCAATATCCAGGGAATTATGGGAGTTGTGATCCAACAATATCTGAGGAGAGCACCCAAGGTTGAGAAATGTTGCTCTGTAACAAGCACAGGTTCTCTTACAGCCTGCTCACTCCTTGATGAAGAACTTCTACATGAATAGGCAACAGTGCTAGCAAAGCGTTTCTTCTTCCAGGGACTTTTATCAATATGAAACTGGAAAAACTGGGAGTACTCTGAAACATGGTTCTTATGTTTTCAGGATACATACAATGGAGTCTAAAGTGCCCAGCTGTTATAAGGCTTATGGATGCTGATAGAGCTCTCAGGCTTTATGGATTTTTCAGTGATTAAACAATAGTAATTTCTTGGTGGAGTTCAGTGCAAGGACAAACACACTCCCATCTAAGGCTGAAAATGCTTAGTGTGTGTTCGTAGATATCTAATATTTCAGTCTTTAGACAGGGGGGATTCACCCGTGAATACATCATTTAATATTATGTACAGCTGAACATGTGAGCTGCCACCTTAGATATAAATTATGTCTGGGATAATGTGAGGTGATAAGACTATGAAGAGTAACAAGAAGTCCTATCAAATGCAAGACTTTCTCCCCCCAAAGCAGAAGTAGTATTTTCCAAATGAAGAGAAACACAAACTCCCTTGTCCCACCAAAAGTACAGTGGTGCCTCGCAAGACGAAATTAATTCGTTCCGCGAGTTTTTTCGTCTAGCGAATTTTTCGTCTTGCGAAGCACGGTGTCGGAAAAGTTTTGGTAAAGCTTCAAAAATCACCAAAAACCTCAAAAAAGGCTACCACACCGCGTTCTATGAGTTGCTCCTCGAAGTCAAGTCGCAACTGTATTAACGGTGTTTAGAAAAAGGAAACAAACTTGCAAAAAACGCAATACATTTTCGTCTTGCGAAGCAAGCCCATAGGGAAATTCGTCTTGCGAAGCAGCTCAAAAACCGCAAAACCCTTTCGTCTAGCGAGTTTTTCGTCTTGCGAGGCATTCGTCTTGCGGGGCACCACTGTAGGTTGATAATAAGGTAAAGAAGTAGAAAAGTAGCACATTGCTAATGACATTAAAAACAAAGACAAAAAAAATCTTTAAATGCATCTGAAGTACAAACCAAGCTAGGAGGCTGATGGATCATTCTGTGACAAAATGACAAAGGAGGGGGAAGCTTGCTGGAGGAGAATAAGGAGACTGCAGAGAAGTTAAATGAATTCTTTCATTCAATCTTCACCGCAGAAGCCTTGAATGACTGAACAATTTCCTCCCTCCCCCCCTCAAGAAGGGCAACTGTGGTGTCTTGGGGGTCCTTTGAAGAGTTATTACCCTGGCATCCTGGAAAAGCCCCAAGTAAACCAGATTAGACCTGAGTCTAGTTGCTCCATCTTTACCACTAGCAACCCACCCCAAACAACCCCAAATCATGCTATGCCGCCACCTACTGGGACAAAAGCTGCAGGACAAAAAGCCCCCTATTAAGGGGGAGAGAGATCTAACTAGAGTAGCTGCAGCTCTGCCAGTTTCTAATTCCCTAGATTATTATTTTTTAATACTGTATTCTTGCATAGGCTTTCCTCAAAGAATCCTGGGAGTTGTAGTTTCATTAGGAGTTGGGAATTATCTTTTACAACTCTCTAACGCCTCCACACAGGACAATTCCCAGCGGTCCGTGGAGAAGAGGGAATGTCTTTTAAACCAGTGTATATCTGTAGTGTGGGCTATATTCTCAAAAGCTTCTACCCACTCAACTGTTCAATTTAGCCACAATCAAAATACTGTTTGTGGGAGAAGTATTAACATTCATGTTTTCTTAAGGGATTAATTATCTTAAGAGATCTAAGTAGGAGTGTGGGCCTGTGATAGGCAGATTAAAGCTAGGCAGTGCAGATTCATGCAGGGGAGGTCGTGCCTAACTAGGCTGCTGGAGTTCTTTGAAAATATTATTGCCATAACAGATGAAGGGAAATTCAATTGATGTAGTGAAGATAAATTTTCAAAATAGAATTTGACAAAGCTTCACACCAGAGATTAATGGCTGAGGGAGAAAGCTACAGAGGTGGAGATAAAATATGGTAATGTACAGAAAAGAGGCTTAAAAAAAAAATCCTGCCGGTTAACCTTACATATTAGAGAAAGGAGAAGGAGGATCCTCCTGAGAGTAGGCCATAGAAATGACCAAGAAAGGCATTAAATTAAATGATTACGCGGAATGGAAGTACAGAAACACTGAGATTAAATGAAACAATTTAAACAATATTTTAAAACATTTTGCTTATTGGGGTTTAGTGCTCTAACTCCAGAGAACTGAGTGGTACAAGGCTCACTGTCTGTGATTTCTGAACAGTGTGTTGGAGCACTCTAGTCTACCATGTCTTCAATGCGCCTTGAAGTATTAGACCAGCATGTTGGATGTAGCCGTCTTTCTGTGCCCATTCGGAACTAGAAATCTTCATACACCATGGATCTCTCTACTCTCTACTGATGTATGGGTGGTGACGTCCAAAGAAAGGAAACAAGGAACAAGCTTGGATTCCCTCATGCACTCCATGTTGCAGCTGAATCTCAGAGGCATCTAGGAGCAGGGGTGGCCTGAATCTAGCTTTGTACAGTATATTACTTTTTATTTTATTTTTATTAGAGTCTTGGTAGTCCTCTGGCATTTTCCAAATTTACAGTAAAAGAATACAAAAATGCAATTCATAATCTAAAACGCTTGTTGCTGGAGGAGAGCAGGGGGAGATTTGTTTAGTTTTGCTGAGGAACAAGAGTATCCTCCATCTTGTAAAACACACACACACACAGTGGCTGCAAACACACCGAAAATGTAAAGCACATGGGAACGGTAGTTTGTTCAGGGTGTTGAGAATTGTGGCTCTGTGTAGTTAAACTACAGTTCCCAGGATTCTCTTGGAATAGTCATGTGATTTGAATGTATGGCGTGTATATGCAGCTTGTAACTAGATGCAAACTCCAGTGCAAAAAACAGGGAGGAGTAATCAATGGGCTCTTTAATCCTTCCTTTCCCAACAAGAACTGCAACAGATGCTCTGGCAATAGATTCTCATCTGACTGTCTCTTGGTTTGCACATAGGATTGGCCAATTAAGGTGCAGCTCACACTGGAGGCTGGAATAAAGGCTAAAGGGGCTTTCCTCTGTGGTGCATCATCTGAGGAGGACTGTTGGGCTCAGATGAAGAACTATGGGGGTGTCAGACTGGGGCCCAGTTGCCTGTTGCTAGTTTTTAAGCTGACTCGAATTAATTGAACCTAATGGACATCTGTTCTGAAGGAAAAGTAACTGAAACACAATCTCTAGGCACAAAACTTTTCATTTGAATATTCTGTTTTCAGAAAGAGATCTTTGTTTGCTTAGAACCTCAGTAACCTTTTGCAACATCAAAATCTACACCATTATAGGGGAAACACTATGTTTGAGAGCTGATAAACACGGTTCATTTTTCTTAATGTATCACACCTACAGAAACGCTGCTACTAAAATTATTTTCTGGAAATCCTCGATGTGGAGAGTATACAATTGCTCCAAACGTTCATTTCTGCTTGGATATTGAATGTCTTGTTGATTACACTTGTGATACCACATCAGAGTGTGGATTAGATGTATCTTGTGAGATACATTTTCAAGTTTGATTATTCTCCAAGAGTTCTCTGGGTTCAATGTGGGAGCAATATAGGGGGAAACATGATACATTCAGGAAGGCAACTCTTTTTTAAAATGCATTTAGCTATGCATAGGTTGGTGATTTTAAATATTTCATGAAAGGTTTCCGACCAATGATCCAAAAGTAATAAATTAATAAGAAGAGATCAACAAACTGTGAATATGTGTGCCACTGCTCCATGTGCCCCCTTTCTCTCTCTCTCTCTCTCTCTCTCTCTCTCTCTCTCTCTGTGTGTGTGTGTGTGTGTGTGTGTGTGTGTGAGAGAGAGAGAGAGAGAGAGAGAGAGAGAGAGAGAGAGAGATGAATTGCCCAGCACTGCTGCGTATCTGGGTGGCAAGAGGAGTGGTTTGGTTATCCAGCCGGTTCTCATGAGATTCCAAGGGAAGATGCAGGATTTCACAAGAGGTGGGTGGGGCAGCCGAAAGCTTTAACGTCTCAGCCACTTGACTGTCAGGGCCATTTTGCCCCTCAAGCTTCCCCACCTGCCCTCAGTGCTAGTATTCCATTGGGTCTTAGATCACTGGTTGATAGGGCCAGGGAAGAATTTTACTCTCAACCTCAACTGGCTCTGGGTAGGGAGGTTTGGGGGATCCCAAAAGTGCAGTGGAAGGGAATGCACAAGTTATGCCCTTAGCTTGGGAGGGGACCAGCATTCCATTAATCCCTCACTTGCACCACATCAGGATCTAACACTGGTCAACTCTCATGGGTGTTTATGGATGCTTCCCACCAAAATGAAAACAACAAGTCAGCAGAGAGGGCTGGTTAGAATGGAGTCAGATTCCTAGCCCTACTGTCACTGCCAACCCTGCATTACCTGCTGTATATATCAATTAAAGTTGTGACCTGTTTCCAACTTACAAAACACGTGCTTATCGTGTTTATTCCTGATGGTCTCATGAGCCACAACCTGCAGCTACTCCACAAGTAACACATATGACCGGTTGAACAAATACAGGCCAGAATTTTAATTTGACACTGCAATTGCTTCATCCTGGAGCTGAGCTGCACAGTCAGCTCTTGTGTGACACTGCCACATGGCTTCAGATGGAGAATCCTGGTTCAAGGCTATTCTACATAAACAAAACCTCCATACATACAGTGGTACCTTAGTTCACAAACTTAATCCATTCCGGAAGTCTGTTCCAAAACCAACGCGTTCCAAAACCAGAGTGCACTTTCTCATAGAAAGTAATGCAAAACAGATTAATCCATTCTAGGCTTTAAAAAACAACCCCCGAAACAGCAATTGATCCATAAAATGAAAGCAATAATCAATGTACTGTACTATAAAATAAACAAGACAATATTGTAGATGATAAAAATTAACATTATTTTTTTTTCTTACCTGCACTGATGATAGTCATTGTTTGTATGGGGGGCTTTTATCCATTTCCGCAGTCACACAATCAATCAATCAATCAATCAATCAATCAGTAGCTGAACTAGGTTCCACACAGTCACAAAAACAAATTAACCGAAAAAGCCTCAAAAACATAAAATAAATAGCAAAAACAAAAGCGCCAAACTCAATCCATTCTGGAAGTCTGTTTGACTTCCGAAATGTTTGAAAATCAAGGCGCAGCTTCTGATTGGTGCAGGTGCCCTGGAAACAGTAAACAACAGCCACATCGGACGTTTGGTTTCCGAAAAACATTGGAAAACTGGAACACTTACTTTTGGGTTTTCAGTGTTTGACAACCAAGGCGTTTGTGTGCCAAGGTACCACTGTATAGAAATCTACCCTATTAAACAAAGGAGACTCCTTTCTCTTCCTTCCTGCTTCCTCTGTATCTTTCTCAAACAAAAGGCATCTGACCACCATACAATATTTGTGGTCAATGTTTTAGTGAAAAGTGCCATAGCGTGCACACACACATCCAGGTAAGGACCATGGATGCCACTCAGACCTCATCTACAAACATGGATGCCTTTGAGCTGCACACACCAGTAGGAAGCCAGGAAAACCTCCACATTATCTTTTACTCACTATACATTTGTGTCCCTATGGCTTTGCATTCAGTAGATGAGGTACCCGCCTGTCACCACTTGTTGCAAGCTAATCTCTCCAGCATGCTGACTCTGGTCAGTGGAATTAGGTCTATTAACATAAAAGTCCAAGCAAACCGAAGTAGCAATGATAGTGTTCTCTCTTCCCCATATCCTTCCTACTTATCCCCTATAAAGAGAACTTTATATCTTCACCACCAAATATTGCCTTTACCAGCTTCTCTTATTCCATTTTTCTCCTAAATTGTTAATTGGGTTTATACGGAACTCATAAAAACTCCATGAACTTTGAATGAACCAGGCTTGAAGTTTTTTTTGCTATTTGTTTTAATTCTAGGAGATTCTTAATTCTATTCTCATGGCTTTATCCTAATATCTGCAGTAACTTAAGAATGAGACTTTCATCTCATGGAATCTGATCATTCAACAGAATGTTTTGTTCTCTCTCAACCCATCTGCCTTTCCTTTCAGTCAAAATATTGACCTACGTTAAGTTTATGCATCTGCAGTAAATATCAAGCATTAATTTTTAAGGAAGGAGGATTCTAAGGAACTACTCAGCTTAACAGAGGAGGAAACCTACTTGGGCATGAAAATCTTCCAAACTTTTGCTGAGAAACCCATATAAATGAAGTATGAGACCCTGGCCCTCTTCAGGTCTTTAGTCTGAATGTACAGAAGGGAAAGTAGAAATTAATAGGGCTAAATCAACCTCCCCTTTACAACAATAAATACAATGGGCATGCCTCCAGTTTTCCCACCAGCTCCATCTCCAACCTTCGTGCATTGAGCAGAAGGTCTGAAGAAGAAATCTTAGCACATTCAGATGGAAATGCTTAGGATTTTCCACATAAATGTGAACCCTCATTGTGCAGGGGAGGTTTCCAAGGGTCTTCAGCCAAACATAAACAATTCTCCCCCCCTAACATTCAAAGATCTGAAGCAAACAGCTAGTCTGGGATGGGGACAGTGTGGGCAGAGTTAGCATGTTTGATTGAGCCTGCCTGCCTGTGTTCTGCAAACATGCAGAGGTGAGTGTCTGATGGGGTCTACTGCTGAGCCAAATTACTTTTGCCAATGAATCTAACATTGTGCCACAGTTGCATTCAAATGAAAACAAACATTTTAGCTAATTTTTATAGTTCCTTCAACAGAGGTTTCCCAAGGAATATGGGAGCTAGCACGTCACCTTCTTGTTTTGCTGAGAGAATGACAGAAGCTCAAGATCATTTGGAAGAAGTCCAGTATCTCAACTTCTCTCACCACCAAGTGATTGTTTTTCAAATTGATCATTTTACATGGTTTTGTTTGTTTTGTGAGATTTTATGCATTGTGACTTGCCATTATTTTTATTTATTATAGTTTAATAATTATTTGTTGTAATTGTTAAGTGTAAACTGTTTAATTATTATTTGCTGACATTTAATTTTACTGTTTACTATTATATTCTAATGAATTATTGACTTTGCTTTACTTGATATAAGTTGTTTATGTTAAAGTTATGCTTTAATAATGATTTTTTTGTATTGGATCAGATTATTATTAGGTGTGTGATCTTTGCTGTTTATTTTGTTGATTTTTCAGCTTGTAAACCGCCTTGTGTATAGTAATATAGAAAGGCAGTATACAAATTAAAAGTGAAAATGAAATGAAAATGATGTGGGGCTTCCAATGTACTAGAGCAATGTGGGAAGACGGCATATTGCAATGCCTCCCATGTCATTGAGGTAATGTTGGAAAGAGTCCTAAGTCCAAAACCACTGGTTTTAAGAATAAAAGTCCTTTTCATAGAGTGTCCTAAAGTTGGAACTGTGTTTTGCAATATGCCTTTGTGTAAACGTTCAGCCTTGCTGAGTCAGAATTTGCTTAAAATTTGGGGTGTTGCTTGTATTTCATTGTATAGGAAACAATGGCTAAATGAAGCTGTGCTAGATAAAGGAACCAAGCAGCTTCCTCACTGTGAATTAATTTGGGTTCTGGCAAACACAGATTTGGCATTGGGCATGCACAAAGAAGAGCAACACTCCCATAATTCCATTACCATTTGGCCAGTGTCATGAATCCTATATTCAGGTATTATAGCCAAATACCAACCTAGCTATCCTTTCCACAGATATAACACACTTCTTTGCTTTTCAGACCAGTTTGAGATATTAGAGTTAAAATGATATGCTGGTTACCCAATTGTTGTTGTTAAATGTCACTGCTCAGCTGCTCCTCCCTCTGCAATTGGCCTTTTAACATCAGAAAATAATGAAAATGTGCTCAGATCACCCCAAGGGCACGTCTCTAAAAGCTCAACTGTTAGTGAAAGTGGTACATTGATTTGGATTTCTGTTTTCAAGATGCTAGGAAACAAGATTATAGTCTTCATTTAGCAAGATAAAAACAGTGCAAGTAAATGCTACCTTCCCAGAAATAATGCTGCTAAATTATTTTTGGCCTTAAGTATTGGCTATTCCCTCAAGAACTATGCTATCAGTTTGGAATATTCACAATTTGGAAGCAATCAAGTCAAGTTTAGAAGCGAACAATCTCTTTAGAATAATACTTATATTCACAAAATATAAGTCTACTGTCAACATGGGAAATTTTCTAAGAAATTACAAGGTAAGCTCTAGCGAGTTAAGCCATGGTTGTGCATGAAAACTAACCACAAGCAGATTGTGCATGATATATTAATCCATATTTCCATGGAAATAGAGAGACAGAGTTGCACGGCAACACAGGAGAAAACTGGGTGAAGATACTCCCATGATTTTCAAATCTAACACCAGAAAATGTGAATAAAACCCAGAAATTGGTTCCTCCACAATTTTTCTGCATCAGCTGTGTGGCAATGGTGGATGGTTAGAACAAAGAGAGATGCCTTCTGGATCAGACCACAGGCTTTCCAAGTCCAGTGTCATGTTTGCCACATTGGCTAAGCAGATGCCTCTGGGAAGCCCTAAGCAGGTGATGACAACAGCACTCTCCTGTTCTTCCCCAACAATTTGGAGCACACTGCTTCTGAATGCAGAGGGAATGTATACCCATCTTGATTGGGAGACACTGATCCTCCATTGTCATCCATTTCCTTCCCCTCCACTCAGCCATCAATCCCCCTTCCAAAGCCATCACGGCATTTGTGGCAGCAAGTTTTATAAGCTGACTATGTGCAGTGTGAAGGATGCTATGCATTCTCTTGCCCGTTCTGGATTTCTCTCCAGGCAAATTCATTGGATAACTGTAGATCATTAGTGTTGTGAGAGAGGAAGAAAAACATCTCTCTAGCCACTTTCTCTACATCATGAATAATTTTATGAACTTCAGATTCAAGTAGATAGCTGTGTTGATCTGTCATAGCCATAATAAACATAATAAACAAATGCCAACAGTGCCCTTCAGCTCTCTATGTTGGACAAACAGGACAAACTTTATGCCAAAGGATAAATGGGCATAAATCTGACATCAGGAATCATAAAAAAGAGAAACCAATAGGAGAGCACTTCAATCTCCCATGACATTCTGTGCAGGATCTTAGAGTGGCTGTCTTATTGCAAAAGAATTTTAGAAATACACTTGAAAGAGAAGTTTCTGAATTACAACTCATTACCAAACTAAAAACTATGGAGAGACCTGGTCTGAACAGAGATATTGGATTCATGTCCCATTATACATACTGTCAGGGGTTCAGGAGCAGAGGCGAGGGCAAGGGAGGAAACAGAGAGCGAGGAGGAGGAGGCAGAGGAAAAGATGAGTGATGACGACGACCCGAGATCTCCGAGTCTTTCCAGTGAATCAGAAGATTCACAGAAAGGAGCACCAGTGGCCAGAACAAGGGGGGAACCTAGGGGGACACCCCAGGAAGAAGGGTCCAGAGGGGGCTCAGAGGGGAGCAGTTGGAAATCAGGACCAGCGTCACCAACAGAGAGCAGGGGAGAAGAAGGGCGCCAGGTATCAAGCGCTGGCGCCAGGAGGGAGGGCACGAGTCAGGAGTGGCCACACCTCCATCGGGGAGCGAAGAAACGGTCAGGCGGAAAGTGGAAGGTTGGGCGCGCGCGCCAAGTTCAAATGCACAGGAAGGTGGCGCAGTAAGCAGCCCGGAAAGGGAGCCAGGTCCTAAAGCCCGGCGCAAGGAGACAGGAGGGTCCGGGGGGTCCGCGTCAGAAGAATCCCGGAAGGAAGAGACCACGGGGGGCAGAGGGACCCAGAGAAGAACAGTCAGGCGGAAAAGGTGGAGTAAGACTAGGTTAGTAAGCTGGTGCACAGGGGGCGGAGACTCAGACGGAGCTTCGCCGGTCTAACCCTTAAGACGTAGAGCTGCACGCAGCAGCTTGAGAATGGAAACTGTAATTCAATAAAGACTTTTATAAAGTGAACGCTGGCTAGCGTGATCCTCTGTGAGCTAGGATCTGGAAGCAGCTCTGACACATACTAAAGCTAATTTTGGTAATCTATCCCTTTAAAAATCCCTTGCCCTTCCCTTTGAAACCAACTGCCATAACAGTCACCAACAGTTATAAGGTTGAAGCAACCTCTGCTTCAGAGTATCTGATGAAGTGTGTATTACACACGAAAGCCCATACCTTAAAAGCTTATATTTAGTTGATCTTAAAGGTGTCACTGGAATTATTTATAAATATTTTTTCATCTTTCATCTTGTTTTATGAACTTCAACCATGTTCTCCTTTAATCACATTTTTCAGAACTAGAGCATCCATCTTAAATACCGTAGGCTTCCCACATAGACCGTGTCCACAGGCTAAAGGGAGCACTGACAGAGATCAGTCTAATTTGTCCTCAAATATGTCATTAAAATGCTTACTTTTTGAGGCCTCCTGGATCCTTGTAAGATTGTCACCATCAAGGATGGAACTAGAGGTACTCACCCCCACAGGACCTAATCAAGCAGAATAACGTTGATTTTCATGGGTTACTTCCCCTCTGACCCTGCTCCTGGGCATTGACTTCTCTGTTTGTTCTACCACCTAAGTTAGGCATGGGGAATCTCAGATCCTCCAGATGTTGCTGGACTACAACTCCCACCATCCCTGACCATTGGCTATGCTGGCAGAGATGATGGGAGTTGGAGTCCAACAACATCTAGAGGTCTACTGGTTTTCCCCACCTATCAGACATAATCTTCCGTGTGACTCCCTGTGTGAAGATGCAGCAAAACTACCTGCCTTCAAATGTAGGATCTATGCATCAGTTGCTGTCATGGCTTGCCTCCATCAGGGTAAGAAGAAGCAAGCCCATATCAGTGACTCATTTAGAAACAAAGAGATGGGATTCACTGAAGCTGGTCACTTTTCTTCTTGGACACTTAGCATACAAACCTTTTGGCATGTCAAAGTAAAGTGTGTGTCCTATTTTTATTCAGAAAAAGAAATGGGTGTCTCAGCTATCAGGATTTTGGGAAACAATGTTTAGGCCATATGATTCTGGGGTTAAGTAAATTTGACATTCATTTTTCCCTCAACCCCCCTCCTCACCCTATAAATGAAAAAATGGTGGAAGTAAACCCACTTAATTTCAATGGAATTGTTCATGCCAGTGCCTTTAGGCTCTGTCTGTGAATGTCCTCTCAGAAAGTAAGGCCTGAAATGTCTGCTGTTAATGGCCCATGGAATTTGATGGTGCCGATTTACAGCACGGTGAAGGCTCCCTTAACACCTTCAAATTAGAAGTGTCTGCAGGGAGAATAGTCACTTGTGTAGGTCCTGGTCTCTGTATTTCAATAAAATATGGATGCATTGGTTTGCTTTAATTAGTTATATTAATTTAATACACTTGACACAGCAGAAAAGGGACCAGATTCTGTAACTCTGATGTTTCATTACTTTGCACTGTGTCCACTGTTCATTTATTGCCAGTGCATGACTCAAGTCAAAAGAGCAGCAATTCAAATTCACTGAAATATGATCAACTATCTTGATTATTTTTATTAAATTGATTTAACTTTGATAGGTCATGTTGTGTGATTTCAGCCTTGTTCTTATCCCCTGCTGTACATTGTAAAGGCCTTTGGCTATATACAATAAATTGATTGATTAAACTGTGCATGTGCAAAATATTTTTTTTAAAAATCTGTCCAATCTCCTAAATAATGCCAGGTCTGTGCATCCACCTTTCATACTGAACCACTTTGCTGGAATGGATGTGCTAGTAAAAAAGCTGAGGTGGAAGTAACAGCTTTGTATTTTGGGGCTTGCATCCTTTCACCTGTAGGGGAGCCTCCAAATGCTTCCTTCGTTAAGGAGCAACATACAGAAATTGGGACATAGGAAGCTGCCTTATACTGAGTCAACCATTGGTCCATCTAGCTCAGTATAGGCTGGCAGCAGCTCTGCAGGGCTTCAGGCAGCGTTCTCTCCTAGCCATCCCTTGAGATGCTGGGGATTGAACCTCGGTGGGCTTGCAAGCAAAGCAGATGCTTTACCACTGAACAAAGGCCTTGTCCAAGAAAACACTGAATTGCACTATGAGTTAGGAATGCAGGAAATTGAGTCAAGCCAGTGGTCCAAGGAGCTCAGTATCATCAACACTGACTGGCAGTTAATTGCTGGGGTTTCAGAGCAGAAGGACCTTTTTATAGTCACATTTCCATTTCAGTTCCTACAATTTTATGAGGATTTCATTTAGAAAAGTTAGGCAAAGGGCTCAGCCAGACTTGCCCTTGTCTCACTCTTTTCTCCCTGGGAAACCCAGTATTTACTGCTGAATTGGAGCGAACATCAATCGGGGTTTCTCCAGATTGATATTTGCTCTGATTTATCACTAAAGAGCAGGTTTTTCAGGGGAAAGCAGTGTGGGATAAGTGCAAAACTGCTCAGACTCTTGCTTTCTAGGCATGGGACAAGCACAAGTCTGGATAAGCCTTGTGTTAAAGGTTTGTAGGGGTTTAAATGACTCCCTTTATGCTAGAAAATAGAAACTCAGAAATGTTGCTTATATTTTCACTATAGGTCTTAAAGGGGAAGAAACAAGCATGGGGGCTTCTGGGACAGGATATAGCCCAACTGATGTTCACTTTAGAAAATGGGATCGAAATCAGTCACTGCTCCTTACTTAAACTGCCATGTTCTATGTCATTTAATAGACTCTGATAAGCCGCATATTAGGAGCAATCAATCAATCATTCTCTTTTTATTCACAGTTTATACCGTTTACAATGATCAGACTAAAGTTATTTCCGTACTAGCTCTTTTATCTGGAACTCCCATTGCCGGTTCACTCACTTTTATGGGAAGTGCCGCAAAGAATATTATTATGGTGGCTCCACCTGCTCTATTACTTGTTATTCAGCCTAACCTGGTGATTAGTGATGAATTGCCCCTTTAGTCAGCTCCTGTCCTCAATTTCAGTATGTGTTAAATTACTGATTTCCTTTCAATGTTTCTCTTGCTTTATAGAAAAATAATGCACTTTTTTCTATAAAAGAAAGAAGAAAAATGGATGGCTATGAGCTAGAAATGTAGCACACCTGCAAAGAGAGAACTGAAGCTAACGAATTAAGGCTAATTCAACACTAATCTCCCTCAGCTGTACGGAACAGGAAGCAATTAGACGAGCTGAATATACGCCAGAAATATGGAACCAGTGGCCTTCCAGATATTGGTGAATGCCAGCTCCCACCAGACACTGTCAGCAAGACCAATGGTTGGAGCTGATGGGATTTGTAGGCCAATAGCTGCTGAAAGGCTATAGGTTCTCCATCCCCGACTTAGAACAATAATATTTTTTATGAATGTTGGAGGCACCTTAGCTGAATGAGACTTGCTTGTGAGTGAATGTTACAGAAATAGCTTGGACATGGGGAAAGGCACAGCTGGGTAATGAAGAGTTCTTATTGGTGCTATATAAAAGGTCTCTTTTATTTCCACCTTCAGATAATTGTGGAAAATCAATGCCCCGGCAGCACTAAAAGACACAGGGTAGAGGTCACCTAATTACCAGCAGAATTCCATAGGCACCAAGTGAAGGCATCTTTAAAAATAAATAAAATGAAAACCATTTCTACCAGCTCTGTAGCCTTGTTGTAACCCTTAGTATAGTACTATATAGTGCAAACATATTAGCAGTATGCACCCTTCTATCAACAACAACTTTAGATAGTAATTCCTATCCCTCCCATTTCTCCTCAATGGATAAAGCCCCAGATTTCTGTTGCCCTGGAGCTGGTTTTGGGTCCCTTCATGATTTCCCCTTTGCAATGGACCTTACACAGGGAGTAGCCTGAAGTCTGTAACAGAAACTCCCTTCCCCTTGCTGGGTGTCTGTGGTTCCCTCCAAAGCTTGGTGGGAGCTAGCTGGACTCTTAGCCTTACCTGTGAGGCAAGTCCTAACTGTTATTCTGTTGATCTGCTATTCACAAATAAATAAAACTATTGAAGTTGTCCTGACTCCTGCTGCTTCCTGGCATTTAGGCAAGTCAACTGCAAGGTGTCCTCACTGTTCCCAAACCTACAAGAATACCACAGGCCAGTTGGAAGGATCAGAATGGAGTGGCAGGCAGTTGAGTACAGTTGGTTACCAGAGAGATGAGAGAGAATGCTCAGAAGAGGGAGGAGAAAAAACAGCAGTTAAGGAAGCCAGCTGATGGGGTCAGGGTGGGGTAGAAGTAGAGGGGTGAGAGTAGAAAAAAGGGGTGAGAGTAGAAAAAAGGCAGCCAAGAGTGGACATCAAAGGAAGACAGGGGGAAGAAACTGGGAAGACCCTGCCAATGAGTTAAGAAAGAAACCTGGCCTGAGGAGAGGGACAGTCCAACTTTCTGCATCTAGGATCTCTCTACATGTCTAGTACAATGGGTAGGTAATACAGTATGTGGTTCTCCAGAGGTTGTTGGACTCCAACTCCCATCAGACCCATCCACCTTGGCCAAAGGTCATGAATGATAGCAGCTGTAGTCAAACAGCATCTGGAGGTCAGCAAGTATTGTTCTTAGGTCATAATGAAAACTGAGTCTGTTGCCCTATCCCCAAGCATGACCACATAATGTCACTAGTTGCTTAGATCAGGTGTGGGGAGTTTTGGCCCTTCAGATGTTGACAGGGGATGATGGAAGATGTAATTTAGTAACAGCTGGAGACCCAAAGGTTCCTCACACCTGCTTCAGGCCTTCCAGTGGTTGTCAAGTTCTGAGAGGTAACGGTAGGAATTTGGTCCCAATATGCTGGCAAGGTCTACTGGCACCTACCCTGTCTCCCTATGGTGGATGGAACCTGCCCGTTTAATTTTATCACAGTCCCTCAGGGCACCCAATGCAGCATCATGCTAGGAAGTTGTGGGAACATTTAAATACTGGCTTTGCCAGATGCAAAAGAAGACAGGCCTCCTGCATGATTATGAGTTGTAATACAAACTACACCTGCTAAAATTTACCTTTTCTACAGAACTGTGAAAGGTATAGGAGCTCTGTCCTCTTTGCATCTGGCCACCTTATTTCTCAGCTTGCCCATGAAGGACACCAGTAGGATGGCCCACTAGGTGACATTTTCACAAGAATCTCCTCATTAACATTGGAGCCAATCCTAGGGATAAGTTCAACTAGATGTTACATAATTGGGGATGGCATCTGTTTTCAGTAGCAGTCCAGTGTAATTTTGACCTCCACACTCGTATTCTCTTACATATATAGGACCAGACTGTTAATTTCACCAGTCTCTTTCTGCTCGCTGTCACTGCTGCTTTGTATAGGTGCTCTGTCTTGTTCTGGAAGCAGTATTTTCCCCGTGAAAAATATCAGTGTGATAGAGCATTTGATCACCAGCTCCATTCACAGAGCCAGATCCTTGAAACTAAATTTGATGATAGATAAAAGTAATTACTGTGCAACATTGGCTGCACTATATTTAAGCCAGTGTTAAGCACTTTCTCTGTTTTCAGGGACTAGCAGAGTTTTGTAAGAACAAATAACCAAGACATGAGAAATACATTGTGGGGGAATGGGGAAGAAGCTCTCTAGATGGATAATGTGGATATTCAGTGACGACAGAAACCCCCTTCATAGATTACAAATGTTGGTGCATCTAGGGCTGGACCCTGGGGCCAAGGTCTAAAGTCCTGCAGCCAAAGGGTCTAATGAGAGTTGCAGCTTAGTTTTGAAAGAAGTAGAAAGTTGTGTGAAATATGGCGTTCAGTTAAAGTGATACAGTATTCTAAAATACCCAGCACTCTTATTAATTTAATCCTTTTTCTTTCTGTATTTCATTTGTATACCACATTTACATATTACACTTATCTATCACTGAGTTCAACTGGCTCAGTAAACACTCAAGACAATTTTGAAAAACAAAATGGCAAGGTAGATAGATAGAAAGATGGGTAGATGGATATATAAATAGATAAATATAAATAGTTGCTGCAACAATTTCAGACAGTAAATTTAAAACCAGAAAAGGGGAAAGTTGGCACAAAGAACTAATGTACCAGGTATACATAGCCATTATAATTAAAATTAAAGGGCTTGGGAGAACAAAAAAGGTATTTTTACATGACAGTTAAAAGACTAAACAACGTCAGCGCCAAGCAAGACTCTCTGGTAGGGCCATTCCATAAATGGAGCAACACCACCCAAAAGCTCTTATCGAGTAGTTATCAACCTCAAATTATTAGGTGGGAGAACCTGAAGAGGCACCCCAGCCATCAATGAGGATTTCAAAGCCCTGACAGGTACCTATGGGACAAGACAACCCTTCAGATTATATGGCTGCAAGCTGTTTAGTGCTTTAAAGGTTAAAGACAGCACTTTGCATTGGTCCCAAAAACAAACAGATGACAGAACAATGTTGTAAATGTGATCATATTTACCAGTTAGCTTAGGTTTATATACACGCCATTAACATATATTGCTTTTACACTAGTTTAAGCGCTATGTCTTCCCCCTGAAAGATTCCAAGGAGTTCTGCTTTGAAACGTCTTTAGTCCCCACAGAACTACAGTTCCTAGGGTGCTTTCGGTGGCAAAAAAAGAATGCTGAAATCTGCAAATGTCGGTCAAATCTTCAATATTTCATTAATTCAAGAAGTGCTCCAATTCATTTCTAAGTCTTTACGAGTCTTTGCAATATCTTTATTCATGTGATATTTAACCCCTTTGTGCCAAACAACCCTCTATAATTCTGCCCAATCGTGTGAACAAACTTTTCCTTGGCCAAAACCAGGATGCAGATGGCCACCAACAAATCTGAAATCTCCAAGAACGATATGTCTACTGAAACAATTACCTAATTCAATTGTGCACTAAACAAGCATGAACAAAAAACCTTTGCTGGAAGCGAGCAGCAGATGATTTTAAGGAATTGTAGCGTAATAGCACAAGAATATGAAAAGGCAAATAGTTGTTCAATGATAATCCAAAAGAAAATAATTTTGCAAATGGAATTCCCTCAGTGGATGTTGTACATGTGTATTTATTAATATGCCCTGCCGTTACAGAATGCAGAACTTCCACCATGACCTCACTGGCCCAAACCAAGGCGTACATAGACTGAGCTGCTCGGATTAGCTCTGTACTTTTCTTCTCAGGTCTCTATGAATAAGGAGAATACTGGATGACTATTAAGAAATCACATATCTCCTCCACTCCCTCACAGAACCAGGTAACATCAACTACCCAATGGGAATTATCATGATGGCCTTTTATATCTTGCTATTGTTTACTTTTTTTAAAAATGTGGTTTACTATTACTTGTACGGCTTTGTATTCTGAAAGCCAAGATATAAATAATAGCAACAAGAATTACAGATAGGTAGATAGTTATAAAAAGCATCAAACAACACTTCACACAAGCTTTCCCTATATCCCTTTGGGGATTTGGTTTGTAACTAAAATATATGGTACTGCGGATAACGTAACAGATTTTATTTATGTAGCAAAATGTTTCGGCTTGTGCCTTTGTCAACCACTCTGATAAAAATGAAAGGTTGTCGTTTACAAGGCAGCACTTACAGAGCTTTGAGGATGGAATGTTTAGAAAGGCATCATTTGCCAAAGCTAAGTGATATTGGTACCACCTGCCAGGTTGAAGCCATGTGATATTAATGTGCCCAGAAGTTCTCCGTCTTCACTAATGCTGTGGGATCAGTTGCCACCTCTGCTGCAGTTGTTGATAAGTGGTTCTCAGACCTGAAATGTTTTAGCATCTGGCTTCTCCACCTTTTTGTTCAAAATTGCAGATTTGTGGTTTCAAAACATGTGCTTAGTGGATATGACTTTCTGATTTTTCCCCCACTTGATATAGATTATACTGCAGGTGCAGTTGTGTTTGATGTAGTGTGCCCTATCCATCCTGGTGCCTTTGAAGGTACAGTGGTACCTCGGGTTACATACGCTTCAGGTTACATACGCTTCAGGTTACAGACTCCTCTAACCCAGAAATAGTACCTCGGGTTAAGAACTTTGCTTCAGGATGAGAACAGAAATCGTGCTCCGGTGGCAGCAGGAGGCCCCATTAGCTAAAGTGGTGCTTCAGGTTAAGAACAGTTTCAGGTTAAGAACGGACCTCCAGAACGAATTAAGTTCCATGAAACTTTTGCCACATAAATATCTCAGTTTTGAAGGAGAGATACAACACTCTCTCTCTCACACACACACACATGCATGTTTGAGGTGGAGTGTTCATTTCACCTTGAGTGAAAAAAATGCATACATTTGGCTGTGGCTGGGTTTGAGGTACCCATAAAACATACCTTAGAGAAGAGATGAGTAAGGTATCTTATACCACCAGGCAACTTTTCTACTTTGGTTCAGGGAAAGAGTTTTGTGGTTTGTAGGCAAGCAGGAGAGTCCAAAAGCAGCACCATCTACTATGTTTACAAACCTGTGATGTTTTATATACAAAAGAGCAGGCCAGAGTCAGCATACTGCTTTTTGGACCAGATGGAAGACCACTGGTCTCCTGGCATTAACTGATCCTTGCTGTTGGTAGATGCAGTGCAGTAGAAAGCAAGCTAGTAGCTTGTTCCTTCAGCAAACTACTGCAGTGTTGTAGAGTAAGCAGGGCCGGTCCACCCATGAGGCAAGTGGAGGTGACTGCCTCAGGCAACAGGATCCACAGGGGCAGCAAATCTGGCCTCCAAGGAATGCATTTCCCACTGCTGCTGCTGACATGAATGGTATTCTGAACAAGCCAAATTTAACAGCAAACATCCCCATTAGATTTTCTCTTTCTTCCCTGTCCAGCTACAAAGAACAATTATCTCAGGTAGTGCATAGTAAGTCCACACAACATGGCTGTTTTACTGATGAAGTGATGTTGCAAAATACAGCTTCACGGACACTGTGTGGATCTCTTCAGCATTAGAGCTTATTCAGACCTTTGAAAATCACCTTCATATTGGTATCTTCACTTCAGTCAGGAGTTTTCTGTAACAATGAGGGATGTTCAAAACAGTTTAAGGCTTGTTCAGGTTTTCTGGCACTGGTCAAAAAATTTAGATCCTCATCCATCTCTCTGAAGTTTCAAGGAAAATTTTTCTAGGTCTTTACAGAAAGGCTGGGGCCTTGGAGAGAAAGTGTATCGTATTTCTCACTTGAGCACAAAAAGAATTTCATGCTTATAAAAAGCAATCTTTTGAGTTCTCTCACTATGCAGCTTTCCTTTCCCAAAATATTCACAAGCTTGGTTTTCTTTCACAATACAGGATGACCCTATTAATGCTAATGGAGTTACAGTGATGGATGTTAATAAAGGGGGAACCAGGGATAATGTGTTTAAGAGTCTTCTTTAACAAAACAAAACACCAACAAATGATGACAATTGAAGAGGAGAACTCTGCCTATTTTGAACAAAAGTAACAACACTTCTGTGTAACAGCCTTTTTATCAGGGAAACAAAACCAAAAGAAAATCACAAAAGTGATAAAATATTCTCCTCTCCACACGGTTTGCAACACTGAGGCATCTCCTCAGAACTGCCACCTCAGAAATGCAGCAGAAAGCCAGCTGTTTGGAGTCTGGAATGTTCTAATCACCAGAGAACAATATATTCCTGACAGCCCAACTAGAATTGATGGTAAACATGCCACTCCAAGCAGAATGGATTTTTAAAAATTGATAGAAGGCCGGGGGGGGGGGTAAGGAGGCTTTTTTCAGTGGGATCGTACCATGTGGAAAGTTTATCCTTTCCCTCCCAATTAAAATGGTGTGTGTGTTCAGGCATACACACACCACACACACACACACACACACACACAGCCATCCATACATCCTTATTAAGAGCACCAGCCTAGTAATTTAAGGACAAATTCACAAACAGCTTAATCACATAGGTAGAAGTGGGTCAGAGCAAATGTCTACTCACATCTTTCCAAACTATTCCGAGAACCTGGAATGTGAACTGGATTCCATATAATGAAAAGATTTCAAAGGAAGTCCTCTAAATTAGTGTGAGTTAACTAGGGGAGGAGGAATGGGGAACAGCATATTAGATTCACATGGGGATGAGAACTAGGGCAATAGCCACTGATTTTAAAGCAACAGTAACCATATTTAAAGAATTGTGAAACTAAGCACTGTTAGATAACCAATCTGCAATATATTATATCTTCCTGCTGTTGTTTTAAATAAGCTTTAATAAATCACAACACACTTGTTGGAAGCAAGTCTCTGTTCATCCCATGTCTGTATCCCACTACTCTTACTTTAGGAGAGTGGATGCTGCCCCATCATGAAATTTAACAGTATTAGAGGAAAAGAAACAAAACAACAACAAAAAGCATGTGAGGAAGGAGGGAACAGTGTTGGAAGAATCCATCCAAAGACTGGACTGGAGACAGACTTAGGATGTGATTTCTCCAACATGACCCTGCCCTCTCCCAGATGGTTTAACATGATGTTACCAGGTGAGCTGAAATCTTGGGGAAGCTTTAACTATACCACACCCATAATTTCAGTCAGTTTCAGTGAATCCATGGGGTTTGCAAAACTTAGTTTGTTTTGTACATAGGTTTGTTTCAGCATGTGAGCATAAGGTGGACAAACAACTGTAAATAAGAGTGTGGGATGAAATGAAATACCTACTATTGGGCTGCCAGCACATCACAAACCATGGTGTTAACTCATGTCACATTTACAGAAACATAGTTCAGGGATTGGAGACAGCACAAACATTTTGGACCAGCACGTAAAGCCTTTTATCTGCCTTGATGCAAGCCTGCTAATACATTTCCCAACTGAGGCTCTGCTTCGTAAATCACTTAAGACATAGTCCTTATCTGAGTGATCCTAAGGTTATCCTATTTCCCTTTGAAATGCAGAAGCCGAGTGAAATCTTTTCCGCAGCTTTAAGACTATTTGCTGATTGATTCTATAATCTTGACGCTTAGCGTTGTCTAAATGTAAGAGACTCTTTACCACCAAAGATTGCCCCATGAATTTCAGCAAGCATAAGGCTAGACATTTACAAAAAATTAAAAAGGCAGTTCTGAGAGAATGATTGAAAGATGGGTAAGATGTTAGGTAAGCCAGAACTATATTGCATTCATTGCAAAAATCCATATTCCACCCATCTATCAAAAAGTACTCCAGGAGCTCATAGCATCACATGCAAAAATGTAAACACAATGAAAACAATTAGATGCTCATGTGCAGGCCTCAGATAAGAGCCCTGTGGGAATGGGATACACTGCCCATGAATGAAAGTAAAGTGAACATCTGTGCCTCATACATAATTGCAAAGATGTTTGTTAATTGTTGGAACATAGTCACAAATGGCACATAGGCTTGACACTATAAAATTTGATCTGAAAGAAGAATAGGCTCGGGTCCCATACCTATCCAAGATTCTTACAGGATTGTCATACTTCTGGAATTTCCTGGACATATCCGGAATACAGCAGTCAGAAGCAGTGTCCAGGCAGAAATCACAAAAAATGTCCAAGAAAACCCAGACGTATGGCAACCCATGTCAGCAATGTTGTTTTTGGCTATTTTCCTTATAAATAGTTCAACAACTTTTCATTGTTAGAAATATGGCAACCCTAATATGGGAATTAGGAATGAATAAATAAATAAATAAATATAAATGTTAGCACAGTGGTACCTTGGGTTAAGTACTTAATTCGTTCCAGAGGTCCGTTCTTAACCTGAAACTGTTCTTAACCTGAAGCACCACTTTAGCTAATGGGGCCTCCTGCTGCCGCTGCGCCGCCGGAGCACAATTTCTGTCCTCATCCTGAAGCAAAATTCTTAACCCGAGGTACTATTTCTGGGTTAGTGGAGTCTGTAACCTGAAGCGTATGTAACCTGAAGCGTATGTAACCCAAGGTACCACTGTACTTTCCACAGGAGTGCCACATTTGCAGTTCAAAACTTCTGAAAAGAAACATTTTAAAAATAAATGTTGTGGGGAAGTCTACCCAGAAGAGCTTTGACTAGTGCCCTAGAGGACATGCCCTAATTTCATTATAACCAGTAAGTATTGTGCCAACCCACTACAATGGTGAGATGTGGAGTTGCAGGCTGATCCATGCCAGGTGGCAACAGAAGCACTATCCCCTTTCAAATTTACGGCAACAAACAATTAAAAAGTGGGTCCCCAAGTGCACATTTGGACTAAAGGTGGCCCCAAATCAGAAAACCACTGCTCTACACTGACTCACAGTAGCTCTCCAGGGTTTCAGACAGGGGTCTTTTCCAGTTTTCTGTGGAGATGCCAGGTATGGAAACTGGGACCTTTTTCTGGTATGCTCTACAACTGGAATGCTCTACAGCTGGCATCAACAGAAATGAAAGAGAGCACTGAATGCTGGCTGGATGCACTTCAAAGTATGTAATGTTTATAGATACTTAATGGTTAAATGCTGGATAAAATATCTTTTTAAAAAAAGAAAACATGGTGATTTGGGGAAGAACTATTTCCTAATACAATGTTATGACAATTTCTTAAACATACACCCAAATGTATATTGCTTACAGGACTGGGGTTTATAAGAATAAATAAGCCACACCAACACCTGATATTACAAAATTTAGAAGGCAGGTTTTTTAAAATAAAAAATAAATCTACATATTGTGTATGTAGAATTTTTCTACCCATGCTGATGTATTGTTATAGCAGTTGTTTACAGTATGCTACTGTTTGATTTTTCGCCCAAGGTTTGATCAATAGAAGCATGTGCATGCAGGGAATACACGATAGAGTGCAGAATGCGAGAAGTGTAGGTAAGCATCTTAATGTTCAGGTTCATTTCATTTTATAGAAGGAATGTAGGTTCTGGATCTCCACAGTCCACTGGCTATTACTCTGCTCATACTTGTTTGTAGCCCTTAATTGTAGAATTACTCTGATCCCCCTTTAATTTCCTTGACAGCCCCAACGTGTTAAATGGTTGAGTGTTCTGATTTTCAAAGCAAATTTTTTGAGAGATCAGCCTGCAATGAAGAATAAATGAAACCACTTTACTCAGAAATGCCTCCGTCTGGTTGCAGTTTCACATCTGAGTTTTAGCTTCAAGCAAATAAATACATTTTGCTGTACTGGGACATATTTTTCTTTTAAGCATTGAAACTCTGTTGTTTCTTGGGCACTGCAGAAGAATAAATGAAAACACTGTGCTCCACATAAGAAATCCAGGCAATGTTAATATCCTGGGTACATGGTTTATTCAACTGGAGCGCTTAACTGTTTGCCTTCTGCCACGCGAGCACCTTCTTGCCCTATGTCAAGGGCTATGCTGTAGACTTGAGGAACAGTCTTCAGGACCTTTAAGGATTTTCCAGGTCCCATCCCCAAGTTTCTGTTTTCAGATTTTAAAAAGACTTCAGCCAATTCCAGTATCGGAGTTGAAATGCCTCTGACTACCCATTACTGGGAATCACAAATGGGGAAGAGTGTTGTGCTCATAACTTCTTTCTCGGTTTTCCACAGGCACCTGGTTGAGTACAAGAGTACCAGACCTTTGGCCTGATTCACCAGGCCTCTTCTGACATTGTTATAGAACCTGCAACCTTTCTTCTAGTTCAAAGCCCCCAAATATTCCCCAGGGACTAAAGTGGGAAACAACAATGTTTTCTTTTCTTCTGCTTTAGGGGAAACCAAACAATTACATTGCTGGTTCACTGCCACATCAAAATCTATAATGTAACAGCACTGCAGGCAAGTACACCAGCAAAAATGTTTGCAATTACAATATAAGGCTGAGCCAGATCTAGGGTGCTTCAGTTAAAAAAAGCACACGAAAAAACTTCCTTATTTCAAGAAATATTTAACTGAAACAGGTCCTGTGCATTCTGAGGCATTGTTTGGGGTGCTTGCATATCTGTTTGCTGATTTGATTTAAGTTTTGTACAAAATACTACTGAGATGTATTGGCATCATAATGGCAGAGACTAAACCTATAGTAACAATGGTTATCTTGATGCTTGCATCTTTGGCTGTATATAGCTTAGCTCTAAACTACAAGCCTCTAGAAATAAGAGTATATATAAATATGTCACGCTTAGTTGTTTCAGTCACAGATGTTTGGGAGAGACTATAGAATGCATACATTGCTTGCAACTTACATAAACTCTTTTAAATATTTCATGGCATGACCTAAACCATCTAGATATGAAAGACCAGTGCCACCCTCTGGTTACCTGACAAGCCACAGATCTGCTTTCCTTGTCTGTTGCTTGTTAAGTTCAAGGGGAAAGAAGAAAGAAATAAGTCACTTTAAAACATCAGAGCAAAATGCTTCTCCCCCCCTCCCCACCCATAGACCCATACCTTCAATACTGCAATTTTTAAATGAAGTCAATAAGTAAAAACATGATAACAAAATGGAGATATATGAAGCTGGGAAGATTAATGGAGCAAAAATAAGCTAGTGAGGTGCTGTCAAAGGAAAAAGATAAAATGTGTCTGACAGAGGCTTCAGAGTAAAACATGTAAACTTGGTATTCGTAAATAATTATTATTTCCAAAAGTAACTTTAAGGAGAAAAGTGTTGTTCAGAGGAACCTGTTACAAATCCGTTAAATAAGATATTAATTTTCTGATAAGCCCTGCATATTCTTTAAGACATTGCCACTGCAGGATGCTTAGACTTGTGTTCCATACTTTTTGCATAATGAACACTGATATAATTTCAGGATTATACAGCAGATACATAGGCACACTTCTTAATCTCTTCAAAGCTATTTTGGCTTCTCTGATTCTTCCAGCAAATAATTTGCATTTCTTAGCACCTTTACGTTTTCTTTTTTTAGAATGACTCACCCATGGTTATTTAGGGTTTAAAATTTTACACAGCTGCTGCATTCTTATGGAGAAATGTGCATCATCTCCCTGGGCTAGGTTTGCTCCCAGATCTGCTTAGCACTGCCTTCACTGGGAGGACTGCCATAGTAACCAGATTCCAGCTGCAGTTCTGAATTCAGGATGGGACAATAGAGATATCAGCCCTTGGTGCAAGCAAGCACAAAAAAATGAGAGAATTATACTTTGAGCTGGAAGGATAAATATCCACCATCTATTACACAAAGGTTTGTAACCCTTGCTACATTCAGTGGCGTTGCGTGGGGGGTGCAGGGGGCGGCCGTACCGGGCGCAACATCGGGGGGGCACTCGCAGCTCTCTGCCCCCTGCTAAAATCCATGGGTTAGGGGGCACAAATTACTTGCCTTGCCCCGGGTGCTGACAACCCACGCTACGCCACTGGCTACATTTGAACACTTGTTATAAACACCAGCGCTGCTTGGGTATCTATTTGGACAACATATATCAAGCTATATGTATAAATTAAGACGGGTATAATGATGGTTATTGGATTGCTAGGGTGAGCTGACAAAGTGGGGGAGGGGTTCAGGGTTTCCCTTCCCTCTTTTTTTTTTCTCCCTTCTCCCTCCACCGTAAATTTGCAATAGAAAATCAATAAAAATGCTTTTGAAGAAGAAGAAGAAAATGTGCTTCAAAAGTCATACCATATATAAATTGGTAATCGTTATATTTTGATTTATCAAATGGAAAGTCACATATCACCCTGCACAGAGGCTGTGTAATGTTATGCCACTGAAAATTGCTATTGAGGGAGGAGACATTCAGAGGTATGTGACTGAAATCCCTGCTAGACAGAAGGAACCAGTAGGCTGATTTTTGCTTATGAGCAGACTTGTTGCAAGATAGGCTGAGGCTGCTTCTGCTATCTGAACAGCATGAATTCAGAATTTTCCTCCATCTTAAATCATTAAGTTTTACCTTATGTACTTTTAGCCCCTTTGAGGATAAATGCTTTGCATACTCAGGTGCTGTGACAGAATAATTGATGTTCCCCATCAGTTAAATACCCTTTAGCTAATAAGTGTTTTTTTAGTTACACTGACTTAAAATTGTGAGTTTAAAATTGTGAATAAAAACATACAGTTTTCTTCACTGTTAGGCATACTGTTTTAGAACCATAAAAAGAAATCTCTCCATGTATTCAAAGCTAGACTGCATCTGTAGCTGTAGGTTCCATCCCTAATTATCATAACTGAGAACAACCTTATTTTTTTAACGTATTTTTTTATGAAAGATTTCTTGGTTTACAAAAGTATGTGCAATGTCTCTCTTTTCAAGTTACATTTTCTACAGATCAGTTTTATATGCCGAGACATTAGTGTTACATTAGGAAGAAAAAGGGGAAAGAGGTGGAGGGGGCCATGGTGAGTGGGGGTGGCGATGTTTCTATTTTACTTATTGTATGTGTGGGGTTTTGTGTCAGCGTCACACGTGCCGGTTTTCTTTACTATTCGCTTGTTTTCCTTTGGTGGTGAGAGAGGTTGAGGTTGGCCTAGGGTGTGGTTGTTTGATTGTGATTGGCTGTGGCGAACTTTGTTTTCATGTTTGAGTGGGGTGGGTGGATGTTTTGAGTCAGGTTAGCCATATTGATTCGTATGCTGTTGGTAGATTCTTGTCGTCGTCTTGTTGGGCTGTGTATGTGATAAAGGGGTGAAGGCATCTTCTTCCATTTCCCCCGTGTCAGTTTCAGTTTATTGGTTAGTTCTTCTAATAAGGCTGTTTCCCATACTATTTGGTACAACCTTATTGATAGAAATACTTGTTCTTTAGAATTCTAGACTTACTGCACATCTGAAGAAGGTATGCTTTTGCTTATCAAAGAATATGGCTGAAGCATCAGAGTTTTGAATGAGAAAGCGAGAAGAGACACACTAGTATTGCAAATTCCTTCCTTAGTACTTAAATCTAATTCCGTTCTCCAAACAGCATGTCTTTCTGGACAACCTTTTCACATGTTCCCCATCCCATTTCAGATATAAATTAGACAAATTAGAATGCATTAACATGTTCATTGTTACAATATCCAAAAGATGTAACTTAGATATCAGCTTTAAGGAAATGGATTTTTAAATAATGGCAGCTAAAAGCAAGGAAATGCTGACAACAAAATAGCACGATTTTAAAATTATCTCGAGACCCATATAGGACTGCCCATTCTTTTGATTTAATAGCAGGTGGCATAATTTTAGAGTGCTTTAAGTCCTCAGAATGTGAGTCTTCTGGAAAATAAATTTCTTCTGATCCTCACTCACAGAGGGGAACTTTAAAAAAATAAATGACTAATGTGTGTTTTCTATAACACACAAAGGCATATGAATCCAGTAAGCTGCTGGACCGCAAGATGGATTTCCCCATCTTGTAGTTTTGAACTACATGGTGCGTCAAGGTGTTGTCACTAACAACATGCCTCACAGAGCAATCCTATACAGGTTCATTCAGAAGTAAGTCTCACTGAGTTCCGTTTATTTAGGTAAATGGGTATAAGGATTGCAGCAGAAACTTCTCTTTACTCTTTGCATGGTAAAATACAACACCCATTTTAGTTTATGTAGGTTTTCTTTTACAGCTTAATCAGAAGCAAGTCTCACTAATTTCAATGAGACTTATTAACCATTTGAGATTGCAGTCTTGGTGGCATGGATATACAGTGTATATTTGTAATATATGTGTATTAAAAATTCTTTTTAATTAAAAAAAATCATTTTTTTAAAAAAGGATATACAGTGGTAAAGGTAAAGGTGCCCCTGCCCGTATGGGCCAGTCGTGACCGACTCTATGGTTGTGTGCTCATCTCACTTAAGAGGCCAGGAGCCAGCACTGTCTGAAGACACTTCCGGGTCACGTGGCCAGCGTGACGAAGCTGCCCTGGTGAGCCAGCACCAGCGCAGCGCACGGAAACGCCGTTTACCTTCCCGCTATAAAGCGGTACCTATTTATCTACTTGAACTTAGGGGTGCTTTCGAACTGCTAGGTGGGCAGGAGCTGGGACCGAACGACGGGAGCTCACCCCGCCGCGGGGATTCGAACCGCTGACCATGTGATCGGCAAGTCCTAGGCACTGAGGTTTTACCCACAGCGCCACCCGCCACCCACCCCCCACCCACTTAATTCGTTCCGGAGGTCTTTTCCTAACCTGAAACTGTTCTTAACGTGAAGCACCACTTCAGCTAATGGGGCCTCCCGCTACTGCTGCACCGCCGGAGCACGATTTCTGTTCTCATCCTGAAGCAAAGTTCTTAACCCAAGGTACTATTTCTCTAATGGGGTACCCTGTTATTTCCACTGCAGGAAGTGGATGAGTCACCCCTTCACCCCTTCCTCAGATGTTTGACTGAAGGATTCTGCCCAAGGAATAAACCACCAAAGTTGTGACAATTGCTATGGGGAAGGCAAAACCTGAAGAGCAGGGAAAATTCCTTCCCAGCTCTGAAGACAGCAACCATTGCACGACCATGGCCACGGCCGCACGCCTGGAAAGAAAAGGTTAGTCCGCAAGAAAACAAGATTAGAGGATGGGCTGGGTGGGTGACACAATGGGGCTGACTGCATTGCCAAGATGGCCTTGCCCCCAAGGCCACCGCGGATTGGCCAGAAATTTTAAAACTGGGTTTGGCGGGAATCCAGCAGGCACTGCAGCAGCCAAGGGAGAGGAGCCAACGGTTGGGGCAAATGTTTCATGGCTACAGAAGGAGGGGGAAGCGTTGTGCTGGGTCGCAACCACCACCCACCTCTGTACTGGGTAAGTGGCCATTTTCAAGCTGTGTTTGTCAAGGGAATCTTTTTAATGAGTTCTAGGGGACATCAACACAGAGCAACTGTCAGGCTTAACAGATCTGGTCATTTTTTTCCTTTTAATTTACAAACTCACATAGTTCTGTGTGCCCCCCCCCCCATGTAGAAATTACCATTTTGTTTATAGGTGGCCCTGTTTTGCTTCTAAACTGAATAACATGCAGTCACCTAAGTGCGCTATTAACATATGTATAGAGATGATAATGAGGGCAAAACATGTGGTGATCATGGAGCTGCCATTTTTCTTCTCTATGGATCTGCTATAATTGTTCAGAACAGCCTTAGCCATGGTTGTGAATATGCTGCCGCTGCTCCCTCCCCGCTCAAATTACAGATATTTCTTGTGCCCCTGTCCATGAGTGTTAGGGTGTATGTTCACTCTAGTGTACAAAGCACAAATGGTCTTTAAAAACAAGCCATATAACATAGAAGTATTACTTCCCTAACTTGGGGTCCTAGCTAACAAAATAGCACATCTATTTTAGCTGATATCAACTACATTTTGCCTTACCACAAAAGGTTTTCAAAGAGAAATTGTTTAAATTCTTCAAATCAAACCACAGCAAGCCTTCCAGGTTTCATGTCTGGCAATACCAAGTGATACAGAACAGACATAATGGTTTGAGTAAGCTGAGACATTAATTGTTTGGACATGAATGAACTATAATATTCCCAATGAGACAAGCTTGTTTCTGCAGCAGAGAAGAAAATTAAGATGAAACATTCAACAATATCCAATTGACCAAGGTCCTCTCCCCGCCCCAGCCTTTATTGCATTTTTGTTGTATGTGGATGCTACTTACTTGTTAGACTCTCTCTCCATCATCCTCATGTTTCTAAGAAGTGATGAGACCATTTCAGCCCACTTCCTCACTTTTAATTTAATTACATTGATGGAGCCTCACAGCGAGAACAACAATGAGCATCAATCACATTTACCTGGATCTGAGCTCTGTACTTGGGAGTTTTTCTTTATTCCCCTACAACCGACATTTCCTTTAATGGTTTTGTATAATTAATCAAACCCCTCTTATATATAAAATGACAGCCTAAAGATGTTGTGTGTAATGTATCATCATCTTCTTTTTACTTTATTTGGCTAAAACAAATTAATGAGATACTGTGGAAAAAAACTGGTGCATTTTGCAGCATTTAAGCCAGTGCTTTTACAAGCATTGCATTCATGATTGTGATCTTGTTAGGCTCTCTAGCGAAATGAAACAAAGCCTGGAAAGATCTCAAGAAAAAGAATAAAGAATTGAGTTTCTTAAGAAGAAATAATAGGAGGAAGTCTTACTAATTCAGCAGTGCAACACAGACCTAACTCAAACATCATATGCTATGTAAATTACATACTAATATGAGTTTGGAGTGGGTTAGGCTGTGTATGCCCTGGATCCAGCACATATTCAATTCCTGGGATAGCCTGGCTAGCTTCCTGATGAAGTCCTCTAAGTATGGACCATTAAGGTAACAAAGGAAGTGGCTGTGTAACAGATGGGTCTAGGGTTCCCATATGTCCAGAATTACCCAGACATATCTGGAATATTGCAGCCGCAATCAGTGTCCGGGTAGAAATCGGCTAAATGACCGGGGAAATCCAGACATATGGCAGTCGACTTTCCTCAGAAAAAGCTCAAAAACATCCAATTTCTTTGCAATTTTGCAACCCTAGGTGGGCCCCTCAACTAGGTGGTAGTTAGAAAGACAAAGGCCAGAACTGAGAGTTGAGTTTTGTGAACCAGATGCTAGAAGGCTCCAGGCTGGGAGATAGAGCTATGCTTGATTTTTGTTAGAATCCCAAGGCTGTGGCCGCAACAGAAGCAAGACCCTCTTGGGGTGTTAATGCTGCCAACCCCTCCATCATAGGCTCAGGTTGTATATATGTGTAAATAAACCACATATCATAAAGTCCCCATAGTCTCCACTGTGCCTCATTCCAAAAGAAAACACAAACCCTGCGTAAACACCTGGAACCTCTGGAGTCTCACACCACAAAGATATTGGAGTGGTGTGAAACAATACACACACACACACATCTACACATGCAATTGTAGAGCATTAAAATGCCTCTCCTACCAGCATTCTGAAAGAGCACAGACCATTGTACTGCCTCAGCATTCTATCATTCTGCTGTGCGCAAACCTTGAGGGTCAGAATATTTGTCTTTTGGCCAAACTAGATGAGATATCAATCCTGCAATTAATAATTATAGGATTGGTTTTTTTACAGATAAATGGCACATCTCCCAGTGTGGATCCAGGATCACAGCAGGGAGACAAGCGTTAAAACACCCTCCCCCTTCCAAACATCAGATTTCTGATCCAGCCTGAGGATCCTGCAGCTTTCAGCAATAAGCCTTTTTATTGCATCAGGCAGAACTTTGAGCTCTCCCTCAAATTACCAGTGTTAAAATTGAAGTAGTTGGAATATAGGGAAATAGGTCCATTTATATTGTCTCAAGCAGAGGGCCCCCCCCCAAAACCGACATCTCTCAAAATGACTCATCACTTGAACATTCAGGTTTGTATTGTGTCAGGGGTTCAGGGACAGAGGCACAGGTGAGGGGGGAGACGGAGAGCGATGGGGAAGAATCCCAGGACTGTGAGGAAGAGGAGGACAATGACTTGAGGTCTTCCATGAGTCTCTCAAGTGAATCGGAGGATTCCCAGAAGGGGGCGCCCCTAGTCAGGCCAAGGGGGTTCACAGGGGGGACATGCCAGGAGCAGGGAAGCAGCAGGGAAACCCCGAGTGGGAGTGGGAGATCGGGGCCGGCTTCCCAGCAGGAACGAAGTGAAGAGAGTGGAGTTCCCAGTGTGACACACGGAGCAGAGCAGGAAGGAGACAGGGGAAGGAGATCGGGGCAGGACGTCCTGCCGGAAGAGGCGGAGAGTAGTACAGGGAGTAGTGTAAGTGTCAAGAGGAAGGTCAGGGGTAGCGAACGCGCGCCAAGTTCAAATGTGGAGGCGCGCGGAAATGGAGAGAGCCCGGAGGAGGAGCCTGGCCCCAAAGCACGAAGGAGGGGGGAACAGGCATCTGAGGGATCCGCTTCAGGAGAGAGCAGGAGGGAAGGGACCCAGGGGGGCAGAAAGACCCTGCGGAAAAGGAAAGACAGGAAGAGGTGGACTAGCACAAGCCTCTTAAGCTGGTGTAGGGGCGGGACCGATTCAGAGGGGACTTAAAACGTCTAGGCTAAGAGACGCGGGGCTGCGCGCCTCGGTTGTGAAAGCAATAATGAACTGCAATAAACATCCTTGTATATAAGAAGAACCTGGCGTTGGTCTTTTGTGAGCTGAGACCTGAGGCAGCCCTGACATATTGTTACCTAGATAAATGGCATGCCCATCTTGTGGTTATAAGTGAGTTTTAGAATGACAAGTGGATTTGGTTTCCTTTCCAAATAAGAATGATGTTCACAGACAGCAACTTCTTGTTTTATATTCTTCTGAAGTACAGAATTAAGAAAGGACAAAAGGGAGGTCATGAGAGCTGCATGTCTAATAGCCGATAAAAAGAGTCTGAAGAATATAAACACATTGAATGCACAAACAAGTTTCCTTATATAATAACATGTGAGCACAATGTGATTGAAGAGTTTCAAAAATTTGATTATATTCCTAATTGGAACTTCATGAAAACTGCCTTAAGGAGACCACAGAGCCGAGCCCTGAATGTCCAAGCAATTTTAGATTCAAATTAAGTTAAGAGATTGATTTCCATTTCAAAAGGCCATTCCTTACTGATAAAGTAAGCTGAAGCAGTACTATTTAAAATGTACCCTCAAACGGCAAAAACTAAGCATCTCTCACTCACTCACTCACTCACTCACTCTCACTCTCACACAGAAACAAACATGCACCGTTGGTTATTTGGATTGTATGCCTAAAGAAACTAGAAAACATTCAGTTTGGTAAAGATGTTAGAAAAAAGAAGCAGACACTCATTGACAAATATGGTCAGATCAGCTCTTGGACTGAGCAGTGCGCAGTAGTGTGTAATGGATACCCATCATGAAATCAAATGGGGATGGAATAAAGATGTACAGGGCCAAAACACAGAGTGGAGAGGCAAACCAAACCCCTGTGAGTCCTCTACAAGAGGTGGGCTCCTCTTCCCTTGGTTTTTGCCCCCAAAGCACTCTACCACCCCCTCCACAATGCAATGCAATGCAATGCAATGCAATGCAATGCAATGCAATGCAATGCAATGCAATGCAATGCAATGCAATGCAATGCAATGATGTGGGTTCACTCAATGAGATTATAGGGAGAGGAATGCTGCAGGGCAGTGGACAAAGGGCAGAGGTAATATTTCCAAGCCCTTGGATTGACTAAAAAAATTACCTTTTTCTGATTTTCCAAGGTGAGTTTCTGAGAGCTCCACCATCTCTAGACAGAGTTTTTTGTTGTTGTGGCACCTTGCTTACATAATTCCCTGCCTCTGCTCCTTAATGTGGTGCCCCTGTCCATAGTCTTCACATCCCAGCTGAAGAAGACATTTCTGTTGCACAGGTTTTTAATAGACCTCTGTGCCTTTTCGTCTGATTTTCTCCTACTGCTTTAAACGTTTTTGTTGCTTTTACAATATTGGATTTCTGTTTTATTTTGCTGTTTTTATATATTGCTGTTTTTAAGTATGCCATGAACCACCTCAGAAGTTACAAAAGAGAGGTGGGCTATAAATATTCAAATAAAATTATTTCAAACTGTAGCATATTCATCTCCTGACAATCTGGGCGGGGGGACCCTGACATTGAAATCAATGAAACAGATAACGTATTACGACAGTGGAAGTTTGATGTGAAGATGTTAGCAGCCTGAAAACAAAGTTGTTCCTTTCCTTGCTTGCTTTTCCTTAAGAACTAATATGGACATTTCCCTGGGCCATTGTTAGCTTTGATGGACAAATATTGAAAGTGAGGGAACGGTAAGTCATGCAATTTCTTTTTTAGACATAAAATATCAAATTAAAATGATACAATCTGAAACTAGGTAATTTAATACCAATGGAGGCCTGGAACAAACTATAAATTGGTGTGATCAAACTTTACTGTCAGATTTCTGAAGCGATACTGCTTGCAGAATGCCTTACGATCAATGTAGGTAATTGTACATGGGGAAAATAGGAGATGGGTGCCCAGGATGACTTTTGTTCCTATAGCCTGTTGCAGTGGAGCCAGGTCCGTTATGGCAAGTGGGGCACTGCCCCACCAACCTCAGTCTGCCCTCTCCCAGCCCCCACCTGTCTGCCATCTTACTTACAAGCAGTCCGGGGGTGGTTGCACAACCGGTTGACTTCTTCCTCCGTAGTCTCAATGTTGTCTTTATAGAACTCAGCAGAGGAGGCTGGGGGCAAAAAACAAAACCAACCTGTCATTGGCTTGGGCTCTGCCTGCTGTTTCGGCTCCCTGCAGTCTACCCCAACAGTCTTGATGGTCCCCAGCCACCACTAGTCTATTGTTACTACAGTTTCCTCTGGATTTCCTTGCTCTTTCATGCTAGCATAGGTCACTTTTAAAAAAGGGACTAGCTACTTCTACCTAAAATAGAAACGGCCACAGAATTCTCAAGGCACTATTTTGGGAAGCCAAGTTGGTGTAGGTAGTTGCTCTATCCCATTTCAAGCCATATGGAGGGGTTTTTGTTTCCTTCAACACCACCATAAATGTGGCCATTTTGAAGTCCCAGGTTATGGCTTAAAACCACATGAAGCTGTGTCTGATCAGTGCTTGGATGGGAACCACATGCACACTTCTGTGGGCTCCATGACAGAAGAAGGATCGGGGGCGGGGGGAGTTAGAAAATAAAAATAAACAACAAATGCTTTTAAAAATGCAGGCATTTCACTATTGCTGTGTCTCTTGCTCCCCATCCCACATTTATTCTAAAATCTCTTCCTACTCCCAGTCAAGGAAACCTGAAAGGCTGCCCCTGCCTATAAGTAGTCTGGCGAACGTTTGCTGTGATTCACCAGGTAGATGCTGAGTTCATCTGGATACAACAGCAGACAACATGCATCACTTGAACAAAAACTGCTGGTGGCAAAACACCTCCTTTGTGTGACAGCTGGATGATCCTAATGGGAGCTACACACTAAACACCCTCTCACAGAGGCGATCCGAGGCAGAGAAAATGTAACTTCCCTATGGCAGGTTTAAATTTTAGATCTTTTTGAGATATGGCCATCAAGTCACATAAGCTTCCTTCACCTATATCAGTCCTGCCTGCAGCACATTTTTTACAAAACTAGATGCTGAAAGAAATAGATGCCCATTGACATGACTCACCGTTTGGTTGCACCGTGATAGGAGATGGGTTGCAAAAATGGCTTTACCACCATTCAGTCCCCCTCCCCTTTGGTAAGTCTTTTATTTTAAAAAAAACCACACACTGATTGATAGGGGGAACTGCCTCTACACAAGCGTCCTTACCCTCCCAGTGCTGGCAAGCTGAGTGGGCCTCACTCAGTAAGCAAGGCAGAGAGTTTTAAAGGCAGAGGATATCAGTATTATTACGCCAATAGGGGACAATTTAGGAGTGAAGTTAACACAAAATGGCTATCTAAGTCCAATTATTAAGTTCAGGGCTATCTAAGGCTATCTAAGTCCAATTATTAAGTTCAATTATTAAGTTAGATTTCAGCTAGTACTGTGCTCAAACCTGTTCTCCAATTTCTTAAAAGTTTTCTTCCAATTCAAAAAGAAGCTTCTTTTTTTCTGTCCAATTCTCAAGGCACTTAAAATATTTCTTTAGAATGTTAGTGGGGGCAAAGGTGAGATTACCTTCTTGCTGCAAGATGACTATGGGTGGGGTGCTTGTTTATCTTGCCATTAAACATTTATCCTACACTCTACAGCTTCCCCAACTGCCTGTGCTTCCTGATCACAAAAAAATTCATGGGTGAACTGACCTCATGACATCTTTCCCTAAGCTTCAATTGAATCATGGGAAGTCAGGGAGGCTGGTTGAACAAGAAATACTTGATTATAGAACTCTGTACAACATAACCCCTCTCCTTTGGCAACTTTCTCCTCCTGCTTCTATCCCTGCCTCCTCCTTGGCCCTAACTTCCTAAACTATCTGAATCTGAAGAAGTGTGCATGCACACGAAAGCTCATACCAAGAACTAACTTAGTTGGTCTTTAAGGTGCTACTGGAAGGAAAATTTTTTTATTTTGACTATGGCAGACCAACACGGCTACCTATCTACTTCCTAAACTAGATATGGGAAGTGTGTCTAAAGGTATATTAACATTTATCCTTACACAAACCACCAGAGAGATGATTTGTGGAATTAAAGCAAAGATGCTTGCAAACACCCTTTGGCCACCTTGAAAATGGGGTAACGGCAACAGCAACCCTGCACTCTGTTGGAAATACAACAGCAGAGAGATTATTTGACTTGGGAAACTCACTGGTGCCAAATAGAAGCTTCACCTACAGAGCATATACAGTAGCTGCTTGCAGATGGTAATTTTCATTGACACCAAAGCTCAAGGAAAAATTTTAACCCACAACAGCTGCTATTTTAAAAAACAAAATGTAGATATGTGAAATATGGACATGCATTTAACATAATGTGTAGTTTGGCCCTTAGGCACTAACCTACACTACAGTGGGTGCAGCATGCAAGCTCTCCACATTGACTTAAGTTTTACTCTTGGAAGCACTGAGTGCTGGGTATAATATAAAATGGCCTGATGGGGGAAAACAAAAGCAAAATAGTCTGAGACGTGATTGCCACCAGAGAGAAGCAAATAGATACAGATTGGCATTCCAGGATGGAAATGGACACTTCCCCAATTCAGAGTGATATGCAGGCAGCAAGCAAGGCTGTGTGCTTTTTACATTGAATGACTGGTTCAGTAAAAGTTAATGCCTTATGTATTACATATTTCATTTCTCTGTGACTCATAGCCGACTACGCAGGGAGGGTGGACCCTCTTTCTGTATGTCTCACATTATTGTTACTACAAAATCATAATCGATGTTAATAATCACCACGTCAGAAACACTTGGGTTTGTCATTTTCCTTACTTTTTAAACACACTTTATGAGAAGTCTGCTCTATTATTTCCAATTGAGTTGTGGCAGATTTTTCGGAAATGGAAATTCTTCAGGGAACCATATTCTCTTCGAGAGAATATGTCATAGCAAGTCTGCCTGAGGCTGCATATGCACCTACACAGATTCGTTCAGCATCATGCCCCACTGATTGCCATGGTGCTTTCTTGAAAATATCTTTGTGCAGGATTGCAGCTTCAGTTAAGTTAAGACCTCAAAGTATGTTCTCCACCAGTGAGTGATGGTCCATCTGGAAGTATACACTTTTAGACCATTTAGGGGCGCAGATGTCAGAACTACAGATCTCTGGAATGGGGTTAACAGACCCCATCAGCATCTCACAGTTCTTCTTCACCAGCTTAATGGGACTGAAATAGGCTCAGTTGGTAGAGCATGAGACTTTTAATCTCAAGGTTGTGGGTTCGAGTCCCATGCTGGTTGAAATATTTCTGAATTGCAGGGAGTTGGACTAGATGATCCTCATGGTCTCTTCCAACTATGATTCTATTACTTACTATAGGGGAAGTGAGTACTAGTTCACAATCATCTTCCCCCCACACTCCTCTCACACAAATGCCACTGGCACTCAAAGAATAACTGCTGTATGAAATGATAAATGGTTGGAGAGACCATATTCTTCACATACATATATTTCCCCTTTGCCTTCTGTTCCCATGTAAGCCTTATTTATGACCAGAAAACCAACCATAATTACATGAAGGGACAACTGAAGATAGAGTCTGAAGAAGCATACACCTAATAAACACAGAATGCCTAATACAAACTCTGCATGACATAAAGCACATAGGAAAAATCTGTCTTTCTTGACAGCTGAGCTAGGTTTATTGGCGACAACTAATACAAGGAATCCTATTTCCTTAAAGGTGGCAGGGCACTGTGTCACAGTACAAAGAGGCGCTGGAAAAAAGGAGCCACATGGCTTTGTTAGTCTGGGGGTCACGCAAAAGGAGAACTGCTAATAGAACTAAAATATTGATCAACCTTGCAGCATATTCATTCATCTTTTCTGCTGATCAGCACAGACACACACACACACACACACACACACACACACACACACACACACTTGGGGTTTTCTGTTTATTTCCTTTACATCTCTCCGGGGCTCCCAGGTCAAATACACCAAGGTCACAGCGCAGAGCACTGATTCTTGCTGCACACACAGTTGGCTGAACAGTGAGCCCAAAGCAATGCCCTTATCAAAGGCAGAGTCAAAGGCAGAGATGCTTTTCAGATTGAGACTCGCAGCCTTCCAAGCGGCTGGTGTACCATGTTAAACTGAAAACAGAGACCAGGGGGAAGCATAATGCCAGAGGTCACCCAAAGTGCCCAGTGCTAAGCATCCAGTTCACTTATGCCGTTCCAATACCAGTGCTCCATTCACAAATTGTGTCCTCCCTTAAAGAGGGCACGTGTTGTGGTGAGACCTGGAAACCGATACCCTGTGTTGTGGGTGGGTAAGATTGGTCAGCCGCAACACCTGATTGGTAGGTCCCTCGATGCTGGGTTTAATCTGGCCAATGGGGTGCAGCTAGACTGGTGACTGGGAGCGGCCGCCGAGACCACATAACACTGGTCTTGAAAGACCTACATTGGCTCCCAGTACATTTCCGAGCACAATTCAAAGTGTTGGTGCTGACCTTTAAAGCCCTAAATGGGCTCAGTCCATTATATCTGAAGTAGCGTCTACACCCCCATTGTTCTACCCCAACACTGAGGTCCCGCACCGAGGGTCTTCTGGCAGTTCCCTCACTTGGCAAGAAGCCAAGTTACAGGGAACCAGGCAGAGGGCCTTCTCGGTAGTGGCACCCACCCTGTGGAACACCCTCCCACCAGATGTCAAAGAGAACAACAGCTACCAGACTTTTAAAAGACATCTGAAGGCAGCCCTGTTTAGGGAAGCTTTTAATGTTTGATGCATTACTATATTTTAATATTTTGTTGGAAGCTGCCCAGAGTGGCTGGGGAAGCCCAGCCAGATGGGCAGGGTATAAATAAATTATTATTATTATTATTATTATTATTATTATTATTATTATTATTATACCTATATATGCCCATGCACGTGTTGCCATTTGGGTTTCGCCGGCCGCATAGCAAATCGTCACAACTTGTAAGGTTGCGGATAGGCTCTGGTTCAGGTGATAGGGAGGGGAGAATGCTCTCGCCATCCGTATGTGAAGGGTATTCCGTTAAAGGAATCCAGGGACTCAATGATTTGGTCAACCCCTGAGAGGGGGTTGTGCCCATGCCTGAGTCCAGGGGGACATTTGGGTGGCGGAGATAGCCTGTTCCCAGCTTTCCGCTTATCCAGGTGTTCACCCTTGGCTGACCTATGCTGGAACCCTGGGTCAGCGCTACCTGCATGGCAGGGAGCTGGTTGAACCAGAGCCTATGCAACCAGTCACTTTCTGTAATCAATAAAGATGTGGCCTAAATTCTGCCAAAAACCAAAACTAAAATTTGAGTCAAGTGAATTTATTTAGGGAGGAGGTTTCTGGGTCTGAACACGCAATTATCTTTGCCAGCTGTTCCTTTCCTACACATACTGCTAATGTAGCAGCAGTTGCTTGAATTACATCCCTCCCACCCCTCCATTAAAGTTACTGGTTGCTCAGGGGGGTGGGAAAGGCCTGCCTGCCGCAGTGATTGGAACAGCACACAGCATGGAAATAAACAATGTGCAAGCACCTGGCAGACCCCAATATACAGCTGTTTAGTATGTACATCTCATACCCTCCAACATTTCTCTGATGAAAATAGGGGTGCCAACAACAACAACATTTTTTACTATTTATACTCTGTCCATGTGACTGGGTTGCCCCACCCATTCTGGGCAGCTTCCAACATTTATATAAACGTAAGAGAACTTTAAACATTAAAGAAAACCTTTCCTATAGATGGCTGCCTTCAGTTGGCTTGGGAGTCGGATAACTCCATACCCTCCAACATTTCTCTGAAGAAAATAGGGACATCCTAAGGGGAAAGTGGGGCATTCCAGGATCACATCAGAAACCAGAACAGCATCTGTAAATCCAGGACTGTCCCTACAGGGACACTTGGAAGGTCTGACATTTTGATGGGAGAAGCTGTTCATGCCTGGTATAAAATAAGGCATTATTATCACAAAGAGATACTCATTTATTTGTTTCTCAAGATGAAATTCATAGTGGCCATCGGTGTACGTGGTAAATCTGATCTCCTAAGGTCCAGTACATGGCCAGTTATAATGCAGTCTCAGGGACTGTGAGTTTGAATGGAGGAATAGCAGAAGGCTAGGTTCCTTGTGGCAGAATTTCTGTTTAAAATTATCCCTCCAAGAATGTTTTCCCTCCCATGGAGAAAAAATATGGGTTTCCGTATCTTTAGCCTGTAGAGAGAAAAACAACTTGGGTGTGGCACTTTGAGTGGGAAGCAACTCGAGAGAACGAACACACTCACACACTTTCAGCTCTAACTCTACAACATGCCGAAGCTGCTTATGGCTTCTTCCTTTTAAACTATCAGGAGAAAGAAGATGCACACAATTGCATGTCACATTAAGCTTGGCCATATCAAAGTAACTGCACAAAGTGATATAATTGCCCAGAAACGCTCTCCTTAAGTGCTTGCAAAGAGCCGCAAAAGTAGGTCCATGTTCTTTCAGCCAGTTTAATGTAAAATTAATTCAAGGCTAGAAAAACCAGCCATTTCCTTTTTTTTTTTTAAGGTCACATTATTTAAAGTTCTGTGAGCTACTTACTCGTGTGTCACTCCAAATCTGCAATTGCTCTAACAGGATTTTCCATAGTTTAAGTAGGTCACAGGTGTCAAATGACTGTGTAAGAAGCCTACATAATTCATCAAATGTGATCTCTAAAACTTTTCTTCCTCGCTTCATAACCAGTGGCACCAACAGAAGATGATGCTTTTTTATCAAATCAGTGAAACAGACAATTATTCCAGGCTACTGACACGAGAAGACTAGAAGCACATAGCAGCCGACAGAGAAATGGTAGTATTAGGGTTTTGCCCTAAAATGGCACCAAAGTGAGTTACTTCACACACTACAGTGGAACTGAATTGATTCACATAACCCATCAGTGAGACGGAGTCCATAACCCACAAATTCACTGGGCTGAAGGCAATACAAAGCTCTTTGTAAAAACCAAGCTGATTGTTCATTCAGTGGCAGAAAAACAACAATGCAGTTTGAACTACCCCACAGAGAAGAGATCTCTTTGGGGGAAAGTTTGGATATAATTGTATTAATAAAAGCAAACAAACAGGATTAAGCAAATTAAGGGTTTATCCACACCTCTGTTTGCCTCGCCACTTTCTCCTGAGGAAATCCAATTTTTAGCACAGAATCAGAACAAATGGCAATTGAGTTGCTGGTTGCTCTGATTCAGCACTAAAGAGCAGGTTCTTCAGGGGGAAGTGTCAGGGCCAAGTCAAAACCACTCAGACCCATGCCTAAAAGGACAGGATAAGTGGAAGTGTGAACTGAGGGCAGCCATTTTCTTCTGCCAACAATGTGACTTTCCACAGAGGAAAGTCTATAGGTCAGCATGGTGCTGGAGAGCCCCAGGACTACCACCACTGCTTGTTTTGAGATATTCCTAGATATTTGTTGGAAATGTAATGAAACTGAAGGCACATTCTTTCACCTTTGGTGGACATGCCCAAAGATTAAGGCATTCTGGGAGATGATCTATAATGAAATGAAAAAGGTATTTAAATATACCTGGGCATGGTCGGCCAATTGGTGCCAAAGAAGGATAGAACTTTCTTTATGTATGCTACAACGGCAGCAAGAATACTTATAGCAAAGAATTGAAAGACACAAGATCTACCCACCAGGGAAGAATGGCAGATGAAGCTGATGGACTACATGGAACTGGCGGAAATGACTGGCAGAATCCGAGACCAGGGAGAAGAGTCAGTGGAAGAAGACTGGAAAAAAATTAAAGTATATTTACAGAAACATTGTAAAATTAATGAGTGTTAGAAGGATGCTGGAATGAAGCTATATGGTTTTAGTAGAAATGTAACAAAGAATTAAGTAAAAGCTGATTGATAATGGGCCAAAACGAAAAAACTTAAGGTTAGACCGTTAAGATAAATTATAGAACAAAAATTGAGAAAGATGGAAAGAATTTGCTGAAATAGTGAATTGAACTAGAATACAAAAAAGGGAGGTGTGAGGAGGTCGATGAAACAAGTAAAGGAAAGGTAAAGATATGGAATATTGGATGTGTGTTTTAGTCTTTTTGTTTCTTTTTACTGTATTGTTGTATCACTTTTCTATGTTTTTCTTTTTATGTACTGTAAGGTATGTTCTGAAAAAAAAAATTCTTTCTATTGTTGTCTTCTTTTCTTTTTTCTGTAATCTTTAAACTTCTAATAAATATCATTTTAAAAAAGAGATATTCCTAGATATTATAAATGTAAATTCTCTGTGCCCCAAAGCTTAAAGAATTCACCAGCCCACCCTGAAAGGTGTTGAAAGTAGTTCCTGACTGTTGCAGCCACAAAATGGTGCTGCGACGGTTAGGCGACACTTTCAGCTCAGCTTGTCACAAGGAAAAATGCGAGGAGACAAGAAACTGCAAGGAGGTTTATAAGGAGATTAGTGTTTGATGAGCAGAGGGATCAAGGAAGAGAGGAGAGAGAAAGCAACAAAAATAGATAAGAGACAAGATCATGGAAAGACTGAAAAGTTAAGACAAATTGATTAAAATAAAAATAGGTTGATAAAAAATAAAGGCGGAAACTTGTGAAAGGAAACATAGAGGAACATGATATAAGCATGAATACACACACACGCACACGCACACACACTGCAATCCTATAGACGTCTACTCAGAAATAAGTTCCACTGAGATCCATTGGGGCTTATTCCTAGGGAAGGTGTAGGATTGCAGACTAAATGATCAGAGGAAAACAGAGATAATAGACTTAAGCTGAGAGATAAGAAGACTGATGCACAAAATGTTACTTAAGTCAATATGATAGAATGAAGGTATGAATAAGAATCTACTAAGAGTCAGTAGATAAAAAGGACAGATTTTGGGAACGTATGTGACAGAAGGACTTTGCAGACCTTAGCTGACAACATGATAGCAGACCTCAGAGCAATAACATGAGCTGAAAGCCAAAGAGAAGGATCAAGGATAGTGTCCACATTCATAATTTGTTGAAAAGGCTGGAGGGTGATGTTGACAGCTGAAAGGAAAGATTTAGAGGATGCATAATAAATTCTGTCATCTGCATATTAAGTTGGAGTTTATGTTTGGATACCCAATCACATATAGCCCACAGGACAATTGGAAATATGAGTAAGAACAGGGGGAGACAGCATAACACTGATACTTCAAATCAAAAGAAGAAACAGATTGTCAAAATGAAGAATACATAAAGTGAAGAGAATGGGGCTAAGAGCCAAGGACCAAGGGACTTTAGTTTACTGGCTGAATTCAATAGGACCTACTTGGAGGGGGGAGGAAATAAAGGAGAAATAAAGAAATGCCTAGAATTGTGAGGGAAAGGTGTGCCTGGAGACTTACAACAATTCATATTGTACGCACCCCTCTCACCTACAGGAGTTACTCCAGAATTCAAATGCTCTGAAGCAAAAAATAACAAGCAAACATGCCATAATTCTTAGCTCACCATGCAATTCCTACTAAATTAATGCAAACATTCTACAGGCTTACAATACAGCCACATTACCATTTAACAAAGAAACTTCTGCTAAACATCCACTGAGACTCCTTAAGCACTCAGGGTCCAGCCTAAGGTGAACTCTTGAGCTCCAAAGAAAACAATTGCAGACCTCCACCCTCAAACTCCTGCGATGTGCTGGATGGGTGGGGCTTAGCTGCGTGCCCTCACCCTCCCTGACATGACCCTTGACGTGTGACGGATCTGAATTCCTAACCAAGGCTTGAAGGGGGCATAAATTCACCCTTTGGAACTGTGAACAATAATGCGGAAAATGAGAGGAAAAAGCAGAACATAATACTGTATAGAGAATTTACGGTCTAAGAAGCATCATTACCAAGAAGTGAAATGTTGCCAGGAGGGAGGGGATAAAGTGGACCTCGTGGTATGTGAATGTGTAAAATCCACAAACATCTGGTGTCAGGCCTGCATGGTATACTGTCATCCCAGACTTTAAAATAAAGCTCATTTTTCTCCGTGACTACAAAGTACTTTGCTTGACATTTCTCGCTATTAATGACTTCAAGTAAGACAGATTTCTGTATTTAAACAGTGGATCATCCAGGCTCTCAAATGTCTTGAAAAATCAAATGTCATTATTGATTTTCCTAAGTAGTAATAATTCACCGGCGGCAGCAGCAGAGGTGCTTTTTAAAACTCATTGGGTAATAGCACTTTATCTTTCTGGAACATTTTGTAAGGCAAAAATTAATGCACCTATCTCCTGTTATATTTTTACTCTCTTGCACAACACGAGAATGAATGGTTTTGTTCCAAAAGGATTAGCTTAGAACTGTAATTTAGCCAAACATCCAGCTCCCCGTTTCTTGAACAGTGGAAAATTGGCTAAAGCAAGCAAGTGTAGGTGGAAGTCTTTGAGGCAGCAAGGAGGAAGAAATGCTCCTAATTTGGAATGTATAATCTGTGCTCATATGGAGGGTGTAGATACCGTAACTCACAATGTTGTGCTATTGCATTTTGCACCATCATTTTAATTCTCTGATACAATGATAAACAAAGAACATGACATATGATAGACTTCAGCCAAGTAGAACAGGGGGATGCAAGGGAAGCAAAACTGGGTCTCTCTTACAGGACCACTCTTCCTTGCCTATCACTTGGTGATCTCCAAAACTCTCTCTTCAGGATACCTTAAGTACAAGCCACTCACTACACTACCATCTCTTAGATTAGGGTTTCCCAAACTCGGGTCTCCAGCTGTTTTTGGACTACAACTCTGATCATCCCTAGCTAGCAGAACCAGTGATCAGGGGTGATGGGAATTGTAGTCCCAAAACAGCTGGAAACCCAAGTTTGGGAAACTCTGTCTTAGATGGAATCTTAGAGCTCTGGCACACATTTCTGGAGAAAAACAGAAGTGTGTTTTACACCATATTTTGGCTGCCAATATCTGCATGTGAAAGAGACTGCTCCTTTAAGAATCTTATGGTGGCAGATGTTAGGCAACTGCATCCTAAAGATGTAATTCTCAAGCCAGCCACTCCAAAGCTGTCCTGGGAAAGTCTGGGTGACTTGATAATCAACAGCTCTGTCATCGTTCAGTTTAGCTCTAGCTAAATGTCTGTAAACTTATCATATAGCTAAAATGCCAGAGTTAAGCAATTGGGGAAGGAACAGCAAACAGCAGCCTGGGAAGAGGGCCGGAGGACAGTTATTGTGATTGATGGTTCAAACCTGTAATCTGAGGAATAGTTTTACCTAAAAAGCAACTGCATTTTAGTTCTTCCACTTCTCTCCCCCCAAAAAATCAACTTTAAAGGTCTAGGATGTATTTAACTACAATTTGGAAGCCTTCTTACACAGAAGCGCCTTTCTTGTGTCTGCAATTTTGAGACCAATTGCCCAGAAAACACAAGGGGGAGATTGTTTCCTGTCTTACCCACCACACAACTATAAAGACTGTGCTTGTGGGGAAACAGCTGTTGCCATCCTGGAATTTAGAAGGATTCCACCCATTGGAAGGTATGACTTTGCCTACAAATGTCACTTGATTCTGTACACACATACACATTTTAGACAGCTTCATTGGGTGGGGTCTATCTTTAATAACACCTAGCACTAAAGCCCTTGGAACTATTTATCTGAAATCTGGAAGATTTCTTACGCAGCGGCACCTCTCTTAATTCTGCAATTTTCAGACCAAAATTCTCACAAAACATTTAGGGAGAGTACATAATTCTCATTCACCCTCCAAAAGTGCAAAATAAAACCACTGCAGCTATCCTTCAAAATTTGGCATGATCCATTCCTTCAGAGTTAGCAAACCTTCTCTACAAATTTGATCTAATTCTGACCCACAATAGTTTTGTTTTTTTAAACTATTACTTGCATGTTATGGATCCCAGGATCCTCAGAAGAAACAGACATTCCCTGAGCCCAGCCAGAGCCACCACTTCTACCACATTCCGAAAAAGCTAATTCTTCTTCTTTCTCTCGCCTGGGGAAGGAGAAGGCAGCAGTGGCTTGCATTCAACGTGCATAAGGGAAATCAGGTATGTGCACCTGGGTATTCAAAGGAGGCTGTGCCTGCCTCACCGTTTCCAAATCATTCAAGCTATGGTGTTCATATCTTATAGATGAGCATCTCTGCTTGTCAGCCCAGAAAGAGCTTTCCTCAGAATTTCGAAAGTCATTTGCTTTAGCATATGATGGAGGATGGGGCTGCTGTTAAATAAATATTTTGTGATAAAGTACACGTTAAACTCCTATTTTCATTTTGGGGTTGTTGTTCTTTTTTTAAAAGAATAATAACAATTAATGCAGAAATGAGGTGAAACACATCTGCGACTGAAATGGAAATACGCTTATCCATTCCTAGTGTTCTCTTCCTTTGTTTCTGAAAAGCACGTTGACAACACTGAACATTAATAAATTGTTATATATGTAAGGTGATGTTGTTATATGATGTGGCTAGCTACACAAGCTGTGGCTATGCATATGGAACTAACCACACAGTTGCCTGGATCTAAGGCATTACTAATCCATTTATCAAACCCCAAGGACTAATTTCAGAGTTGACTGTAAAACTCATGACACAACGCTCTTTGTGCAATTCAGTTCTTCCATTTGTCCTGGGAAAATGAAAAGCTTCGAATGGAGAAAGCTTTTAAAGAAACATTTTTCCTTTTCTGAGTTTGCCTCCAGACACTACAGTGAATCAACTACAATGCTATATTATTATCAAAGTCCCATTACAGAAAATGAAAAACTGGGTGTTATTTCTACTGCTGTCTGTATCATTATTTCTTTTGTAGCATTTCTGATGTGCCTCGATTAACTAAGCATTGCTAGAAGAATAAAGCAAAGGAAGAAGTAAAGCCGGTGATACCAAACTTTGTTTTCTGGCCCTGGTTCTTCTCTGGATGTATTGCTCCACTGGCGTCACTTTCTAAACTTGTTTCTAGTTACAGAATCTTTAAGGACTTAAACATTTCTTTCCCCAGAATTCATTTGTGTACTATATTCTGAGGATTTCTCTTCACTATAGCTTCCGTTCAAATTTGTGCTGCTTTAGTTCATACAACTTGCATTGGTTTGATGTATAAATATGCACTCATCGCTCTCTGTCTCCCTGCTTGCTGTAGCATCCTTCCTGTTCTGAAATTTCCCACAGATGAGAGTAGCCAAGCTCTCATGAGCTTGGAGCCCTAAAACCTTCTTATTCCTCCAGACAGATATTGGCAAGTCTCTGGCTCCTGGTATAGGAGGGATGAACCTCTTCTCACCAATTAGCTCTCCCTCTGGTTACTGTGCAAATTTCTTTCTCTCTTCCCTTTTACCTCTATACTTATTCCTGTAAGGCATTTACTTTCCTGGTTTACAACTGGGTTGTAACCCAGAAATACAGATGGGCAATTCTGTCAATATCAATTTCTCATTTTCCCATCTTTAGCTTTTAAACATTTCCACACCAATTTGTGATTTACTTTTTAAAAGTTCTCCTAACAATTCAGCAGTGAATTTCTCCTAATATGCACATGTTTGTACAGTGGTACCTCGGGTTAAGTACTTAATTCATTCCAGAGGTCAGTTTTTAACCTGAAAGTGTTCTTAACCTGAAGCACCACTTTAGCTAATGGGGCCTCCTGCTGCCACTACGCCGCCACTGCACGATTTCTGTTCTCATCCTGAAGCAAAGTACCGTATTTTTTGCACCATTACACTCACTTTTTTCCTCCTAGAAAGTAAGGGAAAATGTGCGTGTTATGGAGGGAATGCCTACGGGTGGCGGGGGGGGGTCTGCTGCAGTCGTGAGCAGAAGATCCATGGTTCCCCTTCCTTCCCTCCTCCATCGCTCACTTTGAAACAGCAAAGCGGGAGAAGAGCCGCTGAGTGGGGAGGAGAGAGGGACAGAGAGCCTGCTTCTTTAAAGGAGCAAAGCGGGAGAGGAGAGGAGCCGCTTACACTCATGTAAGCGGCTCCTGTCCAGTTGGCTCCTTTAAAGCAAGCAGGCTCTCTGTCCCCCTCTCCTCCCCACTCAGCTCGCTAAATAGCAGAAAAGTTTTTCAGCTCGCTAAGCTGGGGATGAGCAGGGAGGAGGGAGAAGAGCAGAGCCTGCTTGCTTTAAAGGAGCAAAGTGGGAGAGGTGAGGAGCCTTCTCCTCTTATACCCCTCTTCTGCATTATTAGCAGCATCCTTCTCCACACACCCCACGTGTGCTCCTTGTCCCTTGAGTGCTTTTCCTTCCCTCCCCACTTAAAACGTGGTTACAAAGCACGGATCCACATGGATCCTCAGGATTTTTGCATTGGGCTACTCCAAACTCACTGTCAGATCACATGTCTGTGGCCACAGCATGAACCACAAAAATCATACATCCACTGTTTCGTTTAGAATATTTTTTTTCCTTGTTTTCCTCCTCTAAAAACTATGTGCATGTTATCGTCGGGTGCGCGTTATAGAGCGAAAAATACGTTACTTAACCCTAGGTACTATTTCTGGGTTAGCGGAGTCTGTAACCTGAAGTGTCTGTAACCTGAAGCGTCTGTAACCCAAGCTACCACTGTATGCAATTTCCCCTAATATATAATTTTTGCAAAGCAATTCCCCCTAATAAAATGCATTTTCATATGTTGTTTTCACAAATATGTGACATTTTTATGCCCTCCCTATTTTAACTTTTTCTACAAACAAATACTTAAAATTTACTACAGAAATTTTAGAGAGCAACAGAAAATGATTTCTTTTTCTTTTTAAAGATACATGTGCTATTATTTGGAGGGGGTGAAATGGACAAGGGCCAGGAGATGGGTCAAAATGGAGAGAAAGAATATTGACAGGCTTGGTCAATTTGTTTTTATGTATCACCAATCAGGGACTCAAAAGGGATGCAGATTTTTCCTACCTGACCAAGGAGATAGCAAACACACACATTCTCTGTGGCTGTGAAATCTATTCAAGCATAATCACTGCAGCAGGGAGATGGGATACAGGAGTTTCCGCTTGCTATGACAGGGAAGGAGTTAATTAACTGAAGCAACAGCAGAAAGAGTTGCCTCTTGTCAAGGGGGCATGTTTTTATGCCTTTTCAGGTGGAGAGATAGAGTTATATTTCCCCCTGGCTAGGGGAGTTGCAGACACCCAATTCACCAGCACTATTATTATCATCATAACGTCAAAACCAATATACACTATAGGCAAACATAAGTAAACACTTCAAAACAAATATCCATCATAAGTTTCTTTGTTGGAAATAAATATTGAACAGCAACTTCTGTCAGAGGCAATGCAGCGGCACCTTTAACCAATGGAGAAAACACTGATTCTATTATCAGCAGGCCCAGAGCTGCTTTGGAAAGAGAAGATACATGAGAAGTTAGCAAGAAATTCAGCTGACTTCAGCTATAACCATACCAACAGACTTAGGTGAGACTAAACCTGCACAGCCTCGTCTTTCATCAAATGCAGGGCCATCTATAATGGCTGGCCATATTCAGATGATCCTGTTTTCCTGGTTTAAATCATGGAGTGGCAGGACATCTTGCACTGTTTGTAGAAAATCTCCTGTTGCAAATTCTGATACATCACTTGTAAGCACAGGATACACTGATAAAAACAGGTTACAATTTTGTATTTAAAAGACCAGCAGTCTAGATAACACTCTTCCCAAGCACACTTCTTTGGTCTCCCTCTGGCTATGAGCCTGGATCACAGTTCCTCACTATATTCTGGTGGACATAATAACCTTGGCACATAAGAGGGAGCAGTTCCCAGCTCAAAGCCAGGTTAGAAATATGCGTTTTGAAAGAAATACATCAGAGAAAATACATTTTGAAATGCAGGTTTAAATACTTATTTAAATGTGGTTTTTCATGCAGTTGTTAATATTTGCATCAGACACAACAGCTTTAAGGGCAAACACATTCAAAAATGGCACAGACCACCAATAAACTGATACACTCGTCTCTAGTAATGGCTGTGCGGAGCAAGGAAATGCCTCATTTTTTAGTCCTTTCCTATCATGAACAGGAACACCGCTGTATTTTCAGTGAAACAATAAAATATTTGTATATTTGATTTTTTATAAACAATTTCTCTAGAGATGTAGTTGCACACTGAAGAGGGGGGTCATTTTTCTACCTCCAGTGGCATTCTAGTCATTATGCCTTTCAAAAATATTGCTGTTAATTGGATAAAAATTGTAATGACTCAAGAAATGCCATATGAGACAGCTGACTGACAAAACTAATTAAACACTGGAAAGAAATCTCTGAGAACAAAGTAACACCTGCCAGACGGAGAGACAAAGGCAAGCCGAGTATGTATTTATACCTTCCAGGCAACTTACTACCAAAAACAATAACATGCCAATACCCTATGTAAATCAGAGAAAGTTGTCCCTAGTGTTCTTATAAGGCAGCAGTGAAGATTAAATACAGGAGTAGCCAATGTTGTACCCTCCAGACGTTGCAGGACTAAAGTTCCCATCATCCCAACTGTTGGCTAGGACTGATGGGAATTGGAGGCCAGCAGCATCTGGAATTCACTTCTGGCTATTCCTGATTTAATACAAAGTTCATCCTTCATAGTTTACAGATACTGAAGCCTTTAGTGCTTGCATTGCCGGCTACAGAATGTAAGATTAGACCAACCAGTGGACATTGTCTACCTGGTGCAACATTGTATGGAATCACAGGCCACCATAACAGGGTTGCCTCCAAGATTTTCTGGGCCCAGAATACTATATGCAGATTTGGGTCTCTGTTGCGCTCATTCAATAAGGCACAAATTTGCACAATTTTTGCATATGCTTCATCTTGTGCAAAGTTGTCCTCTTTTGCAGGTGGGGGTGAAGGATAGCCACACACAAGTAAATAGATATGATACAAAATGTCAACAGGTGAAGCTTTCCCCGTAATTGCATTTCCATGCTAGAAAAGGTTTAGTCTGTTTAATTTCTGTCTGCCACACAACTCTTACAGGCCAATTTGATAATATCTGATAAAAATCTGCATCTATTTAAAATGAACATCTAGAACTGTATATAAATATAGCATCTGCAGACAAAAATGTTGAGACAGAAGATATAAAAACCAAAAAAGATGTGGAAATAGAATGGAATGGACATATGCATAACATATGAAAAATGGCATGAACCGGAAATAGAATGGTCTACCCTTAGATAGTAGAGCTGAAACTGTAATTTCTATCCAAACATTGGTATGCTGGTGTTTAATATTTTTTATGTTGGACATACATCTCTTTGGAGCATGGTCCATGAGGCAGTGTAAAGCCTTGGGTGGCACAACCCCAAGGGCCAGTGACCTCAAAGGCACCCCAACTGTCTCCACTGCTGGTGGAGAAGCAGCAATGGCTTCCAGCAAGAGCTCCACAAAATCTCATGAGAGTTCTGTGAGATCTTGTGAAAGCTCGCTGAAACCCACTGCTGTTGTTGCCAGGTAAGAGAGGTAAGAGAGACTTCAGCAGCAGAGCAACACTATCGTGTTTTGCCTGTGGTGGCAAAACAGGACAGGCTGCCCCTTCTTTGGAGCAACTTACAATCAGATGCAGAAATCTGCTTTCCATTTGGGGCAACAGTTCATTTGCCAGGTTCAAGGGAAGAGGGGAGTTGAAATTCCTGTGAATCGCAGCTATCATTTTATTTATCTGGAAACCCCAAAAGGAACTGTCCATACTTCTGACAGACTCAGATATACTTCTCTACATTGCTCTCTTTCTTAATTAACTGTCAGTGTGATTATCACTGTATTTTATAGGCTTGGATTTTGTAGGTTAGGAATCCAGTTTAATTTATTTTCTCCAGATAACATACGTTGCCTTTAAATTACATTGTTTTGTATTACCTTCCTATTGGACTTTTGGTCAGGTTAAATGAATCACTTACGTGATACTTTCCCTGGCCTTTTTCATTTCCTATTGTTGCTTAGTATGCTTTGATTCTTGCCCCCTTTTTTTGTATAAATGTGAAATTGTTTCTTTTTCTTATTGAGAAGACAAGCCCTAGAGAGAACCCAGAATACACCAAGTATCCTAGGGGATCTGGTCTAAAAGCAGCACAGGCCTTCACAGATGTCAAAGCAAATTTACCTGAAAGGGAAAGAAACTTTCCACATTCCCCCTTTTTTCAGTGCCTAATGACTTTCATTGCCAATTTAAAGAAGCCCTTGATTTCTTTGTGATGACACAGAGAACACAGCATCTTAGCTTAAGTTCTGCCATGCAGATCTGATGAGCATTTTTGTCCAGAATTTTTAAGTGTTACTATCATTTTCTTCATGGGTAATGAATACTTTATTTCCACAAAATGGAAGAAAAGCAGTGACTATATATCTCATGAGAAGTGGAACTGAAGTAAAACATGGTTTTAATTCACAACAGCATAGTCTGGTAGCAGATTCTGAAAGGACAACATCAGTTGCATGCCCAGACGCAAAATCTGAGTGGTAAAATGAACGGACACAACAACTGTCTGGGATTTAAATGGCCACAACTTAATTGATTTCAGATGTAGGAAGCTTTGGCAAAGGCGTTGGGCGTTTATCCCTCTCAGCCTGCCCCCCGCTGGAGAACTGGGGCATGACAGGGTCTATTCGGGGGTGGATCCATCGCAAAACACACATTTACACAGATGGCCCCCAAATCCTGAGGGAAACTCTATGGTCTGCTAGGCCTACGCACTTGGCTCTTTGGACAGAGACTTCCTTCCAGAGCCCTCTAACGAGGTACCCTGTTAACGCCGCTGCAGGGAAAATGGGGTGGGTGAGTCACCACTTCACCACACCTCAGCTGGATGAAAGACTATAGGATTCCGCCTAAGGCCTAAACCGCCACAGTTGTGACCATGGGGAAGGTGAAACCTGCAGAGCAGGGAAAATTGCTTCCCGGCTCCAAATGCGGCAGCCGCCAAAAGACCACAGTAAAGTCCGGCTAGCTGAAAAGAAACAGAGTGGTAATCAACTATAAATGAATGGAGGGGAAGGGATAGGCGATGCTCCTGGCCGACTGGATGCTGTGCTGAGTGGTCAGTCTAAGTAGCTGGCCATGCCCTCCCCTGACCGCTGCGGATTGGCTCCTTTGAAGGATGGGTTAGGCAGGAACCTGTGAGCCTCCATGGTGGCTGGAGGAGATAGGGGAACAATCTAAAATGGTGCTGTGTGTCCAGAGGAGAGAGGACGTGTCGCATTGGGCTGCAACTGCCACTCACCGGCAAGTTGGCAAGCAGCTGTTGCCAAGCAACTTGTCATTGTGACATCAGCAATCAGTAGACCAATCCCCTCCATCTGCACATTCCCCCCCTTTTAACTGTTCATTTTTAAATTTAACTGTATAGTTAAAGTATAGAGTAAGTATAGAGAGAAGGCACAGAACGAGATGTGACTGGATGAAGTTACCACTCCCCTTTTTGTTCAGAGCCATGTTGCAGATTTCGAACTTTTCAATGGTCTGATGGACATTTTAATAATCTCTTGGATTCGATCTGCCATTCCAACCATGTCTACCCACTCACGTACAGCATACACTCAGTGCTATATAGAGCATAAAATGGGGACACAACATCATTAGATTATTCCAGGATACCACAATCACTACAAGAACTTGCTCCTGCTTTGTAGATTTGACAGGAGAAATAAATTGGACATTTTTAATATCCCATTGAATGATGCTAACGTGCAGGAAATTAAACCAAAAAACCCGAGAGGTTGTGAATATGTAAAATACACCAGATAGAACCTGTCAGACATCTATTAATTAAGGATGCATTTTACAGCATAATATCTAACAGCTCAACAAAATGTTTGATTGCCCTATAAAAGTTTGCATTATAAGGGAGTGTTCAGATTATAGCACTGGTAATGCTGTGGCTGTAATGGGAAGAATATTGCTCATGAAATGGCCACAAGGAATTTGAGAGACCAAGGAACATCAAATTGTTCCCAGACTTGAGAAGGAAATGCTGAAAACATATCGGCCCCACTATCATACAATGGGGTTGTAGACAGAATTTGAAGCAGTTAGGGCAGTGCAATTTTTCTGGAAAAGGAGGTGCCAGGACTCACCATGAACACCTCCCTTTGTTCTCTTACAGTGGCAATGGCGCTTAGCTGAGAGGTGCCAGAACTGAGTTCTGGTGAGTTCTGGCTAAAAAAGAGCCCTGCGTTAAGGTGCTGTGCATTCAACTCCAACCTCAATCATAAAGCCCACTGGGTGACTTAGACCATGCGGTTTTCCAGGCTCCAACCACAAAATGCATAAAGGTACCTTCAAATCCACACATAGGTGTAGAAAGTGGGGATTAGGTCAGTATCAGAACCTGCAAAGGACAGATTCCTCTAGCAGTTCTAATGTAGACTCAACCAGTAGTTGAAGAAGAAGAAGAAGAGGAGTTTGGATTTGATATCCCGCTTTATCACTACCCGAAGGAGTCTCAAAGCATTTGGGGGGAAACCACCAAAGAGGAATTCAAACAAATAGCCAGCACGTGTAGACACAAAGTCAGAAAAGCTAAAGCACAGAATGAACTCAGGCTTGCTAGAGAGGTTAAAAGCAACAAAAAAGGCTTTTATGGGTATGTTCGTAGCAAAAGGAAGAACAAAGAAACAGTGGGGTCACTCAGAGGAGAAGATGGTGAAATGCAAACAGGGGACACAGAAAGGGCTGAACTCCTCAATGCCTTCTTTGCCTCAGTCTTCTCCGATAAAGAAAACAATGCCCGACTTGAAGAATTTGGAGCAAATGATTCAGCAAAGGAAACACAGCCCAGAATAACTAAGGAGACAGTACAAGAATATTTGGCTAGTTTAGATGTATTCAAGTCTCCAGGGCCAGATGAACTGCATCCAAGAGTATTAAAAGAACTGGCAGATGTGATCTCAGAACCACTGGCAGTCATCTTCGAGAAATCCTGGAGAACAGGCGAAGTCCCGGCAGACTGGAGGAGGGCAAATGTTGTCCCTATTTTCAAAAAGGGGAAAAGAGAGGACCCAAATAATTACCGCCCAGTCAGTCTGACATCAATAGCAGGGAAGATTCTGGAGCAGATCATTAAGCAAACAGTCTGTGAGCACCTAGAAAGGAATGCTGTGATCACCAATAGTCAGCATGGATTTCTGAAAAATAAGTCATGTCAGACTAACCTGATCTCATTTTTTGACAGAATTACAAGCCTGGTAGATGAAGGGAACTCAGTGGATATAGCCTACCTTGATTTCAGTAAGGCATTTGACAAGGTGCCCCATGATATTCTTGTAAAGAAGCTGGTAAAATGCGGTCTTGACTCTGCTACCACTCAGTGGATTTGTAACTGGCTGACTGACCGAACCCAAAGGGTGCTCATCAATGGTTCCTCTTCATCCTGGAGAAGAGTGACTAGTGGGGTGCCACAGGGTTCTGTCTTGGGCCCGGTCTTATTTAAAATCTTTATCAACGACTTGGATGATGGACTCAAGGGCATCCTGATCAAATTTGCAGATGACACCAAACTGGGAGGGGTGGCTAACACCCCAGAGGACAGGATCACACTTCAAAACGACCTTGACAGATTAGAGAACTGGGCAAAAACAAACAAAATGAATTTTAACAGGGAGAAATGTAAAGTATTGCACTTGGGCAAAAAAAATGAGAGGCACAAATACAAGATGGGTGACACCTGGCTTGAGAGCAGTACATGTGAAAAGGATCTAGGAGTCTTGGTTGACCACAAACTTGACATGAGCCAACAGTGTGACGCGGCAGCTAAAAAAGCCAATGCAATTCTGGGCTGCATCAATAGGAGTATAACATCTAGATCAAGGGAAGTAATAGTGCCACTGTATTCTGCTCTGGTCAGACCACACCTGGAGTACTGTGTCCAGTTCTGGGCACCACAATTCAAGAAGGACACTGACAAACTGGAACGTGTCCAGAGGAGGGCAACCAAAATGGTCAAAGGCCTGGAAACGATGCCTTATGAGGAACGGCTAAGGGAGCTGGGCATGTTTAGCCTGGAGAAGAGGAGGTTAAGGGGTGATATGATAGCCATGTTCAAATATATAAAAGGATGTCACATAGAGGAGGGAGAAAGGTTGTTTTCTGCTGCTCCAGAGAAGCGGACACGGAGCAATGGATCCAAACTACAAGAAAGAAGATTCCACCTAAACATTAGGAAGAACTTCCTGACAGTAAGAGCTGTTCGACAGTGGAATTTGCTGCCAAGGAGTGTGGTGGAGTCTCCTACTTTGGAGGTCTTTAAGCAGAGGCTTGACAACCATATGTCAGGAGTGCTCTGATGGTGTTTCCTGCTTGGCAGGGGGTTGGACTCGATGGCCCTTGTGGTCTCTTCCAACTCTATGATTCTATGATTCTATGATTCTATGAAAGCGGCTAACATTCTCCTTTCCCTTCCTTCCCCACAACAAACACTCTGTGAGGTGAGTGGAGCTGAGAGACTTCAGAAAAGTGTGACTAGCCCAAGGTCACCCAGCAGCTGCATGTGGAGGAGCGGAGACACGAACCCAGTTCACCAGATTACGAGTCTACCTCTCTTAACCACTACACCACACTGGCAAAACTAAAGTATAAATGCTAAAATGCATGTAAAAATCATTATCATTTTTAGGATAAAAAAAATATGTTTAACAATTCAGAATGGCCAGTGGCTGTGGATAGGTAAACCCATTCCTCATTGTATCACTGGGCACTGTGATCAATTTGTATCTTCCCATGGCAAATATATTTCTTCTCACATTGTTAAAAAATGCAGCTACTTATTATCTTATTTGCTATTTCAAAATAATCAGAAAACAGTGAAGGATTTGCGTTTCTCTCTTTTGATTTTACTCTCTGGTTTTGGAGAGATATGGTATCTGTGTTGATTACCTAGCCTTCATAATAATTAAGCTCAGAAGTATTTTCCATGTGTTTGGAGTACAGTATTTCTTCTAGCGTCTCTTTCTTCTAGCATCTATTAATAGCAGGTTGCTTCAGAGATTAAAGCTGATATTTCACAAACTGCCAAAAATCTAGCTATTGTGATCTCTCCTCACAGCTTTGCGGGAACCTTATCAATTAAAAAATAGTTTATTCTTTATCCTCTCTCTTGTTCTGCATCTAATTAGTTGATATTGCTAACTACCTCCAGCTTTAGCATGTGCTGTTTTTAACAGAGCTCAGGGCATTCTGTGTTGCTTCTTAATGCATATCCATTGCTGTTTAATGACCTAATTACTGTATTGCCAGCAGTTATTTCACTTAGGTTGGGCATATTGATTTCCTTCACAGGAGTGAGTATCTGCTGAAAAGTGTGATTTTCTCAATTCACAGTGAGTGTATAGTAGTGTTGTTTGCACCATCAGGACTGCAGCAGTAGAACAGGAAAGAGGACAATCTCTTATATCACCAGCAAAGAGAATGATTGAAAGTGTGAATGCATATGAAATGATCATATAAACCAATCATAATAAGATGTATTTAATGTGGGACCAAATACACTGGCCCAGATTTTCACTTGTTTGAGGAGTGGGGGAAGAATGGTTGAAAAAACAGTTTGTTTTCATGCAGCGAGTGAAATCAATTGGTGATGACTGGATTTGCCATTACACAAGGCAACAGAGGGTTCCCTCCTCCCCTGCAGTATCTTCCTTTTATTTTTTAAAAAAACAAGATTTGCCAATACTTCAAAGTGCTCACTGCAGTGAGCAGCCTAGCAACTTCCTCATTTACCACAGAATGTCCCAATGTGAATGTTGGCAAAGCCTTTTGTTATAAAAGACAGACAGAAAGTGCCTTGCTGGCTTTTTTTCCCACCTGGCATGGGTGGGTGGGACCCTGACTGACTCCAGCTACAAAACTTGAGGCTGCTGAGGAGGCCAGAGACCAGCTTGGCTGTGAGTCCTGGAAGATGTGCCCCCTGAGGCTGCTGAAGAGGTCACTTACAACACTTAAGAATTCATTCACATGTGCATGTTCATCACCTGATAACTGTAGGATCAAGTGATGAGTTCCACTTGTGAAGGGGCTATCAGATATCAACCACAGAAATTTGACATGTCAGTGGAGAACATTCTCACATTTAATGTGAGTTATCAAGTTATGCTTTCCCGGCCAACAACTGCATTCCTGTGGTGAAGTGGGCAAGCATTCCTTCTGCCACACACACAATGTAACATTTGATGTGGCCACTCAAATGTGAAGGCCTAAACACATAGAGTCCCAGTTTACATGTTTATTCCTCATATCCACCCACCCCCTCACTTCTACCAGAAGTAGGCATGGGGGAGAAATTCAGTTCAGTTTATATTTAAAGGTGAATCTACCCAGTTTGCACTTCCCCAAACATAATGTGAACTGTAATGCAGCCATCCTTCAAAATTCACACTTCCCCAAATTTTGCAATGCAATTCTCTAGCCAAGTACACAAAAGCATACACTAAGTGTGCAGAAAAATCTATATACAGTGAAAATAATATCTAAATTGCATTATATTACAGGAAATTATTTGTAAAAACATGTACATCGGGTAAAATTACATACAAAACTGTGTATATCAGGAGAAATTTTCATTCCCTGTTTTGGGAAGTTTTTAATGTTTGATGTTTTATCGCATTTTTTAATATTCTGTTGGGAGCCGCCCAGAGTGGCTGGGGAAACCCAGCCAGATGGGCATGGTATAAATAATGTTGTTGTTGTTGTTTTAAAAAGTTGCAAGCGAATGTGGAAATGTGGATAATTGAACTTGAGATTGGAGAAAAAGAGAAACAAAAGCTGACAGAATTGCCCATTCTTATCAGGAATGCACAGATCTTCCCCAGTTTTCCCTTCTGATGAAAGCCCCAAATGCTCCCTTAGCTGACAACTGCTTTGGGGTGGTGATCATCTCTTGGTCTTCCTCTGTGGAAACGGAAGCACTGCAACTGTTTCACCATCTGTGAGTCGGATTGGAGTTTAGCAAGCAATTCTATGCTGATGGTTGCTCACAGGCAAGTTTTGCAGGGATGAAAGGGAGGCTGGCAACTGAGCTCTATTGACCGTTCAATACTGCTTTAATTCCACATTTCAATTTCTCAATAAACTGACAGGTCTAGTGCAGAGTGTGCATGCTGGGGCAATGACAGAATTGACATGAATTCAACTTATTTGTATTCTGCTAGCTGTTAGCTAGCTCTAGCAAAAAGATGTAGAAAATCAAATGTTTATTGTAGAAAACATCCTCAGACAGAGCAGAGGCCTTACCCACCAATTTCTCCAACGTTCCACTTGGTTTCTCATAAAGGGGCAGCAAAGTATGATCAATCAATAAAGGTGAGGGTTCAGACTCCACAAAAGCTCAAACCCATGGCAATAGGTAACAGAAAATTCCACTGCTCTCGGTCCTGTTAACAATTTGGTATGCCATTCCATAGATACCTTTGGCATCAGTCTTGCATTCTTATCCCAGAATATACATTGACTAACCACTATACAAATCTGTAGCCATATGGGCCAAAATAGGGCCATAGAGTGGGTGAAATCAAGCACAGGCATATCAAACATTTCTAGAAGGCCTTACAAAGAGGTTAGCAACTATTAAGTGTGTATATGGGGGGGAAATACAACCCCAGCATTTGAAGGATAACTGTTTTAGTTTTGCTTACACAAAAGTAGCAAACAAAAAGGAGTGCAAAACTATTTAAGGTGAATTTTTTTTCTATAATGAATCTTGATCTCTGTTGCTGCATGAGATATTAAATAGAAGGTTATGGCATTTTTGTGAGCGGACTAAATCAATAAGGTTTTCAAAAGCATGAGAGGGGAAATATACCGTATTTGGTGCACATAAAGAGCTGTGAGCAGCCAAACTACAATAAAAGCCACATTTTCTATCTGCCTTAATTGAGGGTAAGGGGGGAAATTGAAAGAGAATGTTGTGTCTTGCCAGGGAAGTTCAGAATTTTGCTACATTATTATTTCTATATACTTTTGTTCCTGTTTGTGTGAACTTATTTAAGCTGTGTTGAAATAATTTTAAGAGCAAGTTTTACAGGGTCATGCTGTGTCAGACCAGGAAGACTCAGATTTATTTTTTTACAGGTGTGTGTGTGTTAGAAATACAGAAGATTTTCATAATAACAATAAAATAAAATGCTCATTTCCGTGTACCATACACACTAAACATACTTCATTTTTCTACAAAGCAGTTGTAAGAGTTGTCTTCCCTCTCTTGCCCTAACCAAACTTGATAGTTTTATCATATTCGATATAATTATAAGTTGGATTATGCTTTTATATTATTTTATTCAGGTCTATGCAAATTGTATTTATTTTACTTATTTTACCATTTCTAAATTTTATTTAGCTATGTAGTTCCCTTTTGTTTGTTATTCTTGCTTATAATAGATGGTAGTCTGATGACTAGATACAAATAAACCAAACTTATCTGAGGTAATGATTATTAGACTGCTAAATTACACATTTTGCAGGTGTATAAAAACACTGTGCAATGAATTTTGGCATTATTCACAAATGTGTGTTTGGAATCCCATTCAGAAAGGAGCACTGTGGGAGTGTTTGAAACAGAGATTCTGCTGGTACGGAGAGCCACCTTGGGAAGCACAAAACACAGGCCTGACCAGGAAGTATCTATATCCAGGACAAGAGAGGAGGAATTAAGCAGCACGAGAGCATGGGATGGTTGAAGAACCTTGGAGAGCAAAGCTGCTTCATTCTTCTTGCTCACCATGATGGCTATTTGCACATGTACCCAGACGCTCACAGTTCAAATCCCGTATACTCTGGCAGATGCTTTTGTACAGCTCCTGTATGTCTCACAAACTGTGACTTATGGCACCAGGAAACTGGAAGCTGCTTTAGACTGAATGAAGCCCACCTGGCTCAATATGTTTACAGTGACTGGCAGCCGCTTTCCAGGATTTCAGAGAAAAATATTTCCCAACCCTATCTGAAGATGCCTTGGATTCAACCTGGGATCTTTTCCATGCAAAGCATATTCACTGAGATACGACCCTTCCAATACAATGCTCTCCCAATACAATATTCTTCCTGTTTTGATTGGTTGGTGGCTGACACAGGAAATTTCCCAGTTCAACCAGATTCTCAGCATGTAATAAATTTTGTATCATCCAGAGCAAGATACTGCAAATGGTCCATATTTTGGTTCTCTTTCCCAGACTACTGCTACTTGTGGAGAGTGCTGGATCCGGCATCCCGTTTGCTGGTTTTCTTAATATTCTGTCTGATGATTCAGACAGTGAATATAGATTTTTCTTCCCCCATGGAGAATGTTGCTGGCTGGTAGATAATAAATGGAGAAGATAGTTCACTGGATTTCTCCCTAATGGCTTCCACTGAGCCAATATGTATCATCTGTTATAATGAGTCCCCGTCACAAGAACAGTGACTAAAGTTTAAAATAACAACATAAAAGATTTCTTCCCACATCATGTTTTGTTTGGTCTTCTTGTTACTTTTTCCAAGTGTAGCATTTGCATAGCAAGCAACCGCACGGCTGTTTTTTACAAAATGGTAATTAATTTCAAATTACAGTATCTTGTTCCACTCAGAAGTGAATTCCTTTTAATAAAATAATGATTTCAAAGTAGCTCTTTTTAAGTTTCATTTTTCTAAGGAGATGCAAAGACAGGCTGACTTGGGGCCAAATCATTTTGAACCTATTAAATAGAGCCCTTATCAGAAGTGATTGTAGAGGCAGACATTTTGGTGGTGGCAGCGGCCGGGGGGAGGGGGAATAGGGCATACGTATACCCAGGGTTCAATGTTTTATGGGCAATACTAAAAATACTAATCTGTACAAGATGAACAGTAGCATCAACTGACATTTAGTTAAACAACATATGAGCCAGGTTTTTTTGGGTATAAGCATACAACTCTTTCCCCATATAACCTTGGGCAACTCACCATTTGTTTGACTAACAAACCACAACATTTTGTTTAAAGTAAAATGGGAGAAAATGGTCCTGGGCTAATCTATCCTGGATGTTAGGTCTGAAAAGAAATCTATGACATTGTTTAGTTTATATGTCAATCTACACAGCTGGGCATTATTATAGAAGTTTTATTATAGAAAGAGAAGTTGTAAGGTGGCTATTTCTTACATATACATTTTGATCATACTTTCAAGTGCTGGAGGCTCAAAAAATCCCTATTATGGGTAAGTTTCCTCTTTTGAAATCAAATGTGGCTGTGTTCAATTTCCTTGCCAATTCACTTGTGTATATGTTGTTTATGTGTTAAATTTGACAACGTTGTGGTCAGTTCAACCACACTTGCCTCCCATCAGGTCCTGGGTTTGACACTACTTACAATTAAGGCCAGGATTGCCACCACTTTGGTTGACTCCATTGTCAACTGTTCTGAATAGGGCTAATGCTGCAATGTGGGATTTATGTCAAGAAAGAACTGGCAATGGCTTCAAACCTGAAAGGTCTCTGTGGGAAAGGGAGGTGACAGAAAGAAGCCTCTCATGCTTCCCTTCCCCTTTTATTGTTTATTAGGTTTAAACTTATGGTCATAAGAAACTGCTTTATGTTGGGTCAGACCACTGCTGGCTGGGACTCCAGCAATGGCTCTCTAAGGTATCAGCCTGAAGTCTCTGGTTAGCACTGGTAGCTTATATCCCTTTACCTGGACATTCCAATGAGCACACACAAAGAAGCACACACAAAAATACAGGAAATATGAAGCACTCAGGTTGGAAGTATGACAAACAAGACCAGTGAAGCTCTCATTTCCATAGCTCCTAAAATATTTAGCTTTTATGCTGGGACAAGATGAAAGCAGGAAAGGGATTCAAAAAACAAAACAGTACATTGAAAGGGAAAAACTGGTTAGAAAACAACAAAGAAAACAAGGCAAGCTCCCTCAGTGAATTTTGCCTGCGATTCATCAGTATTCTATGGTTTCAGTGGAGGAAAACAGGAAGAAATGTAGCTCTGAATCCAAATTACACTGAATAGAATACCACTCGATCCAATTGTAGGGAAACAGAACTGAAGAACATTTTCATCTCTACTAGCCTGATAAAAGCACCGATTCAAAGTAAGGATTCAAATGGAAGGTTATGAATAAAGTAATGCACAAGGACAGTGTTTCCTATATTTTGGGTTCCTGAGTCAAAACTGATAGTAGGGGTCTCAAAGTGCAGTGTCCACCTTTTGCCTTATTTCCAGGGCCATCAGCACTATTCCTGCTCTGCTGGAAGGATGCAATTGTAGACAGTACAAACCTACCCACAGAATTGCCAGCTGAGTCCGCAGGACAATCCTCACTTACCCAGACTTATAGAGCTCTGGCCTCAGAGCTTGCTCCTCAATCTGAACAACCCATCACTAGCAATGGAAGAATATCTCAATTTCATTTTCTTCCCATTTATTTATTTGTTTAAATGTATATATCCCTCCACTCACCTGAAGATCACAAGGCAGTTTACAGAATTTGTCATTTTTCCACTCTGGGGTTCAGTTATCCACATTTCCACATCAGTCTGCAGTTTGAAAGCAGGGGAGGGAGTCCTTAAGAGAGCTTGTCAGCATGTTTCTGCTAATTTCTCCTATTAAACAAATTTGTGTGCAAACATTTTTGCAAAGCAATTTCCGCTGATGCATTTTTATATCTTATTTTCACTAATATATGCATTTATATGCACAGTTTACCATAGTATATGCATTTTTGTATGCAATACTTGGCGTGACAAAATGCAGCAAAGGGCCAATTTTGAAGAACAGCTGGGCTTCAGTTTGCATATTGTTTTGAAAAGTGAATTGAAATGAATGTGATGTGAAATGAATTGAAAGTGAGCTGACTGGAATGCCTCCTCCATCCCTCAGAGTAGCAATACAAAGCCATCTTGCCTTGCTTTGCCTGCACTTCACTAGACTGCAAAACTTGTGCATTGGCCATGACTATGCTTCTGTTTTTGTCATCTGGCTAACAGCTCAAGCATCCCTGAGTGCAATTACTACTGTACCCTCCCCTTGGTCCACGTAGGGATGGGGCCATACTGTCTGGCAATGAAAGTGCTTCTGGCATTCCTTTATGCCTTTCACTCTGCTATGCAGGCTGCATCAAAGATTCTTAGTGCATCCTGATTCCTTTCTTCCTACTTTGGGCTGATGTCACCAACCATATGGTGTCAGAGAGAGACCTATGTTGCACAGTGCCTACCCACTCCAAGTGAATAGAGTGGTAGAGTCATTCATCTTCTCTGCTTTGTTTTCCAAGGCATTCTTCAAAACCTCTTGAAGCACAGAGTTTGGGAATCATTGCACTGGGCCTAGAACCAAGGCACTAATGTTAAGCAATTTATTTTGAAGTGGATCCCACTTGTGAAAAAATGGTTTAAGATAAGAGCCATCAACCCATTTTGGACAGGGGACATTTTTGCAATTTTGAGGAAGTGCGATGAGCACCAGTCACAAAACCACTGCCAGTGCAAACAGGAACTGAATAGGAAGAGCAAAAGACTCTCATGTATTGTGGATACTTGAGGAAATATTTTCTGAGACCTTTTGTGGGCACCTTAAGAGGTACTCGTGTGGCAACTGCCATCTGCAGGTGCAGCACTGGCAACCCTGATTTAGGGATTACAAAACTGTAACATCATTTTAATTTTAAGTGTTATGTTTATTATTTGTGTGCACACTATTAATTTGAGATGATGATGATGATGATGATGATGATGATGATGATGATGATAATGGATGACAAAAATATCCAGGTTAAAAATAAAGAGTGGCATTAGGAAAGTTGCTTAGGAACACACATTCTCAAGCTACAACCCTGTACAAACTTACTTTGGAGTAAGCACCATTAAAATCAGTGGGGCTTATTTCTGAGTAAACATGCACAAGATTGCACTATGTCATGGATACAACACCCATCAGCTCCAGGTACCTGACCAATGATCAAAGATGATGGGAGTGTTTTTAAACAACCTCTGGAGGGCATCAAGTTGGCTAGCTCTACACTACATGATCTGGTGGTAATTCCCCATTATTTTTGTTTGTGAAGGCCTTCCAGTTTTCTGTTGAAGCCTTTGCAACAAATGGTACTTAAAATGGAGGGGTAGGGGGAATGATGCAGAAAGCAACATTATTATATTGGATCTTTTCTTCCATATAGCAATATAAATAAATGGAATCTTATTTGTCAGGGGACTTATGGAGTTACAGGAATCATTGCTACTACTATCTTCTAAAAATGCAAATATCGCCCTTTTTACAAATACAAGATTCTTTGCCCCGGACTCCTTGTAGTTTAAGTATTCAGTTGTTTAGACTATTTCAAATCTCAACTGGCATTAGCGACATGCTGGGGAGGAGGGGAGAGAAGGAGAGAGAGAAATGAGTGCCAAAGAAGGTTTGATAACAGAGTCAGGAGACAAATGTTTTACGACGAATCATTGTTGAAAAGCACAAGTACTGCTAAATGCCATCAGCATCTACTGTCCACCAGAGGCTTGGTCTGAATACTAAATTATCAACTTCATTCTCTATTCCTTGCTGATGACAGGGTGGCTTTGCAAGATTAAAAAACAAAACCATTGCCACTTCATTAGTATCCCAGGAATTGTCCAGCGACTTAAATTATTAATCCTGTGTAAACACTGTAAAATCTATGTAGAGGCAGTAACTCTGATCTGCACATCTCATGTGATACCCGGTAAACCATGCTATTTGATAACTAATAATTGATATTCAGCTGTCTATGCCTTCCACAGTGCGATCCCCTCCAGATGTTGGTGGTCTTCAACTCCAGACATTCCTGATCACTGGCCAAGCTGAAAGGTGCTGACGGGAGCTGGAATTCAAGAACGTGTAGAGGGCACTATGTTGGCTATTCCTGGCCCATGTTATTCATTCAAGCCCCTCTCCTCTTGGACTCTCTGAAAAGCCATCAGCTATGCATCTTATTAGAGGAGATGGAATGGGAGAGAGGCCCTTTTTGTTGGCCTAACCAACATTTTGACCTTCTCATAGAATCATAGAATCATAGAATCATAGAATCAGAGTTGGAAGAGACCACAAGGGCCATCGAGTCCAACCCCCTGCCAAGCAGGAAACACCATCAGAGCACTCCTGACATATGGTTGTCAAGCCTCTGCTTAAAGACCTCCAAAGAAGGAGACTCCACCACACTCCTTGGCAGCAAATTCCACTGTCGAACAGCTCTTACTGTCAGGAAGTTCTTCTTAATGTTTAGGTGGAATCTTCTTTCTTGTAGTTTGGATCCATTGCTCCGTGTCCGCTTCTCTGGAGCAGCAGAAAACAACCTTTCTCCCTCCTCTATATAACATCCTTTTATATATTTGAACATGGCTATCATATCACCCCTTAACCTCCCCTTCTCCAGGCTAAACATGCCCAGCTCCCTTAGCCGTTCCTCATAAGGCATCGTTTCCAGGCCTTTGCCATTTTGGTTGCCCTCCTCTGGACACGTTCCAGTTTGTCAGTGTCCTTCTTGAACTGTGGTGCCCAGAACTGGACACAATACTCCAGGTGAGGTCTGACCAGAGCAGAATACAGTGGCACTATTACTTCCCTTGATCTAGATGCTACACTCCTATTGATGCAGCCCAGAATTGCATTGGCTTTTTTAGCTGCCGCGTCACACTGTTGGCTCATGTCAAGTTTGTGGTCAACCAAGACTCCTAGATCCTTTTCACATGTACTGCTCTCAAGCCAGGTGTCCCCCATCTTGTATTTGTGCCTCTCATTTTTTTTGCCCAAGTGCAATACTTTACATTTCTCCCTGTTAAAGTTCATCTTGTTTGTTTTGGCCCAGTTCTCTAATCTGTCAAGGTCGTTTTGAAGTGTGATCCTGTCCTCTGGGGTGTTAGCCACCCCTCCCAGTTTGGTGTCATCTGCAAATTTGATCAGGATGCCCTTGAGTCCATCATCCAAGTCGTTGATAAAGATGTTGAATAAGACCGGGCCCAAGACAGAACCCTGTGGCACCCCACTAGTCACTCTTCTCCAGGATGAAGAGGAACCATTGATGAGCACCCTTTGGGTTCGGTCAGTCAGCCAGTTATCTTGGACTTCAGTAGTGTCCAGCCACTCTGTGGCAGATGGAGGACTATTTTTTGTATACTACATTTCTTTTGTTTATTTATTGGATTTATTTCTCAGGGAAAGGAGGCTATACATATTAGTAAAATGAACATTGATATATTATTTGATATCCAGTATTTGGTAGCCTAGGTTTCACTATCAGTAACATTTGACATTTTAGATGAGACATATAATATTTATCATTCTGTTTATATTTTTTATATTCATTTACCTGAGAAGAGGATTAGAAGTTGATATTAAAATGCATATTATCTGAAAAACAGGAAGAGAATAACAACTGCAGAATGTTTGTAGGCCCAGGAGAATGGTCTTTCAACTGCCACTCTCTTGGGCTCTGCATCCATATACCAAAGCTAGTTTTTTGTACTCCAAAATTATAGCTCACTAGGGAATACAACAAATTTAGATAACAAGAACTGGGTGTCAGAATTAATGCAGTATATATGACAAAAAATTGTCAACATATAAATAAATACATAAAACTAGGACACAATATCCCAGCTGACATGTTTAAAAGCTCCTGGTGGTCACTTGTCAGAGCATGGATCACACAGACTGAAGGAGGCAATGGTATGACCTACCAACGCTGTTCTTTTGGACAATTGTGACTGCTCCCCCCCCCCAAAAAAGCCAGCTGCAGTCATGCTAGATGCAAGTGCATAAGTACCAGCTCATATAATTGGCATCGCCACACAATTCCTATTGGACTTACCTCCACCTAGGCCAGTGTTTCTTAACCTTGGGTCCCCAGATGTTGTTGGACTACAACTCCCATCATCCCTGAGCTCTGGCCTTGCTAGCTAGGGATGATGGGAGTTGTAGTTCAACAACATCGGGGACCCAAGCTTGAGAAAGGCTGACCTAAGCTCTCATGTGCATGACCATGTGGGCTTTTAACTATATGTCCTGAGGCACTCTCACTCAAAAAGCCTTCTTGAGGTGCTGAAGTAAACACACGGGCGGTGAGTGCCCCACTCCATCTCCATTTGTCACCTTGCAGCTTGTGGAAATTGAAGTTTTGAATTTACCAAGAGTCTAAAAGGCACAGGGTGCCTGCACAACTACAGAATGCTTCTCATTTTAAACCTTTGCTTTCTGTGAGTTGGAAGGTGAAAGAAACGGTGGAAGTGGAAGGTGGAGATGACACCAATGACACCAATTTTTATTATTTGTACTCTGCCCATCTGACTGGGTTGCCTCAGCCACTCTGGGCGACCAGCGACCCATCCTTGCTGCTTCCTCTTTTGTGTTTACATTACTCTAATTTTAACAAGTGAAGAGGGCTGAATTTAATGTTGAAACTGGAAATCACAGACCTCACTCCAAAAACTGGTGAGCAAATGTAAAGCCAGTATGACATGGAAGCATTTGAGACAAGATACTTTTCATTAAAGATGAGAAACTGCAGGAATCGTGTCTCCTGTATATAATAACTGTCAAGTCTGATGGTTATTGGAGCATAACGCCTCTCTTTATCCTCACCGTTATGAGGACCTGTATGTGGCCTCTGACAAGTGACAGAAGCCATATGAAACTTCCCATGACTGGGATGACAAAGATTAGAAAGAGTTTAATATCATGCTACATTGGCATCAGAATTGACAGCCATATACAAGAGGCACTGAGCATTGCATTTAGTGATCTGGAGCATTAGATATGCATTTATCTATATTCTCTTTAAGACAGACTAAACAAATGTGTGTGGTCAGAAACCAATTAGATAACATTTTCTTAAATTGCTGATAGTATCCATCTAAATAAGAGATCGCCCAACCTGAAGTGAAATAAAATTGCATTTTGACAGCCCCACACAGAGTAATTGAAGCTTGAGGCTATTCCTGTCCAAGAATGGCCATAGTTGGCATACTAGTCATGGCTGGTAAATAAAAACTGACAAACATTGGTATATGTAGGCATGTGAGCTAGTGTCCTTTGTGGATTTATTTGCAAGTCAGGTACAGATACACAGTAGGGCTGAAACAAATATTCACAAATATTTGAAATTTCCCCAGATTTCCTATTTTGCTATTCAAATTTGGAATTTGAAATCTGTGGCAGAACTTGGTGTCTCAAATATCTGTGGCACCCTGTGCAATGCCCAAATCTGCCCCCCCCCCCACATGGCTCATGTATTACTTATTCCCATGGGCTATTGCAACCTCATCCAAGCTTGGATTTCTCTTTTCTATCTCTTTTGAAACCATTTCAAGGGAAGAAACAGCACACCTTTTCTCCAACACATATAATGCATAAGAGAGAATTTGCTATTTTTTTACTAATCGTTTGGATTAGTGTCAGGCTACAGAAGACCCATACGAACTTTCACAGCCAAAATGATACCAGCGCTAATGGTGTGAATCATCTGCTCCACTACACAGTGCCACATATGTTTTGTTACCAACACTGTAACCCACAGATAAAACAATGCCTCTTTATGCGACTGTGACCTGGCTTTGCAGCCTTCATGAATGCACTGCCACATTGGCACTCTGGAGAAGTTGCAGTTGGATATAGCTGGATACAGTTGGCTCGGCTGTGCAAGGAAACGGGGAAATATAGTGTGTACCAAGTAGAGTCACTAGCCATTATTTGTGACCTAGCCTACCACCCTCAACACAGCCTTGTACAAGCAAATTGATGTTGTAAGGCGCTATCATGGAATCATGGAATTGTGATCAATGGGTTTTAGAAAGTATCAGCTATCATGGTCCACACAAACAGCAAGAAACTGTTCCTTATGCTGCTCCCTAAAAAGAGTTTTCTCACTCTGGCATAGAGATATCCTTTTGCAAAATGAGGCTTCTGCATATCCAACCTTTGTGAACGAAGTTGGAAAAATGGATGTGTACCTACATGTGGTACTGTGGAGCTCACTCTGGTCCTCTTGGTTTGCCTTGATACATCTTTGGTGAGGATAGTTTTCAGAGCCACTAGATGCCCTCATGTCTAACTAAGCAAAGCTAGAGCTGGACTGGGGGCTTAGAGGTCAGCCCTTTCTGACTAATGTTGGTGTTCTTTTTTGACGTGCCTCTTAACTAGGGGTGTCCTCAAAATTCACGTGTTTCAAACTGTTTACAAAGGATCACATATTTTGTGCCCTCATGAAAGCAAGTGAGCACACACTGAAAAAGATTCTGTGGGCATTCATGGGATTACAATGACCTGGATGGTATTTGTTCAAATAAATGTTTGTTTGAACTTTTTTTTAAAAAAAATCCTGCTACGTTAGTTTCACTTTCCACAATTCCCTTTCTCCAGACACATGTCATAATAAAATTATGTCAAATTACATGCATAAAAATGGGATCAGTAAATGGCCCAAAGTTCATGTGACGAAACACACATCCAAGTTTTTCAAAAATGATTACAAACTCTTATGCAGGTGAAACACGTAGGGATGAAAGAGCATCAAAATTAGGAAAAAGAAACAACTGTGAAGCAGGATAGGCTCAATGATTCACACACACAAAAATGACGTGAGCCATTATCATAAATTGTATCACTACTTAATGCTCCTTTCCCTCCTACCATCTCAGCAGTTTTCTCTCTCAAAAAAAATCCAGGTATTCCAATTATGGTATATATCAGTCATATACATTAGGAGTAGGTCTAATCTTATTAAATTGTTATTTTGAGAAAACAGGGCTTGCTTATAACATGAAATTACTTTTAGTTTTTCACTGCCAGTGAAGGAGAGCCAGACTGTGAAAATGTCAATCAAATCACAGTGGGCTGAGTTGAACATATACTCAGTAATAGGTCTTAAATAGATATGAGCAAAGCTTGGAGATAGTAGCTTTCCTGAGTTTAATATTTTTTTGCTTGTTTCTGTTGCCTGGAGTTAGTACTGTACCATTGCCCTCCTCAGTATGAGTGATGTTAATACTTCTGCAACTAACATGCACTAAGGAAAAGGCGTTATCATGAGCACTAGCATAACCTTCTTTGGCTCATCTAGGATCCTGAGACACCCCCACCAAGAAGCCACTACCATATTCTTCTGTGAATGAACTATGGTTAAATCTTGAGTTGTCATGCTTCTTTAAAAAAAAAAATAGCCCAAACTGAGCAAAACTCAGGTTGGAATACTTCAAATGCCTGCACCAAAAGACATCAGAAATAGGGATTATAAGTACTTTGGGGTGGTAGTCAATGCTTGTCCTACGCAGAGTAGATCCATTGACATTAATGGACATGACTAGTTTAGGTTGATTAATTACAGTGGGTCTATTCTGAGCAGGACTTAACTGACTAGAGTTTGGTAGCGTTACAAGCTACCATCAGGGGAATGCTGTGGCCGTGGTATATCTTGATTTCAGCAAGGAATTTGACAAAATCCCCCATGATATGCTTGAAGAGAAGCTGGTAATATGTGGGTTGGATGAGATAACAGTTAGGGGGATTTGTAGTTGGTTAACCAACTGAACCAAAAGAATGCTCACAAATGGTTCTTGGTCACGCTAGAAAAAAGTGACAAGTGGGGTGCCACAAGGTTCTGTCCTTGGCCTGTTGTTGTTCAACATCTTTATAAACATCTTGGATGAAGAAATTCATAGAATAGAATCATAGAGTTGGAATAGACCACAAGGGCCATCGAGTCCAACCCCCTGCCAAGCAGGAAACACCATCAGAGCACTCCTGACATATGGTTGTCAAGCCTCTGCTTAAAGACCTCCAAAGAAGGAGACTCCACCACACTCCTTGGCAGCAAATTCCACTGTCGAACAGCTCTTACTGTCAGGAAGTTCTTCTTAATGTTTAGGTGGAATCTTCTTTCTTGTAGTTTGGATCCATTGCTCCGTGTCCGCTTCTCTGGAGCAGCAGAAAACAACCTTTCTCCCTCCTCTATATAACATCCTTTTATATATTTGAACATGGCTATCATATCACCCCTTAACCTCCCCTTCTCCAGGCTAAACATGCCCAGCTCCCTTAGCCGTTCCTCATAAGGCATCGTTTCCAGGCCTTTGCCATTTTGGTTGCCCTCCTCTGGACACGTTCCAGTTTGTCAGTGTCCTTCTTGAACTGTGGTGCCCAGAACTGGACACAATACTCCAGGTGAGGTCTGACCAGAGCAGAATACAGTGGCACTATTACTTCCCTTGATCTAGATGCTACACTCCTATTGATGCAGCCCAGAATTGCATTGGCTTTTTTAGCTGCCGCGTCACACTGTTGGCTCATGTCAAGTTTGTGGTCAACCAAGACTCCTAGATCCTTTTCACATGTACTGCTCTCAAGCCAGGTGTCCCCCATCTTGTATTTGTGCCTCTCATTTTTTTTGCCCAAGTGCAATACTTTACATTTCTCCCTGTTAAAGTTCATCTTGTTTGTTTTGGCCCAGTTCTCTAATCTGTCAAGGTCGTTTTGAAGTGTGATCCTGTCCTCTGGGGTGTTAGCCACCCCTCCCAGTTTGGTGAGGATGCTCATCAAATATGCAGAGGATGAGAGGGGATGCTCATCAAATATGCAGAACACACCAAGTTGGGAGTGGTAGATAATGCCGGAGAAGACAGAAACAGGATTCAAGATGACCTTAACAGCCTGGAAAATTGGGCACAAACTAACATAATGAATTCAATAAGAACAAATATCAGGTTCTACACTTAGGCAGAAAGAATCAGCTGCAGACATATAAGATGGGGGACATTTGACTCGACAGTAGTAAATGTGAAAACGATTGAGGGATCTCAATAGACCACAAGCATGAGTCAACAGTGTGAAGCAGTGAGGGGGGCGGAGCTAATGTTATTCTAGGGTGCATCAACTGAAATATAGTGTCCAGATAAAAGGAAGTAATAGTCCTACTCTATTCTACCTTGGTCAGGCCACACCTGGAGTACTGTGTCCAGTTCAGGACCACACAAACTGAATTTAAGATTGAGAAAATGAGAATTGGTCCTTCCGTAAGCCCTTCCATCTCTATGCAATCCTATACATGCTTATTCAGAATTAAGTACACCCAAGGCTTTTCCTTTCGTGAGAACTCTGCGGAACTGAATTCCAGCACCTCTCAGGCAGGTGAGAGAACAAGGGAGATGTTCATGATGAGCACCTCTTTTTCTATAAAAATAGCACTGAGTACACCTGTGCTCAGTGGGACTTGTAGACGCGCATAGGATTGCAGCCTAGCAATCTGTTTCTCAGTTTTCAGCCACAAGTAGAAAATAATTATGGATGCCTATACCTTTAGCTATCTTTATCAGATTTAATTCTCTAGGGGAAATAAAATAGGAAAACGTACTAGGGAAAGCTATCCAAATAAAACAGATAAGTTTAGTCCAATGTTTTTACTGAAATCAAAGAAGCAATCTGTTTCAGTGGAAAAGTTAGATTAGACAAAAGAAAATCCATATTGAAATGGTTTGTTGCTGTGCAGAAGTTCAAAGTGTATTCCAAATCAGAAACTTTGCAAAGTGTTACGAATCATATGGCAGGATAAAAACAATATATAAGAGCAGACAGCTGGCACAGCAATAATACACTGGCCTCCTCTGGGATTTGACAGGGCCATGGGCCCTATCCACCAGCACGACCCCTGGACTGGACTCATCCTCCTATCCTTTGTCCAAAACTCTGCCTTTATTAGGCAGCAGTGGCAGGCAAGTGGGAAGCTGCCAGTTTAATATTGCCCACAAAATGCTTTTGGGAAGCTTGCAATCTCCTGTGTGTAAGACTGTGGTGCTGCTACAGCTGTAAACCCCCCCCCCCCAATCTGGTGGGGGTAGGACTCTGATGTCAGAGGGGGCCTGTGGGAGAAAACTTTATTTATTTATTATTTGTTTCACTGCTTGACTGTAAAAAAACAAAAAAACAAAAAACAACTCAGTGGTATATAAAAGACTAAACAGTAAAATCAAGAAAAAATTGTAACCCTACTTTGAAACATACAAAAGTTAAAACACTGAAACAGATAAAATTACCTCAACTTTCTAAGCATCTTTGTCGGCATCCCCCTTACAGCAGAGGGAGCAGCAGTGGCAATTTTAAAATTATATTGTTACAAGGAAGTTCCTTGAAGGAACCTTTTTCATTTCTGAGATGAGCTCTGAAAAAAACCCTGACCTGCAATATGCTTTAATTTGAATCAGGGGAAAGCTTGCTATGGAGAGCAACTACTGACAATTTTCAGTCTAACCTTCATTCCCAGCAGCAATTGGGGTAACTTGAAAATATTATATGTCATATGCAGGATGTTTTTTTCCGAGTCAAAATAACCTGCTTGAAGCATGGAGAGACAAGACTAATAACTGAACTAGCATTTAATGGGGTGTGTGGTTTTATGAACCGGGTTGCAAAACTGGATTAGCGCTATGGATGAAAGCCCTGATGAACCACTATAAACAGAGAGGGGGTTAGAACAAAATAGAAAGTCTTGTATTGTACTCTTGTTCAGGAAAGATCTTGCATCAAAAGCAAATTTCTCCATTTACTTTCTAGCCTCTGTGAAATTTTAAATGTGCATCAGAGGCAGTGAAGGATTGAGATTCAACATCCGTTTTTGATTCAAGTTCCATTTTAAAAATGTGCACTATTTCTTCTTCTTTCACTTTCTCTCATTTAATTCCTTCTTGAGCTGCTACTATTTATGAGTTTCCCCAGCCATGCATGCTTAGGTCAATATTTTGGTTCTACTACTCAGAAATCCAGCAAATACTGAACGTCATAATGCTGAGTATATTTCATCATGAAAAATTTATAGGATTAATTTAATCGCCTCTCTTTCTTCCCAGAATGTCCACAAACATTGATTTTGTCAGATTAATTCATTATTCAAATGTTAATGTAAACTGTTTATTCTCTAGCTTGATGCTGCCCAGAATGTGTTGTTTAGTTACATAAATCACATGGAAATATTTATTTCCAATTGTCTAACAGGACAGAAGCAACTCTCTTAAACTTCCTACTAAGAATGCATACTCCAACCACACAGATAGTTCTTTTTCATGGAAATGCCATTTAATTCCAAATTTAGTTGGTCCATAAGAGCTGAAACATTAATGTTGATTAATAAAATATTACTTCCATGTTTAGTAACAATCATTCATACACAGTGCTTCATTTCAGTTTGCAAAACTGAATTCAGGACATTATTAATTACAGGCTCTGTACATGATTACTCCTGAATCCAAAGTGTGACTTCTGACAGATAAAGAGGCTCGAGGATCTGGATGGAAGAGCAGAGCCTTCACTTTCCCCTATATTCCAAGGACTGTCCTGGATTTACAGAAGCTGTCCTGGTTTCTGATTTGATCCTGGAATGTCCTGCTTTTCCTTAGGACATCCCTACTTTCATTGGAGAAATGTTGGCGGGTACGGAGTTATATGACCCACAAGCCAAGGAGCTAACTATACAGTACAACCTTTAGAAGACATCTGAAGGCAGCCCTGTATAGGGCAGTTTTTAAATGTTTAATGTTTTATTATGTTTTTATATATGTTGGAAGATGCCAAGAGTGACTGGGGCAACCCAGTCAGATGGGTGGGGTAATAATAATAATAATAATAATAATAATAATAATAATAATAATAATAATAGAATAGGATGTCCCTATTTTCATTGGAGAAATGTTGAAGGGTATGGAAGAGTTTTAAAAGGCCACTCGAATGGTAAGTGACATGCCCTGAGAATACTTTCAGAATTGTCACAGTGCGGTCTTACTTGGCAAGTATCACTTGAGGGGACTGCATGTTTGAACATCCCACCACAAAAAAGCACCTCCATAGAAAATTTGTGTGCAGGAAGAGAGCATTTCTTCCTAAAGTGCTAGTTCACCATATGCAGGATTTTTTTAAACATGAAAGAAGTGTACAGCTGAGCAGCTAACCAGGAAGCATAGCAACATGCTGGTTGAATCATTCACCCATAGCAGCTTAGCTGTATGATTTTTTAAAAAAATTCCCTGCCACTTTAAATACACTAAAAAAGTGTACAATTCTCTTATATTAAATGCATTATAATAATATATTATAAATGCATATATTCCAGGTTTGCTAAATTAACCAGCACACAAACAGATGCATAGTAATGCATTTAAGTGTATAAAATATGTATGTATTAATATATATTGATGCTACAGAAATATAGTACAACATAGGGCTTGACTCTTTTATATGTATTGCACAGATATGTATTGTTTGTATATAATTATTTGGGCTTTAAAACAAAATCCCTGACACTGCATGAGTGGCTCAGATGTAAGCAGGTACTCAATGTGAGAGGTTGTCTGATGGGAACAAAGCTCTCATCTGCCATGTATAAATCCATTTAAAATTGATTCCTCTTCCATCTGTAAATGGGAAATGATCATTTCTGCTGTTTTATGGACTGCCTTTGCTGTTGTATAAGGTTTTGATTTTTTAAACTTGTTTTACCTCTGCTAAAGAAAGTTCAGAGATCAGATCATTTCATGAAATTGGAAAGGTACATTTTACCTATACAATGTAGGAAAACCTTTCTCCAGATAGCTTGCTGAACTTGAACTAGATTTCAGACCTACTGGCCTTAACTCAGATATTAACTTCTGCTGAAATACTTCATCACAATAAATTGGGTGTTAAGTGCAACTAACTTGAGTTGAACTGCTGGCATTGTTTCCATTGATTCTTGTTTATGCTCCTATATACTTATTGTTTTATTTTTATTACACACCACCTTTCAACCCCAAACTGGGTTCCCTCGGCAGCTTCAATTCATAAGCAATAGCAAAGCAATTTTTATAATACAATTCAAATCTAATGGTATTGGGATGTGTTATATGGCTACATTTAAAATATATTTTAATAAGTTTGATTTTGGGGTAGTGATGTGAATTGCTCAGGTATCCCCAAACTCAGGCTAAAAGGAGGAGGCTAAAATGTAGTTAAATAAGTGAATATGTTGGGGGGGGGGGAATATCAATTTAAAATATGGCTTGGATTCTAACTTTTTCCTCCATGAACAGAAAAAGAGTGAGACTCATGGAAGGTGTGTTTCCATAAGTGCAACATGCCTTCCATGAACAGAATTTCTTTCTATTCACATAGCTAAACATTAGGATTCAAGCCAATGGCCCCAATCCAATTTAGATTAGTTGCACTTAAGCCCAATTAGTCATGACTCATAAGTAATGATTTCAGTGGGATTTAAGAATTGGAATGGGGCCAAAGGGTTTGAAATCTGGCTGAGCTTCAGCAAGATACAGTTTTTCCTACTAGATATAAATGAATGTTGCCCTTCCAATTGCACGAAAACAATGATCTGGTTTCTTTAGCAGAGGAAACACAGAAGTGCTTGTTCAATATTAACCAACTCTTTAACAATATGAGGATTTTCTAAGTTGCAGGCTGTGCTGTTGTACATAATGATGCCTATAACTCCTACCTCAGTATCTAATTAAACTCTCTGACACTCCATTAGTCTCTGGGTGGTATTTTCTGCAGCTGCATGGCAAATCTTTTTCTGGACTACAAGACCCTCAGATGCCTTTGTTATTGATCAGAATGTACTAAGAGAAAGTCACAAATATGTTTTTCCCCTCCTCTGTAAGTCATGATTTCCCCCCCTCTGGGAAGTGATCTTATATTTTTTAAAAACAGGGTGTTCTACAATTTGTACACACACACACACACACACACACACACACACACACACACAGAGTAGCTAATCTGAAGCACCTTTAAAACACATAACTTACCCCTAAAGAATTATGGAATCTATAGTTTACCCATCAACAGTGCTATAATTCTCAGCAGGAGTACCAACTTGGCCCCATAACCGTGGGTGCCCGGGGGCAGTGGGTATCACGCAGCATGCATGGTCCTGGCACTGAAATTTGTGGGTGCCTGGCCCCCTCATGGGGAATTTTGTGGGTGCTCAGGCACCCAGAGCCCCAGGCAGTTGGCACCTATGATTCTCAGCATTCTCAATACATTACGGTTCTCTGACTATTTGAGGAAAAATCATGTGTGCTAAATGTATGGTATTAGCTTTGGTGAGGAAAGTCTAAGCAGTGGCAGAGTTCTCGTGCCCAAGAGCCATTTAAATGAATGTGCATTCTTGCACCACTCCCGTGGTTCAGCTTGTATAAAAGAACTTCCTACTGGCTCATGCCTTAATTCTATTTATGCATGAAAGAGCTTGTCACGCTTCAACATTCTACCAAAGTTTAAATAATCTTTCTTTTGTCTGAGTTGATTTGATCTGATCTAAGAGAGCTATGCAACCAAATCACATGTCTCCTTATTCAGAAATAAATCCCAGAAATAAAGGATAAACTCAAGCAAATTCCCATAGGAATGCAGCCTTAGTATTATTGTTATCAGAGGAAAATCAGTAAGAACAGCTGATCCACAAATTTGCCCGTATATAGAGTTGGGATAAATAAATCAATTCCCAGAAAAGCTGTTTTGTAAGTGAAGGTTTATTATAATGTTCATCTCAATTGCTATGCAATTTGCCCTAAGCTTCCACAAATGTAGACAATGCCGTAGTAAAGACTGATAGCACTGTGTAATGGTGTGAGGAAAGGGCATCCTTTGCTCACTTTGCAAATGACTAGGGAAATGGACGATGACAGAAAAACCACAGAAAGAGCATTTGCTTCTGCTGTTGCAATTTTCTTCACTTTATTTGCAAGCCAGCATTGCAAGACTATGATAAGAATATGGTGCACTTTCATGCTACAAAATTGGCAATATGCAAGATGATGGCCAGAAAAAGAAACTTCTTCATTATTGCCTTTCAGTCAACCCTTCCCACTGCCCCTCACCCTGTAAACCATTTACCTTCCTGCAGAGAATACACATGCATACACTGGTCATTGAAGATCATTTTGAAAAACCTTCACATTTCTGACCAAATTTGCAGTCTGTGCTGAATTTATTCTGGTCTGTATCACTTTAGGCTCCAAGTACATGAGTGCATCTTCTTCTGTAGCCCTCCCTCCCCATTCCTGAATCCTGAAAATTTGTGTGTCGGGGAAAAGCTAGTCTAGAATTCTCCCCAACACCTCGTTTTCTAGGCCCAGGAAACTTTCTTTCGTACAAAGGAGCATTTGGACAGCAATCTTACAGCCACTTACTTGGGAGTAGGGATGTCTGACAATTTCATCAGAAGCAGAAACATGGAGCAATCTGCATGTGTGTTTTTTTGGGTTGGTTTTTGTTTTGGTTTTTAGGTCAGGAATGGAAATTGCACAGGCGGTATTGACTTTTGTTTAAGGTTATCAGATTTTTTTCAAAGAATCCGGGAACACTTTTTTTTTTGAAAAGAGAAAAAAAGTTTTTTTTAAAAAAAAAAGTACAGTGGTACCTCAGGTTACATACGCTTCAGGTTACATACGCTTCAGGTTACAGACTCCACTAACTCAGAAATAATACCTCGGGTTAAGAACTTTGCTTCAGGATAAGAACAGAAATCATGCAGCAGTGGGAAGCCCCATTAGCTAAAGTAGTGCTTCAGGTTAAGAACAGTTTCAGGTTAAGTACAGACCTCTGGAACGAATTAAGTACTTAACCTGAGGCACCACTGTAATATATTCTCTTCTGGGCCCCGGCCTGCTCTCTTGGAGCGCTAGCCGCTGTGGAGTAGGCTTGGGTCAGGCTTGAGTTCAGCCACGTGTCCTTGTCCTCCCAGTGCTTTCCTACTTCTCCTCAGTGGCGACAGCAGTGGCGCGGCAAGGTTTGGGCTCCCCTCTTTTTTCTCCTTCCTCTTTCTCTCTCTTCCTTCTCCTTCTCTTCTCCCCTTTCTCCCTGCATCGGCTCCAGGATTTTCCTGGCTTCGGAGCACCGTTGGGCAGTCGGCCGGGTAGCCGGGCACTCTCGCTCCCGGCTGAATCTGGGTCCTGGGGTGTGTGTGTCAGCGGTTCCCCAGTTGACGCACTGGGTGTCCCTGGTTCCCCCTCAGCAGTGGCAGCAGCAGTGGCAGTCTCAACAGCCTGGAGCCAGCCTGGTAGCGCAGTTGACTCTGGCTGGCTTCAGGAGCTGCCCGCTGCCGTGGCGCCCGCCATTTTGCTTCGCCAGAAGTCCCCATAGGATGTGTCTTGTGCCGTTGAACCAATCACACAACATTCATTGCCTACTAATAAATCTACAACACCTAAAATATAAATCCAGGGCCATTAAATGAAATCCGGGGGCATTCTGGGGACAGATTTTGTCTGGGGACTGATTTGTAAATCCGGGGACTGGCCCTGGGAAACGGGGACATCTGGTAACCATACTATTGTTGGTTTTTAAGTCTACAAATATTATACAAGTGGTTATCATTTTCTGCATTGTTTTTGAGGGTTCCTTTCCACTGAAATGGACTTAAATTAATGACACAATTAAGTTAATTTCAATCATAGCAGATAATGAGATGACTAACATAGGTTTTAGCAAATGCTAAACTATAGTGGAGTGGTAACAGTGCTGTTTGCATCAATCACAGTAAGGGACACAAACTGCTGCCTCCTTACATCCAACTACGCAGTAGTAAATCTCATTGAAAGTAAGGGAGTTGACTTTTGAGTAGATTGCACCGTCTTGTTTGCCTCGCTCACACTCAGAAGTGGTACAGTCCAGAAACAGATTTCCCTCCCCATGCGCTGCTTGGAAGAACTCTGCCTCAGAAGCTGCTGTGTAAAGTAGACTTGCATTCATGACACACTTTGGGCTCTTCCAAAACATTTTGGGTCCTTCTAATCGTTTCCATACTTATTTGAATCTTTCTTGAGTCACACATCAGTGAAAAGAGTTCAAAGGCAAACATTGTTTATTTTAAAGTTTATAGAGAGCACTGGTTCAAGGAGCCAGTTTCCTTTGGCCTGCCAAATCAGTATAAGCAGCCTAAATGTTTGTGGGTTTTTACTCTGCGGCTAATTCTCTTCTCTATTTCATGCCTCCTTCAGAATTTATTAACAGAAAACACCAGTACAATTCTTTAATAATTTAGTACTTCATTTCCTTAACACAGAAGAACTGCAGTAAACAGCATTTTCTGAGGTAATCTGTGGTTATGAATTGAGTGACTTTTATGTAAAGAATCAATGTTAATAAATAATGAATAACAGTTTTCTGCAATCTGATAATTACAACACTTTATAGGTAATAACAAACGTCAAGGGAAAATTTATACATACAGAAAACACAATTACATATGTACGCGTGTGTTCATAAGCTTTTATGCCCGTGTTCCAATCAGAAACTGAAGCCTTGTATCAAGTAGCCCCATCCAACTAGATCTAAGAATGCAGATATATTCCCATTTTAATCATTTCCTTTGCTTAGAAATTGAAACAAGATGCATTATTGTGACCATCATTTTTGTTTGCACCATTGAGGTAAATATTCAGGCACAAAGTAGCACCGATACCCCAAAATGGACACTTATCCCTTCCTGGGTGGGCGCCTATTGTGGCCTCTCACATTCAGCAGCCATCTCTGGGCAGTGAAAATGGAGCGCACATGGCCAGGCAGCTGTTAGGAGAATTCCCTTGGCTGCCTGGAAATCTGACTCAAGTTCCCGCCGGCTTCTGCATCTCAAATGGGCCAATCAGTGGCTTCTGCGTGTGTGTGTGTATCACAGGCCAAGAGGACATTGGCTGTACGCGTGCCCTCTTGGCCAGCAAGGCATAAAAGCCGGCAGCACCATCCCTAGGTTTTGCCTCCTTCCACCCAGCCACCTGGTTAGTGCTGTTCTGTGTCGGAGTTGGTCAATGCCTCCATTCAAAACAAACTACACAATACATTACAGCATGTATAACAGCATCTTAAAAGAAAAAGTTTAGCCACTTATGGTGGAGGGAATTTAAGTAGAGAACTACTAGTGGAGGGTGGGGTGATTGGACTAGATTACCACTGAGGTCCTGTTACAGATAGGTAGCCGTGTTGGTCTGCCATAGTCAAAATAAAAAAATTCCTTCCAGTAGCACCTTAAAGACCAACTAAGTTAGTTCTTGGTATGAGCTTTCGTGTGCATGCACATTTCTTCAGATACTTCAGTATCTGAAGAAGTGTGCATGCACACGAAAGCTCATACCAAGAACTAACTTAGTTGGTCTTTAAGGTGCTACTGGAAGGAATTTTTTTATTTTCACTGAGGTCCTGTTCAACAATTCTATGATTCTAAGTAAGAATTTGTGATTTCCATGTGGGCGGAGCACTCTCAGTTGAGCACTCTCTGAAAGAAATGTGCGGCACACTCAAGTCAGGTCTTCTCCCTCTGCCTCTAGTGGTTCCTTGAAAAATCCTGTTTGGCTTCTAAGGGTAACAAAAATAATCCCACAGTGTGTAGTGCAACAACCTTGCTAAAGCTAGAGGCTGGTTAGTGACTGCACTGGAGATTCCTGAGAGTTCCATAATGAAAAAGAATGTGGCAAAGAAAGTTGTTGGCATCTCTGCATCAATGTTTTATTATGCTTTATTGGACAAGCAGTTCCAGTAAAGAGAACTGTTATGTACTGAGTTGAATAGGATCCTAAATGCAGCAGTCTGGTTGGTCCTAGAACAATAGGATTCAGAATGCAGCAGTCTGATTGGTCCTAGAACAATAGGATCCAGAATGCAGCAGTCTGATTGGTCCACAGGGGCCACCCAATCCAGCTCCAGGTGGAAGTGAATCCACAACCTGATTGGCCTACAGGAGAATCCCGGAATTAGCCAATCATGTGGGGCCCCTTGTGTAAATAACGTATATAAAACAGACATTCTGGGGGAACTTCTATTCCTCCTCACCACTATGAGCTGAATAAAGAGCATGAAATCCACTCTCGACTCTTCATTCGCACTGATCATACATGTTTCATGCATGCTTTCCCCAGATAAAATAAAGGGGCAGGGTGAACACGAGCGACATAGAAAGAAATTTCCATACTTATCCACTATTAAACTAGAATAATTTTTAAACCTGGCTAAATTTGTTCTGATTAGGTTTACTCCAACCGTTTTGCAGTTACCTCTTTTAATTATTTTGGGTTACCAGTGATTACTTCCAGATGTTCCTGAAATACACCTGTCTTTAAACCAACAACCTTCATTCAGCATTTTGATAACTACAACAGTCTCCCCCCCCCCCAAAAAAAAATGGGCTCAGAAATAGAAATAGCAAAACCCAACCCAAGTAAATGTGTGAATACATATACTAGTTAATTCAACTGACAGAATAATATTTTTAATATCTGTAGTGCATTTTCCATTAGCTGTGCTTTTAAACCAATGGGCACATCATTTATACTAATTGGAAAATGGCTTTAAGCAACAAAGCTGGACAGGATAGCATTCAACAAGAGGCAGAAAATGTACTCTGCCATCAAAGCATATCGTGATGCCCTAATTATCCAGGGAAAGGTGTGCAATTTTGCATCACAAAAGTTCAAAAGGTAAAAGAAAATGCTTATTCTTTCCTTAGGATGGGCTGGGCACTAACTCAAAACCCCTTGCAGAAGCCCAGAGCATGGCTGTCGGGCACAAGCCTTTGGGAATGAATGTTGAATTACTTTTAAACCAAAGTAATCCTTTGCAGAAATTGTTCTACCCATTTCAGAGAGACAGCCCTACCAGCCAGTTCAGGCAGCTGATGTTGGGTCTCATAAAAATGTAGCCAACTGCTAGTTATTTAATTTATGATTATTGCATTTTTACTGCCGGGGAAGAGGGAGAGGTGTTTGTGGTATTTTCAGCCTCAGATGCATCTCTTAGGCTGGCCTTGCTAATAGCCAAAGAAAGGCAATTTAATTCCAGCAGACTTCAAATGAGTCCATTAATGTGTCCTAAGACCCAGCTCCTTCTAGCCACAGGCTAATGGTTGCAGGAAAGGGAAATGCAGAGACAGCATAACAGATGCAGACACAAGTGAGGAAGCCCCACTTTCTCCTCAATGCAGACACAGTTCATTCTGTAGAGACAATGCCAGCCAGGGCTACTGAGAGCTGGCACTGGGCCTGGAGCGAGATGCCTGATTGGGCGGGTGGGGGTTCCTTAAATCTTCCTACAAACCTATTACTACTTCCTTTAAATGAGTTTTTAAGCAACTTAAGATTTAGCATAGGGTGAGAAAGATTGAAAATAAATGAAACACATTTGCCATAACACTATAGTTTTTTAAAAAAACTATAACACTGGTCACAAACCCAAGTGAAAATAAACTTCACATTTTTAGTACTACTGCATTACTAAACTACTTAATTTGTAGTGTCCATACATTTGCATGAAAACACAGTGTCTGTGGCTAATCATCAGTCTAACCGCCTTTAAACCTAGTGGAATTAAATGATGCAAACTTACTCCAATGGGTAGAAACTATTACAAGGCACATTTTCCATTACTAGATGTCTTTTAAGAAGAGTGCATTAATGAGATTAGCCTCTATTAGTATTAGTCAGACATGGGTCATAAGCTCTTTTGTTTGGTTTAACCTCCCTCTGCCCCCAATGTGGATGAGATTTATTCCCAGGCAGCCAATAATTAAAAATAAAAACTAGCATCATATGAGCACGGGATAACAAATTTTGAACATGTTACAAATACCGCAACAAGACCATGCCATAGTCAAAGGCATGTTGGATGCTGTTGAATGCAGAAGATAGCTTTTTGTATTTGTAGTGCATGATGCAATTCTAGAAAATAGATTTAATTAAGAGGAAAACTGAAAAGATTGAAGGGGAAAAACTGTTCTCAACTTCAATAACACTATTGAAAAATAATTATTTTTGAAAATGCTTATCTGTTGAAAAACTGGCATGAAACCAGGATCTTGATTGCCGTGAGCAATTTTATAACTGCCTTTTGTAGATAAGTTTAACAATGAGAAACTAATGTCAGACACGTAATAAGCCTCATCTCTGTACTAGATTTCCTTATTAGAAAGAAAAATGCTGGTAAAAAGAATGTGCTAGTTGGAATTTAACAGCTGTAGAGAAAAGGTCTACGCCAGATGTTTGAACTTTGTCACTATTTAAGTTCTCAATATTGTGTGCATGTCCCCCGCCTTCAAATTAACATACAGTTGTTCTTTCCATCAAATCTGTTACTAAAAGGCCTTATGACTTGTTTCCATGTGGTAGCTTCCACTAACTGCCTGGAGAGCCAGTATTACACAGACAATGTATGAGATCATTTCATCCATGTTGTGCTTCCTGCTTTCCTGGACAGGTGTCCCTTTAGCAACACTGTAGACTGCTAAAATGCTGGGTGGGAAATAACCCTTATTCTCTGGCCCTCAAGCCTTTTAGTAGATGAGAAATCAGGATATGACGATAAATATTTTTTTAAAAAAATAATAATCCAAAAACTGTGCTGTCTCTCTTTTGTTTGAAGTAGACATTTATTTTGATGCCATTGTAGTAAGAGGCATCACGAGTAACAACTAATAGCCCTGGGTGCAGCTACACATCCCCATTAAGTATCAAAAAGATACTAGCCAGGCCTTGTGTATTGTCCCCCACTGCCTGCTTCCCTGTGATATTCATATGAACAGTTTCCCAATGTGTAGCACCGTGTTAACAGTCAGACAACAGTCTCTGAGTTTGGAGTTGCAACATGGAACACTAAAAGCTGTCACCATACAAGGAGTGGGCTCACCAGTTTACGTCCTGTGAAGAAATCCTGTTTATTTGAATTCAGTGCTAATGGGTATTGTGTGCATTTTGACATTTGTATTGTAATGTACACTGGAAAATCCACTCACCTTTTCCCAGGTGGCCAGTCACAACAGCTTACCGGCCTAAGGGGTGGAGGAACACCGCCTCTCCCCTGTGTCATGCCAGCCGCGTCATTGTTGCTGGGTTTCTTCCCTTGTGGGACAGCCCCAGCCAATCAGCTTTCACTCCATCGCCGAATCGTATTTGATGTGGGATGTTTTCTGTCTGACATGGTGATCATTGGTTTAACTGTCATCTGGGACCTTAACTGGCAGGTGTGTGTTAGAATTCTCAGAAAGCAAAAGGATAGACGTACTGTATGCATATTCCAAGCGGCGAGTGGCGGTTTAGAATTCAGTTAGACAATGGGATTGGCTGTGACTGGAATAGAGGGCCCAGAAGAAATGAATCTATGGCCAGGTGCTGGTCAGCAGGAGATTGGTTGGTTAGAGTTGGTGTCCATGGAGTCAGAAGAAGAGGATTGGGGAAGAAGATAGAAGACCCGAGAGGCAAGTGGAGTGGCTTGGTGGCCAAAGACTTTTTAGGTATAGCTGAATCGCTTGGCTTAGGCTGAGGAGACAAGGGGAAAACCTGTCTGCAGAAGAGAGAAGATGCTTGGGACATTGGTCTCTACTGACTGATAGGACTACCAGAGGGAAGAGTTCCACAGCAAGACAAACCTGCACATCACTAGCTTAGTAAAGGGTTTGGAAAAGAGGCTTCCAGCAGAGCCCTCTGTTATTCTATTGGTGAGACTTAACTGGAGTGGACATAATAAATCATCAATTTGCCTAAGGGGCTTTAATAGTCTAATGAATTGCTTCCTTAAAGCTGTCTTGGTATATCATTGATAGCCGAATAAATGCTGTTGGCATTTAAAGTGACAGTAACAAATTAACAATGTGTACACTCGTTTAAAAATGCTGTACTATTTTAAAGTAATCAGATAAGCTTGTGCACTTCTTATTCTTGTAATAAATAAATGTAAATACTTTTGTATCTGACTAGCTTTGTCCCATGCTTGTAACTCACGTGGCCTGTTTCTGGCAAGTTAAGAATTCAGAGGGAATATGTAAGACTGAACAATGGCGATGGCACATGTTTAGGAGAACCATTGGTGGGAGGTTGGGTTTTGTCATTATAGAGTTAGTAAGGAAATATCCCCTTCTTTCAACATCTCTCTTTTGATAAATCTGCAGCCTCTTTAAAATGAGCACTGATCACGTCCATAGAGGTTTTCCTATTGACCCCAACAGTATCATGATTTCAGAGGCTTTTTTACCTTCCCACAGTCACTGAATGCTCCAGAACAGAACTCCATTTAAAGTAATGATTGTGAAAGAGACACATTCCATAAATTCCCTGGACTGTTCAACACAAGGAGCTTCTTTTTTTAGCTCTGCCTTTCAAGGGGAAGATGGAGTGTTAGCTGGATTGTTAATCACTCCAAGCCACGAATACCCAGGATGCATTAAAATGAGCACTTCATTGTGCATCCTCTGTTCTGAAGCATTTGAATACTTTCCAATTTGCATATGTAGCTAGAATTCGACCCTCTAATAGCTTTCTTCCTTTTATGCACAGTCCTGTTCCAGCATTCTTTCCTATGGCAAAGCCTGCTCCAATTCAGGAACTTCAGGAAAGAGCAATTGAATTTACAGGATCCTGCTCCAACTACTCACTTGTTCATTCAATATTTCCCCCTTGTCCTGGTTTTTTAAAATGTGCTGCCAGCCAGTGGTGGTAAATGCTGGGGGTAGAGGGCAGGAAGAGGCTGGAATGGTACTCAGCCACTACTAGTAGAGGATTAGAGGAAATACAGTGGTACCTTGGGTTACAAACTTAATTAATTCCGGAGGTCCGTTCTTAACCTGAAACCATTCTTAACCTGAGGTACCACTTTAGCTAATGGGGCATCCCGCTGCTGCCATGCTGCCGCCATGCAATTTCTGTTCTCATCCTGGGACAAAGTTATTAACCCGAGGTACTATTTCTGGGTTAGCGGAGTTTGTAACCCAAAGTGTTTTCAACCCGAGGTGTTTGTAACCCAAGGTACCACTGTAGTCTTTACAGGGCCCCTCCCCAGGGCCCCTCCCCTCAGTTGCCAAACAGAAGCAAGTGAGTCTGTCTGTCTGTCTGTCTGTCTCTCTCTCTCTCTCTCTCTCTCACACACACACACACACACACACACACAGTGACATGCTAACTCATTTTGGTAGTCCTCAGTAATTAGGCCTGTAAATTAATTAGGCACCCACTCACCCCTTTAATTTCTTCTGTTCCCTTTCTAAGTGATTAGTTAGTCAGCTATTTATATTAATAGCCTGAAAAACTTCTGCAAAAACACATCCCTGCAACAACTTTAAAAGTCCCCCAAACCGGGTGCGGAGGCATCTACATTTGAGGAATGCATAAGAAATAGGATAATGTTTTCCATACAAAAATATCTGGAAGTGTACTTGCAATTCTAGCTCAGAGAAAAGTGCCTTAGCTGAGCTCTCAGAAGTTTGGGAACCACTCATTTAATAATTTGGACCCTGGTGCTACTTTTGTCAAAGTTTGGGCACCACTGAGACACAACATTGAGTCTTGCCATGAGTTTGCTGTTTGATTACTGTGAATGGGTCAATCACTATGCTTCTTTGCCTTAAAAGAGTCACCTGGTTAGAGTCTGAGACTGGACAAAAGAACCCGAATGTTTCTTTAATGGCTTTGGATGATTTCCTGAATGGGTAAGATGAGTGACAGGCAAATGAATGTGTAACAAACAATAGTTAGCAGAACTATCGGCACAGAAAGACCTGATTTCCCTACAGGTGAAGCCCTTTTAGTACAGGGCCACTCTCTGGGGTTCTGATGTGGAGTAGCAAATCTGCTACCTTGCAGAAGTCCCAGATTGTCCCTACGCATGCTCCACTTACATACCTGTGCATTTTGATTATAAGCCTAAAGACAGGAATTGTCTTATTATTGTTGCTGTTTGGGGAAGCAGGCAACACATAACAGTATTTTTAAATAAATGAACAAATCACAGTTTAAAACCAGAATCCCCAACTGCAGTCAAATAACAATAACCTTTACCAAAACAAATGACAGGCAACAAGAGAGCAATGCTTGGGTCCATCACTTCACAATTAGCCTTTAAAAAACAACCACTGACTCAGACATTGTGCTGCAAATCAGCTGATAGGCAGCTGGTCGGGCAAGTCATGCTTGCCAGCACATAATTGGGTAAAGAGCGAGACGTGACTTTGCATTTATAGCTGGTGAATGAGGTGGTTCACCAGGGAGAAGAGGAGCTGGAGGGGGAGGGCAATCACAGTGGTTCAGGGTAGGGGAAGCATAGGCGCCGACTCCATGGGGCTTGAGGGGGCCCGAGCCCCCTCAAAAATTCGTTTGGGGGGGCTCAGCCCCCCCAATAATCTCGGGCGGCGGTGGGCGCGTCCGCGGCTTTTATAGGGCGCCCGGCGCGCACCAGCTCGATAACGGGCACCGGCGCGGCGGGGGGGCGCCGGGCCGGGGGAGGGGGGCGGCCGGCCTGTCTCCTTGGCAACCCCATTGAGCAGCGCCGGCTCCCCCGGGAGGGCCATCCCCCCGCGCCGCCGATCGCCAACACCGCCGACGCTGTGGCTGCCCGAGCCCGAGCCTGAGCCTGAGCCCGACCCGAAGCCCGAGCCTGAGCCCGAGCACGAGCCCAAGCCCGTCAGTCAGTCAGTCAGTCAGGAAGGAAGGAAGGAAGGAGAAATGAGGAGGGAGACGAGGGAGGAAAATTGCGCGCAGGGTGAAGAAAGGAGAAGGGCGAACGAGACGAGCTTCCAACCCAAAAAAGGGCTGGAAGACTGGGAGGATGCAGGATCGGGAAAGAAAGCGACGCCTTCCCCGCCCGCGACGTCGCCCGCTTGTCATTGGCAGCGCAGCGGGCGCCCAGAGGGGCTGGGCACCAGCGCAGGGCCGCTCCGCAGCCGCGGAGGACAGCTGCGCGGCTAGCAAGGTGTGCCGCGTAGAGCGCGGCCCTTGTGTGGCCCGGTGGCCAGGCAAGCTCGGGCGGGGACCCCCATGCGAATCTAAGACGGGAGAAGAGGGCAGAGCAAAGGGGGTCCCTTCCCCAACCTCCGGCTTTGAGACTTCCCTGAGCCCCAGAAAAGCGAAAGGATTTTCTCTCTTTTTTATATATATAAATATTTTATTAAGTTTTCAAATACAAAGTTAGAAACATACACTGAAGAAAAAAGTAAAAGAACAAGAAAAAGAAAAAAAGAAAAAGAAGAAAAGAAAACCAACCATTCAACACATTTTTTATATAACTAACTGGACTTCCTCGCATCTCCCTTACCCTGCATTCTTTATAATAAAGATATCAGCAAATTATTACCTTGTTTCGTACCTTATTTTGTACTTTTCAAATACTATACCTCTAAATTTAACATACTTTTCATCAGTTACTTATATCTTAAATTAAACATAGTATTACCTTAGATTTTGACCTTTTCTTACTTAAAATATAATTTCCTGTTTCCCAAATCTAATTGCTGAAGCTATAGTTTCCGAATCGTGTAAATTTTTAACATACAACTTATATTGTTTTTGTAAATAGTCCTTAAATTTTTTCCAGTCCTCTTCCGTTGTTTCTTCTCCCAAATCTCGGATTCTGCCAGTCATTTCAGCCAGTTCCATGTAGTCCATCAATTGCGTCTGCCACTCTTCCAGTGTGGGCAAATCTTGTGTCTTCCAATATTTTGCGATAAGTATTCTTGCTGCTGTAGTTGCATACATAAAGAAAGTTCTATCCTTCTTTAACACTTTCTGGCCAACAATGCCCAAGAGGAAGGCCTCTGGTTTCTTGGGAAAGGTATACTTAAATACCTTTTTTAACTCATTATAGATCATTTCCCAGAAGGTCTTCACTTTTGGACAAGTCCACCAGAGGTGAAAGAATGTCCCTTCAGCCTCCTTACATTTCCAACATTTATTATCAGACAGGTGATATATTTTTGCAAGCTTGACTGGGGTCATGTACCACCTACAAATCATTTTCATAATATTTTCCTTCAAGGCATTACATGCCGTGAATTTCATTCCGGTGGTCCATAACCTTTCCCAGTCCTCAAACATGATGTTATATCCTGAGCCCATTTTATCATGGCTGATTTGACTGTCTCATCCTGAGCGATTTTCTCTTCAACCTGCCCTCCATCCTCTTGCAGAAAACTCTTTGCCTGCCCTGCCCGTATCTCGTTTTTGCTTTTTAATTCCACACACGCACCCTTCGGACTTCGTGGCAATCGGGCGCGCGGGTGCGTTTCCTAAGAGAGTGAGGACCCCCGCCTCCTCCCCACCTGCTCCCTCGCCAGCCAGCCAGCCGCGCGCCCTAGCCGGAGAGCCCCGGCCGTCCCTGTCGCGCAATCGGCTGGATCTCCCTTCAGCAGGCCGTGCTCACAACTCGGCCCAGGGACCCCCAGCAGCGGATCTCCGGCTCAGCTGAAGAATCCGGCAACAAGCCCCCTCCTCCCCAATCGCTCCGCCAAAATACGTTCCAAAACCCCCAGATAGGCCGCCGGCCGCCAAGTCTAGTGGCGCCCTGAGCGAGGGTCTCTCCCCAACACCGCCACCTCGAACTGCGTTCTCCCGGCTACCCGAGCGAACCAGCGGCAGGACCCCGGTATGGGCCCCCCCAATATTTTTTATAAGTCGGCGCCCCTGAGGGGAAGGGATGGTGTGGGAAGTGGGGCAGGCCAAGTAAGGGGCATATGCCGCCAATCCTGGCCAAACTGCACTGGCTGCCAATTAGTTCTAGGCCTAATTCAAAGTATTGGTTTTGACCTATAAAGCCTTAAAGAAGCTCAGGACTGCAATACCTCAGGGACCGCCTCTCCCCACATGAACCGATCTGGACACTGCAATAGTCATATGAAGCCCTTCTTTGTGTGTCTCCTCCATGAGAGGTCTACAGGGCAGCAACATGAGAACGGGCACCAGGAAAAAAACAACAACTCTCCTTTCCCAGGCCTTTGGTTAATTAAACAATTAATGGAGTTAAGTTGTGGGTGAACATATCAGACGACACAGCAATTCTTCAAACAGCTCTTGTTTATTCACAGGCCAGAACAGAACTGAACTGAAGGGTTCAGCCAGCCTGCTTATATAGAGCTCCACTAGAACGCAACAGTAATCACTTTCTGTAACTATCCAATCACTGAACGTCACTTTCAATCCCTTATTTGCATATGTGGACCTGAGTGAAAACTATCTACAGTATCCACCTGCTGGCCCAGGGTGAGAACTTCAGTACATAACAAATGGCATTTTAAACTCTGAAGGGTATTGTTTTTGTTTGTTACAGTGTTATATATTTTTGTGTTTTTATATTGTAAACCGCCCTGTGATCTTCTGATGAAGGGCAATACAGAAATTTAACAAGCAAACAACATACTGGCCAGACTCTCAAAAGGCAACAAGAGGGGAAGCAATGGTCCTTGCTACCAACCTGACAAAAAAGGTGACTTCTCAAATGGGCAGACTTAGGGAAAGATTAGCAGGAGGATTGTAAGCCTCTGGAAACTAATACTGATATACTCACAGGCAAAGTTGAAGTCGCTAACTCAGGCTCAGAGGCTTTGGAGAGGGGTTAAAAATGCATGGTAAAAGCATAAAAAGACTGATGATCTCAAGTACCACAGCTACAGATGAACATTTGCATCTGAAAAACTTGGCTTAAGGTCAGAATTACCAGTAATTGGATTTTTGCTTAACTGGTGAGCTTAATTGTTTCCAAACATCACTACAGGACCAACATACATTAGCATACTCACAGAAGCCTTGGGCCCAAGCCGAACAATAATTCTTTTCCTTGGGACATAATTATAGCATTCTACCAAAAGATACCTCAAGAAAAGCCTTTTGGGCAAAGGAGGCAATTGGAATGTGAGAGAAGAGCTATTTTATTTCTACCTCTTAGCGTGGAAAGGAGAAAAATGTGATGGCCGGCTAATGTTTCCTAGAAGCAGGAATTAAATACAAGTGAGTCTTTCCCTTTGCACTGCTAGTGGAGGTGAATGATACGCAACACAGAGCTAACAGGCACAAACCTGCAGCTCATAGCCTTACGTTACTTGACATACCAAGTTGCATAGCAAAAAGGATCCATAAGAGTCTATGGGAATGGCAGAACGGAAGAGAGTGCCATCTACCAAGTTAAACTATATGCAAGTTACAAACACACTCTCGTTAGCAGATCACTACCTAATCAGATATTAAAAAAGAAATGTTCCTCCTGATTTTAAATAGTGGATCACTTTGCAACCTTTCAATTTACCTGCTTAAAAACAGAAACTATTTAAGATACAACGGAAAATAATAAATTCCATTGGCGCCAGTTGTTGATGATGGCTTTGCCTAAGAGTATTTATATCACCCTCCAAACCATAGGAAAATAGATAACCACTTAGGAGAAACAAGAAAATCAATTTCATTATCAGGCGGATTAATTTTAGGAGCAACAACCAGTCTCCCAACACAAGATATGTCTATTGTCCGACACTGCAACTTCAATCTGTTAATGAGATAAAGAAACACAGCTTTACTGTCAACATTATGAATAAAGGTGTAATGCAAAACAGAGGTGAACACAGCCACAACCCACACCCAGCTAAGCCAGTGCTTTTCTAAGCTACCGTATTTTTCGCTCTATAAGACGCATCAGACCACAAGACGCACCTAGTTTTTGGAGGAGGAAAACAAGAAAAAAAAAATATTCTGAATCCCAGAAGCCAGAACAGCAAGAGGGATCGCTACGCAGTGAAAGCAGCAATCCCTCTTGCTGTTCTGGCTTCTGGGATAGCTGCGCAGCCTGCATTCGCTCCATAAGACGCACACACATTTCCCCTTACTTTTTAGGAGGGGAAAAGTGAGCCTTATAGAGCAAAAAATACGGTAATTTAGGAAGCTCCCCACTTTGAAGTAGAGAGAAATATAAACTGTATCAATGCACATGCCGATTAAACCTTATTTTGAATCTTCCTCTCTGTTTCTTAATGCATCTGAAAGTGGTTATTAGTACTTCATTAATATACCATTTTTGGCACTGTTCTGAATATGTTACAGTTAACCCAAGATTCCTAATGGTTCAATGAAGTGCACTGGATTTGTAGGTAAAGCTATTGTTTTGCCTGTGCTGCTTTAAGACATGCTTAATGGGGTTGCAAAAGAGTGGATGCCCTGATTTTGAAAACGCCTTCAACAGCAGAGAAACCAGGTCATAAGGCAGTTTTCTGCATCTGCTTTATCGTTCATTCGCCAAATCTTGCTTCCAGATGCAGGAAGACATAATCTTATTCTGAGGTGGAACCATTTTCCTTCCAGGTATGTACCAATGTACTCCCTTTTGCTTTTAGGCAGACTAATGGGATAGTTATGGAATTATGCACAGATAAAGCAGAATGCAAATCAAATTAAACCAATACATGTTTACTCAGAAGTAAGCCCAACAAGTTCAACAGAAGGTAATGTAGATAGGATGACCTCAGTATGAGTAGGTTTATTGGTGCAAGTATTGTAGCTTAAATAGAATACATTCAGTGCAATCCTAACCCCAGATCCATCCACAGCAGGGAGAACAGTGCTGCAGCAGATGCTGTAGTAGTGGGGCAGAGGTGCTTACCAGACCTCCTGGCAGGTGAGTTGATGCTGCTTACCAGGAGGAAGAGGAGCCCAGTGGTGAGGTCAGTGTGGTGCAAGTACAGCAGCAGAGCCAATCTGGTGTTCCTGCTGGTTCATTTGCACTATGAAGCCCTCTCTGCTTCCTCCCATCTTTCTCTCCTGGCAAACAGCAGCAAGACCTGCTAGGAAGTAGGTAAACACCTCCTTCTCACCCTGTCAGGCTTCCTCAAACTCAGCCCTACAGATGTTTTTGGCCTACAACTCCCATGATCCCTAGCTAGCAGGACCAGTGGTCAGGGATGATGGGAACTGTAGTCTCAAAACAGCTGGATTGCCGAGGTTGAGGAAGCCTGCACCATGTCATCTGCTACTGCCTACCACTAGGTAGGCCCCTCCTGCACCCATCAGAGCTGCAAGCTACCACCAGCAGTTCTCCCAAAGTACTGCAAACAAATCCCCTGCAGGGCCCAATCCTCAAGCACCTATCTGCATCAGACTAGAGGTGGCACAGCAAAAAGAAACAGCATCACACCTTGCATGCCAGTGGCTGTGAGCAGCAGGGCTTAGGAAGCAATTATTGTTCCACCAATTCATTCCTAGAGGATGCTTTAGGATTGCTGTTATTTTGAGCATAAGCACAGCTCAATTAAAATTAGGAATTATTCAAGAGCGGGATTGGGCCGGGAGGAGAGCAGAGACTGTTGTAAATTCAAATACATAATAAAACAAGTCTACATTATTTTTTCAGTGATCTAGGTCAGCACCATGCAGAGACTATTTTTCATTCATGCAGCACTCTTAAATCAACTTTGAATATGTATTGAGCAAATGTCCCTGTAGGTTGAAATTAGCATTTTTGAGCTTGTTTCTTTGCAGAGAAGACAGATTGTTGAAACTTGTAACATTTGAAAAATTATTCATCTTCCTCACCATTTATCAACTGAAGCAAATCGCTAGTATTGACTAAAATTGATAATTTCCGCAAATATAATTTTCTTATTGTTTAGGGAAAGTATTTTTCTAGTTGTACTAGATCAGAATAAATGAAAAGCCTCAGACACAAATATTAATGAATAAGCAGTGCCACACACTGCATATCTTTGTACAATAGTATGCAAGTCCCCTCGCAAATCACTGATGCTGCTCATTTTCTTGCCTTCACAAGAGAAGGCTGCAGAAGGCAAGTTGAAAATAGGGGTGAAAATCCCTCAGGCTGCTGCTCCCTGGGATTTATAGAAATGAATGAGAAAATAGTCCTTTTTTGGTTACCTTTAATTAATTTTTGACATAACTATACTAGCTAAGTGAGAAAGCTTGACTCTCTTTAAAGGAAAATCTGAATTCGTATTGACCTTCAAGGCATCAGGGTGTTTACAGAGCAATCCTAATGAGAACCCAGGGAGGAGCAATATGGCAGATCTTCCATCACATCCCAGGCCCTATTGGCTTGTGTAGGTGCAATTGCTAGGTCCCAAGGCTGGCACAGTAGATAGGCTCACCCCTTCATAAATCTGGATCCAGCAGATCCAAAGCTACCAGTGCACCACCCTCCTCTGTGCTCCATCTGGGGACAAAGAGAATTGCCAGCATAAGATTTCTGTCCACTGGAGCCTCCAGCTGGCCAGCAAAGAGGCAACTCCATACCACTAGAGATCTCTCCCATTTCCACCTCCAACAATCAGATTGGGAAGAATGATAGGATACATACAAACTGTCCACAAGCTCTATCCACACAGTCAGGTTCTCCTGCATGCATGTATACATGCATACAATTTCTCTGTGTTTAGGCTCTTTCAGACAATCCTCCAAATTTATGTGAGTGTGAACCTACACTCCCTTCTATGTAAGACAAATTATGAACAGTGCTAACCAAGTCTCAACTAACTCACTGTGCAGAGTTCTGGCTCAGCCCTAGTTAACAGATCTCGATAGGGGAACATGCAGCGGAGTCAGTCACAATAAAAGTACACTATATGTTAATTACATCGTTTAATTTCTATGCCTCTTTTCCACCATACTGTCTGGATAGCCACAGAGCAGCTCACAGAGCAGCTTCACAATCTTGGAAGACAAAGATTACAAAAACACCAAGATGAGCTAAACAAAACACACAGACCAGCTGTAGGACCAAAATTCAGCCTTTCCTTAACACTTCGGAGCTCATTCCTCAATGCAAAGCAAACCTCATCCCACCATGGCCAGAATCCAGCACAAAGCTACATGCATCCCACTGCTTTCCATACAATTTATGGATGTACAACTCTGTGGGATCTCAGCCTTGGTCCATTCTCAAGGACTATCAAAGCAAGCAGCTCTTCTCGTCATTTATCTAGCTTATTCTTCTTTGTGTCCAAAAGACAACTGAGAAGTACTGAAAATTTGGCCCCTGGCAAATCCCAATTTTGATGGTCTAACTTATTTTCAGAATAGTTTACTATATGGAATAAATGAGGCTTGTAATTGTAGCTCTCCTTTAGCAGCTCACACTGGCCAGAGTTGTGTAACCTCCTTTGGCTTTCTCATTTTTAGATCAATCACTTCCAAATGGCCTTTTAGCATATCCATGTTTACAATTTTTGGTTAATGATAATGGACAGTGTCACAAATTATTTTGTTGAAACTAAAACAGCAAGGTTAAAACATGCTTTCTAAAGGCACTTGTATTCATTATGCAAATAAAACAACACATTAATACAAGAACTTTGCCATAATATGAATTGACTTTGGTTTTCAGTCACTTTGACCTCATTAATCAAAAAGAGTAGAAACAAAAATCTAGGTTATTGAGAGAGTGAGAGAAAAGGCAGATGCTACAAACAAGTTAATAACACCTTTCCAATAAATATTTCTCTAAAATATTTTTTTCACATTTGATTCGTTTTCTTCGTTATTTGGAAACAAAAGGCAACACTTCACAGAGATTTCTATCCATATGGTGGGATATTTTTAACAATTTCCAGTGTTTCTTGTATAATTTTAAGCCTGCCATTATTCTTCACAGTGTATATTGGGATGCTTTAATATATCAAACAGGTGCAGATTATCTGAGAAAAGCCAACATTCAGCATGAATATATGAGGGTCTTATCAACCCCAACCTCTTTATTAACTTTGGCATTTCTCCTGACCAAATGATAGCATTTTGGGGGAAGTGGCCTGCTAAAGCCAAAAAGCTAAGCTTTCAGGCTTTGTTTTCATTTTGTAAATTGGTATGGATTAATCCACATCTATTGAAATCAAGCCATCCAGATACTCCGATATGTGCTAGCCAGCCCCCACTGCTATATCTGTGATTAAGCTGAAACATTCCCAAAATGCTTTTGATCAACATTACAACTGGATTTGGCAGTTATCAGCCCTAGACTGTGTCTCAGTAATGGAGCTCAGCTCAGATCTTCTGCTTATATATCTGACAGGCCCACCTCCCCTGTAACATTTCTGCCCAGATTTAAAAGAGTCAAGTAGAACTTGCAGCACTTTGTACAAATAAGAGCAGCCATTTTGCCACTGCTTCCCCAAACAGAGTTACACAATTCTAATGCCTTGAAAGCTGCAGTAAGACAGAGGCAGATCTGAGAAGAGTTGGTTTCTTAGCCTTGATCTAATTCCTTATTGGGTAATGAGTAGGTAGATAAGTCATTATGCTGCCCTTTAGTCTTGCAAGTTACATTACTGTACCACTTACATGCTCAGTTCTTCTAGGGATGGATTGTGATGCACTTGCCTGTGTTCTTGGTAAAAAGCTCTTTGAGCCAGAATACTGGATTGATTGTCCTGTCCATCCGTCCTTCCCCCCCCCCATACTTTCCTAAGTTTGCCCGCTCAGTAAAAAAAAAGAAGTCGTTGGAGCACCTGATTGCTTTATGCTTTTGTCCATACCTCTGTTATAACAGGGGAGGAGATTTTTATCTTCTCCATCCAATAAAGTTTATAGCACCTCTAGGCATACTGGTGGGGTGGGAGGGATTTATTACATATTTCTGCTGGCTATAATACATTGAGTGCCCTATGGAGCTGTGGAAAACCATCTAAAACCTTGATAAAACTATGCGGATGACATACTAAGCCACAGAAATAGTACTGTCCCTATACTATAATTCCAGTGTAGACAAGATAGAGGGCCTTCTCTGTGGATGTATAACTCTTAACAACATATGAGGACTTTTGCAATATGCCTCTTAATGTAGCTGCGCTGAGTAAATGTAAACCATTTGGCAATTGTGACTACTTTTCATTAGGTCCTCACTGACTGTGTGCTATTGTGGAAGAGTGCAAAATTGCTACTCTCAGTGGTAACCTCACAAACTAATTAGTACAATATGCTTTTTGTGATAGCTGCCCTTCAAGACATTGCAAAAACTGCAGCTGATGTAGAATGTCATTGCATGCCTTCTGTTTGGCTCCAGGCATGTGGAGCATATTATATCTATTCCAGATTCCAGCTGACTTCTAAGCATGATTCAAGATACAACGAACAGTCCTTCATTCCTAGGTTGAGTATATGTTAAAGAGTTTCTTTTTAACTGTATGCCATTCTCCATCCATTTAGATTTTCAGATGAAGTTCTGTTCTAAATGTCACCTTATGGGAAAATTTACCAGTGACTTCCTGGAACACAACCCTTTCAGTGGAGGCACCAAAGTTTTGGAATTCATTCCCAAGGTTATTAGGCTCAGCTTTTGCCACATCAGAGAGAGGGAGCAAAATATTGGAAGAGAAGCAAGACAAAAAGGACATGCAATCTAATCTCCCTTGTTGCTCAGATCAGACAACTCTGATCTGGAAGCTTATTGTAGGAGTCAGGAATGACCCCACTTGACTGTCAAGAGGAACATCTGTTCAAGATGCTTCCTTGCAGGTCTGGATAGTTACACTGTAGCTCCCTTATTTGGTAAGATCTGGTGGTACTACCAAACTGCAAGCCTGGGAAATAAGGTGTTCCCAATTCCCAAAAGCCACTGCAATTTCAGGAGCTGATGGGAAAACAATATTTTCTATACAACCTTCGGCAACCATAAACCCTCAGAATTTGCTTTGATTTTTGTTTATTTAATTTCTAAACCACTTAATATATTAGAAATATATCTAAGGGGTGCACAGAAATCTGAAGCAACAACAAAAACCAAATACAGTGGTATCTTGGTTGTCGAATGGCTTGGCTTCCGAACAAATCAGCTCCCGAACGCCATAAACCCGGAAGTGAGTGTTCTGGTTTGCGAACGTTTTTGGGAAGCTGAACACCCAACGCGGCTTCTGCGGCTTCCAATTGAGTGCAGGAAGCTCCTGCAGCCAATAGGAAGCCACGTCTTGGTTTTGGAATGGTTCCGGGAGTCAATCGGACTCCCGGAGCAGATAAAGTTTGACAACCAAGGTACCACTGTATTACAAAAATACAGTTACATATAAAAAATGTTATATCAATAAGAAATTACTAATATATATATATAAACCAATAGCAATTTATTTTCCTTCTGACATTTCATAATCTTATATGGTTGACTTCTTTTGGTTTTATTTGGGCTTCTAACCCACTGTGGCTGTTGTCTTAATGATGTATACCACTTTAGCAGGAAAGGTGCTATAGGAAATTAAAAATAAACAGAACATCCGCTCCATGCGATTCTCCTTTTGACAATTGCGAACAATGTATGCCCTTGATAGATTACTCTTTCACAAATCAATCCTTTCAGAGGTTTATTAACTTGTACTTCCTCATATGATTTACTTAGCTGAAATCAACGCAATAGCAGGCTCTGCTATTCTGGAGACGCAGAAGGTTAAAAGCTCCTGTGCAAGAATGAAGGTATTGAAGACTTGTGGTTTAATGGATGGTTAATTGAATAGTGAGTGATCATTAACAAAGAAAGCGTGGCAGGTGATTATGGTTACTTTAGTGAATAAAAACCAGCCAAGGCCAAACTATTCAACCAGAAACAAAGGCAAAAGAAGCTCACTTCCATTAGTCTGGGTGGCAGCCTGTCATGCACATGTTCAGATGGCCCGATTAGTATTCTGGCTCATGAAGTATCTTCTGCTAAAGATTTGAATGACAAATTTGCCTTTTCAATCAGGCTCATTGCCTTTAGGTTTATGAACTTGAAACCCACCCACCCCCACTCCCAGATTTTCTATGCAAAGACTAGCTTGCTGTTTTCCGGGAAATCTGGAATAAATGTTCAAAGGCAAAAAGTTTCCTTAGGTGCCTGCCTCATCCTGACTTTCAAGGACACTCATGGGTGATGTTGTCTTTTGAAAATCTTCCTGGTTGCTTATTATTGTGCAATCACACAGCCCAACCACTTTTTCTTTCTTGCTCTGCAAGGTAACTAGGAGGAAATCTTAAGAAACAGAGAGAGAGGAGAAAGAGATTACATAGAGGCAGTGCACATTTTTAACAACAACCAAAGGCACGATGGCAAGGGCTTATATGGCTGAAGCAATGGGAATAAAAAAAAACAGTGCCTCAAGGAAAGCAGATGAGAGACATGCATTAGGATAGTTGGCTTATGAAAGGCAAAAAACAAAACAAGTCAGATGAATGGGGCAAAACTGCATCTTTTGTAGACTACGACTACTTCCTCCTTTAATAGACTACAGCTTTAGACGATGAAATTAACATTGCAGCCATCCTGTCTGCACAGGTTGGGTATCTGTCAAGTTGGCAGCATTTGAATCTGCAGGCAAATTCTAAGCCCGGGACTTGAGGGGGGCATTCTGCATATGCTGCACTATCCAGTTCAGCACAAAGGACAGCAGTGAATAAAGCCAAGGAGCTTCTTAATACAGTAATGTATTAAGCAGCAGCCATAAAGGACTCCCAGAGAACCTCTGGATAAAGACTTCCAGGTCAGGTTTGCTCACTGATGTGGGTAATGAAGAATCTGAGAAACATTGTTATTTCCGAGAAACAGCTACCCTCGAAACACACTGGGAATAAATAATGCCCATCTCTCTTCTATGCAAATATCTCTTTGGCTTTTAAATATATATATTCTTTTACAGTTGTTACGTTGGATTCCCCTTGTTGCCTTTGCAGCTGCCTTATAAGCCAACCCTATAAACCTGGTGAAAGCAAAAACGCTTAATGGGCCCTCCTATAAAATGCCAGGCCTGCTGAAGCAGCACTCATAAATACTCCACTGCCACTGCGATTTATTATCTCATGTGAGCAAGCTTATTTTCAGTTGATGCTGGGATAAGGAAGGGGTTGTCCTTTTGCAAAACATGCCAGGACTGTAAGAATCATCACAGATTTCCTTCGCTTGTACAGCCCTGAACATTGTCTTCTTCCTTTAAACTGTAAGACGTGGTTAAAGAAAATCACCCTGTAGCAGACAAAAGGGAATGTGGGATTTCACCCCTAAAGTATTCCCAAGGGAAGCCCTGCCACAAGGCAAAGTGAGTTTGCTCTCGCATACCTGACCAGTGCCAATCCACATGAGCTGCAGTGATAAAAGACAAGAGAGGCTTGGAATTATATGAAAACTCACACGCAATCCTAGCCAAACACCAAAGGATTATGTCGACTCAGGATTAGGTTTAATCAGCGCTCATCAGTGGAAGCTTGTTAACATTTCCATGGTGAAAGCTTTATTTCAAAGTCAACATGATGCTGCATTAATTTTCTTTGCATTTAAATAAATGCTCTTTAAAATGATACACCTTGCTTCTAAATTCCTCCTGTTCTACTGGGATTAGAACATTGTAAATATACAGCACACCCAAGTTTGCACATATTCATTTCAGATACACAGCCCTCTACAAGTTCTCAAAATGTTTGAAATGTCGTCCGCCCTCCCCCCGCCTATTTTTAAAAAAAGTTTTCACATCCGCTAATGAGCAAACAACGTGTTACCCAGCAGCTGCATTTAATGAAGCCCTGGCAATCCATTTTCAGGAGTGGGTAATTTGCCTCAGAGAAGAAACAGCTTAGTATTTCCTTTGAAAGTTACCCCTTCACATTGCTTTGACCCTTACTAGAGTTAAGGACATTACGGAAACACAGTCCTGGAATCCCACAGGGGTAAAGGCAGCTGGGAGAATGTGACTGGAAGGGGAAGGGTTAAGCACCCCTACCACTCCTCTATTCTTGAGGCACTGTGAGGGAGAAAATACACTGGGGAGGTTTGTTATACGTGACTGCAGTGCACCATTCAGTTCGCTGCTATTGCCACTTCCCAGTGGCGTAGCGTGGGGGTGCCAGGGGTGCTGGCCGCACCGGGCGCAACATTTGGGGGGGCGCGTTTGGCCAGCCCTCCTCGAGGAAGCAGGAACCCCACTGTCCTCGGACCTCCTCCGAAGGCTGGCGGTGGGGCGGAGAGACCTCCTCCCGCCGCCAGCCTTCGGAAGGCTGCTCCGAAGCCTGGCGGTGGGGCGGAGAGACCTTCTCCCCGCACCAGCCTTCAGATGGCTGCTCCGAAGCCTGGCGGTGGGGCGGAGAGACCTTCTTCCCGCGCCAGCCTTCGGAAGGATGCTCCAAAGCCTGGCGGTGGGGCAGAGAGACCTTCTCCCCGCGCCAGCCTTTGGAAGGCTGCTCCAAAGCCTGGCGGTGGGGCGGAGAGACCTTCTTCCCGCGCCAGCCTTCGGAAGGCTGTCCTGAAGACTTGTGGTGGGAGCAGTGGCGTAGCGTGGGGGTGCAGGGGGGCCTGCTGCTCCTGGCGCAACATCTGGGGGGCACGGAAGAGACTCGAGTGCTAAAATCCATGGGTTAGGGGGCGCAAATTACTTGCCTTGCCCCGGGTGCTGAGAACCCACGCTACGCCACTGCCACTTCCACAGCTGCTTTTGAAATTTCTGTACTCCTCATTTCCCCCATTAGTCAAAAAATGCATTCCTAACAGCTCTGTTATAAAATTAGTTTCTACAGTGGCTGCTGAAAAGCTTCTTTGCCAAGCTCTTAGATCATCACAGCTCCAACCTGTACCACAGGTGTTCTATGCCGTTCCATCTGCAGGGAAACTCTGGATCCAGCCCAATGGGACTTCAGCTAGATCAGGTCCAGCCCAAGACATTTTGCTGCCTGAGGCAAAGGGCAAGATGATGCTCCCATTTCATGTACAGGAGCTGAACTGACTGCATTCAACACTAGTGACAGGATCGCATCCTCCATCACACATAAGGGGAGTAAGATGCTACACAGAGTGTATGGCAGGCCACATGGCAGAGAGAGCTCTATCTTCCAATACAAGGGACCAGCTAGAGGCCTTGGGAAGGACAGCCAGGTGGCTGCTACGATTGCTGCCAACACATAGCACCTGCCACCTGAGGCAGTTGCTTCAAGTTTGTCTAATGCTGGGACCAGTCCTGGCCTAGAATATGACTGTTGATGCTAATGGAACTTTCATTTATGTAACCATAGTAAAACATAAACATAGGCTTGAAACATGAAATTCCTGCATTGCAGGGAGTTGGACTAGATGACCTTCTAACCTTCTAACTGTATGTTTCTACATCAAGATTCTTGAAATGGGGATTGGGATATGTTCAAACAATATATCATGTAGGGAAACTGTGCAAGTGCTTGAAAATAGAATTGATGTAAAGTTTAAAGATGATGTGAGAATGGCTATTGAAATACAGCCATACCTCATGTTGAAGTAGCTTCGGGATAAGTATTTTCAGGTTGCGTGCTGTGGTGACCTAGAAGTAATGGAGCGCATTACTTCCGGGTTTCGCTGCTCACACATGCGCAGACGGTGAAAATGCCACATGCATGCATGGAAGCAGTGAATCACGACCTGCACATGCGCAGACGCGTGGACGTGGGTTGCGTTTGCTTCTGGATGCGAACAGGGCTCTGGAACGGATCCCGTTCGCATCCAGAGGTACCACTGTAAATACTACTTGTGGTTTAATCTCAACACCACCTGGGAGTATGCCCCATTGAATTCAATAGGACTTAGTTCTCCATAGACATAGTTACTAACAGTACAATCCTAACCATCCAGCTAAGCAACTGCTGTGGTGGTATATCTAACTGAGAAGGAAGAAGACTGAAAAGAAACTCATTGCTAATTTTACCATTCTTCATCCATTAATGAGAAAAGAAAATGCATTAGGAAATTAGCAAAATGTAGAGAAAATTTCAGTCACATTCTCACATTCTCGTTGAGTGTGTGTGGAGTGTTTATGTGCTGACTTTAATGTTTATGTTGGCAAGCTTTCTGTGTCCTTCCTTCCTTCCATTCTATAAGTTGCCTTTTCAGTGGTCCACACTTCCTGACCATCTCAAGATGCCCTCCCCCAGTTTGCTTTCCTGTAGGTGCAAGAAGCCAGGGAACATACGTGCGGTGTGCCTGACAGCTGTTCATTGTTAGATTTTACAACAAAGTCCTTTTATTTGTAAGACATTTAAGAGGAAAAGGAAGAGCTTTGCTTTTTCAAAAGGTCACTGAGCACAGTATTCTCAAGTGCTGAGTAGGCAGCTTCACTGACTTTGCACACTTCAATTAAAGCAAACTTGAAGATGTTGTGAGGTAACTCCTCCCACAGAGGTTTTTCAGATCAGGCAGCCCTGCAGAGCACTGGAGAAATATTTCATAAGAAGGAAGAAAACATACCACCCTTGGTCACACTGCAACACCCAGCCAACCTCAACCACGTACATTTTATAAATTCTAAAATGCCCTGTGAATGAAGTAGAAAAACAGGAGCCTCTTTTGCAGAGGAAGAACATTTTCAATAAATTAGTTGGCAGGTTTTGGCACGGCACTAGAAAAATCACTGAATAGCATTACGGTCCTGTTATGATACCTGCTGAAGGAATTATTCACCAAATGAGCCCTCTTGTGCCAAAAGGTATTTGGCAATTGCCATATTCACCTAGCCAGAATTATGAAATATGGTTCTAATCAACAGACCAAGGCAGCCTATAGTTTCCTCCTTCAGGCAGTCATTATATATGGCGAGGAAAGAAATCAGAATGCTTCCTAATGCCTGTCCCCTTGATTAATCTTTAATTAACCGTTGATTACTCCTTAATACATTTTAATTTATATTCCTTGATTCCTTCTTTCATTTTCCTGGAAAGGCAAAACCACTACTGAGAAAAACTTTGGCTTTCATCTCCCTCTCTTTTTCATCATGTAGATGCCCTTTGGTTAAAACGGTTTTTCAAAAGACATGCATTCTGTACAGATATAAGAGTTTTCCCCTAGGTGGTATACTTTCATCACTCACAAAAACTCAAAATGAGTGGGTTAGATCCTGTACTACCAGTGTAGGTCCAGTCCCCCAACCTCTTATTTTTTACTTCAGTATCACCCCAGTTTTAGCAGTAGTGGCATCTATGGCACCACCACCACAACAACAAAAATACAGAAGTTGAAACTGAGCGTACTCAAGGCCTGTGTTCTTGGGAGTGGTTCCAAGATGGATGCGAGATTAAAAGTTGTGTAAGAGAGATCAAGAGATAAAACCAGCTCTTGTTAATCTTGCTGATGTAGCCTGCATTTATTATGCAAGTCACATGTCACTGCCTGGCACAGTTCTGAGGGCGAATGACCCCGTTCTTCTGGAACTTCCACCCTGAACTGAGCAGATCAGCAAGAGAAAGGAGTGCTCTGATCTGCTCCGATGTTACTAGACACTCAGGGAAGATCATAACGGATTGGATTGCTCCTTCCTGTTTCTGATATGCTGTGATCAGAAGGGGACTTTCTCCACTTGTCAGTTCAGTCATCTGAGGAGCAGGAATGGCAGAATCACCCTGCTCTCAGCTGATCTGCATGGATCAGATGCGGGGCGGGGGCTGTGTGGGTGTGACAGTCTGTGCATCATGTTGTGCTCTGTATATGTGCACCTGTGACCTGTGTGTGTTATTGTTCACAGTAATAAATGTATGTGTGGTGCATGCATGCACAAGTGTGTGTGTGTGTGTGTGTGTGAGAGAGAGAGAGAGAGAGAGAGAGAGAGAGAGAGAGAGGGGGGGGGTGGCCACAAGCACTATGGGCCTCAACTACCAGTCACTGGCAAGCAGTCCCAAGAAAAATGTCCAAGGATGAATGAGGCCTTGGGCCAAAAGGTGAGCCATTCCTGCTGTAAAGGGTAACACAGATCAATAAAGCTCTTCTATAGCCACAGTCATATTTCTCTAGCAGTATATGTATATCTTGCTTTGATGGGTGTACATGTTTGGAGAGAGATAAATGTAAAGTAAATGGGAAGTGTGAAGGCAAAACTGAAGTACTGGCCACCTTTCTCATTTATATGGACTCATTTGATGATTCTGGATAATCTTTTTACAAACCTTTTTCAGAATAAGCCCCTACATATTGAGGTGGGTTGTGTGTGTGTGTGTGTGTGTGTGTGTGTGTGTGTGTGTGTGACTTTTATTTATTCTCAAAAAGCAAATGCAGTACTTCTTAGCTATTATTTCAATTATTATTATTTTTAAAAAGGGTCAGGTATTGAGCCCTGTGAAATAAGGCAACACTATAATGCTTACTCGAAATTGGCAAAATATTGCCGTTCAAATTGTAAACAATCACAAGAATAATCATGCACCAGGCCGCTATACAATAAAATATAGAACTCTGTAGTCTGATGACAGGATGATGAACAGCTAGCCATATACAAGAGCTATATACTCAGAAAGCCAAGTCACTTGGATTTAAGTTGAGGCAGTAGTCATTTGAGCAGAAGTACTGAGTAAGCAGGCATTTCCAAAACTTCTCCTTATTCTCAAATGCATGCAGAACAGAACCCATACAGGGGGAGGGGGAGAGAAATAAGGTAATGTTTACTGGATGACATTCTTATAAAGACTCCACCTCCCTTTTAAATGATCTTTAAACTTACAGGTTCTTGGACATGCAAGTGAAACACTCAGTCATGATCAATATAAATGGCTCATAAGCACGATTGGATCCTCTAGCAGCAAACTCTCTGAGTGGCAGAGTAAATGGACCCCCAAATGCTACCATTATCATTCTCAAATGCATCCTTAGGACTGTAGTCTCTTCCTCAACATTTGCCATCTGGTTCACATACAATGCACAGAGCCCGGATCCAGCACCGCTCATATGCAGCCCTAATTAGATGGGCACTAATCAGGATAGGCTTGAGCGCAAACTACAAAAACTACTCATAGTATTTGCTGGCATATATCAGGGACTTCAGGGCTTGAATCACATGCCTTCAGACTGGCATCTCAAGCTGTCAGAGGGACATAGCTCAGTGGCAGTGGACATGTTTTGCATGCCAAAGGCTCCTGCCTGAAACCTTAGAGAGAGGCTGCCTGTCAGTGAGTAGAAAATACAAAACTAGGAGGAACAATGGTCTGATTCATTACAAGGCAACTTCTTTCACTCCTGTTTAAGCAGCAGTGCCTTTTAGAGAAGCTTGATGTGCAGACATTAGCAGATACTAAAGTTTATCACTGCACTGTGAAAAGCTTCACCTGCTGATTCCTGCAGCTCAAAAAGCTATTAAAAGAACAACAGCAGGGCAAGGCAGTTTCTTTTTGGTCACTTGGCAACTCTACTAATATGTGTGTTAATGAACAAAATGGGACCCTGTGAGCTGAAGGCTCACAACCATCTTCAGTTGGGAAATGTATGACATTTTGGGATAGGCCAGGCCTGCTATAGGATCCTGCCATCTGACCTCGCTTGGTCTGCCTCTTACACATGAGCCTCCAGTCCATGAATATTGGTTCAGCCATCAGATGCAGATGAATAAACCATTGTAATATGCACTCACTTATTCAGCAGAATGTATCCAACAAATCTGGACTATGCAGTAATGTGTAAAGAGCTTCAAATTTTAAAGAGTCAAGAAGACTGTGTAACAATAGAAAATATATATATACATTGCCTTGAACTAAATGTATTTCTGTAAATATGCATTACTCTATGAATGTTTAGCTTGGTTACATCAGGTAGGCATCCCTTGAACAAACAGAAACTGGTACAGCTCAGGTAAAGGTAAAGGTAAAGGTACCCCTGCCCCTACGGGCCAGTCTTGCCAGACTCTAGGGTTGTGCGCTCATCTCACTCTAGAGGCCGGGAGCCAGCGCTGTCCGCAGACACTTCCGGGTCACGTGGCCAGCGTGACAAAGCTGCTCTGGCGAGCCAGCGCAGCACACACGGAAACGCCGTTTACCTTCCCACTAGTAAGCGGTCCCTATTTATCTACTTGCACCTAGGGGTGCTTTCGAACTGCTAGGTTGGCAGGCGCTGGGACCGAGCAACGGGAGCACACCCCGCCGCGGGGATTCGAACTGCCGACCATGCAATCAGCAAGCCCTAGGCGCTGAGGTTTTACCCACAGCGCCACCCGCGTCCCTACAGCTCAGGTACAGACGCCATTTTCTAGCGAGAATTCATGGGATGCATGAATTAGGGTGGAGCTAACAGTGTACAGCCAGAACCAGAGCCGAAACTGATAGAGCCCATTCCCTCTTGTAGTTTCCAGGACATGTCCCAGCTCCAAACCCCAGCATGACCTCATGCTTCATCTTTGAAATTCAGCATGAGGTCAGGGATCAAATGAAGCATCTCTGCCATCTCCTACCAACCACAGCTGACAAAGGGCAGCAAAGGCAGGCTAGCTTTCTTTGACTATGCATGTCCCCCAGGGAAGTATTGTGAAAGGTCTGCCAAAGGACAAGTAAGCCTTAAGCACTTTATTATGCTCTCAGCAGAAAGTATGCAAATTAAATGATAGGCTCCCCCAAATAAAAACAAGGAAGAAGTCGCTCAAGCAGGGCTACCTGTTTAAGTATTAGATTATTAATTAATTATAGTAATAAGGAACAATTTGGTTGAATTGCGCAAATGCCTGATAATTTCTGGTCTTAATTTTAGAGATTATAAATCACATTTATAGATACTGTGGAGATTTGTAATTACCAGAGATTGTAATATATTTATTCTGCATTCAGCAAAATAGGTTAGATGGAAAAGATTAATTGATTAATAAACATGAATGCTGATTCACCAGATAGGCAAATGGCTTGTCTATTTAGTGAATTAGTATTCATGGTTATTAGTCAATGTATCTTCATTAAATACTCTGTACCAAAGTACACATCTGTTTTGTCATATTCCATGTACCTAAATGCACTATGTTCCCTACTGACAATATAGGGGTGGGTGTGCAGGAGGGGAACCCTAAAACCTTTTATGGCCCAGGTTATGACTCTACAGCCCTCTCCTAATGGAGCTTACTCCCAGCTAAACATGTACAGGATAGCAGCCTTACAGTAAGATGTCCCTGTTTTCTGGGGACAGGCCCCAGATTTACAAACTAGTCCCTTGACAAAATCCATCTATTTAGTAGGAAGTTAAAAAGTGCCCCTGGATTCATTGAAAAAAAATCTGGTAACCTTACCTTACAGCACATTTCTAGCCATGTTTACTTGGATGCCCCACTGTATTCGATGTGTTTACTCCTAGGTGTGTACCATCAAGAAATCCTGGAGAGTCACTGGCAGTGTTAGAAACTGAGATATGAAAGCTAGGAGCTAAATGGCACATTAAACCTGAGTTATGGGCACCGCAATGGAGTGTCTAGGTGCGCTTTCTTTATAACAAGAATACAAAGCTGAAAATGAATGAACTGTAGCTAAAATCTTATGTTCACTTTTCACATGGTCTAGTCCTCATCTGAAGACTGCAAAAAACAAAGCCATACTCCCCCTGCCCTCCCCTCTAATATTCATATGAGGGTCCCTTCTCCAGTCTTCAGAGAGTGGCTGGAAGTAGGGAGGCAGAAAAAGGTCCTTTCCTTCCAGCAGTGGCAGTTTTAATCTGAAACCTTAGGCTCAGTACTGCACCCAGAGCTCAGAAACTGCTCACATTAATGAAATTCTCTGTCGCAAAACACACCTAGAACAATGGGAGTTTCGAACGCTGGTCACTGCCAGTCATTATAGACAATACTAAGCTAGCTGTACCAGTGACCTGACCCAACTTCCTATGCTCCTACATTCTACAGTGGTACCTCGCAAGACGAATGCCTCGCAAGACAAAAGAGTTTTCCGTTTTTTGAGTCGTTCTGCAAGACGAATTTCCCTATGGGCTTGCTTCGCAAGACGAAACGTCTTGCGAGTTCTTGCGAGTTTGTTTCCTTTTTCTTAAAGCCGCTAAGCCGTTAATAGCCGCTAAGCCGCTAATAGCCATGCTTCGCAAGACGAAAAAACCGCAAGACAAAGAGACTTGCGGAACGGATTAATTTCGTCTTGCGAGGCACCACTGTAATCCCTTGGAGGTAGCCGAAAGTTGTCATATTTCTCCTGCATCTTAATTCCCAGGATAAAAAAATCCAGTTTCTTCATCTTACCTCTCACAGAAATCTACTTTTTTGGTTCTGTTATCATTTTCGGTAGCTGCCCTTTGAGTCTGCTCCAGCCACATCATAATGAAGCTTGTGATTACCTTTGAATGTGTCTGGATCTCCTCCAGGACATAAAACACATTTCAAATTAAGATTCCTATATGAAGTGAGCTCAGCACAAATATGAGGTCTCGATGAAACATGAGAGCGCCTCCATTTTCATTCAATTACACAGAATGTAAAAATGTCATCACCGTGGGATTCCTATTCATAGGGTTAATGGTGGCATAAATCATCAGCTGGAAGCTGGTAGGAGAAAAGGGAAGAGAATCAAAGGGGAAGAGGGAAATCCTACAGCAACAGCAGGCAGGAGTACAAGGAGGCAGCCTACGAGTTTGGTGTTGGTTTGGATCTGATTTTTGGGATGCAAATGATCTTTCTAAATTACATCCCTTCTTGTGCCAAGATTACCTTGGCACCAGTGCACCTTGAGCCTGATAATAATGAAAGCCAGTCCTTGTCTGGCCCTGCTCTCCCTGGGTCTTTCAAATAACAACAAATCAGAGTTAACTAGAGCATGCTGGTGATAGATTAGTTGCTAAACTAAATGGTCTAGGGACCCCCAAAATAAGGCCCAGATGCAGACTCAGTATAATTAAAGCACTGTAGACAGCCAAGGCAACTCACACACCATATTGGATGCTATTTGTTTTGATACCAGCTAGAATGGTGACACAGAATCAGCTTCGCCGGCGCTATTAATTTTCTGGTTCCAGAGGGTCAGATGTGTAATCGTGGATAATACAACACTCTGCACTTGCAGATGTCACTACTCCAGCAGAATGGGTTTTTGTAATGAATTGCTCTCCTTTTTCCACCAGGAGATGTTGGAGAGAGTCTTTCAATGTCTTTCCCCCAAAGCCATTACATTGAAGAGAGAATTTCAACAAGAGAGGAAAGGAGAAACAAATCCACAGATGAGTAGCTGAGTAAACAAAGCATTAGTAAATCTAACCATTTTCAAAGACATGGCTGTGCTTCCTGTTGGGGGAAAAGTATAAGCAATAACATTTCCTTGTAATAAATTTAATTCATGGACCTGCTAGAGTGAGAAGTCTACAGATAAAGGGTGGGTCCTGACAATATATATCTGCCTGCTAGGGCTTGCTGCGGCCTGGCACCAGCCCCTTGCATAGAAAGCACAAACCATAACTTGCAGCTTCAGATGTAATGGCAAACTATTGTTTGTTTGAACTTTAAAATTAGAGAAGGACTCAGGATATGGGGGTGGGGATGGAAAGCATAAGCCTGAAACTCAGACCCAACAGTGAAACTCTGGCATGACTATCACATTTGAACTAGCCCACTGATATTATGTGACAACATGCCACTGACTTGCAATTCAGAAGAAAGCATCTCTTGTTTAAGCTTACCTCTGAGAGAAGTTAAACTAAACTGCTTTTGTTAACACCTCAAAGTCAAGACCAGGTATGGTCACTCTGTGCAGCATCAGAACTATGTCATCATTCTTCCATCACTTACGTGTCATAATGCTGCACTGCTGCTGCCTACGTTCTCTAAGCACAAGGTATTACATCTTAGCTTTGTCCAGTATTTATCAAATTGTCCTGAACTCCTTTAACTTGCTCTTTTTTGATAGTCTCACCTGCTGTGCATCTCCTTCAGCCTAAATGCTTTCCTCCCATTCTCACCTTAGGTGTTTACCCTGGCTTCAGCTCAGTTGTACCTACTCCAACTCTCCATATTTCTGAGCAAAAAAGTATTGATGATTACTATTAATTTAACCATTATTACCAGGCTAAGGGTGTCATATTAAGCATCAATGGAACTCATGAAATGAATAACTATGTCTCCCAACAGACAGTTTTTGTGGCAAGTGACACTGGGCATAACTTGTTGGTGCTTTTTTCTACTCCACTTCTTCTTACAGCTGGGTGATTTTTTTTTTCTGTTTAGCCAAACATTTTTAGAGAATTAATTTGATTCAGTGTTGGTAATTTGTTCTGGCTTTCACGATTTTATAATTTTATGATGTTTTAAGGATTTTACTGTACACTGCCATAAAAAGCAACCCTGAAATGAAATCCTCTTATAAATAAATAAAACCCAGCTGTTTGGCTGCTGTGAGGCATGGGGCTGCCACAGGGAAGGAGGTTCTCTGGATGTGAATACTGGGGTCCTCCAATTCCTGAGCTGCTTGTTACACACACACACACACACACACACACACACACACACACACACACAGTGTGTGTGTGTGTATATATATATATATATATATATATATATCAGGGGTGCCAACTTGAATAAATTACTGTGGGGCCCAGGTAAGCCCTGACACGCATAATTGATCACATGATGCAGTACACACATACTATTTCTGTGGGAATGCCTATCAACTTTGTGGGGGCCCAGCCCCCTCAAATATTTTATTGGGGGGGCGAAGCCCCCACGGCCCCTAAGAGTTGGCTCCTATGATATATATCCAGTGCTTTTTTCCTTAAAAAATGTTTAGGGGTACTCTCATTTTCCTACTCACATTGAAATACTGCCCCTCAATGAGGCTAAACCTAGATGCACAAAATGTTTAGGGGTATGCATACCCCTGCGTACCTCCAGAAAAAGCACTGTATATATCAACCATCATCCAAACAAAAACCAAATAAATAAGGGCACCCAAGACTGCCATGATGTAAGATATAAATAGCAGCCAAGCAGCTTACTCTCATATTTAAAAGAAAGGAGGATTTAAACCTCGAAATAAGTGCCTGCTTCCCAAACTTATCAGTGCAGCTCCTTCTTCATGTAAATTGGGTAGGCGACAGATAGTGTTATCCCTAATCCAGTCAGCCTTCTGCCAGCAGAGCCATATTTGATGTATTAGATTAGCTATAAAAGCAGCAGCTGCTCATTCTGATTTGTGGCAAGGGAAACTGAAGAGCTTTTGGCATAGACAGGAGAAGGCCCTTAAATAAAGCTCTTGTGGAGGTGAATTTAGGAAAGGGCTCACATCTGTTCTTACTTTGTGCGAATTTGTCCATGCTGTTTCACCAGAAAGTGCCAGAGCAACAAGGTGATGTTTTCAAGTAGCTGAGTGTAGACAGAAAGATTAATCGAAGAGGCTTTATCTTTAGGAGTACTCAGTGGGGGCTCTGTTCGGCTCACAGAGAATGCAGGGGCGCTCATTACCATTTCATCATCTCTTCTCACTGCCGATAGTCTTTGGTCCATACTTTAATCACTATAATTATCTATTTTATCATCCTGTGTACCAGTTTCTGTGGTTGGGCAATTAGCACAGAAGCATATCCTCCATATGCAGATCTCTCCCCTCAGCCGCCTCTACAGTAGCCTCTTGGCAAATAGGAGGTGCTGCTGCTGGTCTCCTCCCACCACCAGGGAGAAAATGGTGGGAGCTGCCCTCTGGGGCCTCCTGGGCTCTGAACCTGCGCAATGTGATTCCCCACCCCACAACAGCCTTTGATTCCTCACTTTGTTCCCAATGTAGATTTTTCACGCACCCCTTGTTCCTGCTACAGATCTTTATTTCCCTCTTGTTCCTCACCCCATCTTTCTAGGCCAGGGAAGGACACCATTTTGTGGTTCACCTTAGGTGCCAAAATGTCTTGGGCTGGCCTTGGGGAGTGCACTGGAGCAAAGATCACTGTAGTTCGTATATCTGATTCAGAGGAGGGAACAGAAGTCTCTCTCTCTCTCCCCACCCCCTTACAAATGGACAGAATTCTCCTAGTGAATATCATCCTCTATTGCAGTTAGTGGCAAAGTCCTTTGGTGGGGAGGAGCAACTAGGCAGAGTCTGGGATTGGACTTTTCCTGTTGAATGTGCATATGGTATTCCCTACTAGCCCTGTCTCTGTGTAGCCTGCCCATGTAACCAAAGAGTGACAGCACAAGAAGCCAATTGCCATCAATGGTCATTGCAAATTGTGTGCAATTTTCACTATACAATCTTAATATCAGTGCTTATAGCAATTATCTGATTCATCGCTTACATCCACATTAACTGAAAGATTCACTAACTATACAGTACAGAAAATGCACTGTGCTCACACTACTGCCCTAGAAAGCATGGAAATCGTACATGTTGCCATAATACATAAAAATACATATCAGATATCTTAGCAAGAATCACCATGGCTTGGAGCAATGCACCAAGCACTGCAACGACCATTCCTTATTTCGTTAAGTTTGCCATTTTGTATTATTCAATCTATTATGTTCATTACTTATATGCAGTGCACATCTAATGAGTCCAGTCCATTTTCACTCAAAATGAAAAATTATATTGACTCCCCTACAATCAATGACCCCATTGCGCCTTGGAGCATATTGAAACCAAATTGGATCCTTAGCACAAAAACTAAGTGTTGATGCTGAAGTATAAGGAGAGGGAACACAAAGGCTGTTTTGTGGGGGGGGGGGGAGTCATACTATTAATATTCGATAACTTGGGAGTAGAGCCAGTGAAATTGATTAACAGCTTTTAAAAAGGGAGCAGCAAGCACAGCTGGTGCTAAGATATCACAGTGTTTGGCATCGTATAAATAGCCAGTCAGACATTCAAGGATCTTTTAACATCTTGGAAAGGGTGAGTATGCCAACAGATAACACCACGTGTGTTTTAAAATTATAGTAGGTATTCTCAAAGCAACTGAAGTCAATTAACCTCTGTTCTTTTCCCCTGCACTTTAAATTTAAAAGAAATGAATGGGTATTTTTTGTTCTCCTTTTACAATTATTAAAAAACCCTATCCTGCCGAGATATATAGTACATATGCAATGAGTTTTAGCTCGATGAAAATTTTTATAGCCAAGCTTTAGAGCCCTGAAAATATGAGTTTACCGGGGAAATGCTGACACAACTGTTAAGTGTAATGGAGTGAGCCATGCTGCCATAATTTCTGATACAATCTTATTGATATGGGTAGTAGGGAGACTAAAGATACTGCCAATCATTTTATAGGTGTGTGTGTGTAATTTTACTGTGATATTTGGGAGTTTAAATCCTCAGGTGCTTCTTTTTTTCTGTATTAAGCATTAAAGGCTAAAAAATTCTCTCTCTCTCTCTCTCTCTGTGTGTGTGTGTGTGTATGTGTGTGTGTACACACACATCTCTCCCCCCCCCCCCATGTTGTGGTGTCATCCTGACAATGACAAAAAAGCAATACATTTTGTGCTACAAGCAAGAAGGAGCAAGTGATAAAATCTTCCTTGGATAATATTTATTTCAAAGATGCCCTGAGCACATGCTGGGATTAAATTGGAAGTGAATTGATTAGAATATAAATATGGCTTCAAAACTGTGTGCTAATATTCAGTTTTATATTCATGAAAATATAAGAGTTGGTGAGGAAAAAACCCATCTCAAAATTATCCAGAAAGTTTCCACAGTGCAGGATTACACACACACACACACACACACACACACACACACACACACATATAATGTGTGTGTGTGTGCGCGCACACACACACACACACACACACACACGCAGCAGGGTATCAACTAGCCCTGGGCAATCTTGACAGGCAGCTGCCGAACTAGCCTTGATCTTGAAACTTGGCTATCACTCTTCCTTTCTTGAGGCAAAATCAGAAAATTGCCTCAGATCTTCAAACTGCACAGAACTAATGACGAATCCACCAAATCTGAGTCCATATGCCATCTACATCTAAGTTTTAAAATGACAAGAGTCGCTGTACTCTGTCAGTCATTTCTCTGGTCCAGGGAAATTTGACACTTTCTACCATGCTATGTTCTTCAATCATCTTTAAACTATTTGCATCTGAACAGAGATTATTGTTTATAATAGAGATGCTAACCCGTGACCCATAGCAGGCCCTGAAAAGGTTTTGGGGTTTTTTTGTGGATGGGTGTCTCCCAATATCCCATTCAAAATTTGTCATTAAAAAATAATAATATTGTAATTATTGACTGCCCTTGTGGATTCTCCACTGTGATGTCATGATGGCAAACACTTTTTGCCCCACTTTCCCTTAGCCCTTATAAAGCACATTCAGCTCAAATTCCTTTCCTTTCATTTCCTTGCTTACCATAAACTATGCTTGAATACTTATATTACCAGAGTAGCTGTTTATAAACCAAGAAGCTGGCATGGCTAGCTGTCTGAACAACTGTCTGTGCTTGGATCCACCATTACACAGAGGGTGCATGGAACTCTGGCTGCATTTTCTCCAGTCACAAGGTCAACACCCAAGAAAATGGACATGGAGCTGAGAGAAGGAGGCTGTCTATCTAGCCCTCTCTTTCTGGTCCAGGCCACACCCCTCACTAGCTTTACTTTACATCCTTCTTGAGTGTTTTCCCCTGGTGGGAATGTCTCCTTGAACTCTGATCACGAGCTGCTGGGAATTTTGTAGCTCTGTGAGGGTTAAACTACAGTTCCCCACTACAATTTTGTATCTCAACTAACAAAACAATATGTTTTGTGTGAGAGTGTTGCCATTATTCCTCTTTCTAGCATTTGCAGAAAATCCGACCACCCCCTTTTTGCCCCCAGCTGCACTTTCTGTGAACCTCATAATATTTTTTTCTCCTTTCTCATATGAAAACTACCTTCAAAAGACTGGAGAAGTCACAGTCAACAGAGCGCCTGAAATGCTGACTGATTTCAAGCTACTATTTAAATGAAATTAATTCAGGGAGGGGAAACTTGAGGAATATGTGCTCGGAATTTAAAGGTAAGCCTTTGTTTTCATACCCTTTCTGTCACTACGCACATGCAGAAACACATTTCCAGATACAATTCTGTGACCATTTCTGAACTCCATCCAATTGCTTCATGAAGCCTGAGAGTTAGCCCAGGTAGCTGTACATGAAAAGTATTTTAAATCTCCACTCAAAGAGTTATACAATTGCTTGCCCCAAGGAGAGATGGCAAAGACTTGCATTTGAGCAACATTCTTCACAGAATACCAGGCTTGTCAGAAGATTACAGTGTAGCTGAATGATTATAGCTACCTGATGCTTTAAATTTCAGATGCTCCCTTGGTATTCGCCTTCACAACAGTCTGAATTTTCCAGAAGCTTGCTGACATAATTTTGCACGTTATTTGAATGAGAGCTCTCCCGGGAGACTCACAATGAAGAAAGAAACTTTCTCTGCTTCTCATAAATCCTCATTTTTGCCTTATTCCACTTGTGATTTGCTTTTGTTTTGTTTTGCTTTTTTAAAACAAAAAACTGTAAATAGCCCAATTTACACATTATAGTCAGGAATGAGAACAACACATTTAGCAAGAATTGAACCTGAAGAGAAGTAATTAGTGCTGTGATCAAAAATTTCGTCTGCTCCCCCACTCAGGCCGACTATTTCTCATCAATTAAGAAGAAAAGAAATTGCATCAGAAAATGAGCAAAGGGGAAATGATTTATTTTTTATGCAAAATTTTCCTGGGTAGGTGGCGGTGAGGTTTTGTGCTTACCTTACTTTTGAGGTGACTGGAGGATTTTGTCCTTCCTTTCGTTCTACAAATCACCTCCCCAGTGGGTTGCATTCTGCAGCCTCCCCGCATGCCCATGCTTCTTGAAAACTCCATGGTATCCTTTGCTGCTCTTGCTTGAAGCGTAGGAATGCAGGGACACTGCAGACTGTACACCTGACAGCTCCTCGTTGTTACTTTTTTAAAGTAAAATCTCTCTCCTTTTAAATAGATCTTTCTGGAAAGACTTTTCAGAGGTAAAAGGAAGGACTCCCTTAATAGGAAGATCAGAGAGTTCTGACGAAAACAAAAATGGGAGTGGAAATGGTTGACGATCACTTATTTGTCCCATCCCTCAAAGGGAAATAAATCCATTGAATACAGTCAGTATAAATAAAACTGCCATTGTTGCATTCAGTCCACAAATGATACATTTTTCTTGACCAATTTTCAGTGTCTTTTCTTGTACACTGAAATAAATGTGCTGGAATGACATTGTTGGCATTTGTCTGTCTCGAAAGGCAACGGAGTGTGCCTCCAGGGCTGAAGTCCAACTGCTGAGTTAGCAGCACCAAACTGACCTCCCTGGGATGCAAGCCTGGGTAGTGTGTATGGAGGTCCTGGGCCGCCCAGATGACAAGACCACCCCCCTCTTGGCCTTGCTGATGCAGCCCAAAGGAAAGTAGAGTAATATGCTTGGCACCAGCTTGGCTGCAGGAGTTGCCGGAAGGTGTACAAGGCACCATTCAACTGTCCTAGGGACTCCACTCTGGATTTCTCTAAGGTTTACTCCTTAGCTTTTTCTTCTCCGGAAGATGTTCTGCAAGGCACCGGAGGTTTGGGACCAAAGTTTTCCTTCTCCTAGATGGGCCACTTTCCCAGGTTGATGAGCCCATCTGCCCCTCACTTTCCTCTACAGCACATGCAGTTGGACCCACTATTGGTCATGTCCACTCAATCCGCCGGAGTCTGACTTCATGTGCAGGGGAAATCTCTACCTCCCCAAGGGTTGACACCCATCGGCTACCCTCACTTGGTTCAGCCCTCAGTCAGAAAACCATTCCTAGGGCGTGACCACTGTCATATTCTGACAGATTTGAGGAGGCACAGGTGAGGGAATAATATAATGGCAACGTAATTACTTAAGTCAATTACATTCCCACCGCTCCTCTGCATCCAGCCAGTCCATGACAGCCTTTCATCAGAGGACTGGGGAATGTAGAATGGGGAAGAAAAGTTCCCACACCACCCTTGGCCATCTCACAAAAATAAGACAAGCTCAATCATCATTTCCCCCAAACTCTAAAGAAATTGTTAAGGGCCCTGAAAAGGAGAAAGAAAAATCGAGGCCTTTTTTATAGGGTAGGTTTTCAAGAAATTGTAGTGCAGCTATCAGCACAGAACTAGAAATAACCAGAAATAGGCAACTATTTCTAGAACTTTCATTAAAATAAATGAGTATTTCATTACCAGCTTTACTGGAGCATAGGCATCTGCTCACATAATTTTGTCAGGAACTGTTCACGTCTACACTTGGGGGGTGGGGGGAGAAGTCTTATGCAATCCATTTGCTTCCAATTCTGATGCTGCCCCTAGACAGCCATTATCCTTTGTGCCCATCACAACCACCAGGTACCATAACAAAGATTTCATATTCTTAAAAGCAAATTAAAAGTCATGGGAACTGAACAGCTGTCTGTTTCTGATTAGAGTATAGCTTCAGGGGATTTCTAGTGGGCAAACAGACAAGAGAGAGAGTTAAACACAGCACTACAGCCCTGATCTGATTCCCCTCCCCACAGGGCTGCTATTATTATTTTTCAAAATGTGAGTGATCTTGATTGTGCATCTTTAGCTTTGCTTCTCCTTTTGTCCTTAATAAGCTACTCATTCAAACCATTTTTTTGCCCAGCTGCAGGCCTCCATGACAGAAAGAGTTAACTTCCAATCTTGGCAAGAGGTTTCTTCCTCCTAGCAGATGGCTTAGGTGATCAAAGTAGATTCTCTTAAGGCACTGATATGTCTGCTCTCAATACCTGCCAGGACTGCTGGATCAAAACTGTTTTAACTGGCAACCTGTACTAGTGTCACTACTACATTCATGCATACCACATGTAGAGTGTTTGCTTCTAACTCTACAGGACAGTTAGCGCAAAAAGGGGGGGGGGAGAAAGAAAGTAAAAAAATACACCAGCACACATAGAAAATGCTGTGTGAAGTTTGAAGGGGAAGAAGCAGTCTTCCTGCTGGGAGATGGCTGAGAGCGCTGTCAGCCTGTGGCAAGGTTTCTGTTTCTGTGTCTGTCAAAAAGACTTCTGAGAGTGAAAAGTAATGACATAAGATTTCTTCAGTGTTTATTCGTTCTGTTAGGGTAGTTTTCTGTGGAATTAAATTAGTAAAACTTAATTCACGATTCTGTGTGAACACCTACAAAATGGATCAGGATTTCCTAAGTGGTTCCTCCCTCTGGTTCATGGGAGCACTCATCCTGCACAAAAGGGTGGGGGGATACCATGACCTTCAGTGAGGTGTTGGATAGTTTTATCTGTCTAAGCAATACTGTCCATAATCAGGCAGGTCCCTTGTCATATGCTATCCAGGCATCTCCTGATATGATGTGGGGCCATTGCATTGATCAGCTGCAAACTCAGAGGTGACACTAAGAAAGGCTGCTGAAATAACATCCAGAACAGTCTGTGTTATCTCCATCGAAAAGCTGACACCACCATGGACCACAAAGCGGTTTTGTTGAACACCCAATTTCCTCTAATGTGCCACAGCTAGAGGGCTGCGCAGACCCTGGCAGACTACAAAGCAGTGTGCAGGAAGAGGACCAGCACAAAAATGCATGCAAGCTGGGAGCCTTGATTTGTGCTCCTGCACCTCTGTGGTTATTCATCAATACTTCCAGATGCAATTTTGTTTCTAGTGTTCAATCTTGAAGGAAGGGTAATCTAAGCGAATCTGCACTTAATATCAGGTTGTGTTGAACCTACTGTTCTATTGTTATCTTCTAGTTTTAAACGGTATGCTTCTTACTGAATGAAAACCCTCAGTTGTGAACCCAGCTCTCTGTGTGTGTATCTGTTTAGAGCATGGGTAGGCAAACTAAGGTCCGGGGGTCGGATCCGGCCCAATCGCCTTCTAAATCCAGCCCGTGGATGGTCCAGGAATCAATGTGTTTTTACATGAGTAGAATGTGTCCTTTTATTTAAAACACATCTCTCAGTTGTTTGTGGGGCATAGGAATTCGTTCATTTTTTCCCTTCAAAATATAGTCCGGCCCCCTAAAAGGTCTGAGGGACAAAAAAAAGGTCTGCTAAAAAAGTTTGCTGACCCCTGGTTTAGAGTTACTGTTAACAAATATCTTATCATAGGGCCTTCTTAATACTTGGTGGCCAAGGTTGTCTTTCTTTCTTCCAGCCTGAACACGTGAGAGGAGATTCATGTGGAAGGGTTTTTTTGGGGGGGGGAGGCGCCACCCTTGCCACAAATGTCCCAATGTGTATGGGAAGTTCAGAAGGGGGCTTGGAAGCAAATTCACTTGAACACCCTTCGAAGTCTCCTTGCAGTCAGGAACTCCCTCTTCCTTGCTTTACCTCACTACACTCAGCTGCTATGAGCAATTTAGCCTTGCTAACTTCCAAGAGATTGGCTGGAAGGGAAGCAGCTTAAAGCAGGCAAGATAAGACAGCGAAGGTGTGATGGCTTGTGAATGCCTCTGCTCACTCAGAGATACATATATACAGTCTTTATTTTACATATGTACAAGCAGCACGTTATAATCATGCATCCGTATCCTCCGGCTCAGATTCTGGGGGTGCCTTATACCTGCCCCTTCTCCAACAGAAAAGGCGGGGAAGTTTCATGTGATGCCTCTCCCCTCTCCTCTTTAACACTCTCCTTTCTTTGGCAGATGGAATAGGCATTGTTTCACTGTCTGTGCCAGAACTTCCTGTGCAGTGTTGAGGCTCTGGTTCAACATCTGTGAGCCATCCCGCCTCCTGGCTTTCCCTTCTTTCCTCAATCGCCACTTCCTGCCCCCCTTCCTCTGCCTGTCTCTGCTCCTCCCCTTCATTCTCTGGCAATACCATGACAGAAGGGGACAGATTTTGCTCCCCTCTTCCATGTGTTCCTTTATGTATGAAAAGTCCCTCCTCCCACAGCTGGATTAATTTCATGAGATAGTTTGTTTAATATGAGAAGTGGGATATTGAGCAGAGACAAGCAGTGACAAGGCATGGAATGAGCAGCAAAATGAGCTATGTCAGTGACTTAATATCGAAACAATGAATTAGTGAGATGCATCCTTAGACCCTACGTATAAGAGTACCCAAACTACAGATTTTATAAAGGAAAGGAAAGACACAAAAAGGGTTCCGTGCATAAAGGGGACAAATGGCAGCCACTGCGTTGCAAATCATCACCACATATGGTGGAAGACTTTTTTAAAAAAACACCTCTCAGTCTACTTTGTGTCATTCTAAATATGTCCTAAACAAAACTGAAACCTAAGCCAGAACGGAAAGGAAAAATAATATTGCTTGCTATAACAATGACTATCTGAAAAAGACCCACCACAATTACACAGTGAAGGATGTGTGAGGCAGTAAAAGCTTTCCCTGCCCATAAACCTTCGAGCCATAGCCTTCAATATTTATGAGTTCAGGAGCAATGGTTATTGCTATGTGCCATTCTCATCCATCATGGATAAGCTAATGTATACATCACACTATTTAATAATAATTTCGTTTTATAAGCAGCTTTCCAAGCCACAGCTTACAATTTAATTGCAACTGTGGTCCTGTTCAGTTTGCTTCATTTTAGTACTTGGATTAAATCTGGAATACAGTAGAATAGATACTGGGGACATTACACAAAAAGTTTACTTTTATGCTTTTTGTTTTGCTGCTTATGGACCCAATGTGTTCTCAGCTAAATTGAATGAACCTGTTATGCTAAGCCACAGTGCAACCTGATGTACGCCTACGCAGAATTGTGCACCATCAAGTAGAATGGACCTCACTCCTTAGAAAGTGTGTATTAAAACAAATAAATGGTCCAGAGAATGAGGCATCTCATAAATCTCTCTCTGTGTAACTGAGCAAGCCTTAAACCTGGTTAGTATTTGGGTAGGAGACATTCATTAGGGAATCCCCTGTATGCCACTCTTATGTTCTTGCGGAAAGGTTGTACAGTGGTACCTCGAGTTAAGAACTTAATTCATCCTGGAGGTCCATTCTTAACCTGAAACTGTTCTTAACCTGAGGTACCCACTGCTGCCGCCCAATTTCTGTTCTCATCCTGAAGCAAAGTTCTTAACCCAAGGTAATATTTCTGGGTTAGCGGAGTCTGTAACCTGAAGCGTCTGTAACCTGAAGCGTCTGTAACCCGAGGTACCGCTGTAATAAGATAGATACTTCACACAAGCACACCCTACTGATTAGAAACAGAAGTCAATTACTGAATATAAAAATATTCACTCATTTGAATCTGTCACCTGATATGGATTCCAAATAGACAGCTTGTTCCCTTCTCCCTTTACTTCTAATAATAAATTGCAAGACCAGATCAGCATGTAGTTTATTATTTTTATCATTCAGGAACTATAGCCTTGTAGGTTACCTCGGTTACAACATGGTACTGATAATGGGTTTGATCCCCGTAGGGGTGTGTATTCCTGCAATGCAGGGGGTTTGGTCTATGATGCATGATACCTTTATAGTTAAATACCAATTTATCAGAAACATGGGGATGCCAATGAAATTATTTTCCCATTGTAAAATCCTTCTCTCTTGTAACATATAGAAACACTTACCCAGCCAAAATAATTGAAAACAGGTCAAAACATAAGCAGGATTCTAAATGCACTTGTAATGTAACAGAAAGTATGGATAATTTGGGAATATAAAAAATTGGAGGAGTATTGATATGCAGTTGAAAACAGAATTAATAGGAGCCATGGATGGGATGGGGGGAAGTCAGGAGATTCAGAGTAATCTTGATATGTGAAATTTTTATGATATTTTGATGTAACTTTATTTCTTCTCTCTTTTGTTCTTTTTCTTTATTTTTCTTTCTTTATTCTTGAAAATCAAATAAAAATATTATTAAAAAAGAAACACTTACCCAGCAATATGGTTTTCGCTTTGTGCATTTCTCCAGTCCCCCCAGTGACAGCCAGGGATGAACGGAATACTGTAGTCAGTTTCCAGTACATGTCCCTTTCACCTCTGCTCATTCATTAGTTCATTCCATCTTCTTCCTGCCTAATCTGTGATTTAAAATAAAAATAATGCATGTAAATACAAATTTAAATACTTTTTTAAAAAAACAAACTAGCTCTCAAAATAAGCATTTCTAAATATATTCAATCTCAAAATACACATTTTCAGGGCATTTTATGTTATTTTTAGCTAAGAAGTGCAAAATCTGAAGGATAACTACATTGTTAAAGGTAAAGGTACCCCTGCCCGTACGGGCCAGTCTTGCCAGACTCTAGGGTTGTGCGCTCATCTCACTCTATAGGCCGGGAGCCAGCGCTGTCCACAGACACTTCCGGGTCATGTGGTTAGCGTGACAAGCTGCATCTAGTGAGCCAGCGCAGCACACGGAACGCCGTTTACATTCCCGCTGGTAAGCGGTCCCTATTTATCTACTTGCACCCGGAGGTGTTTTCGAACTGCTAGGTTGGCAGGTGCTGGAACCGAACGATGGGAGCGCACCCCGCCGCGGGGATTCGAACCGCCGACCATGCGATCGGCAAGTCCTAGGCGCTGAGGTTTTACCCACAGCGCCACCCGCGTCCCTACAACTACATTGTTACCTGAACATTATTCCAGGAAGCACAGGTCAGTTCATAATCAGAATTTGGAAAAATAATAATTAATCAAGCATCCCTAGTGGCAGCGAATTATATGGAGCAGCAACAGGAAATACAATGTAAGCATGTCATGCCATTTGGTCCCTGTTGGAATATCTTACAGAAGGTCATGGGAAAGCGGAGCACAGAAATGTCAATTTCAGCAGCAAGCCCCATGGTTCCAGAAACATGAGTTCTTAGAAAATTGCAAGCCATCTGCAGCTCTTTGATCCTTGCATAAAAGCCCCTCTATCATTTGGAAGAGAGTGTGGATTAGAAATGTAATAAATAAATAACAAAATAAGTGATTCATTTATTGGGCCACTTTTCATATTTATTCCCATCTCCAATCTGATCCAACAAGGAGGCACACTAGGTAAATTCTGATAAATGTAAAAGCTATGTGGTCAGTTATATGGATTATTGTGCCTTAAAACATGATGCCTCCTACACCCAAAAGATAAGAAAAGAACGTGTTTTCAGAATATATTCTGAATATATACAGATGGTCATACATAATTATAATGAGAGCTGCCAAATGACTGAGCAATTTTTAGCTTACTAATGTTCTTCCCTTTTGTCAATTAATGGATTACATTTAAACAGACATCAGTATAAATACCCTTTTCAGAATGTGAGAGCAGTGTGCTTTAAGTCATTTTATTTTGATTTGTTATCAATGTGATACTTTGCATTGCTTAACTTGCTTAACTGATTGCATTATGTTTCAGTGTGCCATTGTAAGAAATAGTGGGGTAAATTAATTTTTAAAAGAGTATGAAACTATTTTTATTTTTTTATTTTTCATTACTATTATAAAAACATATCAGGGCCAAAATATCCTAAGCAATTAATTAAATGTACCCGTAACCCACAGCAGCGCTGTTTAAAATTTGCCATTGTTGATTAAAAGTGGTCTGTACCAATGGCACGACCCCCGGTGACATCAGGGGAGAGCTTATAGTTGTATTTGCATCAACAGGCTCCCCCTACTAGTGGTTAACCCCCGTCAGACTCACCCCTCTCCAAGTGGGTGGAGTCAACATTGCTGTTGTCCAATGCCTAAGCCAATACCGCTCACATGCTGTAATCAATAAAGTTGTGGCCTTTTTCTAGCCCATTAACCTAATATGCTGTGCCCACGTGTCTTTATTATTCCCAAGCGGGGGACAGGTCCTCGAATCACAAAGAAATTTCAGTGAAATTCTTACGGGTGCATCAGTTCTTATACAGGGTTTCCACCATGCTTACTTAATTTTCAGGAGAACAAGGAATGTTTGAATGGTCCTTTCATTCTACAATTGTTTCACAAGTGGTCTGCACTCTGCATCATTCCTGAACACCAGAATTTAATTAAAGCCCAGGGGAATACATTGTGAAGTGTTTCCTCCGATGTGGCATTCCCAGTTCAAGGAGGATGAACAGACAGGGAGACTGCAAGGTGCTGGAGTATGTTTAGCAGAAAGCAAAACATGCATACTACCTTTGACCATGAATTTTTAGAATGACCTGACAAGCAGAAAAACAAAAGTATCTTTCATGGGGGAGGAAAGCTTTTGAGAAACTGGAGGACAGATTGTGGCGTTCTTCCATGCAATAAGGGCAAGATTTTTTTCTCTCCCCTCCCCCCATACATTCTGGATGTTTCCCAAACCAGTTTGGTGGGGTGGAAATGCTACATTAGCTTCCCAGTTTGTGCTTGAACTGCACTGGCGAACCCACACCCCTCTTCTTCCCAGTAAGCAACTGTGACCCACTTGCCAGGAAGCTAGCATAGTGGCTCTGTTGCACCTCGTGAGCGGCTTCTGGACTAGATGGGGGTTTGCAATTAATTCAGAAGAGCTCTTAATTTTTATGTTCACTTGCTATGTTTTTATGTTCACATTGAGTTCCAGTGGTACCTCAGGCTAAGAACTTAATTCGTTCCAGAGGTCCGTTCTTAACCTGAAACTGTTCTTAACCTGAGGTACCACTTTAGCTAATGGGGCCTCTCGCAGCCACCGCACGATTTCTGTTCTCATCCTGAAGCAAAGTTCTTAACCAGAGGTACTATTTCTGGGTTAGCGGAGTCTGTAACCTGAAGCTTATGTAACCTGAAGCTTATGTAACCCGAGGTACCACTTTACATGTAAATCAGTTCATATTTTCCAATCTTACAAGCATTTCACTTCCTTCCCTATACTGTTGACTGAATGCTTCCTGCTTGAATGCAGGTGATCAGACCAGGCCTTTGTACTCTAGGGTGAATTCTTTCATATCTCTTCTAGAATGCCAGTCCCAATACATCCAGTAATTGCAGTTGGCTTCTTGACAGCTGCCTATTGCCTTCCTTAAAATAAACACTAAAGAATAAAATCTGGAAAAGAAAAATGTTTAAGATATGCATTTTGGAGGTTAGCAAATAGTTTTCCTTTATGGCTGACCACACAGCTTTTTAACTGAGCAAAGATTTTGAAGTCTCTTGTTATCTTGACTGCGCAGGCAGTGTAGTTTGCCTAAGGCTACCTTAAGTGAATGAACTATCAACTTAATTTCTGCCTTTTTTATAATAAAACCTAATCTCATCAGAATGTAACTGCGTTATATCTATTCTGCAACACATATAGCTGAAAACAGTTACAGCCAATTTCTCCTTGGAAACCAAATGGCACAAAGTATATATTACAAAAGGAAAAGTGGGTTGGTAGCTAAGCCCCCCCCCCTTTCTATATTTACCTCTTTCATTTTTGTTTGATTAATGCAAATTGTAAGCTCTCCCTACATAAATAAACAGTTGTTGCTAAGCTATCTATATCTTCTGTGGCTTTCATTTCTATATGAAGGCATTAATTGATCTAAGACAGCTCCTTTTTTTAAATCCAGGATTCAATGTTTAATTATGGGAAGAAGGGAGTGAAAATCCATATGGAAATTCTGATCCCAAATACCTTTCTCCTAAACCCTATTGTGTGGAGCACAAATTTCCTGGGGCCTCAAATTTCTTTTTTTTTAAAAAAAAGATATTTATTGAAATTTTCAAAATGTTACAAAAAATAAAAAATAAAATAGAAACAGAAGAAGGTACAGAATAAAAATAGTTGACAAAGTAGAAAAAGAAAAAAGCAAACCCCTTCCCACCATATGAGTAAAGATTCAAAATATAAAAAGTGACAAAAAAATAATAATAATACAAAAATACATCACAAACCGTTAAAAACATTTAAAAACAAATTCATTATTTTCAGATCCTTAACTGTCATTGCCTTCTTTCTTAGACCTCCTCCTCCTCCCTTTCTTTGTATCCTAGTTATTAATTATCCCAGCAAATCCTTTCCATGTTTCATAATATTCTGTCATTGCATTACCCTAAACTGTTTTAGTCTTATCTTTCTATAATAAATAAACCTTAAAGCTTAAAACTTAAATCTTATCCTTACCAACTTCTCTTAACCATAACATTCTTTCATAATTCTTTAAACATCTTTGCTAAAGCCAAGTAATTTCATTCCAACATTTTTCTAACACTCATCAATTTTATAAAGCAGTTCTAATGGTAGAGAAAAGAGATACAAACAGATCCAATCTTCATCCAACGTCCCTTCCTCCTGGTTCCGGGTTTTGTCAGTCCTTATTATCCCGTCGATCTAGCCCATTAACCTGGCAACCTTATATCCGAGGCCCTCAAGTCTCTTCCATGTCCCTTCCGCGGCTCTTCTTCATATTTGTAACTGTATTTTCCCTTATCTCCTGCTCGTGGTAACTCCAGCTTGACAATGTTTTTAACCCTTCTCGACAGATCAGCCCCTTTTCCATGTTCAACACTGAATTCCATGTAGTATTTAAAAGTGTGTTTCAAAGACCCTCCAAAATTAAGAGCCCCCACAGTCCCAAACATCTAACGGCCCATTGCCATATTTGAAAAGTCCAAACATCCCAGCATAGGGGGGGTCAATCCAGCCCCCCATTTCCAAGCCAAGCCAAACTTTTCCTTTCCAAATCTGGCTTTTTCCAAGTTCATTTGTCAAATCCGAAAAATCATATTCCTGTTGGGCCTGTTCTGTCAAGACACACTCCTGATTTAATTCCTGAGTGGGCTCCACATATTTTCCCACTGTCTGTTCAAAATTTCCCACTGCCTGTTCAAAATTTCTAGTCGAAGTTGCCATCCAATTCACCTTTTCATGTAATTGTTCCAGTAGGGCATTTGTTTTATAGAGAGCACACAACAAAGCTTCTGAATACATTGTCCTGCAAGGTCAGATGCCTGTTCCCACGGTTTTAATCTGTAACAGCTGCCGGCTCCCTGGAGTTAGTTACAGTTTCACAGACTCCCTCTAGGGGGAAAACTTCTATTTGTTCTTGCAACAAAGTTTCCTTTTTAAAAATACTTTGTCCATATATATTCCTTTAAAATGCGAAAGGGAACAGTGGAATCCCTATGTTTCTCTTCTTTTAGCTATCTGTCAAAAACACTTGTCTTTGGTCAATGAACTTCAAACGTCAGTCCTGACACCCTGCTCCAGGATCAGGACGGAGGAAAGTTACTTTACTTTAAAGTCACTTTAAACAGTCCAAAAAGATCCCCCCCTTCTTCTGCTGTCAAAGGGGGGTTCCACAATTTTAAATGGTGAAATCCAATCTTTTAAAAATGATTTTCTGAGCTCTAGTTTAAATTGTCTTTGCTTTATTCTGTTTACAAAAGAACGGAAGGCTGACTTCCTGTTTAGATCTTCCCGTTCCGTACCAAATTAGAGTAGGTTTTTAAAATCCAATTCTTTCCTTCTCGCTAGTCCTTATTTGATGTCCAATTGTTCAAAATCTAAGTATTCACGGATGCTTATTTTAAAGTCCAAATTGTCCCAGGAAAAAGGCAGCACTCTCCGGCAACGGCTATGCGGCTTCGCTCCATGGAAATAGCAGTTGACTCACAGCACCACACCACTTCCCCCTCTTCACTTCGGAGCCCGTTAGTGGGTTCCTTAGCGGGTTGGGGGGCGCTAAAGGTGCCCGCCGAGTCCCATGGTCACAGGCTTCATCCGCCTGTGATTTTTAAAAGGGTCCCCGCTTCGCCGTAGCGGAGAAGACCCGTTTCCCGCGGAGCTAGTCCCTCCAGTTCAGAGGGAGTCCGCCATTGCCGGTGGCGCCACCCCGGAAGTCCTCAAATTTCAGTGGCACCCTGTGTGGCACTAAAATTCAACAACCCTCCTCCTCTCACACTCCATTCTAAATCAACACCCCCTGTGGCATCCTTGAGGCTCTGTACCCAGTATGACCGAACTTCTTGTGCTCCCCTAAATCCGCCTCTGTGTGGTGATTCTCTGCAGCTGCACCATGGCGAAGGAAATGCAGAAGGCCTGGGATCAGCACCAAAATATCAGAGGTGATTTGTTTTAGACAAATGAACAGTTGAACTAAACATGTAGGGAGAAATGGTGGCCAGGCCAGCTATCTCTACAGCAGTGTCCTTTAGCATCTTTAATATAAGCATGGAGCAGAATCGAGAAGGAGTTAGCTGCACTGGAATATATGTGACAAGCACGCCTAAGTACTCTGGATTGCATTCATGGGCATTACAGTGGTACCTCAGGTTAAGAACTTAATTTGTTCCGGAGGTCCATTCTTAACCTGAAACTGTTCTTAACCTGAGGTACCACTTTAGCTAATGGGGCCTCCCATTGCTGCCGCGCGATTTCTGTTCTCATCCTGAAGCAAAGTTCTTAACCTGAGGTACTATTTCTGGGTTAGCACCGTCTAACCTGAAGCGTCTGCAACCCGAGGTACCACTGTACTATTATAAGAACATAAGAGCCTACTGGATCAGGCCAGTGGCCTATCTAGTCCAGCATCCTCACAGTGGCCGAACCACAAGCAGGATTCTAGCACAAGAGGCAACATGCGTTTTCCAACAACTGGTATTCAGAAGCATTGCTGCCTCCAACTGTGGAGGCAGAGGGCAGCCATTATGGCTAGTTTATCAGGTGCAATCACTAAAGTAATAACTCACATTCAGAAATATTGAATGTGGATACAGTAGAAACGCAGGGGATGTGCTTCCAGGCTCACTATTTTTGAGTGGGATTCAATCCCATGCTGGCAAATTCGGGAGGCACAATTATATTTGATTGGGAGTTCTTGTACAACAAACCTACTGGAAAGTGTGGGATAACATTTGCTTTGACACATCATCGAACCTCACCAGAAATAAACCAGAATGAATGCCAACCTCATCTAATCTCCTTGCAATCAAATCAGGATGAGTGCTCAATAAACAGGTCATCTGCAGGTACCCCCAGAAAGAAATATAACACAACTATGCCTTCTCCTCAGTTTACCCTTGTCAAAAATGTCACCAGTATCAGAGATATCAGAAAAAATATCCTCTCTCCACCTAAGTGTATAAAAGAAACTCAAATATTAGGCCTTTTCAGATATAACGCTTAACCAATCCTTGATTCAAGTCCAGATTCTTATCGTCTCAGCAGAACTCAAATGACAAATTTATGCCTCTTTGTCTAATGGGTGTGAGAGGCTGCCAGACTTTTGCTAGCGAACCTTTGAGTTAGATACATTTGCAAACAATGTATTATATGGAGCAGAAGCTGAGACTAAGGCAGGCTTCTCTCTATAAATCTATATTGTTCCAGGAATGCAACACTTGATTTATACCAGGCAAAGTTCTCATCTAGTAAAGAAAGGGTTTGTTTCTGTAATCAAATGCAACATATGACACTTTAGCCTTACTTATTGTGCAATCTTTTCCCACTATCCTCTGATTATGCTTAATGCACACTTTTAACTTAAAGTGGAGGTTCAGGAACACAGGCATCGTTTCCTAGGTCTTTAAAATATCTATCCATATTTCTTTATTAGCAGCGTGGACTTATGCACCACACAAAACTAGACCAATGGAATAGGGATAAGCTTGAAAACCGCTGTGACATTATTCAATTTTCTGCAGCCATTCCATATACCAAGCTGCTCCTTATTTACACATGGGAAAATGCCTTTCTGTATCACAAATCAACCCAGAAAACCTCTTGCATTAGGCCAACTGAGGGACATGTGAAAGCACCTTTTGATAAAGAGCATACATTAGGAAGATAACCTGATATATAATAGACCTCTCCCGCAATTTGTTTGATCCATTGCTTTCCTGGAAAACAGCATTGAAAATTCGAGGCATGATGATGCCTGTTGCAAAAGAGGTCAAGCCACGTTGTGCATATATCCACTTTCTTGATTTTATGAGCCTCTTGAACACACTCCAATTTGTACATTAGGGAATAATAAATACATAGAATTTACAGCATATAGAACCTGTTACAAAACTCTTTACTAATTTACTTTTTTTTTAACCCTCTGAATGTTGCAGCTAAGGTTGCTCCTGGGTATTTTCTGTTAAAATTTGCGGTTGAGGGTGTTTAAATCTATCTTAGCACTGAAGACATGGAAGCACACTGAAGCACAGCCAAAATGAGTGTTTCTTTCTGTTTTGAAATTCAATGTTCTAAGAGTTTAGGCTAAATACTGCAAAGCAACATTGCATGGCAAGGCACTTTGCTAGTCAAACCCACCAACCATTGAGTGGGGAGAGGGGAAGATATCTGGCTGCTACTTTTCCATTCTAGGAGTACTGGTGGGTGTATTGTTGCCAGTACCAGCTATATGAAAGTGCATGGCTGATGGCTGGGATGTTTTCTTGACATGAGAGTGACATCAGAAAGGAGGCAGAAATCAAGAACAACCAGAGGTGAACTGCTCAGTGTGATGGGAAAAGAATAAAAGTAAAGCCCACCTTGGCTTAAAAGGTGCACACTGATAATTCTCACAAATGTTATGCATCTGACATTTGGGAAATATAAGAACTTGGGGAAATTCATTAAAATCCAATTTCATGTAGAGCAGAGATAAACAGCATAGGGCTCACACACCGTGTTTAGCTCGGCGAAGTTTTCCTGAGCCAGCCCACCCAAGCCAGCCATTCTGGGGAAAGTACAGGAAGCCTGCAACATACACACATTTAACTTGTGCGCATTCAGCTTCACGAGCTTGACAAAAAAAAGAAGACACATTAAAATTTAAAAGGGGGTGGGCATCCAGGAAAAAAGACTTTGTGATCCCTTGCATCATGACACCCAATGTGTTTTGACTATGTGTGATTTTGGCTTTAGGCAAGATCCCCATGGAATGTAACCCCCACGTTTGTTGTGGGCTGAAAAGCATTTCCAAGGGTATGGCTTTGGTTGGTCTAATATGTCCCCCTGCCAATATACTGTTAGTTACTTATTTATTCCTATTCAAGCAGACATCTGAGAAATGCCTTGTGCATGTAGCCAACCCGTGGTAGAGCAGCTGGCGCAGGTGCCCCCCTCCATCATGCACATTCCTCCATGCAGGCAAAACCCCAACTGAAAAGCCCAGACCTCACATCACATCATGTGATGTGATCAAGGCTAAAGAAATGTATTGATCTACTGCCACCAGAAGATTATCATCCCCTAGCGAGGCATGTGAGACAACCACAAACATCCAGAGATTTGTGTGTATCTGCCAGGTGAATTTTAAATATAGCCCAGTGGGTGATCTCAAGTAAATCATTGCAATGATTCTTCCTTAATATGTATTTCATTTATTCCCTTTCAAATGTAATGTTCTACAAATTGCATGAACTGAAGATAACAACTGTTTATAACATCTGCAGACATAGACTCAGGCCAGCCATCTATTGTTTCCCTACCTCCCAAATATTATCCATAACTTTGCTTTCTACTCTCTCAGCATTTCTGCTAAAGCACCGCCCTTAAATCATACCTATGAATCTCACCACAATGAAAGGAAGAACTGTCTGCACTCCAAAAATTATCATCAGAGCTTTGCTGAGAAAGTCTATCCAAAGTGTTACATGACCACACAGCTGTGATTCATGAACGCAGCCAGACTCTTAAATTAATTCTTAATGGTATTTTACTAAATTTGAAATGCAGTTCCATTACTACAGTCCATAACCTAAATCTTGCTATACAAAAAAGACCACAAGCCAAAAATAGTAACAACAGTGGGGCTGGAAGGGGGAAGCTGTGTCATGAAAACAATTTAATGTCAAACAAACTTAACCACCTAGGTTACAGATTACTTCAAGGATATATTGATTTTGCATGTGGATGTGAGAATGAAAATATTTGACACCCAAAATGGTAGATATACATATGAACAGGCTATGAACAGGAATTTTCAGTGAAGGTAGTGTTGTGTAGACCAGATATAGAGGACCTTTGGCCAACCAGATGTTACTGAACTACAATGTTCATCATCTCTGGCCATCGGACATGCTGGATAGAGTTGATGGACATTGTCATTCAGCAAAAACTAGAGGGCCAAACATTCTTCGCATCTGGTTTAGATTGAAATGTTCTTGTTGCACTCTATTTCTAAATACTGAGTAGAATTAGTGTTGAATACAACCTGAATTGTTTAATAATTCTCCCCCCTCCTTTTTCTGTATTTTAATAAACTGAAAAACTATTTACTGTTCAGTTTAACCCCCTGATATTTGCTATTGTAGGGGGTTAAGCTATAGTGAAAATTCCCATCTGCTACAACAACCTGGTATGGTAGGCTGATATTATTAATAGGTTATTACAGATTGCGGGGGCAATGAAGCAGAGATGAAAGTTATCTAAGGCCACAATGTTTTTTGTGGTTGAGGTAAGATTTAAAATGGGGAATTTCAACCTTACAGCTTTGTTCTCTTAACTCCACATGCCAAAATAGGTGTTTAGGTATATAAGTTAAGTTGTGTGTGTGGTTTTCTTTTAAAAGTTCAAACATTTGGATCATTCTCAGCAACCTTGTATTACATTACAGTGGTACCTCGGGTTAAGTACTTAATTCGTTCCGGAGGTCCATACTTAACCTGAAACTGTTCTTAACCTGAGGTACCACTTTAGCTAATGGGCCTCCCACAACCGCCACGCCGCCGGAGCACAATTTCTGTTCTCATCCTGAAGCAAAGTTCTTAACCTGAAGCACTATTTCAGGCTTAGCGGAGTCTGTAACCTGAAGCGTGTGTAACCTGAAGCATATGTAACCTGAGGTACCACTGTATGCCAATCTTTTAAAAGTTTACTGAAGAAATGAAAAATGTAAAACTATTTCTTCAGGCCCTCGTCTGGCTGTTAGAGCTAGAAGATGACAAATTAAAAACCCGTCACCAACACCAGCCAGAGAAAGTGTATTGTCAAACCTTACTTTGATGAGCAAAGGGCTTTAAAATGTGAAATACAACTCTCCTCTAAAACACAGGTCTCCATAATCTGGGGGGTGCCTTTTAAACCTCCAACCATGTCAGCCAGATGAGAGGTGCCAATATTTTTAAAAGCTTCTCCAGCATTTTAATACTGTCATAAGTTAGGACGGGGTTGGGTAGGCAGTGCGCCTGAGTCCCTCCTAATTCCTGGATTCAGAAAAGATTCGGTTGTTGAAATAGCAAGGCCAGGTTCTTGGTAATGGCCCACTAAGTATGGGTTGTTAAGGTAACAAAGGAAGTGGCTTTGTGCCACCAGACAAATGGGTGACTCCACTCACCTGGCTGGTTGTTAGAAGGGCAAAAGCCAGGGTTGAGGGGTGTGTGTGTGTGAGAGTGTGTGTGTGTGTGTGTGTGTGTGTGTGTGTGTGTGAGAGAGAGAGAGAGAGAGAGAGAGAGAGAGAGAGAGAGAGAGAGCTAGAAACAGGTAGCAGCCTGAAGCTTATGAGGGAAAGTCATGATTGATTTCGGCTGGAATCCAAGGCTGTGGCCATAGAGAATCATAGAATCATAGAATCATAGAATCATAGAGTTGGAAGAGACCACAAGGGCCATCGAGTCCAACCCCCTGCCAAGCAGGAAACACCATCAGAGCACTCCTGACATATGGTTGTCAAGCCTCTGCTTAAAGACCTCCAAAGAAGGAGACTCCACCACACTCCTTGGCAGCAAATTCCACTGTCGAACAGCTCTTACTGTCAGGAAGTTCTTCCTAATGTTTAGGCGGAATCTTTTTTCTTGTAGTTTGGATCCATTGCTCCGTGTCCGCTTCTTGGGGAAGGCCTTCTTGGGGTGTTAACACTGTGAGTCCCTCCATCACAGGCTCAGGTTGTGTATATGTGCAAATGAACAAGTGCTATTTTTATAGAAAAAGAGGTTGCAGAAGTCACCATGAACACCTCCCTTGTTCTCTTAGAAAGGCAATGGTGCCCACCTGAGAGGTGCTAGAACTGAGTTCCATCAAGTTCTGGCTGAAAATATTCCCTGAAATGAGCCATATATCATAAAGACACCACAGTCTCCACTCTCCCTCATTCCTTCCAAGGAAACCAAACACTGGGTAAGTGCCTGGAACCTATGGAATATCACATTGCTCAGAGATCGGAGGTTTGTGCAATAATATCTTCCCTTTCCATCCAACAGGCAGCTTATTGTCCCTTTTGCTTTTCAAATCTACAGAGTCTCCTGATGTCCTGACATTCTTAGAGAACTCTCCAGCTCCACACAAGTGAACACTCGGGATTGCTGAAGTTATTTACAGAGAGAAAGAGAGAGAGAGAGAGAGAGAGAGAGAGAATAGGAGAGTTAGAGCCTATAAAAAGATGTTAATTATGTGCTAAAGTCTGAATAATTAGTTGCAATAAGCCACAGACTGAGCTCTTTAATGACTGCCTGCTCATTTGAATTATATACAGGCTACTCATTAGAAAAAGGGAAAGTTTTAATGTGGGATGTTGTTGTCCATTATATCAGATTATTCACTTTTAAAATAAGTAATGTATGTGGAACATACTGGACACAATCAGTAAAAATTAATAACAATTAAGACACATAATTAATTTATTTGTAAAAATGTATATAGTGCTCAATCCAGGGCTTTTTTCATCCAGAACTCACTGGAACTCAGTTCTGGCACCTTGCAGGTGGGCCCTTTTGCCATTATAAGGGAACAAGGGACACATTCATGGTGAGTTTCAGTACCTCTTTTCCTAGAAAATAGCACTGGCTTGATCATATACTGTATAATATCTAAGGCAAATACATTGAACTCTGACTCCCTATGCCAACAGAAGCCCTCCTAGAGTCTAGCAGAATTGTCAGCAGCGAAACTGGATTTCACTTCAATGTTACTGTGCTGCATAACTCATTACAATTACACAATTAAACTGATAAAAAAAATCAGTTTGTTACTCAAACAAGCAGATTTTAAGCATATCACTCAGCAATCACAAAAGTAGTGATGAACAACCTACTGCAATTATGTTCTCCAGTCTCACTTCAGCATAATTGTTTCATGATAGGAAAACAGAAGTCTACATTTAAAAGACTGGCATCTAAAGGTATTATTTAAAAAATACCCCCTGAGAAATAAAATTGACAAGTCACAATTAGGATTCCTTCAAAGTACATTAGTTTTGTTTACTCCCCCCCCCTCCGCTTCTATACACAGTACAGCTACATTAGAAATATCATTTTAAAGTAATTGTGTGCTGTCTAATCACCTCATCTGTCATTGAATTTATTGGAAGATCAGTTAGAGCCAGCTACCTTAGACTTGTTATATCATAATTACGTTGTTGTTTAAGAAGAACCCACAGAAAATGAAAATGAAACCCACAAAATGAAAATCCAATTAACCTAAGACAAGAGCAGTGGAAACTTGGCAAACTCTTTGGTTAACACTTTCCTTCCTAGTATTTAACAATTACCTCTGACTCATATTACCTTAAAGCTGTATTGTGCATATGCTGTGGCACTTGTGAGATCAATGGAGAATGTGCACAAACCATGGTGATTCTGCACTAAAATATTATCTTAAAGACTTCAAAAGAAAACATGACAAAGGAGGTCAGCAACAGAGTGCACATTTGATGCAGCAAAGTCAACATTCCAAGAGAAAACATTACTAAAGGAAATCATATATAAAATGCACATTTAAAACAGCACAATTAACAAGAGAATAAAATATTATCATAAACACAGAACATATCTGCTGCTGGTACTGCCATTCTTGCCAATGGCAGCCAGCGGCTTCAGAAGCTCAAGCTTGATGAAATGGGTCTGCACTAAGAGACAGACAAGATGATCCTCAAACTCATGTCTGTCCATATTCTGTTAAACTGAGCAGTATTGCAAATTTCTTCAATGTAGTCAGTCACAGGAGTATTTTGTTTTCGTTATTTTCTTGAGAGAGATATTTTTGTAACTGCGCCCTAATTACAGCCATGCAAAGCAGCATTTTCTAAAAGTGCCGACAGCTGGAGTGAAGTTGTACACTTTACGGATTGTGAAGATGCAAACATGGTCATAAGATGATTGGTTGTCAGCTGATTTACACCATACCTTCTATACAGAGACATTTTGGTTGGTCAGTCTCGCTGGCAAGTACAGAGATGCAAGAACCCCAACAGAGTGTATAACCCAAACCTGGTGGATTGGAGTGCCTGTAAATGTCTTTCATTTTTACATCTTTATCAGGATTTGGTCACCCTGTTTTATTTACAAGTTGCCAGTCAGGAAGTCTTAATAATCCAACCTGGAGAAAGGTATGGCAGGTCAGCACTTGCCACCGGTGAGCACCCTTACAGAAGCCAAAAGTTCGTCCCGAGGTGGCATGTTTGTGGTGGATGCCACAAATCAAATGACCGGAAGGACAGTACTGGGAGGGCATACCTATTTATGGCCCTGAAGTAATGCTTCTGACCAGGAAACCCTTTAAAAAGAAAGACTAGATGGAAAGACAGCTATCACCCCCAGGAGACTGAACCAGCCAAGCCAAGAAGGGGAAAAGAAGCTGGACTGCATGCTGACTTCTTCAGAGCCTGAATGGCTTGGATTAAAGGCTTAGAGGGAATTCTTCTATCAGATCACAACTCCACCGATGAGAGAACAGAGCAGTCAATGGAGCAGGACTTAGCCTGGTGAGCATATAGCTAATGGTTCCCCTCACCCTACCAGACACAGCTATTTTGAAAGAGAGAGATGCGCAGATCACAGGGTACCTTGGGGTGAAATAAAGAGGTATCTTTTATAGCTAAAGAAACCTAAATGAGGCAGAATTCCCCATTCAGAGGCTTTTATGTAACTGGAGGTTTGGTCCATAAAATATTAACCCGATCAATGTTAAGTTACACCACTAACGGGGGGAAGAAATGATACGTTTGGCCAACATCAAACTTTAAAAGGCTTTTAAAACACTGTAGCATTCCCTTTAGCCACTATTTATAAAAAGAAAACATTGGGGGTGGGGGGAGATAAAAGAAAAGAAAGCAGCACGTGGTGGGAAAGTATCACTCAGGGTCAAAACGTATTTCAGACATTAAGGAACATTATGCTCTTGCTTTACTAGAGATAATGGGGGGAATGGCATACACTACAGTGGGAATGCTACTCTCATCGGATGTACATCAGGCAGTGGTCAGTTTCAGCAACATCTCCAAGTAGAGGAGATGAGCCAGAGGAACTCTGCTGTGTTGTCACTTTCTTTGAATAAAAGCTAATTACATTTTGTGTCTCAAGTTCTTTCCTGCCCCATGAATGATCTGTGCTTACCTGACAGCTCCTTGACACTGCCTCAGGTGGCAGAAGCCCTCAAGGGCTGAACGGGAGATGCCACACCCTGCTCTTCCCTGTTCATGTGTGACAGTTTGTGTTGAGTGTGTCTCTGTAGTTGTGTGGGTGTGGATGATAAAGGTGTGTGGGTGTGTCTCTGTGTGTATACTTTAGCTGGCCTGCCCTCTGCCCCAACATACCCAATGGGCACCAGCCAGCTACTTAACCTCATTGAGATCATTCCCTATTCAGGTTTTCTCCCCACCAAACTGAAAAGAGAACGAATTATTTCCCTGCATTCCACACAAGTTAACACACAATTCAAAAGCAGCAGACAAATGGAACAGCTCTTCTGTTGAACTGTTCCCAAATGGCACCCAGGGATAGCAATTTTGAGAAAAGCATTTTGTGGTATTAAACTTCCATATTTAGCATCTCTATCTTTTCTTTTCTTTTTTTTCCTATTAATGCATCCTTCAGCGCTCTACAATGAAAGTATGCCCTCTAGTATAGAAAGCTATATGCAAAGCACACAATAGTCACTAGCCAGCAAAATGGGGATGAAATAAATGTGTAGGTTTGCTATCAATTTTAATGGGAGCCTGTAAGTCCTTTCTTAAAATAATTTATTGGGCAAAGGTATTTTGTGATTAAAAGGGGATTTTCCTTGGATTCAGTGGTGGGTAACATATTTTTAAATATTTGAACGATGCTGACAATGCAACAAAACTGAATGTCATTATGAGCCAAACTGCACATGACAATCCAAATGGGTTGATGGGCAAGAGGTTGGATTGAACTGAGGCATCTCTCTGCCCTCTTTTACTAAAGCCTACTATCAGTGCAATCTGGGATTGCCTATCCTCCCTGCCAGCAAACAAATGTATGGACAGTCAGGGCTGTGTTGTCGTGGATTCTCTTGGATCCCAAACTGCTCTCACAGCTGGTGCTAGCCAGCATAGGGTCTGATTCAGAAATTAGGTAAACCCTGGATAGGATTGTCCTTCCCTTGAAGGAGCAGATAAATAATCTGGGAGTGCTCTTAAACATTGCCACTTGAGACTCAATTACTATTGGTGGCCTGGAGTGTTTTTGGCCAGCTTTAGTTGGCCATCCAGCTATGACCATTCCTGGGCAGGAATAGCATGGCTGCAGTAGTCCATATACTGGTAACCTGATTGGATTATAGCAGTGCACTCTCCTTGGGGTTGCTGTTGAAAATTTCACGGAAGCTGCAATTTTGGGGATTGAATAACCATACCCAATGAGTGCTCACTAATAGTTCTTGCCATCATCCTGGGAAAAGGTGACAAGTGGACTGTAGCAGAGTTCTGTCCTGGGCCCATTGTTGATCAGTATCTTTATAAACTACTTGGATGAAGGAACTGAGGGCAAGCTCATCAATTTTTAAGGTAACGCAGAAGGGGTAACTAATGCCGCAGAAGACAGAGCTGGGATTCAAGATGACCTTAATAGATTGGAGAACTGGGCCAAAACTAACAAAATGAATTTCAATAAGGACAAATGTAAGGTTCTACACTTAGGCAGGAAGAACCAGCTGCACAAATATAAGACAGTGGATACCTGACTTGCCAGTAGTACATCTAGACTGTATCAACAGAAGTATAGTGTCCTGATCAAGGGAAGTCATAGTCCCACTATATTTTGCCTTGTTCAGAGGACACCTGGAGTACTGTGTCCAGTTCTGGGCACCACAGTTTAAGAAGGATATTGACAACTTGGCGCGCTGGGCAGAGGAGAGTGACCAAGATAATCAATGGGCTGGAAACCAAGCTTTATGAGAAATGGTTGAGGGAGTTGGGTTTGCTTAGCCTGGAAAAGAGAAGACTGAGAGATGTGATAGCCATCTTCAAATATCTAAAGGGCTATCACATGGTAGATGGAGCAAGCTTGTTTTCTCCTGCTCTGGAGGGTAGAAGCCAAACCAACAGCTTCAAGTTACAAGAAAGTAGATAACCCTTGCGGTCCCTTCCAGCTCTATAATACTATGATTCTATTATTCTTTAATGCTTCTATTATTTCTTATTGTGTTTTCTTGTATTAACATTTGAATTCCATGTAATTAAAAAAAACCTTTACGATTACCAAACAACAGGCAGATAAACCATTAAGTCCATCAAAACACTCAACAATTTTCAAGTGGTTGGAGGGGGAGAGACTTTGGCAATCTCTGATCTAGAGGGCACCAAGTTACAGAAAGCTCCTCTAGTATGTTACCTGAAGAGGAGTGGACTGCGAGCTTTACAGGTTAACACTCTCTCTCTCTCTCTCTCTCTCTCTCTCTCTCTCTCACTCACTCTCTCTCACACACACAATAACAAGTTTACTCCAGGGTCATTACAACATGTGGCTGTTGAACTGTAATTACAAAGGAAGTGGGTTGGCCAGCCATGCTAACCAAAAGACAAAGGTGGATCTGTGGGAGCATGACTGGTTTGGTCGTACCAGGCATGGAGCTTTGGGGGCTCCACAGCAGGCACCGCAACTATGACATCCAACAGGAGGCAAGAGGGTGATGGATTTTGGCGTCGCACAGGGCACCACTGAAATTTGAGGTGCCGGGGTCTGCAACAGAAAAAGATTTGTTGATGAAGCTTTATATGATGTTTCCAAATTTGGTGCAACAAATGCTCTTTGGTTCTGTTTTCAGTGCTGAATTAAATCTTGTGGAGGCCCTTAGGCAGTCAAAATCTAGGGGGGGGGGGCTCATGTGTGCGCTCTAGTCAGATAACATTGAACTAAGAAAACTTGATTGTAATTTTCTTTCAAGATCAAATCAATATTGTCACAGGGCCCCTAAAAGGTGTAAGGCCCATAGGCCCGTGCCTATTCTGCCTATCTGGTAATCCAGCACTGCATGTTTTGTGAGCAAACATTGTAAGTTCCTACACATTAAGTACAAATAAATATATTTATTAACTCTGATTTCCAGAACTTTCTCAGAACTGTTGCTTCTAATCTCCCTGAGAAACAGAGAAGAAAGGCCTGCCCACCAAATGCAAACATGTTTCCAAATTCATGCAAATTATGCCATTTATATGTAAATAATATATGTAAACTGAGTCCATCCAGCTCATATATTTATGCAGAATAAATCACCCACTCCTTTTTTGGATGAATGATAGTATATCTAAAATAAGTATGAATTCCCTCCTATCTGAATTTTTAAAATCCCATTACTAGTGGCTGAAAGATGTCATCCATCACCCTCATGATGATAAATATCTAAACATCCTTTTACTCTTCCCTTAACTTTTGGGTGGTCAGTGCATTCTCTAGCAAACTCACCATCAAATATAAGGACTTCATTATCCTTTTCCCTAAAAACAAATTTCCAAACTGTCAAATATGGTTGAACAAGGGTGATTTCATTTTCTGATACTTTTAGTTATAATAGTTATTCCTTCATTATGATAATCATTACAAATGAGTAGGTGGTCAGTAGTTTCTAGCTGTCATATCAATTATACAGCTTTCTCTGTTGTCTCCTATTGTGTCCAAGCTTACCTTTTATTTTATGCCCAATAATGAGCTAAACCTAAGCTAAACATTTTTATTTATTTAATGAATATAGGCAATACATGTGCCATTCAAACTCTAAATGATTATATACGAACATTATTAAGCATATTGTTTAGTGCAATACATCCTATTATATAAACTATTCAATGTTCCTATGATGATACAAGACCTTTAAGATTATATTTCATTTTCTCTTTAAAATGTAAATGTAAATCTATTATCTATTAGAGGTAAATCCATTACAGATAGGAATTAGCTCTAAAATCTTATATCAAATATTTAAATAATTGTGTTTGCTTATAAAAAATGGAAATAAATTTAGATTAATTTCCTTTATAGCAATGAACAGTCTAGCCTTAAATCTGTTATACCTAGTTCCTAGATAAATAGATGTATTCCATTCAATCATTTCCTCCCTTATCATTTTATATGAGCTTATCATCCCAGTTAACTTTGTCAGCTAAGCATTTATAACCACAGTATAATAATCATATACCTTTCACGAATGCCACTCTCAAATAAAAATAAAATAAAACGTATAATAAAATGTTTCCCTTGTGGTTAATTACAGCCTTCCTTAAATGTTTCTTTTTTGGTTGATTGGTTTAGTTTAATTTTTTTAAGAAACTTGTGGAAACATGCTATCAGCTGCCCTTGTGAATTTATTCCTGGGAGGTAGTTTATTTCAGAACATCTTTCAATCTAAACTGAAAGCGTAAACAAGACTGGAACACCTTTTCAGAATATTTTTCTAATATGGTTAAAGGCATTCATTTGATTTACAAAAAGGTAATTGACTCATAAACTGCAAATTGTAGTTTTGAAACAACCAGCTTTTAATTGGAGTTGTCCATTCTAGATGGATACTTATTAGCGATATCAGAATATAGGATGATCCATTGAACTGCTCTGCTTAAGGCAACCACTGATCCTCTGCTTGTGGCAGCTGCTGACCAATGGAGAACTTCAAACAATCAGAAAAGGGAAAAGGAAAGCCTGGGGGCATGGGTTGCAATTGAAAAGCTGAGCTCTCCCCACCAAAATGAGTTATCATTAAAGATGCTTGAGGAATTCAATCTTTGCAAATTCCAGTACAAATTGACCTGATCTGTATCTCTTTGACTAGTGTGGATACTGGAACTTGGTGATCTAGCAGCCTTCACATTTCCCAACTGTTCCGGAGCAGTTATTGACAAAAAAGTATATCAAAACACATTTGAAAATGCCTATTTTGAGAGGAAATGTGTACTTTGGGGAGAAACAGATGAAATCCATGAGAAATATATTTTGCAGCACTGCCAATAAAATAAGTGGCATCTCCAGCCTCATTTATGTTGTCCTTAAAAGTGAGAGAAGCATCATGACCATGTCACACTCAGCTCCTGATAAACTGTGTCCAGGACAGGGCAAAACAAAGGCTGAGAACCAGGAAGCAAGATGAATTTGTTCATGGCCAACAAGAAATGACAAAGGCATAGCCTCCCTGGTACCCAGAGCTGCCTGATCTGTGTAGCGGGCGGGGTCAGGATATACTAGTGGACCCTCTCTGGTCTGTTAGTGCAAGGAGGTTTCCAGGCTTTTGTTGCTGGTCTTCCTGCTGTTCCAACCTTTGGCCAGATCTGGCTTTGCACAGACCTACAATTCCCAGCACCCAACTGCCATTCCCATTATTCTTTGAGGAAAGCCATGTGCTTTAAATTTGCCTTCAGGGTATGGTGTGTATGCAGACAGTATCTCTTACAGACATTCTGTGGGTTGCCACTGAAGGCTCAAAGTGCTTGTGACATAAAGGTAATCTCTACCCAGGAACAGCAAACACAAGAAGATGTTGGAAGTCTTAATTCTCTTTACAACTAGTAGCACCTTCCTTAGGATGTAACCACATCCTTTGTCAAACATCTAGGATGAGTACATCCCTAGAGTAGGTGAGTTGCTTAAAATTATCCCCATCCCCTAAATAAATTCCATATATGTTTAGGTCAATTACTTTTTTAATCAAATATTTTCAGACTTTCACCAATGGTGGCATTCTGTGGTATTTACCTTTGTTTCTAATGATTGAATTAAAGGCCAGACAGCTAATCAATCAAAGGATGTAGACATCCTTGTTTTCTAAATCATTTCATATCAGTTTGAGAAGCATTTCTATGCCAACAACCTTCCAAGTTAAAATAATATTGAATGAAACTGATAATTAGGATCTTATTTCAACATTGGTTGTGGTTGCTTTTTTATTTTTTCAAAAAGCTTGTCTTCTGGTTGCAATCTTTAAACAAAGAGGAAATAGAACAATTGACCACCACAAAAATTGTCTAACCTATAAAGAGAAGGGCGGCTACTACATAACCTGGCTCGTAACAGAAGAGTGTAAATCAACAGTGAGGCAGAGCACAAAGGCGATCTGCTGATCAGAAGAATAAAACACTGCGGTAGAAAGATGTGCTCTCTGGCTGACTACAGTAGATAGATGGGAGAGAACATGAAGAAAAACCATTATAATGGAAGGATAAATCAGTAGGGAAAAGATCAGCAGCAAAAAAGGGGGCTACAATAAAGATGACATGAAAATCAAAGGACAGAGCAGTAAACAAATGTAAAATACATCCACAAAGGACAGAAACAAACAACGTACTGTCCTAATAAATGCAAAAAAAATCCTGTCATACCGCAAAATACGAACAAGTACAAGTTAAGGGGTGCAGAAGTATTCATGTGAGAAGAAATAATTACAAAAGACAAGGAAGGCTCACCAAAACTGGACACCATGGAACAAGAGGGAGAGAACAAAAGATTTGCATAAAATATTTGCAGAGCATAAAATAGAAGTGGATTCCTTTCTGCAATTCAACAACTTTTAAAGTCCCATTTGTAAGAGAGTAACAACCAATTGTATTGGGAGTTGCTATAAATTGGGAGTTGCTATAAAATTATGGACATTGGGATGCAGAAAGGGGGGGTATGGGGAAGTCCCAGAAAAGAGGTTTATGAAAATATGTTATGAAATTATACGTGTATGTTTGTCTTTTTAAGTGTTTGTTTGTTTTTTAAAATTTTGTAAAACTAATAAAAATTTATAAAAAAAAAAAAAGAGAGTAACAACCAATTGTGTCCACAGCTGGTTAACATACAATACCAACTTCCTGTCACTGCAGAGCCAGTATGATGTAGATCAGGGATGAGGAACCTTTGGCCCTCCAAATGTTGCTGGACTACAACTTCAATCATCCCTGAACACTGGTCGTGCTGCTTTGGGTTGCTGGAAGTGGAAGTCCAGCAACATCTGGAGAGCCAGAGGTTCCTCATCCTTGATGTAGACAAAGGCTTCAACCCAGAGAAAATTGACTAAGTCCCATTGACATCAGTAGAACAAGTTGCTTGTGCTTGATATAAGCCTCATGATCAAGCCCAGCCCTACCAATAAAGTGAGGTGATTGCCTCAAGCAGCAGGTGCTGGGTGGCAGGCAGCAGTGACCTGCTGGACATTCTTCCTGAGTTCGCCAGGCATTCTTCTATTGGAGGATAGAACTGTGTATGTCACGCAACCTGTCTTGTACCACCTGCTTCCCTTAGAGGTGGCAGAGCACTTCTCCAAGTGGGATTGTGGAGGTGGAGCTCTTGTCTTTTGCCTCAGGCAGAAAAATATTTTGAGCCAGCTCTGGCCACAAATGGACTTAAGCATGATATTATCTAGAGTGTTCAGATTGTTATTTGGGTTCAAATTGATGCTCCACTCAGAAAGGATACCTTGCCACTATAGAGACAGTGCAAATTTGAAAGTTAATTCTGAAAGTCAGAAATTAGAGTAATTCTAAAAGAGTGGAGCATATTACACCTGCAGAAGGTTTCAACACTTCTTGTTATAAGACGTGCCTCATTGTTGAAGATACATAAACAAATTATTCAAAAATATTTTTTCTGAACCCATCTAACAATGAAGACATGTTAATTTGCCTGCAAAACTAGCCTGCCTTATTTCAGAAGAAATAATATTGCTTGAATCTCACAGGACTTCTGTTGATTCGCACTAACCTGGCAAATCTAATTAGTTTTGCCATGAGCATTTGTTAAGCAGATGCCTGATTTGAGTGTGTTTTTAGCTTAATGAACCTGTTCCAACCAGACAAGAAACTGCTCTGATGAAACCTCTGCCATTATCAAAGCTAGGACTCCAAGTGATCCATCCAAATTAGCAACTTTGTATTTAAGAGATCTAAGCATTTCCACAGAACTGTTGAAACAGTTTGTTCTAAGATGTAAAGGTACCATAGTTCTGAAATGAAGGCAAAGCTTGGGACGTCTGGGACAAATAATGGAACTGGTTTCAATAGCCTGTTCACACCACTGTACTTTGAGGACTTTTAAATGCAGGCAGACAGATATGTCCCAGTTCAATTGCTCACCGTCTTTCCCATCACGATGCCACATTAGACATAGAAATAATGTCTGGACATACAAATACTGGGCTGAATGACCGCTAACAAACTCAAATTGAATCCTGGGAAGACAGAGGTTTTGTGGGTATAGTTCCTGTATCTCAGAATTGGATGGGGTTGCATGGAATGAGTGCATAGATTACAGATGCTTTAGGGTGCATTCAAATGTGGGGAATATTGCATTGGTTTTCTTTATTATAATGTCTGAGCTTCTGTTCCATTTCATAATGATGCTTTCATACTGCAGCACCTGTTCCATTGTATAACTGTGGCTTTTTGACTGGTACGCTGACATGTTGAGCTGAATTTCATTCACAATAGGCGTGCTCTACACTACCAAGACCTAGTTCAATGTTTTAGCTGTGACTCGTGAGAGGGCCTTCACAGTGGTGGTTCTGCAGTTGTGGAATGCCTCTCCTCTTAAAATACTGCTGGCACCTAAATTGGTTGAATTTTGGCTCCAGTTAAAAACTTACCTCTTCACTCAGACTTCTAATTGTGTAGAGTTGTGTGTGTGTGTGTTAGGTCCCTGATACATGGAGAAAGCATGTACGATTTCATTATTTAGATACTCTGACCCGTGAACAAAAGAAAAATCCTGCTGGATCAGCCCAAAGAGCCTTCTAGTCCAACATTACGTTTTCACTGTGGCCAACCAAATGCCTATGGGGAGACTTCTCAAAGGACCTGATCATAGCAGCACACTCTCCACTTGCGATTCCCAGCCACTTGTACAGTGGTGCCCCGCAAGACGAATGCCTCGCAAGACGGAAAACCCGCTAGACGAAAGGGTTTTCCGTTTTTGAGCTGCTTCGCAAGACGATTTTCCCCATGGGCTTGCTTTGCAAGACGAAAACGTCTTGCGAGTGTTCCGATTTTTTTTTGCTCCCCCCCCTTTTTCTAAGCCGCTAATAGCCTTTTAGCCGCTAATCCGCTAAGCCTTTAATAGCCGCTAAGCCTTTAATAGCCGCTAAACCGCTAATAGTGCTAATCCGCTAAGCCACTAATAGGGTTGCTTCGCAAGACGAAAAAACTGCTAGACGAAGAGACTCGCGGAACGGATTAATTTCGTCTTGCGAGGCACCACTGTATATTGATAGAGTAGTGAGAATATGCCCACCATGTCAAGTAGCTACTAAAAGCCTTTACTTTCCATGAGCTGACCAATCCTATTTTAAAGCCATTCAAGTTGGTGGCCATCACTATGTCAGACCAGATTCCATAGATTTGCTGCTATGTGCTGTATGAATAAAGGACTTTCTTTTGTCTTTCCGGAATCTTCCAACATTCAGCTTTACTGGGTGGCCCTAGGTTGTATAATTCTGAGACAGATTTTTTCCACCCTGTGCATAATTTTGTATTTCTCTTTCATATCCCACCTAATAATAATAATAATAATAACAATAATAATAATTTATTTATACCCCACCCATCTAACTGGGTTTCCCCAACCACTCTGGGCAGCTCCCAACAGAATATTAAAAATATGATAAAACATCAAACACTAAAAACCTCCCTCAACAGGGCTGCCTTCAGATGTCTTCTAAAAGTCAGGTCGTTGTTTATTTCCTTGACATCTTATGGGAGGGCATTCCACAGGGCTGGCACCACTACAGAGAAGGCCCTCTGCCTGGTTCCCTGTAACCTCACTTCTCACAGTGAGCGAACCACCAGAAGGCCCTTGAAACTGGACCTCAGTGTCCGGGCAGAATGATGGGGGTGGAGACCTCACTCCTCTTTATTTTCTAAACAGCCCCAGATGTTGCAACCTTTCTTCAAAGGGCAGATGTCCCAACCCCATGATAATTTTCCAGCTCTGTGATATCCTTTTTGTGATTAAGTGACCAGAACTATACACAGAATTCCAAGTGTGCTCTCTACACAGATTTGTATTACAATATTAGGATATTGGCAGTTTTATTTTCAGTATATTTTGTAATAATCCCTAAAATGGAATTCATCTTTTTCATAGTTGCTGTACACTGGGTAAACATCTTCATTGAACTACCCCCTACTACCTACCCCAAGGTCTCATTTCTGGTCATTTACCACCAGTTCAGACCCCATGAATGCATACAGAAACCTTGGGTTTGTTTTGTCCCAATGTGTACACGTGCTTACATTGAACTACATTTTCCATTTTACTGCCTGTACACTCAGTTTGGAGTGATCCTTTTGGGGGATTATTTATTATTATTATTATTATTATTATTATTATTATTATTATTATTATTATTATTATTATTTTGCTTTAACCATCTTGAAAACTTTGGTATCGTTAAGAAACTTGGCTACCTTGCTCCTCTCCCTTAACTCTGGAGTGGTTATGAACAAGTTACAAAGCACAAGTCCCAATACTGATTCTTAAGGGACTCCATCTCCCACATCTCTCCATTGAGAGATTTGTCCCTCTCTCTAATTCCTGTTCCTTAATCAGTACCTGGTCATAAGAAGACATCTCCTCTTATTCCATGAGTTCTTCAACGATCAAGAATAGCACCTTGAATTGAACAGTGGTGAAAAATGGTCCACAAATGTTAGAAATGGGCCATATTCCAAAAGTCACATGCAGTTGAACTAAAGTCTAATATTTCTAGGTCTTATTGGTTTTAAAGGGAGAGAGTGGTTAATTCTCACATTGAAATCAATGGGGCTTAGCAGTGCTTAATTTTGGCTGGCTCGAGCCCATAGTTATAAGTGAATGCTAAACTGACAAGGAGGCTGTTCTGTATCTGATGCCATCCTACCTTTCTAATGCATACTCAAACGAAGAAGTGAAGAATATTTGAATCCAATTTTTAATGATGCAAAGCTAGGAAGGATGATAGGATCTATGAAAACCAAAAATTTCATCAAAGTGACCTTGATAAATTAGAGTAATCATCTGAGAACTATAAAGTGGACAAGTGCAAGAGATCACATCCAGCAAATGCATACAATAAAATGGGGAAATAGGCCTGTCAAGGAGTTAGAAGCTGCAATGAATCACAAGCTGAACTTTAGAGAGGGGCATGGTGCAGCAGAAAGGAAGGCCAATGACATCTCAGAGTGAGTTGGCCAAAAGGAAATTTTAAAAACTCAGCACTGGACTGGCCTTGATTCCGATCACCTTTTTAAGGTGAAAGGGGTGTTCAGAAAAAGGCAACAAGGAAAGGGCCACCGTCCAGAGATTGTGCAATCCTATGCACAATCAACTGCTAGTAAGCTTCATTGTACACAGTATGATGCACTTCTGAGCAAACCTGGATTGCACTACACAACACATACCTAAAGCATGCCCAGTGTGATTTCTGGGACTTAAGAGTACTAATTTTGACTTGCTCATACTCAACATATGCAAAGAGGAAGGGAAATTATGAGTCAGTATCACATTTCCTGAAACATAATCTTGGATCTGAACCTCTGTACCTGATGCCAATTCAAATATATCAGTAAAACAATGGTGTTACAAAGATTCTGAATTTAATATGACTAGGAGAAGAAGAGTTTGGATTTGATATCCCACTTTATCACTACCCGAAGGAGTCTCAAAGTGGCTAACATTCTCCTTTCCCTTCCTCCCCCACAACAAACACTCTGTGAGGTGAGTGGGGCTGAGAGACTTCACAGAAGTGTGACTGGCCCAAGGTCACCCAGCAGCTGCCTGTGGAGGAGCAGAGACGCGAACCCGGTTCACCAGATTACGAGTCCACCGCTCTTAACCACTTCACCATACTGTAGGGAAATGTTTTAACTATTTTACTTCTCTGAGCTGTCATTGGGATATGGACATCCAAGGAATAAACAGCATCTTCGGTAAGTATAAAAGCCGCTTCACGGATCATAGATCATCTTTCTAATAATAGGTGTAAATTGCAGTCCCCATGGGGAAAGGAATACAGAGTGCACAGCCAGGCAAGTGACCATCTTGTTGCCAGTAGTGTCAGGGAAGTGAGATGGGGTAAAAAGCAATGAGAATAGCCACAACAATCTAATGAGAACTAAGGTTCAGAAGGGAATGTGCTGCTCCAGAGAAATACTATCTGTCATGGGATACAGAAGCCTGTGGCATTTGTACAGAGCCCCTGGTCGTTTCATGGACTATTGACCTGTACACCACTGCTTTATTCTTCTGCTGCCACCAACTAGGTTCCTTCTGGTGAAATACTGGGTCTCAGTCATGTTGTAAAGTCAACAACGAAGATTAAAGTTCATTGAAGAACAAACAAGTTTTAAATATGTTCAGAATGGTTTCTCAGATGCACACCCTTAACTAGATGTGACACTATCTCACACTGTCACACTCTTCTCTCTCAGTTCTATTCCTGTCTCTCACTCTAACTGTCACAACCACTATGTTCGACCTTTTTCTGCCTCTGTCTGACCCTCACTCCTCTATCTCCCAATGGTAAACGCCTGGGCTGAGCCTCAAAACCAGGTGAGCTCCGCCTCTGAGCTTTCTCATTGGTCAATGTACATTAACCATTTCCATCCCCCTGTACAAACATAATCACAAGGAATGGGCAAACACCACATCGCCTAATGTAACTATGCATTTTATTATTTTATGCAAGCTCTCCTTGAGGATTGCTCTGGATTCAGTGGTGGAATACAAATCCGAACTCCAAGTCATCTGAAGGCAATCCTGCATAGGGAATATTTTTTAATGTTTAATGTTTTATTATGTTTTTATATATGTTGGAAGCTTCCCAGAGTGGCTGGGACAACCCAGTAAGATGTGTGGGGTATAAATAGTAAATCATCATTATGGAATGGGACATCCCTGTTTTCATTGGAGAAATGTTGGAGGGCATGCAGACAGACATACAAACAATTACTACAGAAAACAAATGATGGGGTGTATATGCTTCTGGACTGTATCAATTCAGACTGGAGGTGATTTGAATTTTTTTATTTTAAAAAAATTCTCTTCCAAGCAACAACAAGTCTGAACCTAGAAAAGTTACAAGTTGGAACAGCAACTTCTCAAGCCTGGGAAGTGGACACATAACATCCTCTTCCCAAGGCTTCAGAAAGCAGCCTTCACCAATCTGCCTTGCAGTTAAGTGGTGCTGGTCACTCTGAGTAACAGGAGCACAATAGAGGACCACACTGCTGACCTGGCAATTCATGTCCCGCCACCAACTCAAGCAGGTTGCCTCAAAAAAGCTCTCTCCCCTTGCTCTGCATTTCTAAGTGCCCCCCCCCACTGCTAAAAACTGGATGGAAACACGAAACAATGAAAAAGGAGAAGAAGAATCAATAATCAAACTACAATAGGAGAGGCCAGCAAGAGGAAGCTTGCTCAGGGGAGGGGAAACAGGTCCTTGTCTGATGGATGGCCTCATGTGTTATTGAGATTCCAATTCTAATTCTTCTCAAAAGGTTGCAAATATATCAGGCATTCTTTTAAATATCATTTTGAATATATATTTTTTCCAAGGCAACAAAGGAAGACACAAAGACAATCATCTCAAGGGAGAGGCGGGGAGCAAAAGAGAGAGCAGCCTAAAATAACTGAGCAATAAATAAACAACACTGAATGGTCTGGTCTGTCTCTTTTAACAAAATGTATCCCTATCCAACCTCCAGCATGAAAAACACAATTCATGGGTAAATAAGTTGCAAAGAATGCTGAGTCACAGGAGACTCAAAATGCAGGAAAGAAGTCGTTGTTTAATTGCTTAATTAATTTTGGCCGTTTCCTTTTACTTTCTCATTTCTGAATAGAAGACAACTGCCTGCATTAGTAAGATGAACAGCATGACTCAGATATTAACTTGTGTTTTTCATGTGGTAGTGCTTGGGCATTTAACACTCTCATTTTTCCCCCTTTGGCTTTCACCTCTTGGTGCCCTAGATGTTAAATGGAGATGATCCCTGGCATACACTATAACCTGATCAACTAAAACTGCCCATCTGTAAAATTCCTTTCTCCATCTGTAATTCCACAGCACTAAAGGCTTTATGTAATGGCTTGTCCAAGCTATAAACACTTTTGAATGACCAAGAAATCCACATTCATTCAGCATGATCCTTTCTTCGTGAACTGGAAGGTTATTGCTGGTGCTGACATTTTAGTATATGTGACAGATATTGGTCTCCTGTGGAAAAAGCTGCATTCAAATGATGGTGCACTTTATTCCTTCTTCTAAAGATTCTTCCCCATTCTCACTGGATGTATGTCATAAAGAACAGATGCATCCTGGAATATTTAAGAGCTAAACAGGAGACACTCTTATAACACCCATATTTTCACACCAATGGTGCACACCCCATCCCACAATGTCTGTCAATAGTCTAAGCTGCACTGGCTTCTGAAGTAATATCTGTTAATATGTTGACCATGACAGGGGTGCTCCTGGTGTGTTGTTTTTTTAAAGTACAGCTCAAAATGGATCTAGATGTACTCATAGAATAATGACAACTTGAAATATCCATGACTATTATCTCCAATGGTACACAATCATGTTCTCATTTAGTTATCTTAGAGGCATATCTGAGGAGTATTTCAAAACAATGGTTCTAATTCTTAATTATTGCTGCATACCCTCCAATATTTCTCCGATGAAAATAGGGATGTCCCATTCCATAATGCTAATTTTGCTATTTATATACCACACATCTTGCTGGGTTGCCCCAGCCACTTTTGGCAGTTTCCAAACTTCCCTATACAGGTTTGCCTTCAGACAGCTCGGGGGCTGGATAACTCCATACCCTCCAACATTTCTCCAATGAAAATAAGGACATCCTAAGGAAAAGTAGGACATTCTAGAATCAACTCAGAAACCAGGACAGCTTCTCTAAATCAGGGACGTCCCTGGAAAATGGGGACACTTGGAGGGTCTGTAGCTGCATTTTGGTTCACTTATTGTTTCAGAAACTGCAGGTTTGGTAATTTGTCTTTAAATGTGAACTAACTGAATTTCTCCCTCATCTCATCGTACATGAATTCCCATCATGTTCCTAAAGAGCCTTTGCCAAACTGGTGTTTTGGACTACCACTGCCATTGGCTAATGAGAGTTGTAGTCAAAAACCTCTAGAAGCAAGAGATTAGCAAACAATGTTCTAAACTGTGGCAAGGAATACAGGAGGCAGGACAGCTGTATACTTTACGTAAGGAAACTCTCAGATAACTTCACTTTTTCAGTGGCTCCAATTTGTTTAAGGCACCATTTTGTAGCAGATGCAATGTAATGGTGATTCTAGCTCTGAGCTGATTGGTTTATGTAAATGAGAACAGCATTCTTATTTGAAATAATTTTGCTATTAAGAAATCCACTTTTCTTGAGAGACCAGAGAAACCTGTCATTTAGATCTATAACAGATATACATGCACAGGTACTGTATTAGTTAATAATGATTCACCACATCAATCTCTAGCACACCAAATTTTGCTAAATACAAATTCAAGGGTGTATGTATTCAGATAGTCTGCTATTGAGACACCATGCATTTATGTCTGAAGCACATTTAAATAGAAATTGCTGTGCTAATGTCAACTTCCACCCATGTCATTCATAATCCATTAAGTATATTATTGCACAAATTGTGTGAGAAAGCAATTTACAGCATTCATTTATAGCATCAAGAAGAGATGGAGAAACCATACTGTACATTTATTGCTTTGTAGTTTATGCAGTGGTTTACAGTTGTAATGGGAATCAAGGCTTTCATGCTTTATTATAAGATGGGATTATGCAAGCATTATCATGTGAATAAGATACAATAAGTTTATTTTTTTTAACCAAAGTTATACAGGAAATAATATTTTTGCACCTACTCATATAGAAGCCTGCTGTCTGTTTCTTTTTCTCGTTCTGTTCCATTCATGAAAAGAAACTGGAATCCTGAAAACCACAGAAAAGGTAAAGGTACCCCTGCCAGTACGGGCCAGTCGTGTCCGACTCTAGGGTTGTGTGCCCATCTCACTCAAGAGGCCGGGGGCCAGCGCTGTCCGGAGACACTTCCGGGTCATGTGGCCAGCGTGACAAAGCTGCTCTGGCGAGCCAGCACCAGAGCAGCACACGGAAACGCCGTTTACCTTCCCGCTATAAAGCGGTACCTATTTATCTACTTGCACCTAGGGGTGCTTTCAAACTGCTAGGTGGGCAGGAGCTGGGACCGAAAGACGGGAGCTCACCCCGCCGCGGGGATTCGAACCGCCGACCATTCGATCGGCAAGTCCTAGGCGCTGAGGTTTTACCCACAGCGCCACCCGCGTTAAACTTTAGCAATCACCCAGTTTGCCGGCATTTCAGTAATTAGTTATAGGATTCTAATGACTGCAAGATGGGATCAAGTTGTGATCTAACTTTCTTTTTAGCACAGGTTAAATACACCCACAGACACGTATCTTATAAGCTTTCACAGAAAGTAAGAGATGGGTAGGAGACTCTGCTTAACAAACAGTCACAGAGTTAAGTGAACTCCCAGTTTTATGAAATAAATGAAACAGTATTTCAAAATGAAGTGCACACATTTCTTATACTTAATTTAACGTCTCTTAAGAACCTTTCAATGATCCCAGTATTCCAGCCCTTCAGCAATCTTGCAATGGAGAAACAGAAGAGTTCACTGAGAAAATATATATATGAGCCAGAGCTCCAAAAGCATAGACCAGTTTCAAATGACCTTACAGGTCTTATAACAAAATCCACAAAGGTTTCTAGCCCATAGGAGCGTTTCTGTTCATAAGTTTATTGTCCCATCCAAAGGTCTTGACAACCTTGTAGAAATAGTATTAATAAAGAACATATATCCATAACAGAAACAAACATCCATCATGTAAGAGAAGATACCAGAGACACCAACAAGCTTAAATCTAATGTGATTTCAGATTAAACCTCCTAATCACCAAAACAACTTATCCAGCTCCTTTTTCCTCACATCTTTTTAATCACATCTTTTTTCTGTCTCTGCTATGTAACTGGCACCCTTAAAAAAAACACAGCCAGATTTTTTAAAAGAGAGAAACTCCTAGAAACAGGCTAGAGAGCTGGGAAGCTAATTCAATATATTGCTAGTTGGCTGAAAAAAAAAAATTGTAATAATTCTGAACTCTTCCTACAACCATTTTTCTTGCTGCCCAAGAAAGCCTCCTTTTATTTGTGTTATTTACTGATGGAAAAATTTCCAGCCGACAGTCTGAAAATCACTACTCAAAGTGTATTGCTTATGTCACTGGAGATACAGTTCTGAGCTCCCACTTATCTCTTCTTGGTTTCATTGCTTCCTTGATGTGCATTTAAACCTGCCCCTGAGTTAGGTTACTGTCACTAGTGTTATCTCTGCTTTTTCAATAGCTGTTGTGATATTCTCAGAGTGCATTGATCACGGACTGTCTGGGCTTGAACGCTGTTACATTAAGACAGATAATGGTCATAATACAGAATAGATCTTATTGCCATAGACATTTCTATACTTTCTCCAGCAGTGCCATGCACACAAGGGGAGGATTCAGAAAGTTCTGCCCATAAAGTGGAGATTATTCCTTAAAGTGAAGAACTACTAAAAGCCATAGGAGATGAATAATCTTTTAACAAAAAATCAGATTCAAACAATGGATTCAACTAAAAAATGAAACAAAGTTTAATCCCTACCTAAGAAGTCAAGGAAAATTCAATGACTGAAAACTAGATAATGTCAACATATACCTTGCCTTGCTATCAAACTTATGCATTAAAGTCACAACTGTGAACCTCCTTACAGAATTGGCAAATCCTGTTGCCAACAGGATCAGGGGATGGGATTTGCAAGATAATAAAGAGGAATGATGTGTGCAATGCCTAAAGTTGCCACTCTTTAACCTAACAGATACTGTGCACCTTTCAGCAGAAGAGCTTCAGCTGGTGCAGTTTCAACATCACAGAGGCCCTTTACTAGGAAAACTATATCTGAAGCAGAAATCTGTTGTGTAAGTAGAACAACAACAGAAGAGAAGGAGGGAATCTTTCAGGGATCTGGGGCCTAAGTAATTTAGGGCTTTGAATTGGGTCCAGGAATGAACTAGCAACCAATGCAGCTATTTTAAAAAGAGGATTATATGAGTTCTAGATGGAACCCATGCCGATAATCTGGCTGCTGCTTTTTGGACCAGTTGAAGTTTCTGAGGGTCTTCAAGGGCGGCCTCACATAGAGTGCACTGCAGTAATCCACCTTGGAAGTTACCAGAACATGGAATACCTTGGCCAAGACATCACTGTTCAAAAGAGGCTGTAGTTAGCATTTATTTTTTTTTCATGAGAGTACAGCGACCATTTTGGTCACCTTGCTCTGATGCAATTTCAGGCCAATATCTCTCCTTTAAAAAGCCCTTTCTCCAGGTCCGCAATCTCACATGGGTCACGTGACTAGCACAGGATTTTGGATGCAGAAGGTGGTGTTCCAGATTTGAGCTGCATTGTGTTGGAAGGAATACACCAATGGCACCTGAACCTCCAGTGACAATGTTGGACCCAGGTGTACCCACAAGCTATAGACCTGCTCCTTTCAGGAGAGTGCAACTTTCCACCTCCTGGACTCAATAACTTGGTACACGTAATGCTTAAGGCTTTTTCAGGGCTATCTGGAATATATTTCATGTCGGTATTTGTCAGTATTAGACATAGGTCAATAGACATTGATTTGGCAAGATTACCTAAACCACATCTGTGTATTTATCCTATCACTTTAATATTCATGCGACACCAGAGTACCTTAAGAATTCAATCATAGTACAAGAAATAAGTTTAGTATTTTTCCTCCCATTAGCAACATAGCAAAATGCTTAGCAACTTTTTCACAGTAACGGTGTGGCTCTCTCAGATATTAAGAAAATGAAAACCACTTGAATATATGTTTAAGGCACATACTCATGGCCTATCAAAGCTGCATGGATTTCAAGGGAAATTAACCAAAGTATGAGGTGCTTCCCCAGAGCTGGAATTAAACTGGAATTACAGTCTGCAGTTTGGAAGCCCCTGGACAGCTTTTTAGTAGTGTCTTAGGTACAGAAAATGTAACATAGCACTCCTGGGGTTCCCTTTTGTTTTATTTTTTAATTACATACCTTGGTAATGATCATAATAATTCAAAAATGCTCCACAAAATGAGGAATTAGGCCTCAAATCTTTTCAGTGCATAAGATAAAATGCCAATTAAACTTCACTCTGCTGTGTGAGATTTCAGAAGTTAAGAGGTGTGGAAATACCTGCCAAAAACACAAGGTCAGAAACCCATTGTGCATCATAAAGTTCTTTAATGGGAGTCCCTTTTTCCCTCCATAAACTCCTCGATTACCTTCTGAGAAGGGAAAATTTAGTAAAGGACATTCCTAGCACTCAGGCCCGGAGCTTCCAGTTAATGCACAAAACCTCGGTGAGAATGGGCACAAGTTCTGTCACTACTAATAAGGACACATTCCATGAGAACTTGTGCCATGCAAAGCACTATAGGATTGTTACTTGAAGGGATTTTTGCTATCCACTTAGAATAGACTGGCACATACTGGTACTATGTGCAGCACTTTTTGCAGGAATGGTCCCCCGTACATATCAATACCATAATACCAAAAAGCACCCTTTTGAACATGTTCATGGAAGCAGTGCATAACTGTAGCTACGTGAAAGGGTATGTGTGAATGTTGTCCGCACATGTGAAGCACCTGTATACTGAGTGAAACCACTGCTCTATCTGTACATGTACCGTAGGTGCCCTACACAGAATAGGACCACTGCTCTATGTGGCCCAGAACCTTAAATTAGACTTGGCGCAGCTGTCTGGCAAGATCCTTCTTAGCACAGTTACCTAAATTTCTTCTGCCAAAGATTGACAGTGGGACCTTGTGGATGCAAAACATGCAGCCTACTACTGAATTAGGGCCCCCACTCCAGAACTAGTCACCATGAATATTCTATTATTATTATTATTATTATTATTATTATTATTATTATTATTATTATTATTATTATTATCATCATCATTCTGCTTTTCAAAAGTGTATCCTGAAGATGTAAGTTGCTTTTTTTAAAACCAAAACTTAATTACCCTCAGTGGGAAAGGGCTCTGAATATGCTCAAAAGTACTCTTAATGCCTGAATAAGTACCGTATTTATCTGAATAATTTCCGGGGGGGGGGCAGCCATGTTAATTTGCCTTCAAAACACTGCCACTTTGTACTCACCTACAATTACTTTCAGCTTTGGGGAGATCATGTGTCTTCAGCTCAATGGCACCAGTGTGCATACTCACACAGCTCCATGGTATGCAAAATAATAAATATGCACAAAAAACTGCTGTGGTGAAGTGTCACTGTGCTCATTTTGCATATGTGTAAGCTCTAATTGAATGATCACAGACTGTACTATTTTGGATTCCATTGCTATTTGACTCCAACATTTATTTGTTTTCTTTACATATTCTGCTCATCACCCTGCCAAATGAGGATTGCAGTTGCTGCATCTGATGAAGTAGACTTTAGGCCACAAAACTTAATCCACAATAAATTTGTTAGTCTTTACAATTCCACAAGCTTCTTTCCTGTTTTTATTTGAGAAATGTTTACACTACTCTTCTTCAAAAATGATCTGAGTGCAACTTACAATGAAAACCATAATATATAATCAACATAAACTCAGTCATAAAGCAAGAGTAAATTAAAAGATTAAGGTCTAAAAGACCTTAAAATACAATTCTGTGCATGACTACTCATATGTCTGCCCCATTGAGTTTAATGGGACTTCCAAGTAAGTGGCTGTGGGATTGTGCCTTAAAGGTCTAGAAGAATAGAAAAGGGTTTTGCCTGGTGCCTAATGGATAGAAAGTTTGGTGTCAGAAAAGCATCTGTGGGAAGGGAGTTCATGAAATGGAACACCAAAAAATGCCTTCTCCCCTAGTTCCCGTCACTTTCTCCCTGTTGGCAGTGACAACCTGGAGAACTCTAGCAGCTGATCTTAACATCTGGGCATGTTGATATGGGAATTGGCTTTCTCTAGGTACCAGATATACTAACGAGAACACTTAACTCTCAATCTTACTTGTCAAATCTTGATTTTCCCTTTTGCTTTATACTTATCAAGCCGAAACTTTGTTGTGTGTGTGTTTTAATGTCCCTGTACAAGCAGACATGAAAAAATGGGTCTTTCATCAAAAACACAGCACAGCTGTTTGCTCAGCTATGTTTAAAAGTCCCCCATGAAGTCTTTTTACATCACTGTACTTTAAGAATGCAACATTTTAAAATATGTATCAGACATATGTTCATAATACTGCTATTTATGTGAAATTCTCCAATATGCAGTGCCATCTGCCAGCAAATTCTAGAAAACCTAACTATTAATATCTGCTTTAATTACAGGGAGAACTCCATATGATTGCTACCAGTGAAAGAAATCTGATTGCTTGCGTTTATCTGGTCCACAAAGCTTCAAACTGTGCTGCTCAGAACCCAGGGGTTCCTCAGAAGCTTATCAGTAGCAATCACTGCAAATGAGATGAACAGAAATGGGCATTTAGCTTCCCTAAAAGATGACTTTCTCATCAATATTAATTGCACTGAAAATGCACAGTCACAGGGCAGCGCAGAGTGCACATTATGAGGCATATGGCCAATGCAGGCATGAATTAAGTGTACTCTTTTGAACATGTCCCAGACCCTCTGCAGCAGGTAAAAGTATAGGACCCCTGAACAGTTAAGTCCAGTCAAAGACGACTATGCGGTTGCGGCACACATCTCTCTTTCAGGTCAATGGAGCAAGCAGAGTAACACATTCTTTCTTTAAAATCACCTTAAAGTCATTCATTAAAATAATTTGTTTTCATTGCTGTGTTCTTACTTATTTCTGTTACTCCCCCTGCTGCTGCTACCACAACTGAGCCAATTTCACCACAGGTTTCATTTTCATTCCACACCCCGACTCTTTTCTTGTAATCCCCTGGAACACCACAAAGTTTAGGGTATTCTGGGAAACAAAATGGCAGCAGCCCAAATCAACTGTTGTCAAGAGAGATGTGAGTCCCCCCCTCAAGTAAGGGATGAAAGAGATAAAGAAAACCAACCCCTTTTTCACACACTTATTAGTCATTTCATAAGAAACAAAATTGAAGTGGCTAGGTGCCATTTGTTTCAATTTCTGGCAACATGTGCTGCTAACCATACTTGCAGTTACCATCTGAGTCAACGAAGGCTCCCCAAAGCAGATACGGTGCATAGCTCAGTTCTCAGCTGAGCATTGGCTTGTGGAAAGATGGTCTCTGCAGAGCCAAGTATCTGCTCAGTGCCAATTCTCAGCATGGTCTGCTTGTGGATTCTAAGGCACAACAGCCAAAGGAACAGTGTGCCTCTGGTCAACAGATGCTGGAGATTAACTACAAGGGATACATACCACCATCATCCTGTCCTGTTATGAATGTTTGAGGGGTAATCTGTCTGACCTCTGCAATGAACAGATTGCTAAATTAAGATGGACAATTGATCTAGCCTAATACGGCACTCATATTCATATAGGAGACTTTGGACATTATTTTTTAAACAAAAAGTACAGATGAAGAGCTCAAGAGCAACAACCTTGCTACCCATGTCCTGGCCTATTTTTCATCATCAAAGCATAATACACAGTGATACATGATGTGTAGTTTCCTGCCAAGTCCTGCCTTAGTAAGATTCACTTGCATTTTTAATATGGATTTGCTAACAGCAGTTAACCAGGTATTCAGACTGGGGGAAAGAAATCATTTCTTAGCGATCACACTTTAGTTTCCAATGTCATTCTGCAACCTGGAATGCTGATGTGCTGGGTCCCGCTGCTTTCCCATTAAACATTAATCGGGAACACGGCAGGGCTGAGAACACGGGTGCTGCAGCAGTATGGAACACAATTAGTGGGAGCATTGCAGGCTCCCCCCTTAATTGCCTGGCTTTCCGTAGCAGAACAGTAATTTAGACCGTCCTAACACCACCTGTCCACATTCAAAGAGAAGCAATTTATAAATAACTCTGGAGAAACATATTCTCATGAGACTTCAGTCTGTATTAGAAGTAACAAATAACGATATAATCAGCCAGAGTTGAAACGATCCAATGATGTTTTAAAAGTGCACTGATGCAAACTGCACATGCACAATATGAAGGCTGATTTTAATGTCAGGAATAATGATACAATTATATACAGAAATTCAACAGCCAGGGCGGGAGGGGGGGAATTAGCATGCATAAAACCCCTAGGTTGAGTCAGTTAAGGATCTCAGATGGCAAGAACCTCGCTGGGAGAAGACAGTACCCTCCCCTCAATGGCTTGACTGAGCAGAGCACAGCTTTATACATGCATAGGAAACTAATCAGTGCTGTTGAAGAGGTCACCAACCCAATGGGCACATCTGGCATTTTGAGAAAGTGTTGCAGACACCAATAACAAAATGGCTGCTGTGAGATGTGGTGCAACACAAAATGGCTGCTGTGGTGGAGTAGTGTTATGGCTGAAAGAGAGGCAGGACAATCTGCTTTCCCATCAATGGAAGAAAAGGCACTAATAATAATAATAATAATAATAATAATAATAATAATAATAATTTATTATTTATACCCCGCCCATCTGGCTGGGTTTCCCCAGCCACTCTGGGCGGCTTCCAACTGAATATTAAAAACAGTACAGCTTCAAACATTAAAAACTTCCCTAAAGAGGGCTGCCTTCAGATGCCTTTTAAAAGTAAAATAGTTGTTTATTGCTTTGACATCTGCTGGGAGGGCGTTCCACAGGGCAGGCGCCACTACCGAGAAGGCCCTCTTCCTGGTTCCCTGTAACCTCACTTCTCGCAATGAGGGAACCGCCAGGAGGCCCTCGGTGCTGGATCTCAGTGTCCGGGCTGAACGATGGGGGTGGAGACGCTCCTTCAGGTATACTGGACCGAGGCCATTTAGGGCTTTAAAGGTCAGCACCAACATTTTGAATTGTGGTCGGAAACGTACTGGGAGCCAATGCAGATCTCTCAGAACCGGTGTTATGTGGTCCCGGCGGCCACTCCCAGTCACCAGTCTAGCTGCCGCATTCTGGATTAATTGCAGTTTCCGGGTCACCTTCAAAGGTAGCCCCACGTAGAGCGCGTTGCAGTAGTCCAAGCGGGAGATAACTAGAGCATGCACCACTCTGGCAAGACAGTCCGCGGGCAGGTAGGGTCTTAGCCTGCGTACCAGGTGGAGCTGGTAGACAGCTGCCCTGGACACAGAATTAACCTGTGCCTCCATGGACAGCTGTGAGTCCAAAATGACTCCCAGGCTGCGCACCTGTTCCTTCAGGGGCACAGTTACCGCATTCAGGACCAGGGAATCCCCCACACCCGCCCGCCCCCTGTCCCCCAAAAACAGTACTTCTGTCTTGTCAGGATTCAACCTCAATCTGTTAGCCGCCATCCATCCTCCAACAGCCTCCAGGCACCCACACAGGACCTTCACCGCCTTCACTGGTTCTGATTTAAAGGAGAGGTAGAGCTGGGTGTCATCTGCATACTGATGAACACCCAGCCCAAACCCCCTGATGATCTCTCCCAGCGGCTTCATATATATATTAAAAAGCATGGGGGAGAGGACGGAACCCTGAGGCACCCCACAAGTGAGAGCCCAGGGGTCTGAACACTCATCCCCCACCACCACTTTCTGGACACGGCCCAGGAGAAAGGAGCGGAACCACCGTATGACAGTGCCCCCAGCTCCCAGCTCCTCTAGACGGTCCAGAAGGATGTTATGGTCGATGGTATCAAAGGCCGCTGAGAGATCCAGCAGAACTAGGAAACAGCTCTCACCTTTGTCCCTAGCTCGCCGGAGATCATCAACCAGTGCAACCAAGGCAGTTTCAGTCCCATGGTGAGGCCTGAATCCCGATTGGAAGGGATCCAAATGGTCCGCATCCTCCAGGCGTGCTTGGAGTTGTCTGGCAACCACCCGCTCAATCACCTTGCTCAAGAATGGTAAATTTGAGACTGGGCGATAGTTGGCCAAATTGGCTGGGTCTAAAGATGTTTTTTTAAGAAGCGGTTTAATGACCGCCTCTTTCAGTGGGCCTGGGAAGGCTCCCTCACAGAGGGAAGCATTCACCACCCCGCAGAGCCCATCGCCCAGCCCTTCCCGGCTCGCTTTTATCAACCAAGATGGGCAAGGATCAAGGAGACAGGTGGTCGGTTTCAATTGTCCAAGCAGCCTGTCCACATCCTCGGAGGTAACAGATTGGAATTGATCCCATGTAACAGGACTAGACAAAACTCTAGCACTCTCCCACCCTGGCCCTGCTCCCACGGTGGAGTCTACCTCCTTCTGAATCTGAGCGACTTTATCTGCAAAAAACTTTGCAAAAGCATTGCAGGAGATCTTGGGGTCCCTACCAGGCCCCGGTGGGGGGGATTTTCGAGGTGGTGTTTGCTGAGACTTTTTGCAAGCAACATAGGAGGGACTGACAGGCCCACTGGCAGCCATGGGTACTGTGTTGGCAAGCCCTGAACTACTATTTTAAAAGGAATTTATTGGGATCTAAGGATCATAGGGTTGTAGCAGAATAGTTCTACCCTTGTTTTAAATATCCATCAAAAATCCAAGAATTCCAGGAGAGGAATCAATAATCTCAACCTAAAAATGCCACCACACAGAACTGCAGTCCTATTTTTCTAGAAAAAGAGGTTCTGGGACTCACCATGAACACCTCCCTTGTTCTCTTATAATGGCAATGGCGCCCACCTGAGAGGTGCCGGAATTGAGTTCCAGCGAGTTCTGGCTGAAAAAAAGGCCCTGCATATCTGGCAAGTGAGAAATCAAGTGAAAGGTACATTGTCATACAATCAAGCTGGGTACAGAATGGGTTCTCTCTGCATTATTCAGAAACATGTCTGACCCTGGCTTTTTAGGGAGGCAATATACTGTCAAGTTCAAATTTCTGTAACTTTGATACTTTGAACAACTGTAATTGAAGTTCTAAATTTGCCTGCCATTTCGTTTCCCCCGATGGACATTTTTAAAGGGATGACTCCTGGGCAATTTTTGGCTTCCTAGTATTTCATCTCTTTTCTGTTTGAAGGATTATACCCTCCTTTTATTCTTTTCTGTGAGAATAATGCTTATAATGACGGACTCGGTGAATATAGAGATGGGAACATTCAGCTCTTCATTAAACGGAGAATCAAGGAGCATAGTCAATTGAGTCCTGAGTGGGCTAAGCAAAAGAACAGGAAGAAAGATTTCTGGAGTTCACGAACACTTGCTTGCTATGAGGCCATGAGGTCGAAACATAGTCTGAGCTCAAGTCAATAGAAGATTTAAGCATTGACTTGGTGGTTTCATTTTTAAATGTCTGAGGAATTTTATTCCAATATAATGCAAAACTTGATTGTGGTGATAGCATGCATTACATTCCTATTTTTTATTTTATTTTTTGCTTCCTACTTTGATTGTGGTGCCTTTATGATTTATGATAGTAGAAGTAATTGTAAACCAGCACAACTTTCAACCACACCAGAACTGTATTTAGAGCAGGGATGGTGGTGAAACGCATTCAATTACCATTTTAACATCAACTTGCCAAATTCACAATATGTGAGCAGAAACGCAGCTCTGCTTCAAGATGTGCATGTCCCCAAATTTTGTGATGAATTTCCCCAACAAAATAATGTGTACGAACTTGAAGGCATTAGTCAGAAGTGCTTGCAAAATACATACGATAATGAAATTAATGTACCAAAAAACATTTTGTTAGGAAATGCATATACTAGAAAAATTGCACATAATGAGAAGTGTCCAGATTTCACACAGAAACTGAGGGAAGTATCACAAATGCAGCATGAAAAACAGAGAAACCAAAATGACAAATTCACCCCTCTCTAATCCTAAGCACCAGGTAGATAACAGATTCATATATCCTTATATTTTCCCCAAATATTTTTAAAAGTCTGTGAATTTCATCCACTTCTGTCAAAACTATATTGCTGTTTTCAGTTCCCCAGGATAGTGGATGGGGATAAAGAAAGCTCTTTTCTCCTCGATGCAGATTTGGATTTCGACCATGACCTGAACTGAACAGCCTCCACATTGCTTTGAACCAAAGCAGGCAGCTTTCCAATGCACCCAGTCAGGATGTGAACTGCATCTTGTGGGTGGTGCATGCCCCTATTTTGTATGTTAGTACCAGCCAGATTAACATGTGGAAAAAAAACTGGAACGCAAGTTTGAAACAACAAAACAAGAAAATGGCTTAGAAAATAAGGTATTTATTTATCTGAGTTAAACTAGCAGCTTATCAAAATTATTCTGTACAGTATCAGTTAGAAACTGAGATTTGGAGGGCTGTTGCCAATTACGTTTCAACAACTGCGGAAAGTATTATCCTTTGTCCACTGTTGTTTGTGTTTACCACTATGTCAGCACTCATTCTTAGCACTGAACAATTAAATAACTCCACTGGGCAAGTCCAAGGCTGCTTTGTATTCTGTTCTGTGTCTATTGTTCCTGGCTAGCATGAAATAGTATATTATTATTGATTATAGACCAAACAATGTTACATTGTTTCTTAGGAGTGAACTGTACTTTGTCAATAATCTAAATGTTCAGCCACCTCCTATCTCATGTTGCTCCTGCTGGAACATATACAGAACCAATCAGTCTAATTTGTCTTGACTGATGCTCCACCATTAAATTATGTACGTCTTGGGGGAATGCTTCAGTAGCTGTCTCACTGAAATGAAATTAGGTGAAGGTTTATCATCTGAGCATGATGAACAGGCTAAGGGGGAAAGAGCGCTTTCTCATGTCAATCGTCTCAAAAGGTTAGCATCTTAGAGGGAAATTATAGACTTGGAAGAGGTACACCAGAATAAAAAAAAAAGTGAAGGCAAAAATTCACTCCACAATTAGAACTGCCTATTTAATTTTAGGGAACAGCTGATCAGACAGGTATGATTCTATAAGCAAGGATGCCACAAAAAGGGGGAGGTCAGATACAAGTTCCTTGGGCAAAAAAAAAAAAAATTCTTCCAGTAGCACCTTAAAGACCAACTAAGTTAGTTCTTGGTATGAGCTTTCGTGTGCATGCACACTTCTTCAGATAAATGCACACGAAAGCTCATACCAAGAACTAACTTAGTTGGTCTTTAAGGTGCTACTGGAAGAAATTTTTTTTTTTTTTTTTTGACTATGGCAGACCAACACGGCTACCTATCTACTACAAGTTCCTTGGGTTGTACGATTTCAGCCTGCAGGTGAGGGGGTTGGATATTTGAATGCTCTTCTACTAGGAAGGTTCTCACTATAAAAAATTGTGGGATATCAAGTTGGGGCGTTTGAATGAATTTTTTTTCTTTGAATTGCTAGCTTTTACATGCAGGAAGTTCATTAGATAAACCATTCAAACTCCCTGCAGATTGAGGAGATGGCGTCTTAGACAGCTTTACTACCTTATTCTACATAAGCTGGTCCTTAATGAAGCACATGCGACACGTTTTTGCAATATTGCTGTGCGTTAAACCACAGAGCCTAGGGCTTGCCAATCAGAAGGTCTGTGGTTCGAATCCCCACGATGGGGTGAGCTCCCGTTGCTCGGTCCCTGCTCCTGCCAACCCAGCAGTCTGAAAGCACGCCAAAAGTGCAAGTAGATAAAAAGGTACCACTCCAGCGGAAAGGTAAACGGCGTTTCCATGCACTGCTCTGGTTCGCCAGAAGCGGCTTGGTCATGCTGGCCACATGACCCAGAAGCTGTACGCCAGCTCCCTCGGCCAGTAAGGCGAGATGAGCTCCGCAACCCCAGAGTCGTCCGCGACTGGACCTAATGGTCAGGGGTCCCTTTACCCTTTACCTAAGTCTAAAATGTGCTATACTGGTTGTGCATCACCTCCAAATTGAATATTGTCAAGGGAGGTGGGGCTTGAATCATATCCCTCTCATGCTTAGTTAAGTAGTGTGAATCTACCAAGATACCAACCAGGAGGAATAACATTTCTAGAGACTTTTGAAATGACATTTCTATTATTTTCCAGATCTACAATGCTGGCTCATCATGCCAAAATGTAACCATTAAAACATCAAAACTGGAAAGTACTTTTCCAATCAACGAATTAATGGTTTCCTGAAGGCTACTTGTGCCAGAGTATAGCTTAATCTCTCTCTATCTAGAAACTAATAATCCTCCACAAGATAAACCAACTTTTTTCTTCTCTTTCAGTGAGCTTATGCTCTGCTAAATTCTACAGGTTAATACAAGATTTACACACATAAAAGGCAGATCTCAACAGCATGACTAAGAAACCTAGCTTAAAATGCAACTGTGTTGATAGTTTGGTTTTAAATGAATGGGGTCAGGTGATGGGACAAGAGCACAGAGCAAAATTAGCTACTCACAGGTGTGCCAAGAGCATTCCCATATAGCTGAGTGGTTTCTACCCATTCATATGGACAAAATTTAAGCTTTGCATTTGGCAACAAAGCTTTGTAATGGCACCTGGGAGCCTATGGATAATAAGCTTTACAAATACTACCCACTATAATAATGAGCATTGTTGCAGTCCAACATGACCAAGTATTGGTGGGCAGTGGTCTCCAAGCCGGCTGCTGTCTCTGAAAATTCAGTGTCAGTCGCACACAAACACCCCCAATCATCTCAGCCATGTTGTCTTAGCTAAAGGAAGGAATTGAGTGGGGGAAATGATCCAACCGGGACTTGAAGCTTCTGTTTACTTTCCTCACAATAGCTTTAGATTTAACACCAGCTTCAAACCTACTTCTGTAAGAAAAGCGTTCAGGGAAAGAATAGAAAACACTTGCCAACATTCCTCAACCATTTAATCTCACTCACGTTCTTGCTTAGATCTCCACTTTCTTTTAATGGCTCTCATCATCTCTTTCTTTCTGCAAAATTATATCTGTTGCTGTTTCAAAGCCATTTAGACATGTAAGGAAATATTCAAGCTTTATTTGGCTCCTGGAATATTCCAAAACAGAAATGTATCTAAGGCAAAACATTTTATGCCTTTTGGAGCTTTGCTCACTCATTACATATAAAGATTTGATTACTGATTCCCTCTGATTTAGGAAAGAATATATATTCATAGATCCATCATCATAATCTAATCTTTTTATGTTTACATAGCCTGATTTATACTTTAAAGCCTTCTAAGTGATGCTTTTTAATTACTATATCATAATATATTGCATTTATTTAAATGCTGAAAAAATTAAATGTTTTCAAATGAAGCTCTTGGCAAACCCCTTTTTCAGACATTAATGATGAAGGCAGACCATAAAGCAGTGATCTTCCTTTATTGAACAGTGAATAGAAAAACAGTTATTGAAACAATCAAAGGCAATGCAGAAAAAAATGCATTTTGACCTCTTCAGATCCATTTATAGCTAACTTAACCTCTACAAACCTATCCAATTCAGGTAATGAGTTGGACTGACTAATTTTAGTAGTCGCAAGCTGGTTCCTGCTCACTAATTTCACTAAGCTAAGCAAACCCACTAGAGTAAAGATAGCTCTCCATTCCCCTCCTCAAAAAGACAAGCATGCTTGGAACCAGTACAAAGGTGCCATTCATTCCTTCTCCCTCTCTGTGGGTCATTCTCTATAATAGTACTGATTAGAATTTATTTTCACCAGAGCAAGCTAAATCAATGTGAATTCTAGTCCCTTCACCATGCCAAAGAGACGTTCAGGATAGGAGTGGGCAAAAAACACTAGGACATTGGTCTTCGTTCTGGATTAGGCCCCAGACTAACTTCATCACAAATAATAGTGAACACTCTGGAAAACTTACTTTCTGCAAAGCTTAGCAAGATCTGAAAGATGCACACATCACATCCACACTGGCCAGGCTCCCTCTGCCAGCTAGGGGTAAAAGGGTCTGTTAATTCACTTCTCTCAGTTTCACACACTTCCAATTTTAAATTCAGTTTTCCACATTTCTGCAACAATTTGTAATTTTGAAAAAATCCTGGTGAAAATTCATTGCATTTCAGTGCAAATGTCTCCAAATAAACACATTTTTGTTGCAATTTCCCCTAAAATAATGCTTTTCCCCATGTTGTTTTCGTGAATATGTGCATTTGATGCACATTTTCCCCCAATGTAAACATTACTTGGTTGGAAAACTTTGCGAAAGTCAGGCAAGTGTGCATTTTGAAGGGTAGCTGTGTTTTGGTTCACATACTGTTTCGGAAAATTTGAACTGGATAGATTTTCCTTTAAAAGCATACTGAGTTGACTTTCTCCCCCATCCGTAATGCCAGGCATGGCCAAACTTGGCCTTCCAGATGTTTGGGGACTACAACTCCCATCGTCCCTAGCTAACTGGACCAGTGGTCAAGGATGATGGGAACTGTAGTCCCAAAACATCTGGAGGGCCAAGTTGCCAACTGGATATCAAGATGGAAGCATTGGCTACTGCTATCAGTAGGTCTTTTAACAGTTAAGACAGTTGCCAGACTAGGATATGAGGTCTGGATCAGAAAATCAATATGGGAGAAGATGCTACACATGCCACATAATAGCCACATTTCTGGAAGAGAACTAAGAAGTAGGTGTTGATGACAGGAAAACCTACAGATAACTGGTAATTGTAATGTTCTTGGCAAATGTCTACTTACTTCTGAGTCAGAAGTAAGTAGACATTTGCCAAGAGAGTTTAGTAGATACCACTGACTTTGCTTTGAGATCTTTTTCTTGACACTGGACTCCGATCACATTGCATGCATAGTCTACATATATGGAGCCACCCATGCCCTGGTGTGGCTTTTCCTCACAGAGAGCAGCATTACTTATCAACACCCCATACTGGCTATGGCAAACAGTGCCAGCATCCAGAGTCTAAAATAAATGCATTTTAAAAAATGCAATACACACAACACAGTTACATAACCTATAAAACTAATTTAAAGCCAACAACTCTCTTAAGCATTTCTACAGGAAATTAGCCCTTTATAACTTTCTACAGTGTTCTTACAGTAAAACACAGCCTGCATACTGAGTCAAAAATAGTACCTTTCATTGAATACATCCATCAAAACACATCTGTACATGGATTTTTAGAGAGCACTTTAATTTGTTCAAATGTTGAATGGAATAAAAGGGGATATGGAGGCAAACATTTAAAGAGATTTTCTGTGTTTTCCTTCCTGACATTCAGCTTGGATTTTTTACACCATGGGGAAATGCTTAATCAAGTACATGTATATTTGAAATACAGGATCCTTGCATGAAAAAAACAACCTGGGCAATATTTTTAAGTGTCAAAAGTTATAGATGTTGTCCCCAAATTGCCCCGTATTTATTTATTTTTAAAAAGCTGGAGTTATATAGCATTAAACTTTTTTCTTGGCCCATACCTTTGAGATGGGGAAACTTCCATGAACTGCATCGCATCTGAATGTTGCTAATACAAAATGAGTATGGAGTGGAAAGGAATTTTTATACCAAATGTTCCCTGTGCCATGTGGCTCATTTCCTTTTCAGATGATAGAAACTCAAATAACGATTTTTGGAGGAGTTTGGTATAATTTTTGGAAAGGAACACCAACCAAGAGTCAATAATTCTTTTGTTGTGTTCTTCAGATGGCATTTTTACTTATTCATACAACTGAGCTATGTAGAAATTGTTGGTATGTGATTGTGTCTTTCCTTACTATCCTTACTATCAGCTGCTATGGGGCTCAAACCAAGAACTGTGTGGATTCTTGTTTCTTGAGCCACCAGGACTGCTAGTCAGAGGAGGGAATGACCAACTGTTATTCCTGGGGCCTTCACATTGTGGGAGGGGCCCCAAGGGCCCCTAAAAATGATAGACTGTCGCTTTAAGAAAATGCTAAGAAACTGCAAAAGCTCTGAAACTGCCAAGAAAGCTTTTGTTATACAAGTGCCCTTTGCCATGGGAAGAGAAGCTGCTAACATCTTTATTGCAGAACATACACAGCTATTACACGTAGGTTCAACAAACGCACAACAGATTTTGCTATAAAAATGTAACACAATGTTTCTACACTGAGGCCATATAGATGACAGCAAAACAGCCGATGCTTATGCTAAGTTTGCGCTGAAGGACACAAGAATGTGAAATAAAGGTCAGGGGCATGCCTTGGAACGTGCAAAGAGAAGATAAGGAAAATGGCCTGGGCGGAAGCATGTACGGGCGGTGCCTGCCGTAAACAGATTATATAAAACTTGCTATGCAAGCTAGGCAAGTGCGCATGTTCAGAGAGGGTGGTGTCAGGGACCAATGAAGAAGGGCTAACAGGGCACTGCACCAGTAGTAGATAGGTAGCCATGTTGGTCTGCCATAGTCAAAATAAAAAAATTCCTTCTAGTAGCACCTTAAAGACCAACTAAGTTAGTTCTTGGTATGAGCTTTCGTGTGCATGCACACTTCTTCATGCACACGAAAGCTCATACCAAGAACTAACTTAGTTGGTCTTTAAGTGCTACTAGAAGGATTTTTTTTATTTAGGGCACTGCACGAGCCAGATAAGAGAATGAGTTGAATTGTGTAGTATGGTTGGATAAGGAAAGGGATGACGATGTATGGGGTGATGAGGAGGGTATAAAAATTGCTTGCCAACATGCTGTAAGGCCTGCCAGCCTTTGGAAGCAATTCCGCTGGCCGCCTCTGCGCAGAGCTGAATAAACTCTTTCTCTGTGAAACCTCACCCTGGTGTCCATTGACTCCTCTATCATCTCACCCTGGGGCAACACTCAGAAGGGGAAAAGGCTACAGCGCAAGCGCACTGATTTGAAATGTTTCCAATAACTGAATGAGGTAATGAGAAATACTTCTATGCATATGATTGGAGAAAATTGAAATACTTTGTGTAAAAACTTATCAATAACACCCCCCAGACCGCTGAATCGTGGTTGCAGTTTTTGCGGAGTAATCCAACCTATTGCTTGGAAAGTAATAAATGGCTGGACTTTATCTCCTCCCAGCTCCTGAGTTTTATTGGCCACAGACCTAGGAGTTTTTATAGCCTTTGGGGGCTTGCAACAACACCACAGCTCATCCTCTTGGTCACCACCCCAGGACTCACTTGCTGTTTCCTCCATTTTAAGAAAACTGCCATCGAGGAATACCACCAGATCAGATCCTCTTTGATGCCACCATAAAACCTCATTTCTATCTTCCTGCTTGTCACTTGCCCTAGGTACTTGCCCAGTCTCAGGCCTGAGTGCCCAACACTTATCAGTGTTCTTTCAGAGAGGAAATAAAGGTCTCAATTTCAGCACAGTTTTTCTACACTTCCTCCCTCAGCTCTGCCCTCTGGCAGTTGGTTGCCCAGGCAACACCGCTATTCCCTGAGGATCAGCATTCCACAGTGCTCTGCTGCCATGCAAAAGGAGGGCTTGCAAAGTGACACCCCCATCTCCTGTATTGGCTTATTTAGATGGGCAGTTTGCCTGAAGAAAATTGAAGCTCAAGGGAAAGTGCAATTGTCTCATTTTTTAGAGCTTGAAAGTAGATTGATTGTGAATGCTGATGTTGAGCCAGTAGAATAAAGAATTTGTATAATTTGGCTCTACTGGAGCTAGAATAAAATATTGAGGCTGATGGGCAGTTAATGTTGGGAGCTTCTCCTCCTCGTCGTCTCCTCACCCTCACATAACGTTTCATAAGGCAAATAGCAGGCAATGAAGCATAATGGGGATGGCAAAACATAACACACAGTGATCTCACTTCTCACATTTTGTTTAACTGAATGTTATGGGGAGTGAGGAAGAGGAAATGTCAAGCCACAGCTTTTGGCAGAGACCACACGTTGGCCATTCAATCCATTGAAAAAGGACTGTCAAGTGGATATCCTTACATTTGCTCATTCAACACTACCATGGGCACAGATTCTTGCTGTGGATTATTTTCACCTTAGTTTTCTTAAACAACAATAACAACTAACTTGCACACTTTATACATAAATAGATAAGTAAATTAATTTGCAATATATGTTATTTACATATTCATTGATGTATAATTGCCACTGTGTTGAAGTTGGCCATTGCTTGACTATATGCACAATGGCTGAGAAGTCAATCTCACAGAATTCAGTGGGGCTCGCTTCCCATTGTGAATTTCAAAAAGCAATAGAATGCATTGTGTGCATTATTGTTGTTTTCACATGGAGAAATCATTCTTTTCGCATGGAGATTACCTTGAATGTTATGTTTCAGCTGACACGCACATTGCCATTTTCTGAATAAAATACAAGTTTATTAAATAAATTGTTGAAATGGGGGCGGGACTTATTTGCAGTTCAGTGGCAGGAGTAATTCATGTAATCCAAGATACAAAATGCAAAATATCAGCAGGGTGCTAAACAATCTCTCCCTGACGCCTGAGTGAGGGAAATGAAACGTTATGTCAAGTTAATATTGAACTCTGAAGTCAAGCTTATTGAGATAGGCTGCAGCCCTGGGGGGCCCACTAGGGGGCGCATTGGAAGATGGCTGACAATAACATCTCTCCAACCCACACGAGGTAATTTGGAGGCTATGATGGGGGTAATTAGCCTCCTTAACCCCCCCCAGGATTGTGGGGGGGGCGGCCCTTGCCTGCTGTGCCCTACACCACCCCCGAATTTGTGGGGGTGGGGGCACTAGGCACAAAGCCCTCCTGTGGGATTTCGGCACTCCTGAACGCCGTCCCTGATTCGCGCCACTAGATGCAGAACTTCAAAGGAAACAATTTGGATGAAAGGAATGCACATATTTCAAGAAAGAAGGGGGAGTAAAGACTGCTAACAGAAGAGATCTCTGACAAAACAAGATAAGAATAAAACATGAGAAGATAAGCCAAGACAAGGTACGGCAAATGACTGATGGGGGAGGGGGAAAAAACCTCTCCCTTCTTTCCCTATGTGATTAAACAAGAATCCCCTCCCCTCACGAGTCAGAAATGTCGTTTTAAGGACTTAAGCTGTGGATTTAAGGCTGTGTGGAGATAAACTTTCGAACCAAAGCATGTTTTAAGAAGAGCGAGGAATGTATAAGAGCTTGGGAATGACGCAGTTAAAAATGCCGTCGCCATATTGGGAAGTTCTGTTGGAGGTCTTGAGTCTGGGAGGAGAAAGAGAGAAATAGAGCTGTTTATATATTGTGGGTTAAACTCCTCAGTGGGACTCAGAGCGACAGTTTTACGAGACTATGATGGAAAGAGTGATGTTATCTATGAAGGAGACGATATATGGAAACCATCTCGATTTGAGGATTGGAAGAACGGAAAATTCACACAGGACTATTATTACTATTGGTTTTATCGGCTTAAGGAGACTATCAGAAGAGATCATAAAGAAAAAAGAGAAAATATATGAACAAGATGTGATGTGGAAACAGCAAGATAAGATGGGATAGAACTATGAACTTTGTTTGGACTGATTTGGACTGATTGGGACATTAACGCAGCAGCAAGATGATGATGATCAGAATCCTCCTTCGGATCTTGAAATATGGGTCCCCCCAACAAAATTTAAAATTCGGCTTTGTAATTCAGAATTTATGTGATATGATTTAATTTGATGTGATTGGCCAGTTAATAAAATTATTTTTTTTAAAAAAAAGAGATAGGCTGCAGCCCTAACCCAATTTAAAATGGGAGTAAACCTCACTGAATTCAGTAGGACTTCCTTCTGGGTAGTCAAGGTTAGAACCATAGATCACTTTGTGATGGGGCACTAAACACTACGCCTCTGAAAATTCTTTAGTGTTGAAAGGGAGCACACAGAAGGTAGTTGATTTGTAAACATCTGTTGATGGCTGGGATATGTGTGTCTATTGTACACTGTGAGATACGTAACCCCACCCCACTCCCAAAAAACAACTTATATTACTGCATCAGTAGCTGATGAAATAGAAGAAAGACATGCAAATAAACCAATTGCTGCAGAATGGAAAATAGCAGATGAAAGCGTGAATGACTTTTGGAAAAGATTGAGTCTTGTTTATTCATACATCCATTGCATCGTATCTCATGTGAACCACGTTACCCAAGATCTTAGATTGTGGACGAGCTCTGATGGGAGAGTAATGGTTTCTACCAGTTAGTTTTGTGCTTCTATATGAAAGACATATGTTAAGAATGTTACAGAAAATGCTTTGATATAATTTATTCTTTCACTAAGCCTTTGAATATTGTAGTTAAAATGGGTCAAGAGACAGAAAATAAGGTGACCCCAATGAAAGAGAAACTGTGTAATATTTTTCTCAGGGACTCAAGGATGTGCTGGTAAACTTGACAGGTATTTTTCTCATTTTAGACCTGGCTATATGTAATTCTAGGCTTTACTTGTAGGGATAATATAAATGATGATTCAACGGTAGATACAATATGTATAATTCTAGGGAATTAAAGTATATTCGTGCTATACTAATAAGGATACCTTCTCTAAAGTACAGTAGCTTATAAAGTAAAGTACCTTTTTTCTTTTTTCTTTTTTGATGAAACATTCTTTCCAGCCTGGCCAGTAGAAGGGAAAAGAATTATTACTTTAATTAGGTTGAATCTCTCTTAATTCTTATTTCTTTTACAGGAATCTTAATCCTTTCTCTTGTAACTCTTTATTTCAAGATAGCACAAGCTGTTAAAACCTAATTATTTCTCTGTATCATTACTTTAATTTCAATTTATTCAGAAACCCTTTTAAAATGCTGTGTAATTTGAGCATATTGTATTTTCTATTTTATGATTTTCAGTAAAACTTGTTAAAATTCATTTCTGACCTTGCTTTATTTCCTGGGGAAGTATTTAGCTCTCTGTTCTTCTAACAATAAGAAAGTTCTGGAGACAAACAGTGCTGTGGAAATTAAAAGTGCTCATGGGGGCTGCTTTGATAGCTAGGGCTCCTTAGTCACTATAACTTGGTGTTACCACAAGCCTCTCCTCTGTGCTTACTCTGACCTCTAGTATCAATGATATATTCTAGAGTCTACAGAGGCATTTTGGAACATTCATCCTCCTTATGAGCAGACACAGTAGCCCATCTGGTCTGTGAGCTGAACATCACCATTCCTGTCTCTGCTCATCCACAGTATCTTTCTACCATTTGAGTTTGTGCCTACTATTCCTTGCACACAGAAAAATCTGCTTGGGGCTGATCCCATTCTGGAATTGCTTTTCCAGAACCAGAGACATGGTTTTCCAGAACCTCATCCATGGGAAACATGGGAGGCAAAAGATTTTTCATGCATGCAATGACAGAACTTACTAGATTCACAAATGCTTGCTAAAACGTTTTAAACTCATATAACTATTGTGTTATCCAGCATCACAGACTAGTATACTGAATGCTGTGCATGGTACATATTCATCATATGAAACTTCAGATATCTTTGAGGCTCAGGTACCAAATCTGAATTTATTCATTTACTGGATTTAAAAATATAATAATATTCTCATTCATTAACCCAAAAAATGGGGGGGGGGAGCATAGAGCCAAAACATACCATTTTTCCAGAGGCATGTGGAATGAAAAGTCTTCATGTAATTAGAAGGCATATTATGTTGTAGAATGCCAATTTAAATTTCAACTGTATGGATTAAAACAAAATACTGACAAGTGTCACTCGCCCTGACTGAATACCTTTCACAAACTTAAGCAGATGGCAACACTCTGGATTGTAAGTACAGTAAGCCCGCAACCTACACTCACTTTAGTTATGCCAACGCTACCTTACGTGGGCAACCAACCAACCAACCAATAAATAACGAAGAAAAATGCAGGGGAAATAAGGGGAAATCAACAACAGAAGGGGACTGGAGAGCAGGAAACAACAGTTGGCAATCCCATCAGCCACTGCACTCATTTTCCACCAATGGTTGGTGTGGTAGAGGTAAAAGTGAGTAGAGCAATATATGAGCATTCTACTTTTGTGTAGTAGGCTAGTTTTTACATCCACTCACAAAACTGAGTGTTTCCAATAGGTGCTACATGCTGACTCCTAGTGCCAGTGAAGCCTCTGACATCAGTTGACTTCAGGCCTCTTCAGCATGTGGAAGAGCTAAAATATGGCAGTTTCTCAGTCCCTCCTCTTGTACTGCAGTGATAATTATAAACAGCTCAAGGATCGCATGCAGGTAGCAGAAAGATTAAGCTGCCAGTGACACAACAGATGTGAGAAACGCACAGGTTTTCACTGAACGTCCGTGAGCATGCTCCAAGTAAAGTTAAATTCAAAGAAGCTTCCATACATCAACTAATATCGACAGGGTTATGAATGGCGATTATGAGACTCAATGTCACAGGACAGTTTAAGTGACAGGTAAAAAAGTAAGGTGAAAAGATCTGTGCTATATTTTTTAACCAAAAATGTGCAATCTCATTTATAAAGATGAGCAAGAAGTATTTCCAGCTGTAAATATATTCATTGAATACATCTTGATTTAGAACTTGAACTGCTTGGATTGCTATGTGTCAGCTCCTTGCTGTCAATCACACAGCTTTATAGAACCGTGCTATATGATTGATACAGCTTGATGCAACATATCAAAACTGTACAAAATAAATAAAACTGGGGCGCATATGTTAAAACTGAAAGAGGTGAAACATGCTTATTTTATAAAGTGAAGTGAACTTTTTTTCATTTAACAATAGGAAGGTTGAAGAACTAAAAGCATGAAGATGAATTTGGAGCCAAGGGAGTCTGTAGGAATTACTGTGGCTGATTAACCTGAAAGAGGGCTATAAGCAACAAAGAATATAGACTGCATTATGGAACAGTAACTCCTCAGTCAAATATAGCCTCCAAGAAGCCACCAGGCCCAGGAGCAGCCTACTTAGAAGCATCTGGTGAGGAAACTATGTATTCCAGAGCAAAATTTACAAGCAGGCTACTTTGAAGGGTGTCATAATCTCGTTGCTGGGCAACAACTTGCAGAGTTCAGTGGAGGGAGAGGCCAGCCAACCAGGAGTGTCTCTGAGGTGTACTTGCCTGGAGGCAGAGTCATCATCCAAAGTCAGATCCAGTCTTAGGGTCGGGCACACAGCAATCTGCATGGTCAGATGGTCCAGGGGTCAGGAAATCCGATGATCAGAGGGTCAAGGGTCAAGACTAGCAGGAAGCTAGTCAAAATAAGGTCAAAATAAAGACAATTCAAGACAAAGACAAATTTTTGGGAAGATACCAGGAGGACCTGCAGAAGGGGACTGTAAACCCAATTGCAGAACAAAGGAGAGTATTAGATATTTTGAATCTTTCGTTTGGACAAAAACCACCACCATCAGAAGAAGAGCAACAACTTGGAGCTGTTGGAGGAGTCTCTGAAAAATAACAAGATGGCGCTGCAATTCCTAAGCTGGAATTGTAATGGGCTCAATGGGCCTTTGAGAAGAAGACAAGTATTTCACATTTTGAACAGAGAACAACTGGATTTGATATGTCTACAAGAAACCCACATAACCAGAGCTCACAGGAGATTACTTACAAATAAAAGACTAGGACAAGAATTTATCTCATCAGATAAAGTAAAAAAAAGAGGAGTTGTGATATATGTGAAAGAGAAATGGACTCCAAAAATGATGTTTAAAGATGAACAAGGGAGATATCTGGCAGTAGAGATACAAGTACAAGGAGAAAAACTTTTAGTTGTTGGAATCTATGCACCAAATGAAGGCAAATCTGACTTCTTTAAGAGACTTCATGAAACCCTGACGGACTATTTGGATTATAATATGATAATCATGGGAGACATGAATGGTGTGGTCTCCACTAACATGGACAAGGCACAAAGACTAACAGTTACTAAGGAAGGGAGACTTCCTAGGACCTTTTTTGAAATGACGGAAAACATGGACTTGATAGACATATGGAGAACAAGGAACCCTCTGGAGAGAGAGGGAACCTTTTTCTCCCAAGCAATGATGACCTGGACCAGAATTGACCAAATTTGGATTACTAGTGGTATGGCTCCATTGATTAAGAAGGTGGAAATCTGCCCAAAAACTTGCTCCGACCATAACGCCGTGAAGATGGAGATGAAACTTACAACAACTGGTCAATTTAGATGGAGAATGAATGACACCCTCTTTCGAGATAAGGAGATCCTTATGAAGGCCCAAAAAACTTTAAAAGACTATTTTGAAATAAATTTGAGGGCCGATGTGGAGAAAAGAGTGATCTGGGACGCAAGTAAAGCGGTGATGCGAGGTTTCTTGATTCAACAAAACTCAATAAAGAGGAAAAAACAAAATGAGAAAAAAGAAAAGATTTTGGAAAAGATAAAGGAAGGAGAGAAAAAATTAAGAACAAAACCAAAGTCCCAGGAGATTTTAAGAGAGATTAAGTTATATCAAACACAATATATGGAATTGATGAACCAAGAGATTGAATGGAAGATAAAGCAAATGAAACAAAAGACATTCGAATCAGCAAATAAATGTGGCAAACTTCTGGCATGGCAACTGAAGAAAAGGCAGAAATTAAATACAGTTACAAGCCTAGAAGTGGATGGGAAAAATATATCTAAACCCAATGAAATCAGAAATTGCTTTTTGAGTTATTTCAAAAAACTTTATACTCAAGGCCCGCGAAACGAAGAAGATATAGATAAATTCCTTGATAAATATGGATTACAAAAAATCTCTCATCAAAGTAAGATGGATCTGAACCAGAGAATAACAGAACAAGAGATAGAGGCTGCCATTCAGAATATGCAACTGGGCAAATCTCCAGGACCAGATGGACTGACTTCCAGATACTACAAATCGCTGAAGGAATGGTTGATTCAACCACTAAAAGAAGTTTGCAATGAGATCCTTGAGGGAAAAAAGGCACCTGAATCGTGGAAAGAAGCATATATTTCACTCATACCAAAGACAGAGACTGAAAAGACCCAATTGAAGAACTACCGCCCAATATCACTACTTAATGTGGATTACAAAATTTTTGCAGACATTTTGGCAAAAAGATTTAAAAAAGTGCTGATGGAGAAGATTCATAAGGACCAAGCAGGCTTTCTCCCAAAAAGACACCTAGCAGACAATGTAAGGAATATAATAGATATTTTGGAAAAGCTAGAGGTGAATATAAACACTAAAGCAGTATTGATTTTTGTGGACGCGGAGAAAGCCTTTGACAATATTTCTTGGAGTTTTATGATAAAGAATCTTCATGGGATGGGGGTAGGCCAAGGTTTTGAGAATGGTATGGAGGCAATATACTCTGAACAAAAAGCTAAGTTGATTGTAAATAATGTAATAACTGAGGAACTTAAGATAGAAAAAGGAACACGACAGGGGTGCCCAATTTCTCCATTACTCTTCATTTCAGTTTTGGAGGTGTTGCTGAATATGATTAGAAATGACCAGCAGGTTAAGGGAGTGCAGGTCGGAGCTAAACAGTATAAGTTAAGAGCATTTGCAGATGACCTAGTATTGACTTTGCAAGAGCCAAACACTAGTACGAAAAGGGTCTTAGAAATAATCCAACTGTTTGGCCAGGTGGCTGGATTTAAGTTGAATAAACAAAAAACCAAAGTTCTAGGAAAAAACTTAACAGATATGGAAAAAGAGGAATTCCAAGAGGAGACAGGGTTGATGGTGGTTAAGAAGGTTAAATACCTAGGGGTTTATTTGACATCCAAAAATGTGAATTTGTACAAGGATAACTATGAAAAATGTTGGTCAGAGATTAAAAAAGATCTAGAAATATGGTCAAATTTGAAATTGTCAATGTTAGGCCGAATTGCAGTGATTAAAATGAATGTATTGCCTAGAATGTTATTTTTGTTCCAGACCTTGCAGATTCTGGATAAGATGGAATGTTTCAAGAGGTGGCAGAAAGATATTTCGAAATTTGTCTGGCAGGGCAAAAAGCCCAGAATCAAATTTAAAATATTGACAGATGCTAAAGAAAGAGGGGGTTTTGCCTTGCCGGACTTGAAATTGTACTATGAGGCAGCAGCATTTTGCTGGCTGAAAGAATGGATGCTCCTCGAAAACACAGACATCTTAGATCTGGAAGGCTTCAACAATGCTTTTGGTTGGCATGCATATCTATGGTATGATAAAATCAATAGTGCCTTTAAAAATCATATTGTTAGAAAAGCATTGTTCAATGTTTGGATAAGATATAAAGATCTGTTGGAAAACAAAACCCCTAGATGGGTGTCACCAGTGGAGGCCAAGGCAGTGAAGAAACTCAATATGGAGGTCGGATGGCCGAAGTATTGGGAAATTTTGGAACAGGATGGAGATAAGTTCAAATTACAAAGTCATGAGAAATTGAAACATAAGGTACAAAATTGGTTTCAATATCATCAAATAATGGAATTTTTCAAACAGGATAGGAAAATTGGCTTCCAGATGGAAAAATCAAAACTAGAAACTGAATTGTTAGAACCCAGTACTAAGAATTTATCTAGAATGTATAACTTGTTGCTGAAATGGAATACACAGGATGAAACAGTCAAATCAGCTATGATTAAGTGGGCACAGGATGTTGGTCATAACATTATGTCAGCTGACTGGGAAGGGTTATGGAACACCGCTATCAAATTTACGGCATGTAATGCCTTAAAGGAAAATATTATGAAAATGGTATACAGGTGGTACATGACCCCAGTCAAGCTGGCAAAAATTTATCATTTGCCCGATAACAAATGTTGGAAATGTAAAGAGACTGAAGGTACCTTCTACCACCTTTGGTGGACATGCCCGAAGATTAAGGCTTTCTGGGAAATGATCTATAATGAAATGAAAAAGGTACTTAAATGTACCTTTCCTAAAAAACCAGAGGCCTTTCTCCTGGGCATTGTCGGCCAATTGGTGTCAAAGAGGGATAGAACTTTCTTTATGTACGCTACAACAGCAGCAAGAATACTTATCGCGAAGTATTGGAAGACACAAGATCTACCCACTCTGGAAGAATGGCAGATGAAAGTGATGGACTATATGACATTGGCCGAGATGACAGGCAGAATCCGCGATCAACGAATAGAGACGGTGGAAGAAGAATGGAGAAAATTTAAAAGCTATCTTAAGGACTACTATAAACTTAATGAATGTTAAAGTGTTCTGGTTTTCAGAAACAAAGGGATACAGTGATATAAGGTCAGAATATAGAGAGGACTACGATGACAGAGGCGGAGAGTAACAATAGGGAGTTGCTATAAAATTATGGACACTGGGATGCAGAAAGGGGGGGTATGGGGAAGTCCGAGAAAAGAGGTTTATGAAAATAGGTGATGAAACTATACATGTATGTTTGTTCTTTTAAGTGTTTGTTTGTTGTTTAAAACTTTGTAAAACCAATAAAAATTTTTATAAAAAAAAAAAAGACTAGCAGGAAGCAGCAAGGTAGGACCAGGAAATACAAGCACTGTTACTGGCATCTGACTGCTGCTGGAAGCTCTGCTTAAGAAGGCTGTAGCCAGCTGGTCCTTATCCGTGTCTTCTCCTCAGTGTCCTTGAAGGCTGATCAGTTGCAGGTGGGAGTCACTCCACCTTCTCCCCCTTCAGACAGGCAAAGCTGACTCCTGGCCCCATGACAGAGGGCTAGAGGTTGAGATGTTGGTCCATCTCACACTTCTCAAAGTGGCCTCCAGGAACATGAATGGTCAACCAGAGGACTATACCATATGAAAGAGAGAATGCATTGGACCCAGAGAATGCCCACAGAAGGTGGCAGGGGGAAGCCAACTTTCCTTATTCCCATCTATGCCCCCTGATCCTGCCCCTTTACAAAGTCTCTCCCAAATGTTAGAAGACCTTGCAGAATAGGGAGGCATGCAGCACAGAGGTTGAGAGAAAAGGGGATTCCTGAAAACCAGGCAATGCCAGCTTCTGCAAGCAGGGACGCTGGTCACAGAAGGTGCCTCTGCCTGATTTGGGGGGAGGGATATTGTGTGTCGACAGGAATGTTTGTCCCGATGCGTATCAGCTGGTATCTGCAACAACGGCAAAAGCAACAAATCTGCTTCCACATGTGAGTGCCATTTGCCAGAGCGGGCATCTGTCTACAGCATTTCATATGCTTCAACTTCATGGTGAGTGTGGGTGCCTTTCAAGTCATATCTCCTACAATGCAGGTTCCTTGCTGTTAATGTATTCAGATTTTAAAGACCCTTACATATGAAGTGTAACTCTGTGCAAACTCAAAGCCAGGTAGGAGTGGTCCCAGAGGAGTGAGGAAAGTCACATGTGTGCAATTTAGTTTCCAACTTCAAAGCAGGTTCCAATTCTTAAACTTCATAGAGGGCTTAATTTGCGAGGAAAAACCTGAGGCACCAGATTTATATGAGCTGATTATAAATTGCCCTTAATCTTATGCACATATATACTGGCAACACAGTGCTTGGAAGAGAAAAACAACAGTGCTGTCTGTGGCTATAAACTCAAGATGGGCAGACGAGGAAAGAAAATGATATTGAGTGACCACCTGGTAATTTCACTTCAACAGTAGTTTATTTGGTCTTTCATTTATTTGCAATTTGCCAACAAAATACTTCCCCCAAAGGCCCAAAATGTGCATCAGTTTTTAAAACAGACTTTTTATATATTTTAACTCCCCTTTAGCTGGCCAGGCTCAAAAACAAACACACAATTATTTTTTTAAATGCCCTTAGATATTTTGTGTGTGTGTGGTTTCTCTGCTTTGTTTGTGATTAATCTACTGTTCATCCATCCCGGTTCAGAAAGTTTTCATTGCTGCTTTGTTTGCAACTATTACATTTTGCATTGTTCTCTCATAATATCTTTGGTTTAATATTTGGCCTTATAGTTCTGAACCAGCCCTGCAGGATGGGCAGATTAAGACTAGGATGGTCTGTCCTTTAGGCTAATGGGTTCCAACTGATTATTGAATGCCTTTGGGTTTGTTTTCCAGTAGGCAGAGCATTGGAAAGAAGCATTCTATTGCAGCTTGGCTTTGATATGTGTGCTGCACAAAACTGTTTGTCTGGTTTGCTAGTGTGTCCATGGGCCCAAAAAGGTTGGTAACCCCTGAGTTTATCAGTGCTACATTGCCTTTCACCTATCATACAAACAGATGGAGCTCATTTTATCCCATTTGTTTCCTCCACAGACATGTTTACATACAAGTACATGAGCACAGGCCAGCCTTCACTAGCCTGGTGTGCTCCAGATATTGTTGGACTATAATTCTCACCATTCCTGACTGTTGGCCATGTTTGCTTGGGCTGATGGGATCTGTAGTCAACAATATCTGGAACATACAGGTTGGGGAATGCTGGCATAGACAGACTCCAAAGAAAAGGACACAAATTTGTACTGCTAAATTCAAGATTCTAACCGATTTTCATGTTTGCATATTTGACTGTGCATCATTCTTTTCATGCATTTATTTGCTTTTTGCTACAACTATTCTAATTTCATACATTGGTTGCTTGGATATTATTATTTTTTTACACCTGGAAGAAAATTCATGAGCTACATTCTTATAGCTAACCAAGCTTTTCCTCTTTAGCTGCACAATTCCGAAAGGAACAATTCGCCGTTAAATGGGTTCATCATTTCTTTTGTGTCTTCCTATGCATCACGTTTAGATACATTCCCCAAGATATGCAGGCATTCAGCCATGCTTTGCAATATGTCCTTGCAGCAGGGATATTTCATTTAGGCAAGAGGAAGAGAGGGAATAAAATCCTTGACTAGAATTTTGCTATTTTTTCTTTTAATGTTAAATTTAATTCAATCTCTCTCTATGCTACCTCCCATGTAATCTAAATAGTTTTCTAGCTGAAAGTATCTTCCCCCCCCCTCCACGAATGGCAAGATTAATAGCCCAGTAAGTTGTGTGTTGGAGCAGTAGTTTGTTTGAGTTATTTTCTTCATACACATGGGCTACAAATGCAGTGCCTCCACGTGCTTCTTTTCCAGAACAAGGGACACATTAATGTGATATATTTTAGCACTATAGTCTTGTCTCTTTCTCTCCCCTATCCCACCCCACTCCTAAATGATCTTAAATCTGTTTGCCTAGATCAAATGGGAAGGAGAATGTTGCACTCGGTTTCTTCAGCTCCTTCCCCATTCCTCCTCCTGACAGTGCAAGGCTTGGCCATGCCATGCCCACAGGAGGCAGAGATGTGTCTGTCTTCTAAATGGCAATTCCTTGGAGAGACTATCCATTATTAGTACATGTAGAGGACAGTAATTGGAATCCCATGTGATTAGAAAAGCACTAACAGCATTTGCTAAAGATTCCCACGCAACCTCAACTGTCATGTGTGTTCCTGATGGCCAGTCTCCCAACAAGAATTGCCATTTTATCTCCTATTCACCAGCCTTTTAAATGTTTCAGTACAAAACCTACTATGTTACACACAGATTTTATTTCTGCAACAGCGTATCTTTTTAGTGGTTTCCCATATTCTCTTCTCCGCTTTGTTCTTTTGCATATACAGCTTTTCTCTATATACATACTTTTACTTTTTCTCTTTTCCTTGGGTTCAAGGGGGGCGGGGGAGAGACACCTGGTGTGTTATAGAATCTTGTGCCACAATTTGAAGAACCTGCTGTGAGTGGAAATGACTAAGACCATGTGGTTCATTTCCAACACAGCAGGTGTCATGAGAAAAGCAAAATGGGAGCCTGGTGCTTCCCCTCACATTCCAGCCTTTGGAGCCAGTTGGTAGCAGACAACCATTGTTAACAGCCTAAACCACCCAGTGAAAAGAGAAGGTCACATCTTTTCCGACTTAAACGTGAATCTGTGCTGGGGCAAATTGCAGACTGATGCCACACAAACTGAGCTCAGTATACTGTTTTCAAACATTTCATTGCTAACACATCTAGATTTCCAATTATACTCCATTCAGCTCACCGTAACCCAATAACTCACGTAGGAAGGTGGGAATATCACAAGCAAGCAGCATACACAAATACTATTCTTTTACAGAAGCAACGAATCTAAGGTATATTAGACCTCAAGAAAGACACCAGAATGCTAGCCAGTTGCTAGTTACTATATATAGCAGGCATGGGGAACCTGTGGTTCCGTGGATCTTGTTGAATTCCAAGTTCAACTTCCATCAGCCCCAGCCAGCATAGTCAGGGATTATAGGAATTGTAGCCAGCAATATCTGGAAACCCACATTTTCCCCATTACTATAGAAATAATTCACAAGTACCATGTTGCTTGAAGAGAAAGGGAGTTATGCAATAAACATAATTGTAATATTCTTGCATTACACAGTTCTCATGCACTTCTTACAAAATAGCCCCATGACCAAAGTTCTCCAGAAGAGCCACAATCCAAGGATTTCAAACATCTGTGGACTCAAAACACACACAGAGGTGAAACTAGGAAAGGCTACCTTATAGATCCTAAGATTTATCAGCGCTATTCTAGGCTGTATTTGTAGAACCCATACTACTGATTAAGTGCTTGTATGATCTTTGTTCTGAAAGTCATTTAAGATTCTTTTCATCAAGTCAGATTAGATGGTGGATATGGTTGCTGAATAGACCTACAGCACATATGCCTTTTTCAAAGTTCTCTGTTTCCCGATTAGTCAAAACCAATTTATCCAATTAGCCCCTTATCGTACAACCACATCAACGTCTATATTCATATCTCCCCGCTTCTGTGTTGACTACAGCAGTATTGAAATTAAGTCTAATTAAGCAGACTTATGGATTCTCACTAATGGCTCTGTATATGTATAAGTACATGTTCCCCATAGCTATTTGTTCAAGGAACTCTTCATATCATTTAACTCACTTCAATTATGCATATTATAGCTCGCCTACTGATGATTTTGCATAATTATTTTTTAAATATAAGTAAATGTGACCTGCAGGATTTTCAATATTAACTTAAGATTTTAAGATATTGGTTTGGCATGCAATTTGGTTTCCGTTCTTTGAGTTGGAGATCCCCGTGAAGTTTAATTTTAAAATTGTATGATTGGACAAGGTCAGGAAGCAGATGATATGACGACGGATCATTCTTAAATACATATTTCCAGTATATTAAATGTGCATCCAGATGATTATGTTGTAAGCCACTTTGATAACTTATTTTACCAGGAGGGCAAAAAGTATTGAAGAAAATAAATTTTAATATATCTAAATGCAGTCTTCTTATACTGAACTAAATGATGCTGCTGCCATGAGTCCAGCTGAAGTTTGCATGGCAGAATCAATAAGGATGCTTGCCTGCTTACTACCTGCCACAAATAGAGGCAACTATGTGAAGACAATCGTCTTCCTGTTAAAACCAGATGGATTCAAGGGAAACCACAGCTTGTGTTTGAAACTGTATGAAAATGCTTGGTCAGAAAACTAATCTAAGTGCCTCTTTCCAGCACCAATTAGGGCTGCTTCCCACCCACTCCCGCCCCATTTGTTGATAGAGGAGCTTTGCTTTTAACAGCTACATGGCAGATGAGAAATTAAACAGGAGGGAACTTTGCCTATAGTTGAAACACTGTTTAATTCTCCTATGCCACTGTGAACAGCACAGAGTCTCTATCAGGAAAACAGTGGCAACCATAGGACTGAAAACCACAGAAGAGAGTGATGCCATCCAAAAGCGATGTGAATAAAGATTTTATTCTCTTTTTCTGCAAGATATTCCCCTGAAAGGCTATATATGTGCATTGGGGATTTGAATATTTCTGTTAACTTTCTGTTGTGTTGTTTTTTGTAGGGCCAGCATGTGTGAGGTAAGAATCAAGAAATTGCTCATCCTCTCCTTCTGATACCTGTACAAATTGCATCAGAATTACAATGGTAACATGAAAAGGAGCCACTGCTCAGGTCTTTTACAGAATAGCTGCAAGGTAACATGTAGACTACAATGTACTCTTTTCAGCAATATCATGTTTCTGAAATGTAGGTCAGTTTTATTAATAAAATGGAGTACTGGAAATTAAATGTTCTTCTGATAAAAAAATACCAGGTTGCCATAGAGCACCTAAGAAGGTTCAGCCCTTTGTTCTGCTAGTCAGTTCGGCTCTTCTACATAAGTTTTTCAAAAGTAAATCTTCAAGCACAACCCTATCCTTGATTTATAACTTCTTGATGAGGATAGCGTAGCTGTAGTGGTGGAGCCACTGGTATGATGATGAGATGGATCTATGCTGGCATAACCAGGGTGAAACATTGATGCAAGAGTAGCATGACAAGACTGGCATATAGGGGAACAGTTTGGAGCAGTTTCCCAAACTTGGGTCCCCAGCTGATTATGGACTATAATTCCCATCATCCCTGGTCACTGATCCTGCTAGCTAGGGGTGATGAGTTGGTAGTCCAAAAACACCTGGAGACCCAAGTTTGGGAAACCCTAGTTTAGAGGGTTGCAGATGAGGCAAGGAAGCAAGGGACTTAGGAGGAATCCAAAGCTCATTCAGAGGTTGGGTCCTAGCCTCAATTATGGCATAATGCTATTCCAGAAAAGAAGACAACTTTAAGTTAAACACACCTTTTGAAGCTAAAAATCCAGACTGATTGCCCCTTGCCTCCTTTCTCTCAAAAGCCACAACAGAAGATAGAATTCAGACCTACTCTGACCTAGTCATGCCATACCAACAATGGAATAGATGTCTTAGCCATAGGATACACACCTCAGATGTCAATTCATGTGATAATAACAACCTGTCACAATGTTTAAAGAACTCAGATTGTACAAGCAGGAAATTGGGTGAAAACACACTTTGTCCAGGACTTTTTTTTTTTTTTTAAGTAGCTGTTCTGATCCAGGAGCTGACTCTAGTAGAGAAAGGTGAAACAATGTAGAAGTGGCTGAAATATTCAGAACAAGCGGTTCCACGGGGAGCCGGACCAAGTGAAGAATGCTGCATTAGAAACAGACTATCCCTGACAAAGTCTTTAAAAAGGCTGCCACTCAATCCAGAAAGTTATCTCCAGCATGCAGTGGGTAAAGTTCCTCTGTTTAACGGGGACTTCCTATACGTGCTTAGGGCAAAGACTCTGGTTTGCTGGGACTTCTGGGCTAGCAGCCTCAAGGTCAGAGAGCATCAATGCAACTTTCTCAGGTCACAGATGTGTTGGCAGAATAGCCTCATCATTCTCAAGGGCCACAAAATGAAGAGGATATAGATAAATTCCTTAATAAATATGGATTACAAAAAATCTCTCATCAAAGCAAGGTGGATTTAAACCAGAGAATAACAGAACAAGAGATAGAGGGTGCCATTCAAGACATGCAACTGGGCAAATCTCCAGGGCCAGATGGACTGACTTCCAGATATTACAAATCTTTGAAGGAGTGGTTGGTTTATCCGTTAAAGGAAGTCTGTAACGAGATTTTAGAGGGGAAAAAGGCACCAGAATCGTGGAAAGAAGCGTATATTTCACTCATACCAAAGACAGAGACTGAAAAGACTCAACTTAAGAACTACCGCCCAATATCATTACTTAATGTGGATTACAAAATTTTTGCACACATTTTGGCAAAAAGATTTAAAAGAGTGTTGATGGAGAAGATTCATAGGGATCAAGCAGGCTTTCTCCCAAAAAGGCACCTATCAGACAATGTAAGGAATATAATAGACATTTTGGAATTGCTAGAGGTGAAAATAAACACTAAAGCAGTGCTGATCTTTGTGGACGCGGAGAAAGCCTTTGACAATATTTCTTGGAGTTTTATGAAAAAGAATCTTCATGGGATGGGGGTAGGCCAAGGATTTGAGAACGGTATGGGTGCGATATACTCTGAACAAAAAGCCAAGCTGATTGTAAATAATGTGATAACTGAGGAACTTAAGATAGAAAAAGGAACACGACAGGGATGCCCAATTTCCCCATTGCTCTTTATTTCTGTCCTGCAGGTGTTGCTGAATATGATTAGAAATGACCAGCAGGTTAAAGGTGTACAGGTCGGAGCTAAACATTATAAGTTAAGGGCATTCGCAGATGACTTAGTATTGACCCTACAAGAGCCAAACACTAGTACGAGAAGGGTGTTGGAGATAATTCAACAATTTGGCCAGGTAGCTGGATTCAAACTGAACAAACAAAAAACTAAAGTCTTAGGAAAAAATTTGACAGTCATGGAGAAGGAGAAATTTCAAGAAGAGACAGGTTTGACAGTGGTCAAGAAGGTGAAATACCGAGGGGTTTATTTGACATCTAAAAATTTGAATTTGTATAAGGACAACTATGAAAAATGCTGGTTAGAAATTAAAAAAGATCTGGAAATATGGTCAAATTTGAAACTGTCAATGTTAGGCCGAATTGCAGTTATTAAGATGAATGTATTGCCTAGAATGTTATTTTTGTTTCAAACCTTACAGATTCTTGACAAGATGGACTGTTTCAAGAGGTGGCAGAAGGATATTTCGAAATTTGTCTGGCAGGGCAAAAAGCCCAGAATTAAATTCAAGATACTGACAGATGCCAAAGAAAGAGGGGGATTTGCCCTGCCGGATTTAAAATTGTACTATGAAGCAGCTGCGTTTTGCTGGCTGAAAGAGTGGATGCTCCTCGAGAACACAGACATGCTGGATTTGGAAGGGTTTAATAATGCATTTGGTTGGCATGCATATTTATGGTATGATAAAATCAAGGTGCATAGGGCCTTTAAAAACCATATTGTCAGAAAAGCATTGTTTAATGTTTGGATAAGATACAAAGATTTGTTGGAAAACAAAACCCCTAGATGGTTGTCACCCTTGGAGGCTAAGGCATTGAAGAAACTCAATATGGAGGCCGGATGGCCAAAGTATTGGGAAATTCTGGAACAGGATGGAGATAAATTGAAATTACAGAGTCATGAGAAATTGAAATCTAAATTACAAGACTGGCTTCAATATTTCCAAATAATGGAAGTTTTTAAACAGGACAGGAAAATTGGCTTTCAGGTGGAAAAATCAAAATTAGAGACTGAACTGTTAGAATCCAATACTAAGAACTTGTCAAGAATGTATAATTTGCTGCTGAAATGGAACACACAAGACGAAACAGTTAAATCAGCTATGATTAAGTGGGCACAGGACATTGGTCATAACATTATGTTTGCTGACTGGGAATGGTTGTGGAACACCGGTATCAAATTTACGGCATGTAATGCCTTAAAGGAAAATATTATGAAAATGATTTACAGGTGGTACATGACCCCAGTCAAGCTAGCAAAAATTTACCATTTGCCTGATAATAAGTGTTGGAAATGTAAAGAAACTGAAGGTACTTTCTATCACCTTTGGTGGACATGCCCGAAGATTAAGGCTTTCTGGGAAATGATATATAATGAAATGAAAAAGGTACTTAAATGCACTTTCCCTAAAAAACCAGAGGCCTTTCTCTTGGGCATTGTCAGCCAATTGGTGTCAAAGAAGGACAGAACTTTCTTTATGTATGCTACAACAGCAGCAAGAATACTCATCGCAAAGTATTGGAAGACACAAGATCTACCCACCCTGGAAGAATGGCAGATGAAAGTGATGGACTATATGACATTAGCCGAGATGACCGGCAGAATCCGCGACCAGGGAAAGGAGACGGCGGAAGAAGAATGGAAGAAATTTAAAATCTACCTTAAGGACTACTATAAACTTGCTGAATGTTAGAATGTCGAGGTTTTGAGTAAGAAAGGGTTACAGCGATACAAGACTAGACTAAAGGAAAGATTAAGAGGACAGAGGACTGACAGAAATATTTAGAGTTGCTAAAAACTTTTGGACATTGGGATGCAGAAAGGGGAGGTATGGGGGAGTCTGAGAAACATGGTTTACGGGGGAAAAAAGGTTATGAAACTATACGTGTGTGTATGTCTTTTTATATGTTTGTATTGTTTTAAAAACTTTGTAAAATCAATAAAAAAATTTATATATAAAAAAAGAATAGCCTCATCATGTACTGCAGTTTCTGGAGACCACTGTGGTTAGCCCTGTGAGCAATTCCCTCTCGGCCTTCAATTCTTCCTCCAAGCCCAAGGCTCCATCCCCCAAGGTCATGATGCTGCTTAAGTAATTTGCCTTTCCTTGTGCATTGTTTGATGCTCTCTGTGCATAGATATGCATGAGTTTGACCAAACTGCAGGAGGCAGTGGAAGACAGGAGTGCCTGGCGTGCTCTGGTCCATGGGGTCACAAAGAGTAGGACATGACTAAACAACTAAAATGCATAGGTAATGGGCAGGTTTTGTGGGTGCCCTGTGCTGCTATTGGTGATAGCAGTGTTCCTATACATGTGTGTTTTGCTATGTTACGCCTTGTTTCTAACCATGGCTTTTTTGTTTTTGCTTTCTTTGTTTACATTTTGTTGGTGGCCACCATTGCATTGGGAGTGTAGCATGGCACTGCTAAATCTCATCACCAAAAGTTAATTCAGCATCACAGGTGGATTTGTAAAAGCCACCCAAAAGCTCAAGTGCCACTTAGCTCTCCTTAGACACCTGAAAAGCACTTGGGTGCTTTCTAACCATTAGCAGGCATCTTTTTTCTAAAAATTCTGAAAGCTTAAGGTTCCACTCTTTAACCACTTAGCCCACATTAGAGCTACTAGAACAGAATTACTCTGCTCCGTGTTATTAAGATTACAGCTCAAAAATGCATTCCTGGTGCCACCAGAGTCATGCAGAAAAAATCCAATACAATTTTAATAGGGTTCACATTTCATTGCAGTAAGAGGAAGCAGAATTTTCTAGGACTTTTTCTATAAACAGCTAAGAAACGGTTTTTAAAAATGTTTTTCCATATTGTGTGTGTACCCCAGTCTCTGAGCAGTGAGAGACTCCAGGGGTCCTAGCATGTACCCAGGGTTTAGTTTCCTTGGAATGAAGCTCAAGGGTGTATTTAGTATATATGGTTTTATTTACACACATATACAACTTGACCATAGGATAGGGGGGCTCACAATATTAATACTCCAACAGATTTTGCCCCCCTATTAGGTCCCTAGGGAACCCCTCCTTCCCCCCAAAGGCATATCTTTGGATTCAGCATAGCTGAGAGAGTCAAGCTTCTCTCTCCAGCTCTTTCCAAAGCTCACATACCCAGTTCACCAGGTCAAATGTGGAATTAGGAATTAGGAGGTAAGTGGCAGCCACATTTGTAGGATATTGTTATAGGTTTGGGGGATTAGTCTAGATCATATCTCTGGGTCCCTTCCAGGTCTATGATTCTGTGTCTGTGTCATTAGAATCAACCCTCTGCAATGCAGGAATCTTTTTATCCAACATGGGGCTCAAACCCATGACCTTGAGATAAGTCTCATGCTCCCCCAACTATATGTGCAGATACATATACTTCTCCATTGTTGGACAAAGGCCGACAAGAGGTTTGAGGGGAATGCCAACATTCCTCTATGCACCTCAGCCTTCTTGGACATTAACAACAAAAGATAGTTTATCAACATTATCAAAAGGGCTTTTTCTTTGGCCAGAACTCAGATCTGGCACCTCTCAGGTGGGTACCATTGTCATCATAAGAGAACAAGGGAGGTGTTCATGGTGATGTCCGGCACCTCTTTTTCTAGAAAAATAGCCCTGATAATTATCAACAATATGAATGACTGCCATCACCTCATTTCTGATGCACAATGTAAAACGTACACAATCCTACATGCATTTCCATTTTATGTCCATTAATTACGCCTCCCTTTCCGCTCTATCCAAGCTCTCACTTTGCCCTCAGGCAGTAAGTCCATCCATTCCTAATTACTATGCACACCTATGGAATTGTGCTTGGATGGCATTATCAACAGAGAAAGAGATTAGAAAAATATGGGCAGAGAACTACCTGCCCTAAGACTCGTAAATCTCCCACAGCTGTTGCTCCCTGGGACGCATCTTTCCCCAATCTACCTCAGCAGCCTTGCCCAACTCTAATGCTGTGCATCGTCACTCTGCAGGTCCTTTTGCAATCACTTCAAAAGCATCCAGAAGTGAACACTGGGCTAGAAGTAGCATTAGGCGTGGGCTTTCATGACAGATACATTATTTAAGTCTCCCTGTTGGAGATATGAAAAGAGCCCTGCTGGATCAGAGCAAAGGCTTGCATAGCACAGTATTCTGTTCTCACAGTGGCCAGTCCTTTTACTTCCTCATTTCCCAAACAGAAGACTTGGCATGCAAAAGGATTTTGCTCAACCATTTGGCGTGAACCTCCACAATCTGCAGCCAACAGATCATGCTCAGATTGGAACACAGACATGCAAATTAGAGAGCTCATCTGCAAATCTTTCCAAGTATATCTCACTCCTGATGAAAGGTTTGGTTTATTATTATTATTAAGTGATCTGAGGACTTCCTGGCTCTTCTTTATTTTTTAGAATCACTTCTAAATACTTGCAGCCGCTACAAAGTGTGGCGCTTGCTGTGCTCACTGGAAAGTTTTGAGTGAAAAGCCCCCAGAAGTGGCAGTACATTGTGAATGCCATCACGTCCTGTGATATTGTATGGGGGAATGATGGCTGCCCCATGTTTGGAGGAAGCTTTGTTCACAACATCCCTGTAAGGTTGACAGTGCACAGGGCTGGATTAGCCATTAAGCAAAATAAGCACGCGCTTAGGGTGTCAAGGGAAGGGAGCACCACAGAAGTTTTCCATTGCTGGATTTACCATGGGTCATATGGTGCAACTAAACAAAAATAAACATTATTTATACAAATATACAAAAATAAACACTATATTCCATCTTACTGTAGATTTTGTTCCATTTTGAAAAAATGTTTTTTTACAGTTTCTTATTGATTATATTTTAAATTAGATGTATATGAGGGCACCAAAATCTTTTAAGTGCTTAGGGCCTCTTATTGATCTTAATCCAGCCCTGCCAATTAAACATATAGATTGACCTCCTCCAGATTACAACTCCTATTAGTCCCAGCCAGCATGGTGAAGCTGACTGGGGCGGATGGGAGTTACAGGGCAAAACGTATATAGGGCAACAGGCTGGAGAAGACTAGTCTAGATTTAGGAAATTACTTGACACTCCAAAGTTATTCAAAATCTGACGTATGTACTGATGCTTCACTGGTAAGGCAAAAAGTTCAGAAAATCTGTTCTGAATTGCCCGATAAATACATGAGCCTCTAAACTGTCTTAGGAGAACGCAACATTAAAATGAATTGAAAGCAAGGAACAGATGCACACAGAGCTGGAATTAGCTTGTGTTAAAAATTAAGTAAAGTAAAGTGGAGGGGGGAGGAGAAAGGAAAGAAGGCGGTATGATCGAAACATGAGGAAAAGCAGCAAATGTGAACCAAATCACCATAAATGTCAGTCTCTCAAAGTACACACCTGTTCTCTCCACCCACCCCTGCTGAGCACATGAAAAAACCAATTTCAAAAGACTGTAGTGAATATGAAAATTACAGGCCCATCCATCACCATTATTCCCTCTATAGAAACAACGGCTGAAAAGGGAACAGAATAAACACATTAAACCTTTTTTATTATTTGAAAAGACACATTTTCTACAGACTCAGGCTTACGCTGAATCATCAAGGGCAACAATAACTTGGAACTGGCAAGTAATGTTTTAATGCCGCGAGGGCCTGCATTGGTGGGGGGGGGGACGGACAGGGCGGGGCATCTTGCATTTTATATAGTAATAGTATCTGTCTCAAACAGGTATCACCCAATAACCTTGCTATATGTCTCAGTGAAGACCTATCACACAGCAATGACAACGCTCTAAGTGTTGAATGAAACAACCTAGAAACACCTTAAATTAGTGTTACATTTTCTTTGACCAAAACGTTGTTCCTAATTAAAGTACAGGAAGCAGGTTCAAAGCTAGCCTTTGTCCACCCGCATATCGGTAGCACAGAAAATGTTTCAGATGCTAAACGAGTCTAAATGGAGACACTCCATGCACCAATAAAATGGAAATAGTAAGTGGGTTGGCTGTTGAACCTAAATATTACAGTTCACATAAAGTCACAGTATACACCCCTATTTTCATTGGAGAAATGTTGGAGGAGACATATTTATTTTCATTGGAGAAATGTTGGAGGGTATGGAATAGGATGTCCCTATTTTCATCAGAGAATTGTTGGAGGGTATGCAGTAAACCCATTCAAATCATTAAACCTAAGCTAGTCATGTTGACTAACTTCAATGGGTCTGTTCTAAGTAGGAGTAATACACAGCCCCATCTCCCCTCTAAGAACCCCCATTTTATCACTCAAAGAAGTTTCAGAGTTTCACCTTTAGATACTTAAACTAGCAGAACTCATATGAAAAGGAAGTCATAAAGCACCTAGCAGGCCACAATGCATGTTTGTTGGCTCCTCCAGCCTGGTAAATTCCAGTTGTTGTTCAACTACAACTGTCATCAGCCCCAACCAGATTAGCTAAAGGTAAGAGATGATGGGAGTTGCTATTCGGAACATCAGGGAGGCAAAACATTTGGGGGCTGGGAAAGGTTGGCAAATACCTTGGTGGTTCCAAGTTGTGCTGACCTGTTCTAAATTATGGTTAGAGATAATTTTTTTCATAATAACTCAGAATCAACAGAGGACAGATCATTTTGAAGACATATGGCAACTTCCATAGAATCAGAAGCACAGTAAAAAATGTGATTTGTACACAAACCTTTATGGGCATAAAAACCTCACAATTAATTGCCCTGTCATGGGATATTGAGAACTGCTTCAGGAATAAAATATTCACATTTAAATCAAACCAGGGAGGTTAAGGCTGACAATATCCTTCTCCCAACGAACACTGTTAATATTTTACAAACTAATTTGTGCCCTACAGAGTATGCCTTCAGTCTTGTCAGCTTCATGAACATGCAGTGAATCTACAGTAACAATTTTTTTTTTAAAAAAAGAATTAGTTGGGGGTATAGAATGCCATTAAATATGTACAGGTACAAACAGAAATTAATCTGAAATTAATCATGTAGAGCAATGCAGGTCTGCGGTTCCCTGCTCCTAACTAAATTCTCATTTTAAAAAAAAACAAAGCCATGCAGCTTGTGAAAAACAAGCCAACATTAAAAATTCAGGAAATGTTTGCCAAATCTGCTGGAGACAGTGTAGACAGCTAAAGGCTGTCAGTGGGGAATATTGTCATAACACTAAGAATAATGTGTTATCTGGTGCCTAACACTGAACACAGTGTAAACAATTAATCATGGGACAAAAACTGTTGAAAATCAATAGGGTTCTGAGTTGCATTTACAGCTTGCACTGATCAAGAAATTTCTCTGCCTTGCTGCTTATGATGAATAAATTGTGTTAACCTTTCTTGACACAATATGTCATTCTCTGAAATGTATGCATCTCACACTGGCATCTGGAAGAGATGCATTTTAGGTGTTGGAAAATGCAAATGCCTGTGGAAGGGTGAGAACAGAGCAGATGCCAGAAGCAGAAGAGGATCGAAAGAAGGTTCAGCAAACTATCAAAGCAGACTCCTTGGTAGGCGTGCCTGCAAAACTGCAGTTCAGTGTTTTGCAGTAGAATAGGACAGAAGCAACACATTCCTTGTATAGTCAGTTTACAGCAAGGCCAGGCCTGCTCAATTTGTGGAGACACGAGGCCGGGAGTGGCTAACCTTTTTTTGCCCTGAGGGTTGGCCAAACATCCAAGCGGCACACGCCAGCAGTGGGCATGGTCAAAGTGGCTATCACGCATGCTCCCCACATATACAGACCATATGCTCCTCACATATATATTCAGCCAGGCATTCCACCCCCTGAAAAGGTAGATCACTGCATAATTTTCTGCAAATGTTGGCTATCCCGTTTTTTGTAGCAGCCACCATTGCTGCCACCCAGACATGGGGTGAAGGACATGGGTTTGTTTGTTTTTTGCATGAGACAGAAGAGGAAGCCACCTCTGGTTGGCAGGCAGCAGTGGCAGGCAGAACAAAGATGCTGGTACTCCCATTCATCCTTATAAAGATGAAAGCAAACCTAACCCGTGATGTAAGAAAATCAAAAGCCAATTAATAGCAATAGAAGGAGCATCCCTGTGTGCTGTGTAATATAAGACCCGCACACCCAGTTACAGTTTTGGTGTAAGCACAGGACCCTGTAAGCATCTGTCCACCTTATCACATAAGCGATCAGGTAAACAACTCCCCTACAACTTAAGGAACTGAAGTTGAAAACAGAAATAAACCAATTTTAGTTTGGACTGAAACTTTCTTCAAAGTAGGAAAGATAAGTCTCCAATTAACACTTGCCTTCAGCTGTTTCAGAAATACATTTGTCAGCTTCTGGCAAATTAATTAATCCTGAAGGGGGTGATCTAATGTTCTCACCATTCTTCCTTCTGTCCCTTCTTCTTCAGCAAGGACCAAGATTCTTCTGGGATGTCACTGCATTTTAATTGCAAACTACTGATGTGATGTGTTTAAATGCAATGACCTGCTTGGCTTGATGGAACTATTGTTTAAGACACGTTTTCCTAAGAAAGAGTGCCTGTTTTTTGCTATAGAAGCTACCGTATTTTAAACATGCTGCTTTAGGAAGTATTGCTTCTCATACTGAACAGATTTAAGGAGCAGCAGGTACCACTGATCTGGACTGATGAGGGATAGCATAGGACTAGTTTGCAAAAGTGTATGTTTAACTTCCATTTCTCTGTATTTGATTACAGGACATCTGGTGACTGTCATCTGAATGTATGAACTGATATCTTTTAATAGCACAGTACTTTATGTGATATAGGGACGCAGGTGGCGCTGTGGGTTAAACCACAGAGCCTAGGACTTGCTGATCAGAAGGTCGGCGGTTCGAATCCCTGCAATGGGGTGAGCTCCCGTTGCTCAGTCTCTGCTCCTGCCCACCTAGCAGTTCGAAAGCCCTTTAAAGTGCAAGTAGATAAATAGGTACCGCTCCGGCGGGAAGGTAAATGGCGTTTCCGTGTGCTGTTATGGTTTGCCAGAAGCAGCTTAGTCATGCTGGCCACATGACCCGGAAGCTGTACGCCAGCTCCCTCGGCCAATAAAGCGAGATGAGCACCACAACCCCAGAGTTGGTCACGACTGGACCTAATGGTCAGGGGTCCCTTTACTTACTTTATGTGATATAAATATTTTGTCTGTGGGGTTTGAACTGTGATTTTTTCCCCTGAGACTCTGCATAAAAAGTCCATGAAAATGCATTTTAGAAAACCATTCTAGAATCCTTTTCAGGTCAGGGAAACTGCTTCTAAACACAGAGGTTCCCTCTCATGATCAAAACCATTTCTGGTCCAATCTGTGGATTTGCAGACATACTCAGACCATGGTATTCTATTCTTAAGCATGGCATATTGGTACAAAGTTAACTTGGTTGCCTTTAAAAAAAAAAAAACATTTCTGGAGCAGCAGCTCCACATCTTCTCTGCCATGCTCTGACAAGATTTAATTTCCTTCTTTGCTGAGAAAATGTAACTATTTTGGAAGGTTGAATTGGAGCCATCTCTTCACTGCCAGATAAATTGGATCTACTTGTTGTCAAGCTGCTTTGGGTGCTGATGCACTTGGAGTTAGCACAGCCTCTGTTGGACAGCTGTTGTTGAGAATGCAAATGCTGGGACTTCTCAAGAGTCTTGCAGCAGCTCCCCAAACCGCTTCAGCAAAGTCGAGGGCTTTTACTGCCATAGATGCACAGCAGTGGGATTTTTGCAAAAAGGAGGCATTTAAGTGCAGCTCACAAGTAAGCTGCCTTCAGGACCAGGCTGTTTGCTTTCGTTCTCTAAATCTGCAGGCTTCTTGTAGTGCATGCTCAAAAAGAAGTGGCGGCTTTATTGTTTAAGGTTTTATTAGTATTCCTGCTGCTCTCTCCTGCAACAGCTGCAGACGACGCATTCAGCAAAGACATCTCTCTAAGCTTCAAAGTGCAGGAGCTGTGCACACAGAAACGACTGTGGCTGTAACTGGCATCAGAGATCAGCAAAGTCAACAGAGACTAAGTGCTGTCCCATTTGACAGCCTCTGTTACCCACTGTGGGGCAAGCACTCGCCTCATTTTAAAGTGATGGTTTAACAGGTAGATTGAACAAGCAACCATAGCTGCTGCGGCATAGTAACAAGAGCAGGAGAAAAAGGGAGTTGAGAGGTAATCTGAAAATTTTCAGAAGAGAGTTTTTGGGTGATGTTTTAGATATTTTCTCCCCACCCCCAAAAGACGTCAATTTTGCAAAAAGAAAAATCTGCGCTGTTTTTTGTGGCAACCACTATTTCTACTTCCCCACACCAATGCTCTACAAGGTTAGGAGAATTATGGGCAGGGTGGGCAGAGTGATGGTCAGGCTCCCTGTCCAGGAATGCTGCTGCCATTTGCATGAGTAGCAACAAAATAACAACAGGGGAAATAAATTGTGTTGGTGAGCTCCACTCCCAAGAAACCGTTAAGAGGATTTTGTTCCCCTCCATGTTGAATATTCAATGAAATCTCATTCGCCCAATTTCACCACTCATGAATACAGCAGATAATTTTCTCTTGGCTCTTTTCACTTAAAGTTAACCATGGATGGGGAACTTGTGAACTTCCTGATGTTCTGGAACTCCACCATTCCTGTTGGCCTTTCTGAAGGCACTATTATTTTGTCCCAAAAAGAAACATTTTAACAGCTTTCTATGTATGTCCTTCAAACAGCCTTATGTTCTCTGGTGCTTCTCCTAGACATATCAGTGTCCTTATTTTGCTATTTGAGAAGTCTGTTTGGGGTGTCCTGTTATAAACTGTACAGTGGTACCTCGGGTTACAGACGCTTCAGGTTGCAGACTCCGCTAACCCAGAAATAGTACCTCGGGTTAAGAACTTTGCTTCAGGATAAGAACAGAAATTGCGTGGTGATGGCAGCACAAGGCCCCATTAGATAAAGTGGTACCTCAGGTTAAGAACAGTTTCAGGTTAAGAACGGACCTCCAGAACGAATTCCTAACCCGAAGTACCACTGTATTAGTTTTTGCATAAGTGGACCAGGGCTGCCATTCTTGGTGTTTCCATTCCCATCCATTCATCCAAAATAAAACTTCTGCATGGGGACAGGCAGCTTGATTCCAGAGCACATGCATGGGCATGCAGTGCATATACATGAACAGGACAATCCTATGCCCTCTGATTCTGGAGTAAGGCACACTGAAATCAGTGGGATTTACTGCTGACTAAACATGCATAGGATTAAAATACACAGCATGCTTTAGAAGAAAGCATAGTATTCCCTATGCTGCAGGGAAGTTGAGCTTGAAGTGTTGAGCTATAATGTATTAAAGACAATTACAGGTTTTTTTTAGTGTACATAGGTACCTCGGTTTAAGAACAGCCCTGTTAACGAACTATTCAATTTACAAACTCCGCAAAACCAGAAGTAGAGTCTACAAATGGAAGCTGAAAGGTGGAAGGGCACCGGCGGCAGGAGGCCTCATTAGGGAAAGTGAGCCTCGGTTTAAGAACAGCTTTGGTTTAAGAACCGACTTCCAGAACAGATTAAGTTCGTAAACCGAGGTACCACTGTACCTTTGATCAAAGCAAACAAACAAAAATATGCTTTTAAAAGCATGCAATCACCAAGTCCAGACTGTGGCTGTAGGTTCTTGCTTGGCCATTTAAACACCAAATGACAACATACTGCCTCTCTTCTACTCCTCTCTTCCCCTTCCTTTGTTAAAAGCCTATCCAAATAGTAAACCTTGCTGTGTGTAAAGAAAAGACTATTGCATAGCAAGTGAATATAGTATGCAGAAAATAGCCTTCACCAATGCTCAGAGGTTGGTTCTAGTGAAATCCTGTATAATATGGGGGGAGGTGTCATCTGTGAAATATTGTGTGAAGTATAATATGATTATGACAAGTAGAAAATCAAACACCTGGATCGTGGATGAACTGGTAGATATTTGGGTAAGGCAATAGAGCAACATCCTCTTTTGCTGCAGCAATAAAACTGCTAGCATGTTTTGAAAGCTAAGCAGAGTGCAGTATGGTTTCAAATTGGATGGGGAACTGTTTGACGACATTCCTACATTGCAGGGGATTGGGAAACATTTCTATTATTCCTCAATATAAGATACAACTGGTTATGAATGGGTTTTAATGAATCCAGATATTACAACTGGTTACTAAAGCAACTAATTTAATTTGCTTCAATGTTATTTTTTAAAAAAGAACACAATATTCTAACAGCCACAAACTGCTTATAAAATAAGCCATATTAACTTTTTTAAAAAGAAATGGGTATTAATGTGCTGTAGAGTTGGGCTTATGAAGTTCTACAACCATCTCACAGTGATGTGCTTTTGTAACCTGTCAGAATTTCTTCAGGTGATCAGATGGTACACTTCTGAAATGCACTGGGGACAACTTGGGGATTCAAAAGTTGTCAGAACTGCCAAATAAAGCCATACACACACACCTTGTAAGATGGACCCAGCGGGAATAAAGGCCTTCTTTTGTAAAGAGTTACTGCTTGGCACATAACAGGAAATTATAGGACTCCAACTGATTAAAGGTCAAAGGCTGACCTAGGTTACAACCAGACATTTCAAGCCATTATTACCAGTGTTTTGCCCACCAATTGTTCAAGCAGCAGAAGAGGCAGGCATGTATTTTACATTCTAAAAGCTCCACACAAACCCCTTTCCCTTTTCTTTATGTGGCTGATAAGAGGGAGAAAGAGCAAGAGAGCTCAAAATCTTCACTTACTCATTTGTACATTGCCATATGGCCACTGACTGGAAGCAATCTGTTCATTATTATTTTTTTATGTTACTCAAAAACTCAGCAAATCTTCATGATGATTGCCACCAAAATGCAATAGATGAAAGGCTGTTTTATATCTATATCAGGAAGTTCCATAGGTAACTAAAATTCTAGAAGTAATATTCATTGCTGAATGGTATAAAGAATGCATTTTCTGCCCCCGCCCCCATGCATATATGGAGTGATCTAAGGCTGCAAGCCCAACCATGTCTACTCAGTGGTACGTCCCACTTAATTCAATGGGATTTACTCCTGGGTAAGTGAGGTTAAAGAAGCACCCTAAGTCATGTTGTTATCTTTCACACTAGGTTATCACCACCCCTCACCCCTGCATCATGTGTTTTGAATTACACTCAAATGTAGTTTGCTATAGTTTTTGACAAGTGCTGTGGTATTACTCTTTCAGAATCAAGAAATTTCTTTGGAGAGATAATTTTATGTTAATCATATGTTTCTTCAGATGATAGCTATGAGTAAGGATGGGTGAGCAATTTGTTCTGTTTGCACTTTAATGTGAGCCTATCTATCTTGTCATTCCTGGGCCAATGTGTGAGCTAAAATGCAGCTACCTTTCAAAATCTGCACATCTGTGAATGTTGTGATGCAAGTTCTCCAACCAAAAAAATGTAAAAGTATGCAGATGATAGAGAAAAGTACCCTCAACAATGTCTTTAGTGGAAACATCTTTCCAAAACACATTCTATTGAGGGATATGGCTTGCAAACAATGTGTACACTGTATTAGGAAAAACTGCACACCAAGTTGCACATAAAAACATGCACAAATTTTCATTAAAAACCCCCACAAACTGACACGCATATGGAACTGAATTCAGAAACATGAGAAATGGAGAAAAGCAAAAAAATAGCAGATTTATTTATCCTCATCCCTAGGCAAGAACAGATGATCACAACAAGGAAAAACAATTGTCTTCATTGTTTAGTCGTGTCCGACGCTTAGCTATCCAGATTATAGTGAGCATCACAAGGAAGAGCAACTTTGCCAAAAACGCTCAACAATTTTTGTGTTCAGATGTTCACTTTTTGAAATATGGCAACCCTAATCTTGCACTCTTGATAAAGGATGCAAGACAACCAACAGTCTGGAAGGCAGTTTGGAGTGAAATGCCCTGCTCCTGTTGCAATGTCCTAGCCCTTGGAATGAGGAGGAGAGGTTGTTAGCAGCATTCTAAGGCAGTTAGAATCCGTTTGATTCACTTGAGGGCGGGCAATGAAAGGTGAGGAGTGAGAGAGAATTTGTGATATAGCAAGTTTACTTGGAGTAGGAAAGGAACAGTTGTTAATGACGATGCCAAGAAGTGCCGCTGCCATCACAGAAATCAGAACTGCTGAGGATATAAGCATATGAAGCTAGGAGAGGGTTGGAGAGGCTTAAGAGATGATTGAAGTGGCTGCCAGCTGTGATTTCCTATTTGCCAAGGACTAGACCTGGGAATACTGAACTATGGACTCTCCTCCAAGGTAAAACCTGCATTTTAGACTAGCTTTTTTGATGCCTGTGGCATGTGATGACATTTTCCATAGGCGAACAGTTAGGGCCAGAGGCACCAGCAATTGCAGGGAGGAAATGTGTGTGAGAATCACGCTTCCTTCTCAAAGCTGGGCTTTTGGGAAAGTGGCAGAAGAGCTCTTGGGCCCCCTTGGAGAATCATACCTCTCTCCCTACTCTAATTTACTGGGAACCTTTAGGAGACTAGCCTAGTCCCCCTAGTCCACCGACCACAAGTCACTGATCAATAGTTTATCAGAAGAACACTTCCACATGAGTTTGTCCAGAGTCTTGAAGAAGTCCTTTCTCTTTTGGGTGGGGATCACATATGGTTTACTACATATGTTAACCGGCCCTATATGAACACCCCCACCCAGCCCTGTGCATTTGTAATGATGTGGATTTCAGAGAGTAAGAGACAGAGAGTGGTGAAACAACATCTGTTACTGGTTCAATTCATTGTTAGCTGAGGAGTTGTTGCGAATTAGCCACAGCCTAGAGAAGAAAGACTGCAATTATGGCTGATCTATGCAGTGTTTTTTTTTCTTAAAAAAAAAAAATGTTTAGGGGTAGTCTCATTTTAACTCAAGAAAATCACCATTTTATTGTTCAAAACAGGAAAAATAAATACAGTAAATGGATTCACAAAGATTCACAAAATGTTTAGGCGTATGCATACCTCTGTGTATCCCCAGAAAAAAAGCACTGGATCTATGTATTATATTTCTAGATTTCAGCATGCTTTATATTGTAATAGAGTATTGCTTAGCTTCATTCATTCAAAGCACTTTTAGCCCACTCTTCGGTTAAAAAGTCTCCCAGAGCAGCTCACAAAGATGAAAAATAAGACAGTGCCTACCCTCAGTCCTACAATCCAAAAGATGCAACACAAAAAGGAAAAAGGACTTGAAGCGCAGAGGAGAAAGAGCATACTCAGGCAAGTTCTTAGTTACAATATGACACTGCCACTCCCAGAGCAAATGGACTTGCTGTGAACAGAAGCTTCATTCCTTATACTGTATACTTAAATCCTTGTGGTATAGGTGACCAGCAAGACAAGGTTAAACAAATTCATTGCCAAGGTGGCGGAGGGGGAAGTGCTCACTTTATAAAATTAAACTTATAAGGTGATAAGATCTATCTGTACCATTTTCAAAATTAAATATAAAATATTTCATTATACAGTGTGTGTCCATGAAGAATGGGACCTGTTTTGTGAACTTGTCCTGGGTCTGGTGTGTGGCTCGGAAAATGATGAGAGATACGATGTCACCTATTCTCTGTGCAACAATAGATCTGTTGGAGTATGACACATAGAATTAGACTTTCTGCTGTGATTAATCAAGTCCACTCAAAGTAGAAATGCTACTATCTCACACTATTGCATGAAACCAGTGGGATGCAATATATTCATGAAAAAGGCACTTGGAAAACTGCAGTGGAAGCCATTATCTTCTGCACTGTAAGGCATTTTGCCTCTGGAAAATGTCTTACTACTGCTACCAACATTTAAATTGAAATTAAGAAGCAAAACTCTGTGTTGACTTGAGTACAATTCTATATAACTTTCTGCAGATTAAGAGAGACATAAGAGCCAATAGTACTTTCTAGATTTGGCTTTCTTTTCAACCTTCTTCCTTCCATTTCTTAAGATATTTCAAAGTTATTTCAATAAGATCATCTTCATCATCATCGTAATAATAAGCGTAATTCTACCAGACTTTTGGAGAAAGCTTGGATGAATTAGCCACTTATCTTCACTATAAAACACATAGATGGTCACTATGATCCAACTAATTGTTCATCTAAAAATATGTATTTATTATTCTTATTCTTATTCTTAGGGCTTTTTTCAGCTGGAACTCACCAGAACTCAGTTCTGGCACCTCTCAGGTGGGTGCCATTGTCATTCTAAGAGAACAAGGGAGGCTTTTATGGCGAGTTCTGACACCTCTTGATGATTAATTCTTTTACATCTGTTTTTATCCTAGGAGCTTAGTGCGTCTTACAAGTTTCTCCCTCCTCTTATTCTCACAACAGTCCTGCAAGCCAAATTATGGGGATAAAGACTGACTGACCCAAGATGTCCTAGTGAGGTTCATAGCTGAATGGGATTTGACCCAGGATGTTTGTTCCCAGTCTTAAGCTGGGAACTCTGATCGCTGCCATATGTGGGAATGCCCCTTCCGATCGTCAGGAGGAGGGGGGGTTGCGGGATCACGACCCCCGCCCACACTCGCTCTCACGAGGCTGGCGCCAGCCTCGCGGGAGGCAGGGATTCCCCCTATTAGCATCCCCTGTGGCGCCAGCCAATCGGCTGGCGGCAGGGGCGGGCCTTAGAAAGGCCACTTAAGGTCGGGGCAGCCCTGTGGGAATGGGGATGTACATTTAAAAGTGCCAACAAACTGCTGTTAGGAAGCTCAAAGGGCAACAATCCATGCCACCTTACTGGCCTGTCCTGTCCTATCTTATATACACACACATACATTGTAGCGACTTAAAAACAGCATGGTGTCATCGTATCAGGAAAATCCTTGTGTGGTTGCAGCTATATACACATATGCTGGCTTCAGCCATAAAGCATCTTTTCCCAAGCATTGCAAAAACTATGAAAATCTTCTCAGAGCATGTGCTACAATGCAGGCTAATGAAAATGTTCACTCAAGTACCACCAGCCCACCTGCTTTCAGGATAAAACTGATTCTGTAATACATGGGAGCCAAACTCCACCACAGGTTTAGGCATGGTGAAATAGTTCAGACAATAGTTCGGCTTATTTCTTAGAAAAAAAGCACATGTGCTCTTGTGGGGATTTGGCAGGAATAAATTTAGAAGAAAAGCTGCTCTATTTAAAACCTGTAGAAAAGAAGAGGACAAGAGGATAGACTCAGATAAGCCAAACACAAAACAGGCAGGCGCCAACAATGATCGTCTTTCTTGTGGCCTTCCAGCTGCCATCAACCTCAACCAGTATGGCCTCCAACTCACATCAACCTCAGTCAGGGATGAAGGTAGTTGGAGTCCAACAGCATCTGGAGGGCTGCAGGTTCCCCATCCTTGCCTTTCCAACTTGTGATGCATTAAAAAAACACCCCACAGCTCACTCGTCACCAGAAGTGGTTGGTGGGAAGAGGTGGGGAGCACATCTGTCCTCCCTGCAGCTGTGGCATTGCTACCACTTAGCAGGAGGGAGGGGTGCAGTGGAGAGGTCAGCAAGGTGTGGGCCCACTGGTGATCAATCTGGAACTCCAGCTGCTGCGCCTGCACAGCACTGATCTACCTACCACCTTGTTCTTCTCGTTTTGCTGACTGCCTGGGACAGTAAAAACAAGGAGGAGGGGCGACAGATCATGACTGAATGACTGGCTGTGATTACAGATTGTGCAGACCTGCTTTAATGTTTACATCAAGAATGCATTGTAACGAAATGGGGATATTAGAAGCAAGGATACAGGGAGTGATGGTATCAGTACTACAACATACTATTGATTAAAATGTCCTATGAGGGCAAGTTGCTATATAAATTATTTTAAAAGTTCATTGTATTCATTGAATAACCTACTGAAGCCGAGCTACATGACCCTTATGAGATGTAAGCCATTATCAGCATAGGGCCTCAAAAAAGATGACATCAGGCTAGATCCATGGCATTTTCTGCCTATTTTCCATCAACAGGACACCCTGCATTTCGTCTGTTCCCCCCCCCCCGCCCCACTTTCACTCAAGCAATCTCTTTCTGTACTTCAGTGTTCCTTGCAGTCCTGTGCTCCCCTGAACCTGGCTGTGCCATTGCCTAGTTAGCACACTCTTGAAGGTGAATTACTAAGCCAAATGACATAATGAACGAGATACGATGACGCCAAGGAAAGTTGTTGATTTATGAGCATCTTTGCCAAAGCACTGTGACCTTCCTTCTAAGTTTTATTTTGGAATGTGCCATCAGGACTGTAAACAGTGGGAAATGGCTGAGGGAAGGGAAGAACAAGCGCATCAAGTCTCCATATTGGGGTGTGTGGCCTGTCCTCTCCTCAACAGCAGTACTTTCTTTCACTACTCAGACTCTTGGCTTTCATTTTATATGCAACCAATATAAATAATTATAAAGCTCAGAAAGGTCCAGTTGACTCATTCAGCCTTGAGGAGTGGTGACACCAGCGATAAGGGTATATCAGCATGACAGACTTCTGTTGGTTTTATACTAATCTGTCACGGCTTCCTCCCCTCATGCCCACTTAACTGAAACTTCTGTTGTCAAGAAACTTGGGGTATATGCATTTTGTTGGACAATTTGCAAGGACTTGGCCTTCTTCTGCAATCTCATAATGATTCCATGAGCTGTCAAATGCTCTATTCGTCCTGTTCGGAATGGAGAGGTAGTGGGACTGCAACTTCCATACTCGTGCATATATTATTGACCCAATGCTAAGCAATTATTGTTTTCAAGGGGAGAAGGCCCCAAAATGTGCTTCATTCTCCCATCAATATCAATGGGATTTTAATGGACCTCAGTGGCATTCAAAATAAATTGCTGTAGATATGCTGCATGAAAATGACTCATTACATGAATTGACTCTTCACTGTTTGGTTTGCTGGAATGTTAACAAAGCGTGTTCTCACTAGAGGAGAGCACGTGTTGCGGATGGGGCCTAGCAAGACACCCCATAGTTGCCAGGCAGGATAAGATAGAGGGGCCTGGCAAGGATTGGCTGTTTGTGTTGCTGGGGTAAAATTGATGTTGCCAATTTGGGGGTGGGAACAGAGGTTATTTAAACAAGGTTCACAGCTAGCTGCTTTCTCTTTCGATATGGGAACCGGATCACCCGCCCGCCCTCCCTTTTGGGCTTGTGCTTTGACCTTGCTATGCCTGTCATGGGGTTGTCCGCCTTGGTGCGGGGGCCTGGTAGGAATTTTTCCATTTGGCTGATTAGTGTGTGCCATTTGGTTTTTGCCTACTGCGTAGCAAATCGTCACAACTTGTAAGGTTGGCGGTTAGGCATTGGTTTAAATTGGTTGGTGGAGGGGTATGGATTGGCTGTGCCTGCCCCTCCAATGCTGCTGCTGCATGGGAATTCCGTTAAAGGAATTCTGGGGCTTACCATCCCCTTGTCCAAACCCCTGGAATCGGGTGCGGGCCCCAAGGAGCAAGCAGGGAGGAACTGAAGGGTCTGTGTCACAGCCCCAGTTGCCCTGATCTTGTTCCTCCACACTGACTCTCGCTGGAATCCGGGAGTCAGTGCTGTCCCCCAAGGCGGGGGGGGGGGGACAGCTAGTCATAACCAATGCCTAAGCAACCACTCACAATTTGTATGTTTAATAAAGTTGTGGCCAAAATTATGCCAAAAACCTTAAACAAAAATTTATGAGTGATGTGTGAGTTATTGGGGTAGGGGTGTTTTGGGGGACCTCAGCACGCAATGTTGTTGTGAACACTGTGAATTTTTTTTATTAAGGAGACCATTTGGCCATAAAGCATTCACTAAAATAAATTGTACTTTCACCCAAGGTTTATAAATATACATATTTGCATACGGTACTTTTCTTCTAGAAAAAAAGGTACTGGTACTACGTATCCTTGAGTACCCCCCAGGAAAAAAAGCACTGCTTGAATAAATAAATATGTTAACATGCAATAAAACTCAGAGCATCACCTTTATCACATTGTCAAGGGCAGCATTAAAGCCCATTGCTTTCAGAAAAACAGGAGGACTTTGTCCTTACCATATATACTGAAAAAGCACATTAGCCACATTCAGGAAAAATAGAAAAAGGGAAGGTATTGCATTTGTCTGAAATTATTTGATATAATTAGTCAACTTAAAACTGAAACTCGTACATTTCTGTCTTTCATTTTTCTTTTAAAAAACACTGAACATCCACATTGATAGCTTGGCATTTGAATGTGCTTTGATGTTTCCAAGCTTTGAAATATATTTTCAAATTTTTATGCAAATTTCTGCTCCCAATTACATACCCATTAGTTCCTCTACAACATCATCTTAATATTCTCAAAATGATTCTATGCTTCCCTAAGGCTGCAGTCCTATAGCAGTTTATCTAGGAGTAAGTCCCAGCTGAACTCAATGAGACTTGCTTCTGAGTAAGGCTTTCACTGTAAGGCTACCTACGGTCACTCAAAGGTCAGCCACAAGGCTATAGGAAGTTAAAATAGAAAACTGAAAAGGAATCCAGAAAGTAAGTAAACCAAAGTGATTTCCTTTATTAAAGCAACATTATAAATTTAACAAGTTTGAACTATTTCCGACGCTCTGAGCGCATTGCATCTCACCAGCCATGGATTGTGGCTAGGTGCTTCCTGTCACCCACCACCCACTTTTTCAGTCCTTGATGGACCCCATATATGGTTGGGGGGTTGCACTCATCTTGGTAGGCCACAAGCTCTGCACATGTAGTGACTACTGAGTGCAATTAATTTATTCCAAATTCCTTCTGCACTAATATGCCATCTCAGAACATTAAGCAACATTCTCTCTCGGAGCATCTGACAGATCAAGATAATTTAAATAGCAAGAAAATGTAACATGTACTGAGTAAGAAGTTTCATGCAAAAAGGAACAAATTGGTAGCTTCAAGCCTAAGGCAAAGTCAAGATCCATTAATAGTTTCACTGCACCAGTTTGTGGGGGAAACATAATTGGCTTGAATGAAGTTCAAATATATCTGATCTTTTACCCATTAAACATTGGATGAGCTTAATTGGTGACTTATGCATGATTTCATGGTTTATCAGACTCAAGGGATAACAGGAATTCTAAATGCTTTGCACATCACCCCAACTTAGCTAATTAGTTTTCAAAACATTTCTGAAAGCAACTAGGACTATCTGCATTTAGAACAAGGCTTTGAAAGAGTACGTAAAGTGAATGGGCAAACTTTCTGATGGGTTGCTCAGTCTTTGTTGCACAGAAACTAAATGAAAAAGACATAAGCAGCAATGGAGGAATAATTCCCAGTGAAAGGGCTTGGAATAGCAAGCCTGTACCACATTTCTTTCTTCCTGCAGTGGGTATCATGTTTTTATTTATTTATCTAAAATATTTATATCCTGCCCTTCTGTCTATAAAAAATTCAGGCGCAACTTACAAAAATCTTATCAAGTACAATAAAATTAGGAGAACCACAGAAACACAGCAGAGAGATAAAACCATCAGTTAAAGCCACCTTCAACGACATACTGGAAGAACCCAAGCGTATACAAATATATTTGCCTGGGGACGAAGGGGAGCCTCCCTAGGGAGGGCATTCCATAGAGAGGGCATCACAACTGAGAAGGACCTCTTTTCCCCTCCCATCTAAGGAGGACTTGAAGGATGGCATCTGATCATAAAGTTTTGACAGGCACTGTTAAAAGATGTTGGCATGGAATGGTGTTCTGAGATCCACTGAGGTCTCCTTGGTGGCAAGGATATCCAATGCAAAATGCTGACTTCATCCCAGGGGCATCCATCACTTCTCCAAGGAAATATAGTTTCAGTTTGCCAGATGGTGTACTGAAGGGCCAGCTCACATGTGCATGGAATCAAGCAATCATCCATTGGGACTGAACAACAGACAAACAAAGCAAGCTGTCTCCTAGCAGTGAGCCATGTAGCTGGAGATGGCATGGATGGATCCTCTGCTATTGGCGAGATTATTCATGCTGCACCAGCTTTAAAGTGGGGTAGGGGCAGAAGACATTTGGTTGCATGTGTCCTTGGTTGCATGTATATATTCTCTCAAGAAAGAACTCATAAAGTCCATGGTTCTAATATTTAAGATAAAGGCATCCTTTATTAATATGACCATTCAACAGATTTTTCTGTAATAGTCCCATTGTGGCCAAAGGGCTTCTGTAGCTTCTCAGTCAAAAGTAAGAAATTTGAAGAGCATGGAGAGATCTCTTAAATGTATCATTTGTAAGCCTAGTAAAAAATACAAGTGCTTAAGGTCATGCAACCCACTACTGCCTGCTTTGTTTGGAAGTGCCTTACAGAGCCTCAGGTATTAAATATGTTGAGGGTTGAACTACATGCAAAACATGTACTCTGATACTGATCAGCGACTACCAAAAGGACAATGGAAAGGGTTGTCCCAGGTCCAGTCTCCATGAGTGCCTGCCAATGCCTTATAGCTTGCACCAACATAATATGCTGGGATGGCATCCACCTGGTTCCAGCTGCAGCTATGTTTGTCGCATTGGCTTTTTCTCTCTCTCAGCACATCCCCTTGGTAGGATCATAAGAAACTGCCTTCAACCAAATCAGACAGATGATGCATCCAAGTTAGCACTACTGACTGACAGGGTTTCAGACAGGGAACTATTCCAGCTCTAGCTGGAAATGCTGGGGATGGAATCTGGGACCTGCATGCCTAGAAGCACAAAACTGTAGAGTTGGAGGTCGACTCCAAGGACCATCTAGTGCAATCCCCTGCAATGCAGGAATCTCAACTAGATTGTACGTGACAGACGGTCATCCACCTCTGCTTAAAAACCTCCAGTGAAGCAGAATACACAACCTTCTGAGGAAGTCCATTCCACAGTTGAACAGCTCTTATCAGATGCTCTACCATTGAGCTATGTCCTTTCCCCAGTACCAGCTGGTATTTTGCTGTCTATAGTACTGTATTTTGTCTGCCAACCAATACTGGGGCCTGAAAATGTAGTAAACTCCACCTTCTACCAACCTCCACCCATACTACCAGTTGCATTTCACACACTCCATCCCTTCTTATTTCTGGTGGGTCACTACCCCCATTTCTGCCCTTTGGGGATGTTAGAAAACATTGGTGTTAGTTTCTAGAAGGGTCATTCTTCAGGAGAATTCACGCACCCCCACCCCCTAAGAGACCCTAGAAGTTAAATCTCATTGTAGTGTGTATTTTGCCTCCAGGCACATACATATGAATGCTAAGGCATCTTGCGGTGCACAGCTTGCCACTTTATAACATGCAGTTCCAGAGATACCTTTTGAACTGCTGGTAGTCTGTTGCAAGGCAGAACCTTCAGCAAGCTACACCCAGGGATGCTCTCCAACCGTACAAGAACTGGGATGTTTCAAAGGTATGCCTATTTTGTCTGTGAAGTCTTGAAGGGTATGCCATGATCTGAAAAATTCTATCCTAGCCCTACCCTTCCCAATTCATTCAGTTACAACCACAGGATACCAGGTCCTCATAACCAAATTCTGTCATGCTTGTCTGGCCTTACTCCTCCTTGAAATAAAAAGTTGACAACCTTAGGCCCAGCCTACTGCCACCATTAGCATGGCAGATGGCTAACAAATGCAAATGAAGTTTGTGACTTCATCGCCATGGCAGAATCATCACAATCTCACTCCTCACCCTGCCCTGCTGATGCCACTGGAGGGAGGCTATTGCTGCAGCTCCTCCACACAGGTGAGCTGTTGTTATATGGACATCAGCAGAAGTTATTGCTGATAGATTGCAGAAAGCGAGATCAATATATAGCAGGAACATCCAACTCCCAAGAGACTGCGATCTACTCCTAGTATAAAAAAACTGGCAGTGATCTACACATTGTCATTGGAGGGAGGGGGAGCGTGGTGGGTGGGTGGAAGCGGGGGAAGGTTGCCCAGAGTTATTGAGCTTTTCGGGGGGGGGGGTTCTTTACCTACGCTTCCACTCAAATGCGATGCACTTACTTGTGCTTGCTGCTGTGACAGCAAAACAGACCAAACACCAGGGGTGGGAAGCTGTGACATTCATTATCCATTAACACAATTGACCAGGAGCACTCGTGATCGACCTGGATCATCCCAGGGATCTACCTGTCAATCGTGGTTGACTGGTTGAACATGTCTGATATATAGCATACAGGGCCCAGAAAATCTTGTCACCATGCTTAGCTCTTCCCCTTATGCTTTCTGACCAAGGCTAAGTGAGGAATTGAATCCGGATCCTTAAATCCAGTTCCGGGAAATCACTAGAATACCTCAGAGAACAGCAAAGCAAACGTTAATCAATACTGTTTGAATCAGCTCCTGCTGAAATCTCTCTCTACTTATTGCAGCATTTGCAGGAGCCAAGGCACACAAAATTAAAGCACCGTGCAAATGATCCTGCTTCATCCAACTGTTGCACTTCTAGAAAACAATTTATATAAATAAACTAAAGTGACAGCAGTGCCTTTTGCAAACACAAAAGAAGGGGAAGATTCACAGAATAGAGATGGGATTGGTAGTCTATTCCAGGTCAATCTTTATCCATATGTTCATTCCTCCTATTTTCTTTTTTGAAAAGATCCACATGAAATTTCATGTTCATCACAAACCCACATTTAAATATTTATGTTTATCTCAATGTAAACATTTCTAACCACATCTTATCCTTTAACATGCATTTCAGTGCATTTTGGTTCATTACTGAGCCAAGAACCGTATCACAAAATCGAAAGGATAATTACATTCTGCTCCACACATTTTCCGGGAGGTCAGATCAGGTCAGTTTGCATCGGTATTCACAGAAATTGAACTCCTCACGCATTCCTAGCACCGAGCCACTGCAGTGAGCATAAAGCTATCCCATGCCTTACAGAGGTGTCTATCCATCTTCAGGGCCCTTTGCTTGTTGCAAGAATCCCATGTGCACCAGGTGCCAAGTGAAAAGTGGGCTAATAGATTTCTGCATGAGGTAATAGCTAAAAACATTGTAGTGCACCCAGGACAATGCAATTGTGAGCAGAGAGAGAGAGAGAAAAAGAGAGAGAGAACACGAACTGAGGGCCAGTGGGGAGGTTAAGGAGGGAGGGCTAATTAGAGCCCTCTGAGAACTCCCTTCCGCAGCTGGAGAGCTGCATGCAAGAGAGGGAGGATGAGTAATGCCTAAAAATACAAGTATTGTGTCATAGGGTCAAACTATACATTACGTTAAATGTGCAGCTTGGGGCTATGTGGTTTTTTCCCCTTCATTTAATTACAGCTGCAGGGTGGGGGTGTTTCTCATCAGGACAGTTGTGCATAGGGGAAGAAGGTTTAACTGTGATTTGGGCATCAATGGATTTTCTCCCCTAGACTGCATAACTGCAAAGAATGGAAATTATACTTGCGGTACTCTACTCTACAGCATATCATAAAATATAATAACCAGTTTGTGGGGTTTTTTATAAGAAAAATCAAGTGGTATATAAATGCTATGAAATTTATGTTGTGAAATAAAATAAAGCATAGGACAGTGATGCCAAAACAGGCATTTTCCACTATTGTCCCTGTACTTGTAGCATGTTCCTCCATTGGCCAGATGTGAAGCAGGAACCATGTGTTGCCCTGAATTCCTGTTTTTATGCTTTTATATTGCTAGTTTTGTGTTATTGGGGTTTTTGTTTTGCTTTAATGATATTATTTATTGATTCTATGTCTTACTTACTTCTCCAAACCTTTATTAGGCATTACAAATATAGGGGGTAAAGGGGACCCCTGACCGTTAGGTCGAGTCACGGACGACTCTGGGGTTGCGGCGCTCATCTTGCTTTATTGGCCGAGGGAGCTTCCCGGTCATGTGGCCAGCATGACTAAGCCGCTTCTGGTGAACCAGAGCAGCGCACAGAAACACCGTTTACCTTCCCACCGGAGTGGTACCTATTTATCTACTTGCACTTTGACGAGCTTTCAAACTGCTAGGTTGGCAGGAGCTGGGAGCAAGCAACGGGAGCTCACCCCGTTGCGGGGATTCAAACTGCCGACCTTCTGATCGACAAGCCCTAGGCTCTGTAGTTTAGACCACAGCACCACCCACGTCCCATTACAAATATAGGCCATCATAAAACATCCATATATAAAATCTTAAAATAGATACAAATACACAGCCATGTAAAAATATGCAATAATGAGGATTTTCATTGGAGTTTCTTCCCACTAAATAGTGCCATTCACCACTCTAAGAGATACTATTGATAAAAACTCAGCCACCCTTGCAATTACTTCTGGGTTAATGTCAGACAAATAGAATCTGTATTTTCATTGTGCCGTGATATTAGAGTACCCCAAAAAAGGGGATAGAATGTGTTTGCATAGCTGGTTGTACAATGGACAGATGAAAATAATATGTTCTTTTCTACTTTACTAGACCTCTTAGAGATTTGCTCACTATGCAATTAAAGTCATGTCTGCATTGGCACTGACTCTGGTATCTCTGAAGCCAATGGCAACCCCCTCCCCCCCCAAAAAAAAATGGGAGAAGCAGCTGCAAGCTCAATAATCTAGCTCGATTTAGCTATCAGGTCTGCTTAGCGTCAGAGTTCTGCTTTTGTTTCTCTTCTTTAAACGTTAGCTACCCTGCTTTCCATCTATACTTAAAGAGGAATAAAAACTGAGGCTAAGCTATGCCGCTGACTGAACAACATGGAGGAAATTTCCATTTGGATAGAAATATAGATTAACTTTGTATTTAAAAAGCAACCAGAACCAGTCCAACCTGTTTATTGTAATTAAATATTGACCTAATGAGAAGCAGACAACTTCCTTTCTATGGGATATTGAAAATGTGGAAGGTAGAGGAGAGTTGAAAGCTAACATTTTTCACATAGAAAGGGTAATGTTAGAATACCACATTAGCCTCTTTCACAGATTAATCATGTGAAAAGGGGGTCCACGTGAGCTGAAGGGGCAACAGGGCCACATTGCTGACCCCAAGGTTGCATAGTTCCCCATCCCCCACGTTCACACATTATGCATGGGTGTCTATTGGGTAGGCCTGCATGCCCAGACACGGAAAGTATGTGACCCACCAGGGGTCAGTCCAGGGTAAAAATAAGTCATAGGACATCAGGATTGGGTTGAAACAGGCCACAGCTTTATCGATTACAGATGTGAGCTGGTTTTGGCAAAGGCATTGGGTATGTATCAGATATCAAGCAACCCACCTGCTGCTTGATCAGTAAGGTGGGCCAACCCTAAGTAGCAGGTTACCCATCAACATACATCACTCGGGACATTCCCAACAGGGCCACCACTTGGGAAGCTGCTATGGCCCACGGTCCCTATCTGGAATTCCAGAGAAAGCAAACCTTTCCTGGACCCCTTTATCAGGGTAACTGATATCTAATGGCTCAACCCAATGTCATAGCTGCCAAAAGTGCATATAGGCGATGGGAGATGGGATCCAGCTGGTGCTGTGTCAAAACATGTTCTCTGTTTTCTCAGAGGTTTTCTTCCCCCACCTGTTTCCCCACACTTTAGAATTCTGGTAGGTGTGGTCTTATTGTTGCAAAGTGGCCAGTGGTGGTCTGTGTAGTTTTCCCTCTATGTGTTGGAAATTTCATTCCTCCATGCTGCAGATGTGTGGTTGTTACATGTCATGCATCTGTGTTTACATTCCAGAGTGTTGGATGTCATGGGAATGGAAGTTTAGATATGCTGTTCCGTTCTGTATTGCTTTTGCTTTTCCCTTCTCCCCAAGGAAGTAAGAGAGGAGCCATGTTTTCTTCGCTCTGTTATGTTTGATTTTGTACATAATAAATTAGGCTTAGCTGTCGCACTTCAGCTTCTGTTTGGACTGTGTGCTCATGTCCTTGGATATGGGCCACATCAGCGCAATGGGACACAGGAGTGATGAATCATCCCGGGCGGTGCTGTGTTGGGGGAGAGGCATCAGCCTCGGTGTTTCCCAACATTATGATACATTTCTTCAGAGTTCTGGGGCCTCCCCAGCTGCCCATGCTTCCTGATATGAAAAGGGAAGAGAGGTGCTTTGTAATGTCTGCTCTCAGACTTTAACTGAGGGAATTCAGAGAGCCTGGTTATCGTGTGCCTCTGTTTGGTGTCCTCCAGAAGTAGCTCCCCGGATGGAAAGGAGCTGCTATGCTCATTTCCTGGCAGGTGGGCTGCTTCCTGGTAGGGTGAGTGGGAGAGACAAGGTGGTGGGAAGGTCCGCATGGTGAAAATACATTTTCAGCAATGCACTAGTTTTAGCATCTGAGGAACATGCAGGCTTTCCCTCTGCAGACATCCACACTCAGTGCCTGGATGTTTGGCGGGGGGGGGCAGGGGAGGCAAGGAAGCTGTGTGACCTCCTGAGTGTGGACAGCAGCACAACCCATCTTCTCATTTGATTGTGTGGACCCCCTACAAGCGGTTGACACAGGAAGGAGGGTTATAGATTCTTCTTTCCCTCATCTAGATCTGCATCTAGTTAATATCCTCATCTCAGAGGAACCAGTTTGGCGGCTGTTGTCTCCCTCCCCCCCTTTCTCCCAGTAATATCCTTAATTAGATTTTCATCAGAGTACTTCTTCAACTTGAATGATGTGGGTAATGCCTGTTTTTACATTCATTTTTAAATTTGCTAGAAATATATGATTTTAAATATAAAAAATTAAGAGAGAGAGACCATTTTATTAATATGTCAAGAAGTATCATTGAAATATTCCCACTAGGGACAAGTATTTCCAAATAATATTAGATTATTCAGGGACAGAAATGGATTCCAACTTACCCTACTGAGATTTTATAGGTTCTCTGCAGTTATATTATTTTGCCATTAAATGTTAATTCAGCAGAACCTTTCCAGATCTTTTTTCAAAAAAATTCTGATACAAGCTTATTGCAAATCATATTTAATCCATGGTTTTACATTTTATTACTCTGATTTAAACAAAAGCAGTAATAATAAACAGCTTGGAAACTAACAGCATTAGAGAGCGCTTTAGGATATATTTATGCTTTTCTCTGATTTGAAAGTGTCTGTCATACTTAAAACAAAACAAAAACAGAATACTGTTGCCTGGAAAGCCAGAAAGCTTTGTTTTGCTTCTCATGCTTAGGATGAATTCTAGCTTTAATAGTGGAAGTGATACAGCATTTGATGGGCTCCAAATAGATCCTCAAAGTGTGTCTAGCAGCTTGGGCATACATATTGAGATTGCGGGATGGGGAGGACTTTGAATAGTACCCCCACTCTTGCCCCACCACAAATTGCTTTTGCATTCTGCCTTAGATTCAAAAGCAGATTGGCATGTGGCATATGCGGATGGGGCTACTCTTTGTGAAATCAAAGTTTAAAGCTGCCTTGTGTTCATGGAACTACTTGGAGGTTCTTTGGATCCTGGCTTACCTTTGAGGAAGGGCTGTAGCTCAGCGGTAGAACATCTGCTTAACATACCCTCCAAAGTGTCCTGATTTTCTAGGGTCAGTCCAAGATTTATGAAAGCCACCCGGGCTTCTGAATTGATCCTGGAATATCCCTTTCCCCCTCACAAGTACCACCATGCTCAAAGAGGAGGGTGAGCTGGTGCTTGTGCCAAGCTCCGGCAGCTGTGAGGAAGCACCTCATTGCCTCTCCATGGGCGCTGCTGCCAGCCTCCTCCCTTGGGCAGCTCATCGGGGCTGCTGGAGAGCAAGTGAGGAGGAGAGGCTGTGCCCCGTGTGACATGCAGACTTTGAGGAGCAGGCAGAGGGCAGGGCTGCTCTGGGCAGGAAAGTGGTGGCAGCACTCGTCTTTCTTCTAACAGGAAATGCTCTGTGTGGGGGAGACAAAGAATGGGGGGTTGGAGAGAGTCAGTTGAGGGACAGTGAGAAATGTCCCTATTTTCATCTGAGGAATGGGGGGGTATGGCTTGGCATGCAAATGTTCCCCGTTTCAGTCTCCAGGTAGAATTGGAAATGCCCCTTGTCTGAAACCCGGGGAAGCAGCTGCCAATCAGTAAATAGACAACAGAGAGAAGTCCCAATGGCCGGTCTTGGTCTTAAGCAGCTTCCTATGCTTCCATCAATGCCCTGAATCATCAACAGACAATGACTGTTTAAACTGCTGGGTTTGGCAATCAAGAAATTGTTGTGATCTTTAATAAAACTTAATTCACTGAAGAAATGAATTGCATGGGGTTGGACTAGATGATCCTTTGGGTATTTTCCAACTCTACAATTCTAGGATTTTATGAAAACCCTTGCCTGCAAAAATTTCATTGATTTCAGTGATCGTTTTTCATTCATCAAATTCCCTGCGCTGCTAAGTATTTAAACACATACCTAAATTTAAACATGTGCTTAATCCCACTAAAGTAATTAATTGCTCCTTTGCTTAAAGACCTCCTGAACTAAGCCTTTGGGGACACAATATTATTTATGAGTTCTCTCATTGGTAGCATTCATTAGAGAAATCACATCCAGGGTTATTTCTTTCTTGCTACATGTCAAAGGAAATTTCCCTTCAGCTCAGCTTTATAAAGAGCGTTAAAACAAAGCTTCAAAGCAAGCATTTGCATTAAAGTACTCAATTATTTATTTAGATGTGGTGTGCACATCTATCTCTTTTTTTCCCTGAGAACAACATAATGTCAAGAGCTATGGAAATTAAAATTACAACCGTACACTTAAACTGAGGCTGTAGACATAGTGAGCTGGTGAAAAATTACACAATTCATATTCTTTTCATCAAGCTGTATTTATGATCAATTGGAAGGCATCTTTGGAGACCTGAGTGGTATGGCTTTTTAGTCTTTTCATGCCAAAATAGCCACCCATCCTCTACCTTTTCCTCCTCCAGACCATCTATTCATAGACTTTATGAGCAGTTGGAGACCTTTTGAACTGAAATCTGAGCTCTGAGGGTTTCTTCAGTTTTGCGTAATTCTAGCTATTACCAAAAGTTAAGAGTAAGAGTTGCTTATCCCAGTGCCATCCCAATTCCCACTGCAATTTTCTTTCTTTCCTCCAAAATAATTTCCCTTTCTGTTTCTTTGAGCCTTAGCGGTTCACAGAGGCATTAAAGCAGTGGGGAAATAGCTGGCTCTGTCTTGTGCTGATCTATTAGAATCCTTTCAAAAAATTCCCATTTGAGCCTTCGCTAAAACAATAGAAAGCAAATCACAAAGATCAAAAACAGCCTTGCAACAGTGACAAAAGACAGCTGGGTCCATGCTCCCGTTATGCTTTAGTGTATGACATTTTTACGTGTTACAGAACTAACAAGGTCAACTTTTTGAACCTTATCACAAGGATGCACATTCATTTGAATGAATTAGAATGGAAAACAATTATTCCTTCTTTCGTTTGTTTTTAACCACTTTCAAAAGTGGTAATTGTTATGCATGGAATAAATGGGCTAGAACTCTTTGTCTGGGGAAGGCAGGAGGGCTGGCACTGTGAGATTCATAAAGCTGGAATCTCTATTTAGTACAGGTAGCATTTAGCTTGAGTCTGTACACCTTCCTTAATTGCCTATAAAATGGTATCCCTGTGTCCTAACTATCTGAAATCTGGCAGATCTGGTGCTAGGGGCTTTGTTTGGAAGTACACCTAAAGATTTCGTGCCAGTAGGATCAAAAATTCCACTTATAAGCAGGATAAATGCAGCTGGGTTCTCCTGTTGAAAGTAACTGAATGTCCTAAGAGCAGACCCTTTTCAATTGTCTATCAAATGTATGACCCTTGTCTTATCTCTCTGAAAGTTGGCAGGTCTGATGGCCTGGGGAAAGTCAGTGCATGCAGCAGAAGACCGATGGGATTTTCCATATATATATATCAATAGGAAAATGAATAAACTAGTAAAATAAAGCTATTTAAGTGAATGGGAAATGAAATAACAACAAACTGGATAGGGAAACGAAGACACACCACTAGTTACAGCATCGCCATTATGAGGCCCCACCATATCATGAGAACTGTTCTTCTATGCTGTATAAACAGGGGAAACTAACAAACACAGATGGGCCAATTCTCCTCTTTTTGTATAGAAGGGTCCCTTCATGCCAAACGTGCAGCAATGAGCGATGCCAGCCTCAGTGTCAATTTCCAGTGAGATCTCGTGAAATCTCAAGAGATCTTACCAGAAATCGGCTGGTGATGCTTCACTCCACCTCCAAGAGGGCCAGCACTGCTGCTAGATGGGGGGGAGCAGAGGGGAGCAAGAGGGAAGCAAACAAATGGCTGGCTAGACTTGGCAAAGGGGCTTGTGGCCTTAATAACGGAAAATCATGCAACAAAGTAGAGCCAAACAATGCCCTAGACACCTTCACTGACTGAAATGCATCAACCATGGCATCCAGGTCATTACAAATGTGAGCAATTTTATGCTTCGAGTACCTAGCAAACATGGCACAGTGTGATACCAAGGATTTCTTTGCCCAGCTTTGGGCTGGTATGCCCAAAGTATACATTAGTCAAAACTTAGTATATTAGGAGAAATAATATCACATCAAATTCCCATGTCACAATCTACCATTATCTGAGTAAATATGGTGGTGAATCTACCCAGCAGTGTTGCCAGTGTCATTTGGGTCTACAGATATACCCTACTGTTTTTTTAAAGATACAGTAGAGTCCAAAATACCATTTAATCTTCTCATGCATACTTCTCTAGGATACTTTTTTCTAATATAGATTCTTCTTCCCCGCCCTCAGAGGGTGCGGGGGGGAAGCCTTGGATCAGAGTTTCACAAAGAAACAGCACTTATTTATATACATCAGAAACATATATCTGCTCTGAACTAGATAATCAGTATTTCCCTCCCATGATCTTCCCCATGGAGATAAAAAAAAATTACCATTTTAGGAAATATGGCTTTATATTCTGCTAAAACTAGATCAAAATGTTTCATAGATAAAAATAACATTTCTTGGGGCTTTCTGTTTTGCGCCTTTGTTGCCAGATGCTGCATAAAGAATTAATAGAAAACCTGTCTAAAAGAAGTTTTCAGAAGTTTTCATGGAGTGGCTTTTTTTCTTCTCTGAACAATTAATGATTTATTTATTTTCCATTTTCCTGCTGTAGGATCCATCTAATGAAGTCAAAACACTGTTTTCAGAACTCTCATTTCAGAAAAACTTATGAGGAAGAAGCATATGCTCTCATCAGGCTCCCTGAAGCTTTCCTTCCTGTGTGGAAAGATTTCTTCATATCCAAAGTAAAATGGGGAAGGGTGAAACAGGGCCTAGCACTGGGATTGCGCTAAGAAACAAAACAGAAGAAACAGCGTAACAAAAGTTACCTGTAGATTTTTCCCTTCAAGAAGTAACTCACAGCCATATTGCCATCACATTTTCCCCTAACTGTAGTTTCCAGACTATCTTCAAGGGCAGCCCTATGTAGAACACATTAAAAAAGTAAAGGGACCCCTGGCCATTAGGTCCAGTCGTGACCAACTCAGGTTGTGGCGCTCATCTCGCTTTATTGGCCAAGGGAGCCGGAGTACAGCTTCCGGGTCATGTGGCCAGCATGACTAACCCACTTCTGGTGAACCAGAGCAGCACACGGAAACGCCGTTTACCTTCCCACCGGAGTGGTACCTATTTATCTACTTGTACTTTGACATGCTTTCGAACTGCTAGGTTGGCAGGAGCAGGGACTGAGCAACGGGAGCTCACCCCGTTACGGGGATTCGAACTGCCGGCCTTCTGATTGGCAAGTCCTAGGCTCTGTGGTTTAACCCGCATCCCTGTAGAGCACATTCCAATAGACTAATTGAGAGGTTACCAGAGTAAGTATTATTGTAGCTAAGCCAGGAGTAGACTTTGGTCTTTCAAATTTCAGCGGTGCCCTTTGCAAGAGCAGAATTTGGCACCCCTGCCTCTTGCCTTCTATTCTGCTCAATTCGTTATACCACAGTTGCGACGTTCTGCAACACCCCCAGATAAGAAGCTCACTGTGTGAACTTGGGTCAGCCACAAACCTAAACTACCTTGCAGAGGTGTTGTGAGCCTAACTTGGTTCCTTGCTTCTCTCTAAAACAGAGCTCCTTGGATGAATAATGATTTTTAAGTGCAATTAATCAATGAAGTGTTTGAGTGTGCATGTGCATAATTGTATATTTTGCAGGAATTAATCTTCTCATTGAAAAAACTAAAAGAGAGAGCTGGAAATGTGAGAGGACTAACAGTCAACTATGAGGTGCAATTACATTTTTGTCAGTGGTCATCAGGCTTTCTTTGTGCAAACTGGAGATGGTCAGAAGAGACCCACATCTCTAATGTTTTCTTTTGAAGCATCCAAATTATATGGACAATGCCAATTTATTAATTTTTTTGGGGGGAGGGGTAGTAATTATTGACACTCAACAACAAAAAATTAGTTCTGTCCAAAGAGGTTCTGTGCATTGTTTTGAGGGGGCAGGGCGGAGTCTGTGGGTAGCAAAGAGGTTGTGCACATTCATGCATATAATAGATCTAGGACAGTATCAGTGTTTTATTTTCCCTAGAAAAGGTTTTACGAAAAATCATGTTTTCCCCCAGTCGATGAGACGACAAAATAAAATTAAGAAAACTTTGTTCTCAAAAACAGTGCCTGGGGCTGAATTTCTGTGCTATAGAAGGTTGTAGGAGATCAAGACATTGAAAAGAAATTGCATTTTTTCACCTGCAGAAGCTGGTAAAATCTACGGCAAAAACCTATTTTATAGTTAACCTGTAATTACTTCCAAATAGTAACACAGACCTGAGTAAGTTCTCCGGTTCAAATCACCCAGACAAAGCCCTCCAGCAATTGCTGGCAAGGCTCTGCGCTTCCTTTTCACAGATTACTTGGGGCCATTTCTTCAGACTAAGGCTGATACCAGGTTTAAGGAGATATAAGGGCAGGTGCCGTCCGGTGGGCACCACACATCACCCTTGTGGCCTTCCAAACTTGCTTTAGAAGAAGATGAATGTCGACAGGTGGAGGTGGCAGAAACAGGGACAGGTGGCAATGCTGGACTCAGTGCAGCTCCAGCCTTGCAGTGCTCCCTCAGCAGTGAAAAGAAGCACCAGCTGCTGTCATCTTCATCAACCCCAGTACCCCTGGACTCTGCCCTAATGTAGAGAACATTGAGGGCAGAGCCTCAAGGTATTGGGGATAATGATGACAGCAGCTGCAGCCATCTGTCCCGGCGTGTCTCATCACAGTTCTTAGGCAATTGAATGATAATAATTAAGGGGTGGTGTCAGTGACAGTAGGCCAATCCAGGTCCTAGGGGTCCCAACATTTGCCCCACAGTGCCAGGTACTGATGCCAAGCCTGCGTCAGACATGCATCTACCATCACATCAGTGGGCATGATGAGATTGTGCTTATGGGTGGGCTTTGGACACATGCTGTGAGGTATAGGCACAGCTAGGATGGAGTTGGATCCTCAGAGGTTCTTCTGATGTCCCTGGGTCAGTTATCTAAGTGTTGGCTCCACCACTGCCTGCATCAGCTGCCCCAATGTCTGGCACTTTTCCAGCAGAGGGGAGGAGAAAGGATTAGCTCTTCGTTTCTCCTCAGGCTACTTCTTCCTGGTGTCAATCAAGCAGGGAGGACAACTTTCTTATCGGCTCTCACCCCCATTTTTTAAAAAAATGAAATCCTAAGCAGGCATGCAAATAAATACCACAAAATAATACATGCAAGGTAGTCAGCTTCTGAGCAGGCTTAATCTGCTTTGGCCTCCTTTTTTAGTTATGTATCTATTCTTAAAGTTTCTCAAGGGAATATGAATCTTGAGGAATTTTGTTGTGGTGTGACAGACCCCTCATTAAGTTTGATTTTTTTTAAAAAATGAAAACAATATTTAAGGGTTGTTGGAGTTTTTTGCCTTGGGGCACAGTAAAAGGAAAGCTAATGGAGTCCTTTTTGTCTTTGTTTTTAATTAGGAAATATAGATCGTGGGAGATTTGAGGGGGAAAGGTGCAGCAACCTATGAATTTTAGGAAACTACTATTCCCAGGGCTTGGGCCTGGAATCTTGTAAGTATTTAGCTGGAAAGTTTTGTAAGTGTGCACACTTCCTGTGATTTCCAGTAACATGCTAAAAGTAACAAAGCAGCAATGCCATTTCAGCGGGGGTGGGGTCACCTGTACAGGCTCAATTCTTTCAGTGATGATTTGAATTGTATCTAAGATTTGAGGTCAGGGGGTCCACACAGAGTGTCCCCCATGGATACAGCTACCATATTCTTCGCTCCATAGGGCGCACCCGACCATAGGACGCACCTAGTTTTCAGAGGGGGAAATCAAGGGGGAAAAAATGATTCCCCCCCCCCCAGCTCTAGGAGCAGCGGACAGGCTGCAGGCAGCCTGTGCGCTTCTCACAGACCTTACCCTGCTTTTGCGGGAGGTGGGGGAATTCCCCCACCTCCCGCAAAAGCCCACAGTTTGGGGAGAAGCGGACAGAAGCACACAGCCTGTGCGCTTCTCCCAAACCTTCTCCCTGCTTTTGCGGGAGGTGGGGGAATTCCCCCATCTCCCGCCAAAGCCCACAGGAGCCACACACCCTTTAAGGAGCGCACAGCTCCTGCAGGCTTTTCTACAAGGAGGGAGAAGGGACTGATACAGCCAGTCAGTCCCTTGTCCCTCCTCAGGGAAAAGCCCCCAAGAGCGGCGCGCTCTTTAAAGTGTGTGCGTCTCCTGCGGGCTTTTCTACGAGGTGGGGTAATTCCCCCACCTCCTGCAGAAGCCACACACTCTTTAAAGGGGCTGTGCGGCTTCTGCTGGCTTTTCTGGGAGGTGGGGTAATTCCCCCACCTCCTGCAGAAGCCACACACTCTTTAAAGGGGCTGTGCGGCTTCTGCTGGCTTTTCTGGGAGGTGGGGTAATTCCCCCACCTCCTGCAGAAGCCACACACTCTTTAAAGGGGCTGCGCGGCTTCTGCTGGCTTTTCTGGGAGGTGGGGTAATTCCCCCACCTCCTGCAGAAGCCACACACTCTTTAAAGGGGCTGTGCGGCTTCTGCTGGCTTTTCTGGGAGGTGGGGTAATTCCCCCACCTCCTGCAGAAGCCACACACTCTTTAAAGGGGCTGCGCGGCTTCTGCTGGCTTTTTTGGAAGGTGGGAGAATTCCCCCACCTTCCGCAGAAGCCTGCAGAAGCCACGCAGTCTTTAAAGGGTGCGTGGCTCCTGTGGGATTTTCAACAAGGTGGGAGAAGGGACTGATGTGGCCAGCCAGTCTCTTCTCCCTCTTGGGGAAAAGCCCGCAAAAGCCGCACAGAGCTTGTGTGCGGCTCTTGGGGGCTTTCCCCGCCTGCCTCCCCCCTGCATTTGCTCCATAGGACACACACACATTTTCCCTTGCTTTTTAGGAGGGAAAAAGTGCGTCCTATAGAGCAAAAAATACGGTATATAAAAGAAGTCATGGCTGGCCTGGCTTGACAGCGATAGCAAGTTGTATGCCTAAACACTCATATAGACTTCTCCCACACTGTCTAGGAAGCCATCATGGGCACATAGGATCAGATATTATTTCCTCCTTTGGCCCTTGTTCTCCACACAGATCAGCCGCTGAAAGGGATCGAAGAAGAAGATTAATTGGGCTTGTTCTAGTTTTTAAAATAAAAACCTGGAATATCTTGGTTACATCTGCCACCATGACCTTGCAAAAGCTGAGCTATAGAGGAAACAGCATCTTGATACTTAGGGCTGCCAATGAAGGGGTGAAAAAAATACATTATCATTAAAGCCGGAAGCATATTTGCTAGTATTTAACAAATCATGTGCTTCATTTAAATACTGTTGCCAGTAGCCAAATATATTAAATCCACCTCATTAGGCATTAAATCAATGGAGTTAAAAATTAAATGACAGGGGCTTGTTTTAGTTTATGTCAAGGTATATTTCTACAAGCACAGTTAAGTACCAAAGTCCCCCCATTTTAGATCATTACAGAAATGACAAGGCGCTTGGGTAGCCCGGAGGAACAAAGCTGAAATTCCAACTAGGGACTGGGGAGAAATTCAATTCAGTTCACAGTTAAAGATGAACCTACCTAATTCTCACTTTCCTAAATAATATACGAATTAAAAACGCACCCAGCATTCAAATTTCTACAAACTTTACTTGGATGGGGAACAGTGTTGCAATGTGTTCAGAAAGGCATATACTGGAGCCCAGTGTGCATAAAAATGCATATATAAGTGAAAATAAAGTACAAAGTAACTTTAGGAAAAACTGGTTTGCAAAATGTGTAATTTGGGAGAAATTTGCTTGAAAATGCTGGTGAATTTTCATTAGGACTGATGTGGAAATATGGAGAACTGAACTTAGACTCAGCTAGACTGGTAAAGAAAAGGCAATTTATATGCATTGTATGTGCGATATAACATTGTGCCACTGGATGGCGACATGGAGTCCTGCTTTTCTCAACCTGTTTTCCCCGTTTAAATTTACAATGCTTTAAACTGAAACTCTTCTTTGATGTGTCTAGATCCAGCCTAAGACTCCTCTGAGAGAAACCAAAATTAACAGCATTGCCCACCACTAGTTCTATGAGAAAGTTAGCGGAAATGTTGGGAAGGTGAGGGACAGAAGGGTTGTCTACCCCAATAAAGGTTCACAAGGAACTCCATAGAGGGCCCCTTCGTAGGCTTCCCCAGTGGCATGGGAGCCACTTTACTGAAGTAAGATTGCATACCCCACAAGTATCCCAGAGAAATTGGCACATCCTGTTTTCTCACATGAGGGCATGGCGGCCATTTTGGCTGCCACAATTCACACCAAGATCTTGCCCTGAAAAGGACACAATATAATGTTGGAGGATTGGGAAAGGCTGTGGAAGAAAGGGGTTAAGTTTACTGGATGTACTGTATTAAAAGAAAATATTATGAAAATGATGTATAGATGGTACTTAACCCCGGTGAAATTAGCAAAGATCTATCATACAAATGATAATCAATGTTGGAAATGTAAAGAAAAAGAAGGTACCTTTTATCATATGTGGTGGACGTGTCCCAAAGTGAAACACTTCTGGGAAAAGATTTATAATGAGTTTAAAAAAGTTGAAAAATACATTTATTAAGAAACCAGAGGCCTTTCTACTTGGAATATTAGGACTGGAATTGCCCAAAAAAGATGTTAGACTGTTTTTGTATGCCACTACGGCAGCAAGACTTTTATTAGCCAAAAACTGGAAATCGCAAGAAATACCAACAATAGAAGAATGGCAGATGAAGATGTTGGATTTTTTGGAGCTGGCCAACCTGACTGGAAGAATCCGCGACCAGAAGGAAGAGGAGACACAAGAGGATTGGAAGAAATTTAAAGAATATCTAGCTAAATATTGTGATATAAGATAAATAGAAAATTCTTGGAAGTAATAAATAGGCTTAGGGATAGAATAAGAATGTGTGGTAGTAAATATTAAGGATTAGAACATTAATAAAGGATAAGAGGTTAGTAAATGAAATGAGTTAATATCATTAGAAATATGAATTTGGAGAACTGTTATACAGGTGATATAATGAAATTTAGATGGGATTCGAGGAAGTCAGTTATCAATGTAATGAGAATTAGGAATTTGAAGAAACAATTTTTCTATGTGTTTTGTTCATTGCATGTAATGTGTTTTACTTTGTTGTGTGTTTTGTTATGTCATTTTTGTGATAAATGTGGAAAATCAATAAAAAAAAATGGGGGGGAGATCTTGCCCTGAAAAAAGTGCTCCCCCCAACAAAAAGTTTTTTTTTCAGGGCCACGATGCAGAACCCCAAAACACAAGTGCACATTTTGGGCTCCATGATCTCCCATGGGTCATGTGACTCATGCAGGTGCACGGGCAGGAAGATGCAGATCCCCGTTTGGGGACTCAAGAAGTTGGAGGGTATGAGATCTCATAATGCTATTGTGTTGTGTGTGTGTGTGTGTGTGTGTGTGTGTGTGTGTGTGTGTGCCATACAAACCATATGAGCCCCCTCTTCATGCATTTGCCTGAATACATGAGGGTTATAAGTGTGTAGAGGGGCAGGAGATGCATGGAGGCCTTGTTCCAAATGTATTCAGGCATGCAGTCTTCTCTCAGACCACCGTGCTTCTGCAGGGGACTTTGACATGTGTGTTTCTGAATGTTTGACTGAATGTTCTTAGAATCCTCCCTTGTGATCTGGAAACCCAATACAGTGGTACCTCAGGTTACATACGCTTCAGGTTACAGACTCTGCTAACCCAGAAATAGTGCTTCAGATTAAGAACTTTGCTTCAGGAAGAGGACAGAAATTGTGCTCCAGAGGCGCGGCAGCAGGAGGCCCCATTAGCTAAAGTGGTGCTTCAGGTTAAGAACAGTTTCAGGTTAAGAACAGACCTCCGGAACGAATTACCGTATTTTTCGCCCCATAGGGCGCACCGCCCCATAGGACGCACCTAGTTTTTTTGGGGGGGAATAAAGAAAAAAAATGATTCCCCCCCCCCAGGCACAGGGCTGGCGCGGGGGAAGCCCGAGCTTCCCCTGACCCCAGCCCCCAGAACAGCCTGCTATCCGCAAGCCTAGGAAGCCCAGTGGGAAGTCGCACCGGTCTCCCCAGGCTTGTGGAGAGCTGCGCGAAGCCGGGGCGTGCTCTTCAGCACGCCCCAGGCTTTGGACTGCAGGCAGCTCTGCACAGCCCTCGGTAGTCTGGCACGAAGTCGCGCCGGTCTCCCAAGGGTTGTGCAGAGCTTCCTGAAGCCTGGAGAGCGAGAGGGGGCGGTGCGCACCGACCCCTCTCACTCTCCAGGCTTCAGCGAAAGCCTGCATTCACCCCATAGGACACACACACATTTCCCCTTCATTTTTGGAGGGGGAAATTGCGTCTTATAGGGCGAAAAATACGGTAAGTACTTAACCCGAAGTACCACTGTATGCAAAAAAACCTCAAACCAGATTAACAAAAGAATTAAACCATAAAAGTATTAGTAAAAACAGTGGAAAACAACTAATTAAAACATTCAAATAATAATTTAAATCGCCAATGAGCTAAAAACAGAATGAAATGCATGTAAACATTCCACAAATCTGGGTAGGCTTGTCTAAACAAAAACGTTTCTAAGTAGGTGCTGAAAGCGGAGGCCCAATGTCAAGATCAAAGTTGTGGAGTGGGTTAAGGAGATCTCACAAGTCAACTGGTCCCAAGTTTTTAAGGCCTTTATTTGCCAATAGTAAAATCTTGAGCTTGGCATGGAAGGGAACAGGTGCCCTTCAAACTTATGCAGGCAGCTGAAGAGCACTATTAGGTATAGTTCCTCTCTCCTCACCTCGCCTTCCCAAGTGCTGCTCACCCTGCCTCAAGGCTAGTTGCTGGCTACTGTAGAAGCAAAAAGCCTTTTGTGTATCTCAACACCTGATTATTTTCTTAACATCTGCATCCATGAAGTCATTCTTAAAAAGGAAGGCGGTAAAGCAATGCAATGCACTCAGCACCTGCGGTTAATGGGATTAGTGGCCTAGAGAGCCACTGCCAGTCAGCACTAGACTAGATAGCCTGATAAGGCAGCTTTTTATATGTGCACCTATGGAAATTCAGAGGTCTATCCTGCCTCTTTGCTACTTAAGGGATCTATAGCTGGTACACTCAAAATACATACACATACACTGAAGCAATGGAGGGAGAAGTGACAATTTATATAGAAGAAATACCTGCTTGAAATAAACAGCTTGCTCAGCACATTGGGGGTTTCGTTCCTCAGAATAGGGCTCTAGGTTTTTGTTTTTTTTCCTTTCGACAAACTATTGCCACATTTTGCTGACGCTCGAGGACTTGAGTCCTTGCAGGTCAGTACTACTCAAGAGGGTATATAACTAACTTTGATTGCCCTTGACGTGTTTGGCATGTCATCCATCACTGAGCTTAAAGGGTGCAATACAACATAATACAGGCTTTCAGCCATCAGTGGAAACAGCAGCAGCAAGGAAAGCATGCAACAAGCTTTAAATATAAAAATGTAAGTGTAAAATATGCCTAACATCACATGAAGTTAAAAACGTGATTAGCAGTCAGACTGGATGACATACAATAATGTGGAATAGAAGTCTGCACATGCAGTTAGATTTCTATAACTTCTCTTCCATCCTGCCCCACCATGTTGCCCCAAATATCTGTTCCAGAGGGTCACCCAACCAGGGATAGGCAAATCTGTTAATTTTGGCTTTTCCCTGTTTCTTAATTTTTCCTCAGCCTTAAATTCAGTTCTCCCACATTTTCACATCTGTTGGTTCATCTTTTAAAAAAATCCTCATGAAAATCCATCAACATTTAATTTTTACTGTTAATTAATATGATGCCTTTGGACTAAGAAAGCTCACAAGGCATCTCACAAAGAATAACCCACAGAAATAAAATTCAAGTGCCCAAAACACAAAAATCCAAGACAACAAAATCTTAACATTTCAAAAGAAGTGCCAATTTCTCCTAATAAACATGTTTGTGTGCAGTTTTGTGATCTTCACTAATATATGCATCTCTCTGCACATTTTGCCCTAGTATATAGAGTTTTTTACAGATTACTTGGCAGGAAAACAGCACTGCAAAATTCAGAGAAGTGTCTTTCAGAAGACGGCTGTTGTTTTGGTCTGTGTATTGTTTTCAATGCAAACTGAATCAGAATTCTCCTCCATCTCAACCCCTAACCATACAAATCAGATTTTGGGGCTGCACAGGAGGCTGGGTGGGAGGGGAGGAAGGCGAACCCTCGTTGCACAAGTGAGCGCCTGCAAGCACTATGTTGACTCTCCCCAATGGTGTTTTCATAATCAAATGCCAGGTACAGGTGGACTTATCAGTATTACAGTGCAATCTCCACAAAATTCCTACTCCACACAGCTATTAAGGGGGGAAAGCTTCCTTTGGTGCCAGTGTGGTTTCCGCCCTCAGGCTAACTGGCACATAATGGTTGGGATTTCCATGCAGAGGAAATGCTCAAAACCTCCCTCCTTGTTGCGGCTATCCTGATAACCATCTCCCCCTGTCAACCTGGTATTTAATTTTTATTTTATTTTTTAACCCACATATGTTGTGATTGCAAATCAGATTGTTAACATCCTGTTAGGCCTATAGATGAAAGCTCCACACAAGTTTGATTCTCAAGGCTTGTTTGTGATTTAACATAGCTAGTATCCCCACCATGGATAGATGCTAAACATCTGGGCCAGCACACCAACTCCTTAGCGGAACCTTATCTAGTTTGGCCCTCAGCCAGCTATTCTTCCAAGCTCTGCTATCATTCTTACAGCACAATCCTAAACAGGTTTACTCAGAAGTTAGTCTCTCAAGTAACCATGTTCCGGAATTCAGCCTTATTCTTCTCACACAAGCAGAACAGAACATATTAAAATTCCTTATTCTGAGTCCATCTAGCCCAATGCCATCTATTCTACCTGCAAGGATGTCTCCACAGAGTAAGGGAGCCATCTTAAGCTGCTATGTATTCATTAAAAAAAACCCCTGAGATACTGGGAATTGAAGCAAAGACCTAATAAGGAGTTTGCAAGGATTTTCTGCTGAGTTCCCCTCATATATGAAGTCACTTTCAGTCTATGATTCAACAGCTCCAAAGATTAACAAACTCAATGTATGCATAGATGGAAGAGACAACACAGGTAGAGAGACAGGATAAAAAAAGGTTACCTTTGTATTTCCTACATAGAACAAATGCTAAATTTCAATATTCTTCAAAAGGGCGCAATTGAATTGATCTTACATCATTCCCTAAGTGAAATAAGGTTGATGGTACCATATAGATATTTCAACGCATTAGCATTTTTGTCAGTTGATGAGAAAGCGTTTCATACAAAAACTCGTATGATCAGCAAAACATGAACACTGCTAACTTATTGCCTGTCTTGATTTTCATTTTCTATTCAAAGCTCTGAATTATTAATCTCCTTCTAAGTCAACTGATGTAATTTCTTTTCAGAGGAAAACAAAATGCTTTGCAGAAAAAATTCTGAAAGGCTTTCATCAGAAATCTAAAGCACCAAATCGGCTAATCAGTCCCGTTGAGGAGGAGAGAGGGGAAAGGTTAGCAAAGTAACAACACGATACACCCTTGTCAAAATCAAGCTGTGGCTCAAAGCATCTGGAGGGCCAAAGGTTCCCATCCATGTAGACAAGCATTATGTTTCAAACAATGGCTGAGAATGTTATGGCATCAATACCCCTCACCTGTCTCCAGCATTTGGTATTCAGAGGTACACTTGGTAAGGCCCTTCTCTGAAGCCAGAGGTTTCACTGACAAAAACTATCCTCCACAAATTTGTCAAATCCCTTTTTTAAAAGCTGTCTTCATTAGCCAGTGTCTGGTGAAGAAATATCTGAACATATGAAGATAGACCAACAATCCATTAAGGATAGTGAGACAGGTTTTACCTTTGCAGAAGCTATGTTGATTCTTTTTCAGCAAGACTTATTTGTCTACCGGCTTAATATTTTTCCTTTTAATAATGCTTTCTGCTAAATTACCAGCACCAGATTATTACTTTTTGAACGTGGTCTGCATTGGCCGCTTTCCAGTACAGGTACTGAGGCCAGTCTTTAGGACAAGCTTTCGTCAAAATAACAATTGCATATTTGAGTTAAGAACTCTCAACTTCCATCTTACCTGCTTGCTCCCAGTTCCCTTCTATTTCTCTTTGCGCCACCAACTCTTTGTTGCTCTGAGGTTCATCCCCCCCCCCCCCGGCTTTGCTACTTGCTTGTCACTGTTCTTTCTCCCTCTTTCTCCACTCCATGCTTCCTGGCCAGTCTCACATGTGCCAGCTTCTGAGGTCCTCCAACAGCTGTCTGTAATCACCTCCAGGTGCTGAGAGCCCTTCATCAGCAAGGATGAAGAGACAAGCCATTGCAATGGCCACAGCTTTGTACTCCAAGTGAGGTCTGCAACAAAATGTTGCAGTGTGGAGTGCTCTGGGTTTCAGTCAGTAAGCAATGCTTTCCTTCTTGTGTGTGGATGTTGAAGTTTCAGGTAATGAAGGATGCCCACACTGAGAATGAGTTTGCTATTATATAGGGTTTCATATTACAATTTGCAAAGAAAGGGGGAAAATAGAATGGCATTCTATAGGATTTCACATACTGCTTTAGAAGAAAAGAGAATGTATTTCTTGTTTACTGCTAAATGCTAATTATTCCATGGAAATAACAGCTGTGCCAACAGCCAAATTGCTTTAAAAATGCAGGGTTGAGTTCTGCATTCCAATTAATGTTTAGATTAGACAACATGTGGGAACGTCCTCTGCAAAATTAACTTTCACATATTAGAATTATTTTACCTTCCCCTAAAATGCTTCGCTTGAGCAGAACTGTCCAAATGCAATATTTAAGCAATAACTAGTTATAAACTCACACACAAAGATGCACAACATCTTTGGAAATTCCATTACCCCTCAGATTTGCTACAGCTGTGTGTTTGCCTGAGCAGGATCCTATGAATGTAGCTTGGATTTTCCTTTAGATGAGAAGGGAGGGCAAATCAAGTTCAGATGAACTCATCTGATTGTAGACTCAGGAAGAGGTACAACAAAGCTAGTAAGCAGGTGAAGGACTCCGGCTAGGGTGATGTAAAACTGCGTTTAGAACTGAATTGGCAATTTATTTTTAGGGAAATGCTCATCACTCCGATGGGGGGGGGTGGAGAGAGTGACTATACATCCAGAAACCCCAAAGGGGTTTGTGTACTGTGCAAACTGAACTATTCAGGTCAGGGGTGTAGGATAGATTTCCCTGCCATGCTGCAAAAGTTACTCCAAGTGCACTTTTGCCCATAGGAGGCCATTAACTTAGTTGAGGGGAATGAAAGAACACTTTGGGGCGCCATTAAAACTGGGAGTTCCCTAGAGAACTCAACTTTTGAAAATCTAGACTTCTAAGCAGGTGTTTGCCCTGTTGCTCTTTGAGCCACTCTCTATCTCGATTAAACTTAATTTTGAAAGAAAATAGGAGGAAATGAGATCACACTGTAAATTTACATAACCTCTTACCTTCATTTGCAGAGTCCCATCTTGGAGTCTTTTTATGATCACGCTAGACTGTAGTAGACTGTTGGGAGCCAGCTTGCATATATCTCTATCTCTATCTGTCTATAATGTTTATTCCCCACACTTCCTCTGAGGAGATCCAGTACAATATTCATCCAGTTCATAGGCAGTCTCCCATCCAGGCAGAACGGCTTAGCTTCAGCAGCAGAACTGCCTTGTGTGTCACCAGACTATACTCTGCTCTTTTCCTCTCAGTGCACCATAACCAGGTCCCCAAATGTCCCATCCTCACCCAACTATCTTAGGACATTAAAAGGTGTTGCCTTTAATAGAGCAATGGAAATGGAGGCAAATTATTTCATCTCACAGGAGGAAATTATACAATTCCAAAAAACAAACAAACGTGAAGTGTGATTAAAAAAACCACATGCAGAATATGAAGTGTGCCCTTTAAATACCAATTCCTAATTGCAGTGATGTGAATATGAAAATCAATGGTGTATGTTTATGAATTAGGCATTTCATTAAAATTGCCTTGATGTAAATAGCACAATCAGGTCTCTTATCAAGACTGATCGTCAATTTCCATTCTGGTATTTGTTAATAATAACTGACAAAATACCAGAGACCTTCTACGGCTGTAAGCATCATGGTAATGATGACTTTTTGGCAGATACTCAGATGCTAAACCCCAGATCATTGGTGATAGATTAATGTTGGATGTGACAAGAATAAAAGGAAGTCATTTGATAAGCAGTAGAGAACATAATATGTATTACGTCCAATCACAGCTAAATATAACTTGCTATCGAAAATGCTTTTGCCCTATCACCCTCCTAGTAATTCCCTATCTACATCATACTATTGATTTAATAGTAAATTGTAAATTCAGGAAGAATCAATATCATTATTGTTTGAGTGAGCTAGAATTGTTGCAGTTTCTGAAAGCTCAGGTATCAATATCCTTAGATAAGCCAGGAATTTCATTTTATGTATGTATGACATTGGGCAGGATCTCAAACATGGGGAGACCCCCACATGGGGCCCTGAGGTGATGCATCACCCCCTGGTCACGGCTCAAGTGGGGCCAGACCTCACAGCTCTCACCTCAAGTTGGCTGCAAGATCCCTGATGCATGAGCTACACCATGTTGGTCCTTCCCTCTGGTTAACTCTTGTGGGCAGCACACCTCAGCAGGCAAGCGTGAAGGGGTTTTCTTCAAACAGAATTCCGAAGTGGAAAACAGATCCGTGCCACATTGCGAAGTAACTCCCTGCTACCTTGCTGTAATCAATAACGGTGTGGCCTTTTCAAACCCCCCCCCCCCATGTTCTGGTCTTACTCGGAACCAACCCTTTTGGAGCAGCCTAAAGCACCTGCCCCTCAGTGGCTCTGCCATTCCTTTGCATAGGAGATTTGCCATTTCATTTTCCCAGCAGATGTTCACTATCAGCAGTATTTGGATTCCTTCCTATGTCACCAGAAGCATCAGAAATGCTGCAGTCTGGCTTCTTCTTGGGCTGCTTTGGCAAGATCAGAAGACCAAGCTCTCGCGATGTCATACACTGAACACATATTGTAGCTTTGCCAACGTATATTTTAGATTGTCAATACGGCATTTGCTGTATTCACTGTAACATCTTAGCAGAATCCTTTCAGCCACCTGCAAAAGGGCGTTCTTTTATGCTTTTTGAAGGATCTGGCATTATTGAGCTATTCCCATCAAACCTTTTGCTTTGTCGCAGTGAACCAGGAAGCACTGAGCATTCTATTGATTAAAGAAGCCAGGAGGAGTACAAAGCACAATGAGAAACATTCATTGTCTTTTATTCAAGATTGGGGATTTCTCTTTTGTTTCTTCAGTGCAAAGACCAGTAAGTAGCAAACTTGAAGGAAAACACTACTGAAGAAAAACTTATGTACCTTTAGCATTCACCTTTAGTAGGTTCTCAGCACCAGTATTGGTCAGTGAGAGGAGCATAATCATGAACTCTATGGGCCAAAACTTTGTGACGAGAATAGAGAGATGATATCTGTTCATGTGCAAAGCACTTTTGTATGCACATAGGAAAGGTGGACAATTATTCATTCCAGCAGCTTTATGGTTCAACTAAGCCTTTTTTGGCCACAATGGCTAATATACAGTTTTATAGAACAAGGTTCCATTTTTAAAGGGACAAAACTACATTGAGGATGAAAAGCTCAACCATTTTGTTTTGAATCCCAAATGAGCCCATTCCCTCCTAAAAAGCTTACTATATGAAATTAATGGTGGGTTTGAACTTCTTCGACCTGTTTATGTTCTCCTGTGCCATGTGCTACTAGTAATGGGATTGTGTGAGTTTTATATTAGAAATTAAGAAACGCATTCACACAGCAGTGACTGGCAGGTACCTTTTGAAAGTATATATTTTCAAAGTACAATGCAGAAAGAATCAAACAGAAAAACAAAACAGTAATCTGGTAAAATTCAACCACAACGGGGATAAGAAAAGAGTGAGACCAGGACATACAGTGACAATTTTTGTGAGCTTAAAAAAGTCTAGAAGTTTGGTATATTCCCTGTTTGGCCTTTAGACATCCCACAAAGAGCTCTTTGGGAGGTGCAGGGTGCTGCAACCAGAGAAGACTTGCTCATTAAGTGGTTAAGATCCTCATCTGTGTGGAGAACAACATATAAGATAGTGGAATGTGGTTGTCACCTTAAGGGTCTCCCCACTTATGGTGTACTTAATGGCAATTCACATACCCTTTCTTTGTTGCTGCCAACCTTTGCATTTCACCTTTAAGGTGTTCACAGTCTTTGCACATGAGGGAGAATGATTAATAGCTGCTATTGATTTTTTTCCCCCACAACCAGAATGAGGAAATATAGTAACATGAAGCAGAAAAGAGCAAAGTGAAGTGCCTCAGAATGCTTTTCCTTTGGGAAGGGGGTAGCTGGAGTGAGGGGGGGGTTCTTTCGGAATGTCAGTGAGTTTGCAAATATTAACAATCGCTGCACACATTTCTCTCTAAAGGTGACAAATGTTTCCATTTCCATTTCTGCTTGCTACACAAGTTTGAGCACATTTACTTGGAAATTGATCAAATCCAGCAGAAAGATGGGAAGTAACAGTTCATTTTACTTCTGTACTTTTCCTTATCTATATAGATCATGATATGTGACATGCCATCAAATTGTAAGGAATAATAGTACAGATACACAGGTAATTTTTCAAAGCCATGTGATAATTAGAAGGCAATTCCTATTCTGCCAATGGGGCATTTTTCACTAAACATGTCCCCGTAAAGCTCTAAATGGCCATTAATTAATGTTTAACTGGTTCTTAATGGCAATGAAGTCTTCTCTCGCTAATGCTTCCACATTAAAATTAGACTGAGACTTGCTCTGTGGAATGGAAAGGAGCATCATTGTTGATCTGGCAGCAGCATTAATTATTCTGATGTCTTAATTCAACGATATTGGAGAGCAGCGAAGTGAGATACCATCATCAGTTTGAGGAAGATATACATCAATATATTAGATGTGCACCAGAACGAAAGTCAGATAGAGATTAAAATCAAGAAGCATCGGAATTCATTTTGGATTTGAATCAAACTGCATTTGCAGAATTACCAGTAAGAGGCAGCTGAAATGTGCTCTCTAACCAGAGGCAAATCATCTTAGGCTAGGCAGAAGAATCATCATTGCTCAGAGATCTATCACAAAAAGTATTGTTCAAGCAGACAGCAGTTCACCTAACAAACACATTTACACATTGCATCTAGCAAACAAGAATCTAGGTTTAGCCGTGTGGCTCAGTAGCTAAATATTTCTTCTATGACATTGGAAACTTTTAGGACCGGTCGGACAAAAGAGCAAAATGGAGCAATTGCCTGGGTATGTACCACATCTTTAGCTGTCAGGTCAATGTTTTGCCAGCTGGAGAGAAATAAGGCACTTCAATGCAGTCAATCCAGACTAGGGGTGGATTTACACTCATGGTTTTTAACGTTGAGGAAGGGGTAAGGAATAGTTCTGCTAACTATATGGATACATGATGTCCTACTTTTAACGTTCATGATGCGTTATTAAAATGTGACACCAGAGGGCGCTGCAGAGCACCCAGAAGTAGGGAGAAAGCATTTACTTTGCAAGTATGCCCTGTGGCATTTTAGAACAATATATCTAATATCATTCTAATAACGTTAAACACGTCAGTATAGATCCAGCCTAGAATTACACAGGTTTGAGGATGTTGCTGATTTGCTTTGTAATAGATTCCCAAAGAGAAGCCTGTGCGCCAGCATACTTTCATTTTACAACCGATTGCCAAAGCTTAGCCTGTGTGATGACATATAGTTCATGAGCCTTAGTCATTGCCACGGTTCAAGGAAGCCTTGATCTGGGATCTGCATTCTTGATGCAGTGAATGGGCTCCATTTTGCCCTGGTGAAGGATCTAATTCTTCTAGAACACAATACATCTCAGATAACCTTGCAGCAAAGTACCTGGAACACTGTTAAATCTCCCAACTTGTGTGATTTAAGCCCCCCCCCCCAACATCCTGACATTCAACATGAAACACGGCACACAGGGAAGATTGACAGTGTTTGCCACTCATAACCTACAGTTCTTTACAACAGTTTTGTGACTGAACATCAGTTGCATTTTCACTATATCTGCCATTTTGAAAGATACTGACAGTATGAATTTGTTCAATCTAACACAAAAACCATACCTTAGTCAAAGAAAATAGCATCACTTTAGAGATTTCTTCCTCTCAGTGCTGGTACATCAGCCAGTTCTATCTAGTAGATCAGGATTAGTCAATGTGGTGTTCCCCATGTGTTATTCAACTCCAACTCCCATCTAGTCCCAGTCAGGGATGATAGGAGTTGTAGTCTTTCATGGAAGTACACTACTTGGTTGGATACCAGCTTTTGCTCAGGCACTGCCTTGTGGTGCTTTGCATGTTAAAGAACATAGCAAAGTCACTTCTGGACGCATCCCCCCTCCCTCCATTATTGGAGTGAAAACACACCATGGGGAAGCTTAAGCTGCAACATAGCTCAGTCAGCAGAGCATGAGGCTCTTAATCTCAGGGTTGTGGGTTCGAGCCCCATGTTAGGAAAAGATTCTTGCATTGTGGGGGGTTGGACTAGATGACCCTCATAGTCCCTTCCAACTCTACAATTCTATGTAAGCCAAAATGTAGGCTTAATGTTTTTGTTTTAAGTTGCTTTCACTGTAATGCTGATTCTTTACAGTCTACCCTGAGAATTCGTTGAAGGGCAAGGCATAAATCTTTAAAATAAATTAATAAATAAACGAATGCCAGTATGCTCTCCACAGCATATTTTGACAGTGAGCACACAATGGAATAAATGCACGTAGCCGCTTAACACATTTCAAGGTTAACTTGAGAATCAAAAAAGCAGCTTCACTTATCTGGCTTGTAGCCAAACAACACATTACAGTAGACATGGAGGGGGTACCAGCAGGCCCTTCCTGTTTTGCTTTTTCAATTCCTTCTCCATATTGGGAAGCTTCACTTTCTATGATGCGACTAGTTATGTCATGAATTTCCCTACTCACCCACCCACAACTAATGGCGATCAGTTAGTGGCCTTGCACTCACGGAAGGAATTTTAACGTAGGTGAGGCCTCTGCTAATGGAAAGCCATTTCCGAGCTTGGGAGGAGAGGGGGTTGCGGGTTACCCCCTCCCACGCACACAGGGGCTGGCCTTTTGTCCCCGCGAGATCCAGGGAATCCCCGGGCGTGGTGGGCTGGGGAGGCGTGGCCTAGCCTATTTAAGGCCAGGCACGCCCGGGGACTGCCCTCTTTTCCCTTTCCAGCTGAGCAGTTTGTATTTCCTTCCTTGAGGTCTTTGCCCCGGTCTCAGCTCGATTTTCTTTCCCTCCCGCTAGGTCTCTTCGTCTACCAATCGTCGGAGGCTCCTGCAGCTTTCTTCCAACACTGGGCAGCAGGACCAGGGGTTTTTTCCCCACAGCGCGCTCTCCTTTTCGGTCGCAAAGACTTTGGATTACAGCTCTTTTCACAACTAAGGGGACTAGGCTTTGTCTTCATAACGCAGGGCGTCAGCACTGCGTGAGGTTGGTGACTTTGGGGGGAGGGCGCCGAACTCGGCTTCTGTTTTTAAACTCTTGCGGCTGTGCATCTTGGGCGTCTGAGCGAGCGCAGGGACGTTTGTTTAAATTCTTGCAGCCTGCGCCCCTCACACTTGCGCGCCTGAGCGTTCGCGGGATCGCTGGCGCTCCATTGATAGCGGGCAGCTTGTTTATTGAGCAGAACACGGCGCTTGAGCCATCTTCCTAAAATAAATAAGTAAACAAATAAAATAAAGGGTGGAGAAGCGGCTGCTTCTTTGAGGGCGCGCGATCGCGGGGCTTTTCTAGCTGTGGAGTGAAAGTGTTTACCGGTTACCTAGGTTACCGCAGCTAGCGGCCGCCATTTTGACTTGACCACGTGGCTTGAGGGGGCGCCCGTCTTCTTAGGTGAGGCGTTTGCCCTCTGTGAGGTTAAGTGTGTTTAGATATAGAACCTTTCTTTGAATATTAAGCTGTGTCTTCGCTGTGCAAGGGGTGGCAACATTGTTGTGTAATCAAGTAAAACTGCCTCTTTAGAGGCCATTCTTGGCAATTTCCCTTCCCTGCTGCTAGCCGCAGCAGCACCCACAATAAATCTGCTCCAGAGAGTTGGGTAATCTTCCCTAACAGGGAGGGAGGTGGAGTCTACAAGGTAGAATCAGGGGAGTGAAGGTGAAAGAACCTTCCATCAGTGGAACCATCCGCTGGTTCAAAAGCCCTTCTCCATTAGTGCAAAGGACCCAGCTGGATTCACCCCAAATGTACAAAGCTACACTACATCCCAGATATGAGAAAATACATCTTATGAGAAGGAAGCAGTGAGTACATTTCAGGAAGGCTCTGTTCACTTGCAGCCACATGTCTGCTGTAGTTTGGTTTGCTAAAACATACGTACCTTGAAGAACACATTTAGCAGAAGGGCATGGTTGGAATATTAAAATAAAGAATGTCTCAACATCTGGGGGAGGAAATGATTTTCAAAAGTTGCTGTTTCGGCCTTACAGGAAAACCTTTCAAGGCATAACTAGACAAAGCCTGCCCTCTAGAGAGCATTGCCTTTTCCAAGCTCTCTCACATTCAATGACTAGCTAAGAACTAAGGAGCTTGTTCTTCAATAAACTGCAGAAGCAGACCTGTAGTTCAAAGTCTCAGAGGTTAAAGGAAAAATGAATTAGCATGTTTGTATGAAGAGTAATCAATAAGCCAATAGCTAATATTAAGCACAGGACACACTAACTTTGGGGGAGGGGCCTTGGGAAATATGGACTCCTCCTCAAAAAGGAATTGCTTGCATTCAGGGTAGATTTCCTCCTGCAGTGCCATATCTATTAAAAATCACAGCAAAGGATGAATGTCTATAGTGCCTTCCCTTGGTGTAGCAACACAAGCCTTCCCAAGACACTTCTGTGCTTGAAGCAGAATATTCAGATGCTGTCTCCTATGAAATCTTCACAATAAACACTAAAACAAATAACAGCAAAACAAAAAATTCTATCCCACAACACTAATTATGAATATGGGAAAGTGGTGGGGATAGCATATGCAGCAGGAGAGGGTGTGTTTGTGGCAAAATCTGCACTGGGGCTAAATCTGTGTCAGTGCTCACTCCCAGAATATATTTCAGAATGGTACTGAAAAGTGTTGCTGCTACTCACCACTGCCCCCACCACTGCCACTCCAGCTGCTTTCTTTCATTTCTTTGCCAAATATTAATTAATTAATTGAAATTTCTATCTCACGATCTCTGCCAAAAAGAGAACACTCAAAGCTGTGTACTGTGCAATAAACACAAACAATTACAATAAAAACATCCCCCAAACGCTATGAGAAACAAACAGCCGGCATGAAACGCAGCCAAAAAGATTCCAGGTTATGTCCCAACAGAGAAAGGCACCAGCTCCAGCTTAACCAGCAAGACATGCTTTCTGGAACAGCTACATCTTAACTAAGTGTGGAGAGGTCCATGGAGATGCCTCCAGCTGGGCTTTGCTTGGCTGCGTTTCCACAATGGCAGTATGTCACCACAGAGAAAGTACAGATTTGCATCCTTCCCATTCACATTTCTGTGAAAGACACAGGGCCCTGCCTCCACTACAGATCTGAAGAAACCAGGAGGTACACAGACCCTCCAAGTGTCCCTGTTTTCCACGGACAGTTCCAGATTTACAGAAGCCGTCCCGGTTTCTGATTTGATCCTGGAATGTCCCACTTTTCCTTAGGACGTCCTTATTTCCATTGGAGAAATATTGGAGGGTATGGACTTATATGACCCACAAGCCAAGGAGATAACTATATAGTACAACCTTTAGAAGACATCTGAAGACAGCCCTGTATAGGGGAGTTTTTTAACATTTAATGTTTTATTATGTTTTTATATATGTTGGAAGACACCAAGAGTGACTGGGGCAACCTAGTCAGATGGGTGGGGTAATAATAATAATAATAATAATAATAATAATAATAATAATAATAATAATAATACAATAGGATGTCCCTATTTTCATCAGAGAAATGTTGGAGGGTATGAGGTACATGCAGGAGATGATGCTACTTAAGGTGTGCAAGTCCCTGACTATAGAGCAGGGTGTGACCCTCCGGAGGTGTTTGGACTACAACTCCCAGCGGCCCCAGCCAGCACAGCTAATGGTCAGGGATGAAGGGAGTTGTAGTCCATTAGCATCTGGAGGTCCACAGGCTCCCCTCCTATGTGGCAGAGGACCTCCACCTCTGCTATTTACATCTTCAAAGGGCACTGGTTTTGGTATGGAGTGCGGTGAAGAGAATTCTGGGGGGAAGGGTAAAAAGATTCAGAGTTCCAACTGAGAAACTCAACACTGATGTCACATCCACAATATCCATTTCAAGTCCTCTTACACCACTTTATAGTCATGGCTTCCCCCCTCCCAAAAACCCCTGGAAACTGTACTTTACCCCTCACAATTCCCTGCAACCTTAACAAACTGAAGTTCCCAGGATTTGGGGAGAAGAGCTATGGCTGTTAGTGGTACAAGAGTTATTTAAATGTGTGGGTGTGGATGCAGTCTGAATTGGGGAAAAGCCATGCATTTAAGTTAAAGTTGTTTGAGGGCCACTGCTTAGTGACAGAAGAACACATGTTTTGCCTGCAAAATGAACCACCTCCCTGGCATCTCCAGTTTAAAAAAAAGATTCAAATCACTGAGGTGTGTGAAAGCTTCCTACCCAAGGGGGAGGCTGCAGCCAGTCACAAGAGATGGACAAAGAGACTGAGCTGGTATTAAGCAATTTCTGAGGTTCCTATCACCTTTTGCTTGGGATGAGATATAACAGCCAAATGTATGAGTTCTCCTGAGGAATAGTCCTGTAGTCTGAAACACTGTGGGGACTGCCCCACCCTGGTGCCTATATAATGTTCCAAGCTCGAGGATTTTACCACTTTATAAGCAGCGGGAAATATATTCAGATCACTTAAGGCGAAACGCCGCACTAGAGTGCTGCTTAATTGCACTGAATTCTTAACTCCCACCGTTTATAACATCACATTGAACTGAGCTGCACACCAGTATTATGGACCGAGGTCAAAGCCCAATGGCATACATGAGGCGTTTTGCCTTCATTATTAAAATGTTTTAGTGTCTTCCCGTAATCTTAATTCATGTCACTAAATGGCATTTCCCAGTATGCTGAAAAGGCCACCATTGTAAGCGATGAGGATGCTGTAATTCCAAAATCTCCCACTGTAAGGTGCAGTGACATGAAAACGAGCAAACAACAACAAAAACCAGGTTGTGCTCAACCAATTTTCATTCTTTCCATCATCTTTGGATTTAAAAGCAGGGCACTTAGTGGCCCAGAGTGCAGTTGTTTTCCTGTGGCAAATGTACTTCCCATTTTTATACCTTACTGAGCAAACTTTACTCTTTAATTTCCATGTTTTCAGCCAATTATGAAGCAGTCAAAGGCTCTTTCCCTCGCATGATTTTTAAACACTGGAAAGCAAGTTGGTAAACCCAGCACAGACATTGGCTCACTGGGTAACCTTGATTAACAGTACAAGGCTAATCATGTCTACTCAGAAGTCAATCCTGTCAAACTCAGTGGGGTTTACACCCAGGTAAAATGGGTTAGGACTGCAGCCTAAGTCACTGTCACTCAGTCTCAGTGCTCTGCAAATTGCAAAAATGAAATAAATTTCATCTCTCAGAATGTAGATAGAAGCACTTCTAGTTGACAAATCTTACTGTGAGAGCAAGCAAATTGAAGTGTTTTGTAATACATATATATTTGTGAATTCTACCAGAGTTAATGAAGTTGTGGTATATGTACAAATGGTCATAAAAGGGGGTTTTAATCCTATGCCCATTTACTTGGGAGGAATCCCTATTGAAAACAATGGGAATTGCTTCTGTGTTGGCATACATAGAAATATACTCCAAGACGATTATTGATTTGGCTGTAAAAGGATATGTAGCAAATTTGAGTTTGCTTGACAAGCCCATTGTGTAGACTCAGACACCTATCTTTCTTCCTTCTCAGGTAGAGTATACTCAGGTAGAGTATACTTTGGTGTCTAGTCCCCAGATAATAACTAGAAAGAACCAAGTAGTCCAAAAACAGCGTTTTGAATGCATTATAAACATGCAACACCAGATGATACTGTAGAGCAGGAAACTTTTCTATGCGATTTTACATAGCGATTTTTTTCTTTTGTAAATTAAATCATTATATTTCTGACTCATTTATAGCAGTTCCCCCCCCCCTATGTGTAGGTCCACCCCAGGCAAGGAGCACACATATCATCAGTTTCGGACAGAGCCATCAATGGCCTGAGAGATGTTTGGTCCAGCTGTTCCTCATCTTCCTAAGAACCATGTGCCTTGAAGGCAGGCAGGAGCCCAGGCCAGAGATCACACATATCACTGGCTCCCAATTGACCTGATGGCACTCTGCCACACTTGGTTACCTTAGCAAGGTATATAAATCAAAGTACTGTAGATAAAGCAATCAATAAATCAATGTGGCTCATCCAGTGGGGTGGAGTCACAGTAATTGCCTATTAGCACCAGTGTCCTCTGACATTTTCCCCCACTGAGATTCCCTCTCAGTGGTTTAACCACACAGGGCCTATGAATGAATTCCTGAATTCCAACGTGGAATTTGAACAAAATGGTTTAGAAGGACATCACTGCTGATGAGTGCATGGTGTTCCTCCCCAGCACTGAGTGCCATCCCAATAGGCAATGCCTGACAGCTCAAACCACTTCTGAAGCAGAGCAGAACACAGAGGGCTCTGAGAATGTATCAGAGACAGGGACAAATACACCTTGCTGCTGTGCTCAGTGATCACCAAGATGGGGCAATGCATCCTTTAAGCACCCGTTCATGCAAATAATCTGGAGGATAGGTACAACTCTAAAGAGCCAGCAGGAGGCTCACATATTTCATGCCAGTCATCAGAATGACTTCCTTAAAATTGATTTGTGGCTTTCCTTTCATGCTTGGCATCATTTATTGCTAAAATTAATTACGCATGGATAAAATGATTTATAGCATTAAAAAATCCTTCAGTAGGATACACAGAGAAGAACCATGGTGGAACAATTTGAGCATCTCCAGAGAACCACTTCAGATGTGGGTTTTCCTGCACTCAGTTTGAAAATGCATGCATACACGACCAATTAAAATTAAAAACATTCATGTTTTTCACATACATCACCATTAAACACCAGGTTCTCAGTGGATATTTATCATAGGTAAAATGATATAATAAACCGTATTTATTCCTTGTTTCTTAACTGATATATATACGCACGCAAATACATACACATATTTTGTTAAAGCAGTGAATGTCACTTCTGTCATACAAAGGGCAAAATTGCTGCTAACCACTCCTGCTAGCACAGATCTCCCTTAAGGGAAAAGTTCAATGTTAGAGCATCTACTTGCCCAGCTTCTCTAGGTAGGGCTGTGAATGTTCCCTGTCTGAAATGCTGGAGAACAGGTGGCTGCCAGCCAGTGTAGACAAAACTGAGCTAGTTGAACCAATGGTTTCACTCCGTATAAGGCAGATTCTATGTACTGGCAGCATGCCTTGCTAACTGATTCTGTTTGCTGACATGCAGTCAAACATACTGCCTTCTCAACAAGGCTCATTGTACTTCAAGATTATGAATCTTGGGGACTTCCGGCGGGCGCGGATCCGGTTGCAGGCGAGGGTTTGTCTCTCCGGAGAGAGCTCTAGCTTTTCGGTCGAATTGGGAGTTTTTGAGGGCGACAAAACTCCCGCTAACCCTCTGGAGGGTATCCAGAGGTCTTGGTGCCCAGCAGTGCGAAGGTGTCACTCGTCTGGTCGTCAGGTAGCCTTTGTATAAAGGTGAAGAGAGCGACGGAACGAGAGACGGCAATTTGGGCAGCCATTACAGCCATTACAGCGGCGAATTAGCGAAGCCTCAAGCCTGCAGGCTAAGCGCCTTGCCCTCGATACAAAGAAACTCAGATACGCAGAAAGAGTGCTGGAAATTGCAAAGGGGAGAGCGTAAGGAAGTATCTGAGAAGAAAGAGAAACAGCCGAGTTCAGCGTTAGCTTGTCTTCAGTGGGAAAAGACGCAGTGTGGTTTGCAGAGCCGAAGGAGAAAGTAAGTTACTGCTAGTGGCTACATTGTCCGTCCCTCCCCCACTGACTCACTTTGAAATTAGACCCTCTCCCACTGTAGAGGGGAAAGGGAAACAACCGAGGGAGGGCAGAGAAATGCGGTACTAGAAAAAAACTTAGTCGTCATGGCAACGGAGACACAGAACTACAAAGAGCAATCTACATAAAAAAGACAAAAGGAGATTACTGTTAAGAGGACTTTTACTAAGACTCCTGTGAGACATTACGCCAAGTGGTTTATAAGAAAACTCCGGGGGTAGTGAAGACTACTCTTTGGACATTCGGAATCACGTTTGCTATTGTATCGCTGTTTGGGAGCTTTCTTTATCTGCTACGTTTGTTACGCTTTCTCTATCTTTTTTGGACTTAACATTTGGGCCACAGGAAGAGGCAGGAACGGGGGAAGAACAGTGTGAACAGCGTGAATCCACAAACAGGAAAGACTAATTGACTAACTCTCTTTACACTTAAGAACTCTGCTTAAGAACTGACTCCCCCTGCTGGACTAAATTAAGCATTGTACCTAAACTTTGGAAAAGATTAACTGGAGATTCAGACTCTCACAGGCTAAGTGGCTGTTAAAGTGGTTGTTAAAGAGTGGGTGGAAGAGTCTGAATTGAGGCGGGAAGAGTGTAATTAGAATCTGGTTGGTGGACCTAACTAACCTCTTTAAAATCTCTGGAGGGGAGGGATAGTTCTCTTTTTATTTATTTTTTTTTTCTGTTGGGGAAACAGACTCTGTGACTTCAAGGGACTATTTCAAGTGGTTAAATTTGAGAAGGTTTATACTATCCCGAGGGACTAAGACCTCTTGGGGGCTAATTGAAAGCTGAATAGTTTAACTATAAGGAATACATTTACATTTTTTTTTTCCGGCATAAAAGGAATTCCCAAGGTTTAAGGACAATGTCACATACGCAGAAGAAAGGGGCAGAGGGAGGTACCCCAACTGATAGGAGAGCTTCAAAACAAGAAACAGAATTTAGGACAGAAATACTGAGGATGTTCGCAGAAATAAAACAAAGCGAAAAAAATCTGGAAACAAAATTGGAACAGGTGGACAACAAAATCGGAAAAATGGACAAAAAGATTGAAGAGACAGTAAGCGAGCTAAAAGGACAGATTAAAGAGGTTTCAAAAAGAGTGGACGAGGGACTAAAAAAGACAAAGCAGGAAATGAAAGAGATGAAGCGAGAGGAGGAAAGATTGAGAAATGAGATAGTAGAGTTAAACAAAATACAGGAAGAAATTAAAGACTCCATCGCAATGAACGATCTAAAACAGAGGGAGATTAACTTAAGATTGAGACAAATTCCAGAAGTACAAAACGAGAATATAAAAGAAAGATTAGTGAAGGAAATAGCACAGTGGATGGAAGTGGAAGAGGAAGATGTGGCTAGAACAATCATAAATGCGTATAGAATGAAAATTAAAACAAATAAAGCCAGGAAATATCCAGGGGACTGTTTAGTTACATTTAAAGACAGAGAGATGAGAAATTTGGTTTTGCAAAGAAACAGGGAAAAAAGATTATACATCGATGGGCATTATATTATTTTATTTAAAGACATCCCCATAAGGTTGCTTAAACGGAGGGAATCGTATAAACCACTAGTTCAACTACTTAAAAAGAATAGAATTGACTTCCGATGGGAATTTCCGGAAGGGGTCTCTTTCTTCTATAAAGGTGTTAAAAGAAGATTGACTAGTCCCGAAGAAATAGGAAAATTCACAAGAAGATATAAAGAGCTCCAAGTGGGAGAGGAAGAGGAGAAGGGTGCAGAAGGTAGATCTAGATTGAGGGAGGATTTAGAGTTAGGTGAAGAGGAAGAACAAAGTAGAGGAGAACTAGAAGAAGAAGAAGAGGAGGAAGAAGGAGAGGAAACAGAAAGGTTACAGAGTAACACCTAACTCAGAGTAGCACCTAAAATAATATGTCTTTAAAACTATGGAATTGGAATGTTAATGGAATGAATGATAAGAAAAAACGCAATGGAATTGAACGCATTCTAAAAAAGAAAAATTTAGATATCATATGCCTTCAAGAAACCCACGTGGCCAGTAAACATAAGAAAATCCTTATTAATAAGAGGTTAGGAAATGAGTTTATCTCCTCCGATAAAAAGAAAAAAAGAGGAGTAGTATTATATATTAAAAATAACATTGAAACACACCAGCTATTTAAGGATGAGGAAGGGAGAATGATCGCAGTCCGCATTAAATGGCAAGGGGAAATGATGATAATAGTGGGAGTCTATGCACCAAATGGCAATAAAACAGAATTTTTCAGATCATTGGAAGAGAGATTATTTGACTACATGGACCAAAAAATCATAATAATGGGAGATATGAACGGGGTGGTCTCAACAGAAATAGATAGATTAAGGAAAACTAAGACAGAAGGAGGGAAACTACCTAAGATATTTTTTGAAATGGTGAAGAACTATAACTTGGTAGATATATGGAGATTGAGACACCCCATGGAGAAACAATTTACATTTCATTCAGGACCGAATGAATCACTGTCAAGATTAGACCAAATTTGGATATCAAATGAACTAACAGTAAGAACTACAAAAATTGAAATACAGGCCAAAATTATCTCCGACCACAACCCCATAATAATGGAGATGAAGGGGGTTGAAGGACGAACTTTCAGATGGAGATTAAATGATAACTTATGGGACGATCAAAAATTTGTGGAAAAGATTCGGACGAAATTATTGGAGTACTTCATAGATAACCAAGACAAAGGGGTTAAAATAAACGTGGTATGGGACGCGAGTAAGGCAGTCATGAGGGGCCTGCTCATCCAACAAAATGCATGGAAAAGGAAAAATAAAGAAAAAAGAACTAAGGAGATTTTGAGACAGATTATGGATTGTGAACAAAAACTAATTAAAAAACCAAATAATGAAAGGATATTGCAGGAAATAAAATCCCTCCAAACCCAATTTGCAATGTTGATAAATAAGGAGGTTGAGTGGAACATCAAAAGATTAAGACAGAGAAATTTTGAATTTGCTAATAAGCCAGGAAAATGGCTTGCGTGGCAAGTCAAAAAGAGAAAGGAACAAAACACAATAAACAAAATACAAATAAACGGAGAAGAGATAACTGAACCAAAAGGGATTAGAAGAGGATTTGCGGAGTTTTACGAGCAACTATACAGGAATAAGGATAGAAACAACAATAGGAAAATAGAGAGATATTTAAAAGAGAAAATGGTAAGGAAGATTTCGATAGAGCAAAGAGAAATGTTAAATGCCCCCATTTCCAGAGAGGAAGTAGAGGAAGTGATAAAGGAACTGAAAAGAGGTAAAGCTCCGGGCCCAGATGGGTTTACTGCGAGCTACTATAAAGAAATGAAAGATATATTGACGGTTCCGTTAGTTGAGGTGATGAATAAGACCCTAAAGGAAAAAGAGATCCCAAGCACCTGGAAGGAGGCATTTATCACAATAATTCCAAAACAAGATACTGACCCAACCCAAGTAAAAAATTATAGACCCATTTCCTTATTAAATATAGATTATAAGATTTTTGCGGGAATTTTGGCAAAAAGGTTTAAAAAAATATTAGTGAAGATAATGCATGAGGACCAAGCGGGTTTTCTACCGGGAAGGCAAATAAAAAACAATACAAGAGGCATAATTAATATAATAGAATATTTATCGGACAGAATTGATAAGCCAGCTAGTCTGATTTTTATTGACGCGGAGAAAGCCTTCGATAACGTCACCTGGGACTTCATGCTGAGAAATTTAGAAATTATGGAAGTGGGTCAAGAATTTTGGAATGGGATAAAAGCAATATACACCGAACAGAAAGCGAAGCTGATAATAAATAATGCCATAACAGAAGATATAAAAATATCTAAAGGGACAAGACAGGGCTGCCCGCTCTCTCCGCTGCTCTTTATAGTGGTGTTGGAGGTTCTGCTAAACGCAATAAGGCAAAACAAACAAATTAAGGGACTATCATTAGGCTCAAACGAATACAAAGTTAAAGCATATGCTGATGACGTGGTATTAACGGTAGAAGATCCTATAAACAGCTTAAAGGGAATTCTGGAGGAGATGGAGGAATTCGGGAAGTTAGCTGGATTCAAACTAAATAAGAATAAGACAAAGATGATCGTTAAAAACTTAGACCAAGACAAGATAGAATCACTACAGGAACAAACAGGAATTGAAGTAGTTAAAAAAGTTAAATATTTAGGACTCTGGCTTACCAATAAAAATATTGACCTATACCAAAATAATTATATCCCAGTGTGGAATGAAATTAAGAAAAATCTGGAGATTTGGGCAAGGATGAAATTATCACTCTGGGGTAGAGTGTCCATGGTCAAAATGATGGTACTCCCCAAAATGCTTTTTCTATTCCAAACAATCCCGATAATAAAGGGCACAAAAAACTTTAAAGAATGGCAAAGGGTGATTTCTAGATTTGTCTGGGAAGGAAAGAAGCCCAGAATTAAGTTTAAGATATTAACAGATACCACTGAAAGAGGGGGCTTCGCCCTGCCAGACATGAGACTGTACTACGAAGCGGCATGCCTTTGCTGGATTAAAGAGTGGATAAAGTTGGAGGATACAGAGTTATTGGATTTAGAAGGGTATAAGAACAAATTTGGATGGCATGCCTATTTGTGGAGAGATAAGATAAAAGTACATAAGGGATTTTGCAGCCATATCTTTAAGGGACCTTTGATAGAAGTTTGGAATAGATATAAGAACATATTAGAACCAAAAACCCCACACTGGTTATCACCAGTGGAGTTAATAAGTGTAAAGAAAGTCAATATGAGGAAAAAATGGGGTAGGTACGAAGAAATGGTATTGAAGGAAGGAGGGAAGTGGAAAATTAAACCATACGACCAGGTAAAAAGATATACATACGATTGGCTGAGTTACTATCAGATAAATGAGATATTTAAAAAAGAAGTGAAAGAGAGGGGCTACGATGAAAAGACATCGAAATTTCAGAGAGAGATAATAAACAGTGATCGGAAAAATCTGTCAAGTATGTATAAAATACTGTTAGAATGGAACATGAAAGATGAGAAAGTCAAAAAAGTGATGACTCAGTGGGCAAAGGACCTCGGCTATGATATTCAATTGGAGAATTGGGAAAAATTGTGGAGAGTGAATATAAAATTTACAGCATGTGTACTGTTAAGGGAGAATATGTTAAAAATGTTATATAGGTGGTATATGACACCCGTTAAACTAGCCAAGATGTATAAAACAGATAACAAATGTTGGAAATGTAGACAAAAAGAAGGGACGTTCTATCACCAATGGTGGGAATGTGGGAAGGTTAAAAGCTTCTGGGGCGAAGTCTATAATGAAATCAAAAAGATATTAAGCTACACATTTGTAAAGAAACCCGAAGCTTTTCTATTAGGTATGGTCGGAAAAGATATCAAAAGAAAGGATTATAAAATCTTCCAATATGCGGTAACAGCAGCTAGAATCGTGGTGGCGCAGAAGTGGAAGCAGGAAGAAAGCCCAACGTTAACAGAGTGGAGATTAAAATTGACGGAATATGCGGAGTTAGATAAATTAACAGGGAAAATTAGATATATGAAGGATCAAAAATTTATAGACGACTGGGGAAAATTTGCGGATTATCTGGAGAACAAATGTTTAGTAAACACAACGCTAGTAGGATTTAAAGAGGCACTGTAAAACACTAAGAAGTATTGCTTATGGAAAACAATGTCTGAAAAATGGTACTAATGGCAGTACGAAAGATTGGAATGCGTTATAAAGAGATAAATACGAATGAATGTCAAGGACGTTGAAGGAAGTCCAAAAGAATGAGATGTATGAAACACGGATTTAATGTATATATATGGAAAGATTAATAAAATTTTTTAAAATGCAAAAAAAAAAAAAAAAAAAAAGATTATGAATCTTGGCACTGTAGGACAAACTACATGGAGAGAAAAATCATGTGGTGTAGTCTTGCTGGGATTTCAGATATGAGGCTTAAAGCTTTGAAGGCTCCCCTCTGTAGGTATAAATAAGTCCATTGGTGTCTATGGGACTACTCCGAATAGGACTAAGTTGGCTATCAGCCAATATATAATTTAACTTCCATATAATTCTTTTAATATCATGCATACCCTGCCTTTCACTGCATTATCAGCTCACAAAAAGGACAATAAAATTATAAACAGCTTGCTCTCTTCCCAGCTATTCAAGCTGGAAAGTTTGAAAGGAACATAACAAGCATGGCATTAACATCTTTGGACATCTACCATGTAGGAACATGGTGTAAGATAGCATGAGGTATCAAGAAAATAGCCTTCTTCCTCTGGTGGAGGTGATGGGGTAATTTTCAATTAATGCTTACAGTTGAAATATCCATGCCTGGCCCTTCAGAAATGTAATTTAATATCCCATTATGTATACCTCATTTGATGTTTCTTTCCATGCACCAGGGACTAAGCATGCAATCTGGAGTAATTGTAGCTATTAGCATATTTACTAAAAAATACCCCCCCCCAAAAAAAAAGCTTCAGCAGGAAGTAGAAAAGGGGGGGAGCAGAAAAGTTACTGTCAGAGACTGTGCAAACAAATTCAAGAGGAAATTTGAGTTGGTTGTGGAAGTTCTGATGATTCTGTAACACTGATGATGTCACAAAACTGCACTGTTGCATCATTTAGCCACCTGCCATGCTAATGATGGCTGTAGGCTGGGCTTAAGGTTGTCAACTTTTGCTTTCCAAAAGGAGTAAGGCAAAGCTAGACAACCATAATTGAGTCTGGTAAGTCAAAGTCTAGCCCAGAGCAGAACCAGGTATCTTGGGGTTGTAAGGTCAGGGTGGAGCTAGGATAGAATTTTTCAGGTTATGGCATACCCTTCAAGATTTCAAAGGCTTTGGATTGTACCTAACATAATGCTGTAAGGTGAATGTTGTGTCAACACAAGAATTTCTCCTTGCACAATGGAATGTTCTCCCAATCTCCTCCTCCCATGCACCCCTTAAATCAATTCGGGGGGGGGGGGTTCCACCAACATCTGAGAGCAGATATAGGGATGGCACAGGGCATGACCAGGGGAGGAGATGGAGAAACTCTCATTGCACTAGCGCTAATCCTTGCACCAGCACAAGTATTTAGATGACAACAGCCCAACGGACTTTACATATCCTTGAAGCATCCCAATTTTTATATCCTGGGATTGGTCCACTTACAATCACACTGTTTCACATTACTGAGAGCCCCACCCCCACCCCCAGCCAACCTACTTTACACTGCATTTGTTTTAAAGCTAGAAGCATGTTTCTTTTTATTAAATTCCTCCTAGGAAACTGCATTGTCTTGCAACAGGCTAGCTGCTGTTCAAAATATACCTCTAGAACTGCCAGTTGTGAAAAGACCGGCTGTGCACCGCAAGGTGCCTTAGCATTCACACCTACGTGCTCTAGAGACGAAATACTTCCCACTGCAAGATGAAACTTCTGCAGGCTCTTAAGAGAGAAGAGCTGAACCCTGAAGAACAACCATTCCAGCAACAAGCTTTTTTTCTGACAAGGTGCAAAAACAGGCACAGTGATTTGCCAGGTACCTGGCATCTCCAGGTAGAGAAAACCCCTTTCTGAAGCTTCTGTCAGTGTTGACAACAATAAGCTTGATGGCTGATGATCTGATATCGAATAAGGCCACTTCCTATGTTGTTTTATTGATAACTCTACCAGGAGCCAGTTGCTGGAATACTTCCTCCAAACCCCTAAAAATGAAGGCAATATGCTAGTATTTTACTTCTGCTAGCAGCATGAACTGCCAGTGTCCCACCAAGAAATCCCACTGACAGTGGAGAATCACATATTGAACTAAGAAAGGGCAGCCAAGATGAGGCGAAGGAACATTTTGTGTGCACAGTAATGCTCTGGGTAATCATGTCTCCCAGATGGATATGTATATCCAGTGTAGACGTAAAAGTTAATAAAAGAACCTGTGAGAGAGAAAACTTGATAAGCAGCTTTAAATTAGATTTTAAAATATGCAGCGTTCAAACAGTAAGTGACATTTTGTCAAGGAGCCAATTTGTCAGTGTCTTCCATATTATTTTTGTATCATAATCCAGCAGCGTGTCTTTTGCAGTTCCCTCTTATTTCTCATGTCCATGAATAAAAGATGTCCTTTGCTACTAATACAAGATGACTTTTGGCCACCCACCATGACACAAGTCCCTACAGGGAATGGGTTTCTTTCCACATTGTTAAACTCTTTATATGCTATGAAGAGAATCTTTGTGGGGCTGGCTTATCTTCCGGGGGGGGGGGGGGATCCCAGTGTTGAAATTAAGAAGTCTAAGGCTACAACCTTAAATGCGCTGGCTTGGAAGCAAATCACACTGAAATCAATGTGGCTGATTTCCACATTTTACAGGTCAGAAACTGTTGCTGCAGGTGCTCCTAATATGCAGAGCAGCCTCTGATCCAAGCACAGGGCTAAACTGCTGTTGGCATCCATCTGTCTCAGGAGACAATGGGAAAATGTGCCTTTCGGGGGTAAAGTCAAGCCAATAGAGAAGTACAGCATCTGCTGTGGCTGTAGAGACTACAAGGAGGTGCATGCTCATAGGTGCTGACTGTGCAGGGCCCTGGGTGCCTGAGCACCCAAAAATTATAAATGAAGGGACCGGATCCCCCCAAGGTTTCACTCGGCGGTGCACGCCCACGCCCGCGATGTGTACAAGTGACATCAGCACGCTGTGGGGGTGCCGACACAACCCGCGCACGCCACAATGACATTGGCGTGCCCTGGGCACCTACTCTCACGGGTCCAAGACTTGTAATTGCTAGAGTTGTGTGCAATCCCCCAAATTCAGGGACTGATCTAGCACAACCCCAGTCTGACTAGGATTGCACAGTCATGCAGTTGGGGGGGTGAAAGATGTGCATGGACTGCTTACACATCTCCTTCTCCACCCATTATATGCCACCAGGCAGACACACACACACCTTTCGACAGCCCCAAATCACTTTGGGTGGACCCACTCTGACCCCAGGAAATCCTGGGGCTATTTCAACATGATCCGGCAGACTCCTAGGATGACTGAAATAGGTCCAATTTCATTCAGGATCCGGGCATAGCCCTAAGAATTACAGTGGTACCTTGGTTGTCAAACTTAATCCATTCTGGGAGTCCATTCAACTCTCGGAACCATTCAAAAACCAAGGCGCGGCTTCCTATTGGCTGCAGGAACTTCCTGCACTCAATCGGAAGCCACGGAAGCCACTTCGGACATTTGACTTCCGAAAAACATTTGCAAACCAGAACACTTACTTCCAGGTTTGCTGCATTCGGCAGCTGAATTGTTCAGGAGCCAAGCCATTTGACAACCAAGGTACTACTGTACTTTATTTAAAGCAATTTGCATCCCACCTTTTCTTGGCAGAGTTCTTTTTTTAAAAAATATTTTTTATTACATTTTTCAGATACAGAAAACAGAAAAGAAGAAAGAAAGAAAAAGAACTCCAACATTTCAAAACATTTTTTCATAACCAACCGGACTTCCCCACATCTCCCTCACCCTGCATTCCTTACAATAAAGATATCAGCAAATTATTACCTTGTTTCATGCATTCTTTTGTACTTTTTGAATATCATATTTTGGGTTTTTAATACTTATTATCAATTTACTTATACCTTAAATTGAATATAATATTACTTTAAACTTTAATCCTTTCATACTCATAACTTAGGTTCCTATATCTCTAGATCCTGGTTGCGGAAGCTAGATTTTCCAAATCATGCAAATTCTTAAGATTCATATAGCTTATAATATTTTTGTAAATAGTCCTTAAATTTTTTCCAGTCCTCCTCCGTTGTCTCCTCTCCCAAGTCTCGGATTCTGCCAGTCATTTCAGCCAATTCCATATAGTCCATCAGTTGCGTCTGCCATTCTTCCAGTGTGGGCAAATCTTGTGTCTTCCAGTGCTTTGCGATGAGTATTCTTGCTGCTGTTGTTGCATACATAAAAAACGTTCTGTCCTTCTTTAACACTTTCTGGCCGACAATGCCCAAGAGGAAGGCCTCTGGTTTCTTGGGGAAGGTATACTTAAATACCTTTTTTAGCTCATTATAGATCATTTCCCAGAAGGCCTTCACCCTCGGACAGGTCCACCAGAGGTGAAAGAATGTCCCTTCAGCCTCTTTACATTTCCAACATTTATTATCAGACAGGTGATATATTTTCTTGGCAGAGTTCAAGGTGGCTTAACAAAAATTCGTATCTTATAAAAGCACAGCACAATTTTTCAAAAGTGGAGAGAAAAATGGCTAATTCCATTAACAGAGCTCCCAGCACTTTTAAAATGATTAACGTAAATTCCACCACTCCGTTTAAGGAAATCAGTCACAACAAACTCTGTAACTGGGCAGTCCTAGATATGTCTACTCTGACATGTCCCACAGAGCTCAATAGGGCTAACTCCCACGAACACTAGGATAGCTTTGCAGCCTAAATTAATGCTTTTACAAGGAGGGAGGAAGTTGCAGGTCTTCAATAACTCCCAACCTCCCACTTCAAAATGGCCGACAGCATGAACCACTGATTTTTTTGTATTGCAAAACATTTTTGCTGGAACATAAAAACAAACAAACAGGGCTGAACTTTTGGCATATTCTGTTAAAGGACAAGATAATGCACCAGTTAACTAGAACATAGCAGACTCCCTGATTCCTTTTCTTATTTATTCCGAAGCTGCTAAAACAATATACTGGATCTCATGAAAATAGGTGTCTCCTTTTGTATATTAACTATGTGCTTGGTGGAGCAAGGTTACTGGCATTTCTTCTGCACAGAGTGAGGAAAAGAGAAATTTGGCTAATTTTCTTTGGCTAATGGAGTGCACTTCTCTTAGGTGTACGATTAAGGCTGCAAACTGTACTTTTGGATGCTTTATTAATTTCCTGTTAGAGCAGTGCAACCTGAAAAGTTTACCAGAAAAAATCCAGCTGCACATGAAGTACACTCTCCTTTTTGTGATCATTTCTATGCTAAAAAAATAATTAATTTCTTTAATAATAATAATTCACTTATGCCCTATGCAATGGACTTGAGAAGTTCATTGAATTTGGTGAAATGCAAACCTACATAGCATTAAGCAATAATTTAACAAAAGGGGCACCTGAATTAGCAAGCGCTTTGAAGAGACAATATGCAAATGAGATAATTCATTACTCTGCAATAGCACAGCTTTGTATTCTTTATCCTTGATACATTGAACTGATAAAATCTGTCATCTTCATAGCTGTTACTAATTTATTTATTTCCGGAAACACTGAACCACAATTACAGATGCCATCTTCATTGCTGGTACTAATGGCCCCATATCAAGTAATATGCAGAGCTACTTAAATTATAAGGCTATTACTCCATTTTTTTTATTGTCACCAATACCAAGTACTGTATACTAAAGTACGGTATTAAGCAAAATAAAAAGTAAATTAGGAAAAAAGAGAGCACAGTTCTTCAAGACATCAAAAAGGGAACAACACAAAGGGAAGGACGCATTGAAAGAAAGCAATTCATGCAGGCCATTTTTAAGTAGCACAGCCCTCCTCCTACAAGAGGCTTGAAAGAAATATGGAATGAAGTCTGCGAGGCCATTTGTAGAATATTATAATCCACAAGTAGGACATGCAGCAAAATGATATAGCTTAGAAAGCTCCTGTTTAGAATATTCTGTTCCATTCTCCATCCCCAACAGTCAGGTCAGCTTTCTGGGGCCACTGAACACACTGTGGCTTGGGCTATTGGCCTATTTTGGATGTGTGTGTGTCTGTCCCGCCCTGGTACACCTATTGTTCCTCCCCCCCTCCCCAAGATGTTTTGTCCTTCTGCAAACCTTGGGATGCTCTTGAGCAAAAGGATGCCTCCTTCTTGTGGATAGATAGTGCCAGTTTCACAGTATAATATGGTGCTTGATGAATTCAGATCATTATTAGTATATATGATAATGGATATTTCCTCCTAAGTCCTTTTGGCTTTTGCATTTGTCTGATATCTGAACATGAACTTCCCCAAGTATCAGAGCTTCAGTATAAAAAACAATTAACAATCTGAATGGCAACAGCAGAAAGGGGAGAAATTTGGTTCTGTTTGGATTTCAGTATCAATCTACTTAATTCTCACTTCCTGAAACAATGCAAGAACTGAAAAACAGCTACCCTCTGCACTTTTCTGAATTTTGCAATGTAATTCTCCAACCATTTTTTTCTTTTAATAAAGTTTGCAACAAAAATGATAAACCGCGTGATTGTAAAAAACAACAACCAACCAACCAACCTCTAAGCAGTTATAGTAAAAAATGACAATTCTTGATTTAAGAAGCAGTTTAAAAGTTAAGGAAAAATTAAAATGCATGCCAAGTTCTATTTGTCTAGATAGACTTGCCTAAAGAAATACATTTTAAGCAGGTATTAGAAAGCGCTCACCAAAGGCACCTGTCTGGTGGCAACAGGCACTGAGGAGGAATCTAGACACATATAAAAATGCTGTGAAAATACTACTTTTTTAAAAAGGTTTTGAAAAATATATTGAATTTGCCATAGCTCACCATCATGATCTAGTGTCACATTTGTATAATGCACTTTTCAACACACTTTAAACGTTTTATTTGCAGCTGTATAGCTGTATAGCTGGGTCCTGAGTTCCAAAGTATAGGTGCTGCTACATTAAAAGATTGATTTCTTGCAATGTGCAATGTGACTGAAGTGGTTGTGTGGGCATATATGGGGAGGGTCGGGGGTCCCTATAGATTCATGTCAGAGTTGTTGCTGATAACCTCAAGGGAAATTACCTTCCCCGCTCCCCAGCTTCCACCAGTAGGAAACTCCACTGGATCGGAGCCTCCTGTGCAAACAGAAGTACCGGTAAGCCTTTTATTCACAGTGGGCCAATAGCATAGATCTATTATAAAAAGTACCGTAGCAGATGCACTCAGCTTCACAATAAACATAATTTGCAGTTCTTATGCTGAAGCACTTTTGCAGTCCACATGTCTCCACCAAGTTACAGGTATTGTTGTTCAGGCAGTATCTTAATACCTAATCTTGTTGGCATCAGAATACTCCGAGATACTGAAAACTCAATAGAAATAAATTGGACTCCAAGACCCATTTTCCAGGTTACATGTCACCCTCTAAATAGAGTTAACTCATTTCCTTGGAAGACTGAAAAGCACAAACTTCATTTTTATGTACATTTCTGCATGCTGATGATTTTTCCAATAGCAGTACCAAAACCAGCACACAACTCAGAATATAATTAACTCAGTTCTTTTGATTTAAGTGGAAATTAGAGTGACTTTCCATTTGTCTCTTCCTTTTAATGTATGGCGCTGCTGTGACCTCTCTTGTTATGACGGGTGCCAAACCAAGCAAACATGGGGAAAATATTTATTTAGTGTGCAGTTAATAGAGCTGCGTAGGGATTTACTGAGGAAATTGGCTAGCGGAGCATAACAGGCTCAAGAAGGAATGAATTATTAGTAGACGATACACTTTGTTCCCTGTTCAAATCATTCAGGTCTGAAGTTTATGAAGTTTGTAAATAAAGATTGGAAGTGGACTAAAGCTGCCTGAATTAAATATTTAAACTAGAATTAAATTAGAAATTTAACCCACCCTATCCCTGAGGGCTCTAAGTAAATGTTTTATGGCTGTTTTTGTCAAGTATGCAAAATGTCAATACTGCTTCAATGTCCTAGATAATGTTTGCTTATAGAAAGTGGCTTTGTTGCATGTTATATTGGATTGCATGAAGTGAATATTGCTTTTTATATAGCGGACAGATGAAGAATCAGAAGTTCTTTACTTTCTGAATCTTATTTTTCTATCTTTCTCATTTAACCTCTTTTCTACTCTTTTTAAAACTTCTTTCTTTTTCTTTCTCTCTTCCCCCCGCCCCTTTTGTGCTTTTATTTATCTAGATAAAAGTATTGGTTTGGTTTAAAACAAGGGAAAAGATAATAAGTTTTGAATTTTTCTCTATAAACCTTGTCCTCAGTTCCTCTTGACTGTTTGGAAATGTTCAAGGCACACATAGTTTTCTAGAGAAATCAATCTTCCGTACATGGTTTTCATTTTTAAAAACCTTATTGTATAAAAGACAGGCTGTAACCCTATTCTCCCTCCTCTAAGTTGGCATTTCAAGGGCTATAGGATACAATGTACCCTCCTCTTTGAAGTAATAAAGAGAATTCTGATGATGGACATACACACCTGCTGCCATGGAAACATCTGCAGCCCTGGCCCAACAGATGAGATGGCAGAGGGCCTTTGCGGTAGTGGCACTCCCCCTGTGGAACACCCTCCCATCAGATGTCAAGGAAATAAACAACTATCTGACTTTTAGAAGACATCTGAAGGCAGCCCTGTTGAGGGAAGTTTTCCATGCTTGATGTTTTATCGCTTTATTATTATTGTTATTATTCTGTTGGGAGAAACCCAGCCAGACGGGCGGGATATATATGTATGTATGAATGAATGATGGTTGTTGTTGTTGTTTTTGTTGTTATGCTGGAGCTCCAGAATCAGTTAAGGTTTAGGGTGCACAGTTTCTGATAAAACAGTTCAAATGCCTTTGGTTTTCCTTGGAATGGGTTTTGCTCACACTCGGAACCAGTTCAATTGTGCACATAAATCACTCAATTTCTGAAAGCAGCTTCACAGCAGAGGCCCATTCTAAATACTGTACTCGCCGTGGGGATTGACACCTCCAGTAAATTATTCCTGAGTAAAATTATTCCTACCCAGTGGTGGCTGGTCACTTGACAAAACTACTAGAAAAGAGGGTGGGGCAATCAAGGGAGGGAGGAAAATTCTCAGGGGTACCTTTGTGTTTTTAGGAGCAGCAGTTGAGGAAGGAGGACCGCAGTCAACAACCTACAAGTGCAAGATTGCCAACTCCTGTATTATTCCCCACCTTGTCTTTTCCTGAATATCACCTTTGAGTGGCTGCTGAAGCTTTATTCAGAGATGTATACCAATGTTGTTTATCTCAACAAATTCATTACCCCACCCCCCCAAAAAATACCAACATTTTTACCAAAATAAAAGAGGCCTTGGCATTTTACATGTGGGAAGCCACCCTGAAAGTCTCGGCCTCCTAGGAGGGGGAAACGCTTTAAACTGAGCTTTAAATCCTATTGCCAAAAGATCACAGAGTAAACACCACACATTAGATAACAAGTCATGTCAGCATGCCCAGCAATCTCAAGAAGTTTATTTTTCATCACAAAGCACAGAACATGAAATGTGAAGCCAACGAAATAAATAAGATTGTTAGATTAGGAAAAGGGAAAAGAAAGATGGGGACAAGATGACTAGCTATTTCCACCTTTATTGGTGTGGGTGGGTGGGTGGGTGGGTGGGGTGTGAACCATCAACCTTCCCAAACCCCAAAACTCGAAGGGCTGGAAAGGGGTTAGTTTAACCTCCGGTTTGCTAGTAAAACTGAATTACTGTGTCAAGAAATGATGCATGTCTAAAAAGTGTGTCACCAACATGAGAAGCTTGGAAAGCTCTACCTTACAGGTCTCTGATAGGATTTGCAACATAAAGCTGTCAAGGACACTGCCTGCAGATTCCTGTGAGCTCTAGTTTTGTTTGTTTTGTTAAGGGAGAGCAACTTAGAATTTTTACAAACTTAAATTGTGTTTAACTTTGAACAAAATTCTTCTGTTGTACTTTAACAAAAAAAAAAAATCCAGTTCTTGTCACAGGCAACATTCTGGATGGGCTTACTCTCTGCAAAGTTCATGGACCTAGAAGAACATAGAGATATAGAAGAAGACCACTACTGCAAGATCAGGCTTCAAAAATTACAAATCACATGAGAATATCCAAGGGGTTTTTACTCTCCTTTCGGTTCAAGGAAACCCTATCAGGCATTGCCAAACTTGGTCCTCCAGCTGTTTTGGGACTGCAACTCCCATCATCCCTAGCTAACAGGACCAGTCATCAGGGATGATGGGAATTGTAGTCCCAAAACAGCTGGCAGGCCAAGGCTTATTCCATATTATTTTACTTTTGCTCTGAATATCCATACATGGTTATTGTCCTCAGTTTCAAACTTTTAAAACAACTAAATTATCCAGTATCCTTTAACCTGTTACATGCATTGCTGAAACAGGTTTATTTTAATCTGTAATGCACTCTCAGGATTTGATTTAAAAATACTGGATGGAATCAATGCATATTCCTAAGTAGCTGTAGTGCAATTCCAAGTAATGAAATAAGCAGGTGTCTGCTGCAATAACCTGTGAATTATCAGGCTATGTAAGTCAGACCACTACAGAGTCAAACCAGCCAGCAAGCAGAGAGCCTTTGGACAGCTCTGCCTCCCTTTCCAGATGGTCTTTCCATCTGCTGCAAGCAATTCAATAACCCTAACTTCTGCCTCTTTCCCAATAATTAAGAACACCTGAAAGAGAATTTAGTACAGTGCTATATGTCTCAAAATATTTTGCATACTATCAAGGCGCTACTGCTAACTCTGTGGGGCACAATCCATTGAGAGGTTCTCTCATGAGCACCCCATTAAAATTAATGGAAGCTGCGGAGCAGTTGGTTCACATCAGTTTTGCTCTAAGATATTTCAAACAGCCCTGGAAAACCAATGAACAGTTAATCTTGCGGTTTTTCTAACCATGTAAGAGTAAACACAATTACAGTGAAGTTTCCATTTCAACATGGGATTGTGAGTGCAAGTAGAATATTCCTCTTCAACCAGGACTTTGGCTGATTGACATGTGTCACGGGAGGGGAGATTAGTTTTTGATCTTATTTTATCTATTTTGTGGTTTTTATATTGTAATTTTATGCTGTGAACCGCCCTGAGATCTACAGATGTAGGGTGGTATACAAATTGTAATAACAACAACAACAACAACAACAACAACAACAACAACAACAACAACAACAACAACAACAACAATAATAATAATAATAATAATAATAATAATAATAATAATAATAATAATAATAATATCTGCCTGGATCTCTACCCTTTTACTTGAATACCTCCAGACCTCAAAAGAAATGAGGTGCCATATTCTCAAAGACTTGCTTTCATGGAGTCACTTCACTTTTAAATAATACTTGCCTAGTGTTTAAGATAAATTATTACTTTAATATCCAAGCAACTGAGTCACACAAAGCTTATTAACTACCTCAGCAAATTAGTCACCAAACTGACAGAAGGAATCTTATTATTTTGCATTTTGATCTGACTGAGAACAGAGCCTTCCCTTTAGACACACAAACTGGAGAAAGCTGTTTGTCATCCCACTTTTCACAGGAAGAAGGGTATTTGCAAACGAATGCCTACGTCATGACGAACATCCTAGAGTCTCCAAACCTGATGGGTTTCTGGTGAGAAAGAGATGGAAGCTTGGGTGAAGTAGAAAAGCAAATCAGCTACAATAACCAGAGAGTCCATGAACACAGCCACGTGGCAGCTCAAACCACAGCTTGATAAACTTCTTATTGCTGCCCACCAGGGACCGCAGCTATCAAGCATCTGGCAATCTATAATACTGTATAGTGCTGGTGGGCTGTATTCAACTCAGACTGTCAGAGGTTATGGAGGTCTGGGCTAGATAAAAGTGAAGGTTGATTGGAAGGATATGAGCTCAAGCTGCAGCTGTGGTAACAACTTATTTCCAAGATATATCACAAGCAAGTCCGACCAGGATATTGAGAGCCTGTGCAGAAATGTCACTATGATGAAACCAGATTCATGGTGTGACAGGTGTAGTGTCATTAGTTGAGTTCTCGTCATGTGTTATTCCCTCACATAAATACACTCCACTGAAGGGCAGAGGGATACTCCCTCACTCCAGCCCATTGCCAATCTTGTGCCCCATCACATGTTGAGGACTGAACATCTGCAGCAGGGAGTCTGCTCTACTCACATAGGATCCCTGTGTGACTTAGTGTCAGTCTAGTACAGAAAGTATTGGTCTGATGTGTAGAAATCTTTCCTGTTCTGCCTAGCTCAAGAGGGTTCTGGAAGGTTTCTTCTCCATGTGAAAGAAGGTTGTTGTTTGGGTTATTCCTTCTGAGAAGCTGAGTGCAGCTGGTTTAAACTGGTTCTGTTATCTTTCTGTCAAGATCATGCTGACTATAATAGTCAGGCCAGAAGGAGCCTTGGTTTCACTTACTTTCCCTTTCTATCTCTTTGTTCTGGTGTGGTGTTCTGTTCTGAATATAGTGTTAAGGTTTCATCTTATTATAAGTTCTTGTTAGTAATATAAGTCTGCTGCAACTGGATTTCTTATGGACTGTGCCAATCCTGAATGTATTGGATTTGTGACCATTATGCTCATTTGCCTTCAGTAGCAGTAAAGCTCTGCTGGATGAAGTACAATTGCCTCTGGTCTATTTTTTGGGAACTCTTCAACGTGTTTAAGTTTTTCCTCCACACTACCAATACTTAAAACCCTTGAAGATCAGAGCTCTAAATTGCACAGGTAGCTTACTTGAATAGAAAATATTCCCCTCTGATGGATTGCAACCCTCAATATGTAGACGGCTGGAGGACTGGTATCCATGATACAAGAAAGCGAGACCAGGAGAACACCTCTGACCTCTTCCCTCATTCACATGAAAGGGGAAGCTTATAGTTTAATCACTTGGTCACATTGAACTTAAATGTATCTGAGTGTGGTCAGAAGTTTTCTGTTGTGTTCTTTGAGAAAAAGTTCTTGCCTAGCTTCCTGACTGGAGGCATGTAATCTAAGATTTCCATGGAAGGCTGCTTATAGAGTGATTCCAGTGGAGAGCTGGATAGTACAGTGGTATCTCGGGTTAAGTACTTAATTCGTTCTGGAGGTCCGTACTTAAACTGAAACTGTTCTTAACCTGAAGCACCACTCTAGCTAATGGGGCCTCCTGCTGCCGCCACACCGCCGGAGCCCAATTTCTGTTCATATCCTGAAGCAAAGTTCTTAACCTGAAGCACTATTTCTGGCTTAGTGGAGTGTGTAACCTCAAGCATATGTAACCTGAAGCATATGTAACCCAAGGTACCACTGTATTTTTGTATTTTAAAAGAATGACGCACCAATTGCCGGAAAAGTAGGAAAGATTATATCCCATCAGCAAAATTCCCCACCTGGTTCTTTTAGCAGATCATCCTTGCAAAATCCATGTGGCATTTTCATTTTAACTGGAAAATATCTGCTCTTAATATCTGCTCTTTCATGCAACTAAGGCCCAATGGTGTTTTGGGCTCACGTGCTAATGAGCATGCGGGGGAAAGGAGTCAAGATAAGTGTCTAGCATTTCATCCATCTAGAATACCAATTCCCAGGGGGGAAAACAACTACAAGAATTACTGATGTAGAAAGCAGAGACCACCATTTATGACAAGCAGACATTATGTGTGAGCAAAGAGATGTCATTTGTTTCAGAGAGGCAAAATGAAGATTAGCATTGCAATGACACAATGTTCTCTGGAGCAGTTATTGTAGAAAGCATTGATGACAAAATATATGCTAGCTTGCTTTGGCCCTTAGCAGCCATGCCTAGGAGTGACAGGGCAGCCTAATTAATTGTGTTTAAAATGCATAGAGACTGAGGGTTTAAAAAGTCAAGTGAAAATCTTTTCGAACCCAGAAGGAAAGGAATCTGGCCAAGACGTGCTGATTAACCTTCTACAATTGACTGCCAAAGTGAAAAAGGACAACTACCAGTTTATACGCAGCCCTAACAAGTGTAAAAGACCCTCTCATCCCCTGTCACTGGTCCAGGGACAAAGAAATGAAACCAGGGAGATTTAACCCTGTAAAGGAACAAGTTAGGGTCAAAGAATTGGAGGCAAATGATCGTTTTTCATCAGTATGGGGAAGCTGGCATGTGAGAGGCATTCATACACAAGCGTGCAAACATCCTGTAGGCTGTGTTATATTTCATATTATTGATGTACAATGCTTTGAGAAGCCTGCATAACAGGCAGTGTAGAAACATCTAAAGTAATAAATAAATAGTTTAAACCTCCAGCAGAAAACACTTTTTCGCACCCTTCATTTGGTAAGCAGCATTGGCCATGTTAAATACTGGCAGTGGTACATTAATGTTTCTGTTCATGGAAAAAGTCTTCTCCTGCATGAGAGCAAGCAGTATTACCTCTGCTGTGGTCAGGGGTGCCAACTCCTGGTGGCCAAATCCTTTTGGGCCTCCTCCAATATTTGTTTAGAGGGCTGCCTCCAATGTTAAAAAATAAAAGTTGTGCCTGGTTGGAGGAGCCAGGAATGTGGCAGCAGTGCGACTTCAATAGCCAGCGGCTCTTCTTCTTCTTCCTCCTCCTCCTCCTGCCACCACCACCGCTGGGGGCGGCTGCTTCCTCCCTCCTTCCCCTCTGCAGCAGTAGAAGGAGCTGCCAGACACTGAAGCTGTGCTGCTGCTGCATTCCTGGCTCCTCCAACCTGATGCAACATTGGGATGTCAGGATATCAGCATGATGCTTGCTTATGTAATTACCCAAGTCCAGCAAACTAGAAATTCCAAAAGGGGTGGACTCCTCCACAGAATCACTGTGGGTGATGATACTGGGCCCCAATAGTAATTTTGCACTGTGGATGTGCTATCATATCACTGATCAGAATGATCAGGGAGAACTTGAGATGACAAACGAAATCTAGGAAGCATCTAAAGAAGAAGAAGAAAACCCCCAAACTGTTATTATCACAGGACCAGCCAATAACTTTTAAAAAGCTTTTTTTAAAAAAACATTAATGAGTGTATGTTAGAGGCTACACAAAAAAACCTCTTGGGAACTGGATATGGCCCACAGTTATTCACCCTTGCTTTAAGCTTGTTCTTTTAGAATACTTTATAAAGTTTCCTGGTCAAACTAGCCTCTGATCTTCCCAGTATGAACTTTGCTTTAAAGGTCTATGACCCAGTACATAGCATGTACCTAAATTAGTTTCTGCATTTGATCTGGGGCATATGCAGACTTCTGTGTTGCATGCCCAGTGCTGTATCAGCAGACATTTGACAAGTACTTTTTGCCCCTTTTAAAATGTGAAGTAGAGAGAGCAAACCTGGGCAATGCAATGCACACAGGACATCAGTAGGAAACGGACTTAGAAATCAAATAAAATTGTTATCTCTGCGCATGCACACAAGTGAATAGCAAGAAGCAACTTTGGCTCACCCCGGCATCCACCATACAATCGGCAATGAGATAAACTCTTCAGAACTTTTATCCTGTTGAGTAATTGGAACCGAACAGCCAGCTTTAAATTCAGGAAATAGCAGGAACTAAAATGCAACAGCGTGGAACGTAAGACACACAACCCCTGACACCTTTATGCTGGTGATATTTCACTAGGGCAAGCTGAACCTATGAAAATGATGAGTGTCTGTAGAGCCAGACCCTATATTAAAAGACCTAGAAGTATGCCCATTCAGGGAGTGGGGGGGACGGGACTCTGCTGTTGTACAGAGAAAGAAAAATCTCTGTTCACATGCAATACTTAAATAGTCCAGAGTAAATGGAATATTAGTAGGAAGGAACATGTAAATAAAACCCCTATTACCTCCTTCTACACCCCTTGTCTTGTACAAAATTAATCAGCACTGCCAAATCACGGTGCCCAAGAACAGGGCTCTCAGCACATACCAGGTGCTTCCTTTGAAGTTGCATTTTACTTGCATTAAGAGTCTCCACAGGAATACTAATTAGTATTCCAATAAATAAAGAGGCAGGAAAGGGGAAAACACCATTAAATAATCATAGTATAGAAGGAATAATGACTCAGGCCAAATAATTTTTTTCTTCTGGGATATTAATGGCTGGTTCTGGTTAATGGCCCTCGATTACACTTCAGACGATCAATTCTCAAAGCCATCATTAATCTCCAGGAAAACACTGAGTTTTGATCATTATTGCTTAATTACATGGAAAAACAGACAGATTGTTAATATTAATTTGCATCACACAACTGGTCAAGTGGGATGTTTGCCAGGACATCCTGAACACACTCTGCTGACACCACTCAACATGGATACAAGGAAGCGGAAGGGAGGGGGACAAAAATAGCCATTTATGGAGGCCTTGTTGATTGGCATTGTGAAATTTCTCCTGCATCATAGAAATACCCTATTGAATTTTGTTCCTCTGCATGAATAGCAAAGTGTGGGGATTTTTTAAGCAAACAAAGCCAATTTGTACTTCCCAGACTAAAACACTGATTGATACACAGCTACCAGTTGGGCTTCATACTTCTCTGAATTTTGCAGATTTCAGCTCAGAAGAGCACCAAAAATGGGTATTTTAGAATACAATGTACACAAAAATAGTGTGGATTTTTTGCAGCTCTTTTTAAGTCACAGATTGATGGAACTAACAAATGAACATATGTGAAACTGGCATGAACTGGAAAGCAGTTGATCTCTCCATCCATGAAAGTGAGCCATCTAAACGAAAACCATTAAAAGCTTCACGTACCAAAGTTTATTTTTAAAAGAATACAACTCATAATGCAGCTTCGGCCCTAACGTATGCAATATGTTGCTGGTGACTGCATGTAGGATTGACTCAAGTCACAACAGAGCTCAATCAGTACAGCATGAGAGTCTCAATCTCAGGGTTGTGGGTTTGAGCCCCACGTTGGGTGAAATATTTCTGCATTACATAGGGTTGGACTTGATGACACTCATAGTCCCTTCCAATTCTACAATTCTATGACTCTATGACTCTAAAGTATGCAAAGTCAAAAGGCACAGCTGAGTGGCAAAGCCTATGCTACAATGCATACAAAATGCTCCAAGGTTCAATCACAGGCACTTCCAGTTAAAAGATCTGAGGGTGGGTCTACACGGGGCGGGGGGACTCACTATAAATAAATCAGAAATTAGATAGTTTAAACAACATTTTAAAAATACTTCTGGAAAAACATGTTTAAATATGTCCTGCTCACTGGCGTCATCTAGTGTTACATGTTTATAGTACATTCAAATTATTGTTTCTTTATTAATGTAGCTGAGTCCTGAGTCAGAGAGCAAGGTTAGGCAGAATCCCTTTCTGAGGCCAGCTCTAGTTCAAGTAGCCAGTAGAAAATAGTAGGCTAGACCATTTATGAAGCTTCATATGTACAACTTATTTGAATCCTTGAAATGCACTACAACATCGGGGCTGTTTTTTAATTGTACTAATATTAAAAGGCCTAATTTCAGAAGCACATATGAATTGAATAATATGAACCCTGAAGGTTTGCATCAAATGTAATATTTATGCAAATCTAATGCGCTTGTGTTGCAGCTTTTCTATAACAGGCAAAGCAAGGTAATTTGTGAGACTAAATATTCTAGTTTTTTTTAATAAAGGGAAACCGTTATGATCAGTTTATTAAAATCCCCCTTTGAAGCCAGTTTAGGAGAATCTGTGGCAGAGCAAATGAATTACAGTGCATAGCAAGGAAAGAAGAGTGGCAATTTGGATAGCAGTGGCTTGGATAATGATCCTTACTGAGAGAAAAAAAGGCTGAAGTGCTGTACCCCATTATCGTAGAGTAAGTCCCACTGAACTCAGAAATGGAATGCTCCAAGGAGGGTGTAACCCTTTGCCTCACCATGTGGAGACCCTTGAAATATTCTGTACTTTGCTTTCTGAATAGGCTGTGCTCGGTTTGGAGTTGTGAACCACAAGAACATGCAAGCTATCATTCTACAGGACTGCAGAAAAAGCATAGCATATGGTATTGTATACAGAACTCAGCTAATTGAGAATGGCAGCTCCTTAAATAAATAAAAATTGTCAAGACCACAGCCTTTATTCAATATCTGCTTGGAAATGTGGACAAGCTGGCTAAAAGCTTCAGTTCCCCATATAGGTCCCTGCCTTCAGAGTTGCTAGAGGCAAACGGAGAGAGAGAGAACCTAGTTGTCACAATATTGATGCAACTTTCTTAGAATGGCCAGTGCAGTAAGTAGCAGGTCTGGCTGGTCTGGTGGTGCAATCCACCTTTCTGACATCAGCATTGTTGCACCTTACCTGGATAGCTCAGCATGGGATAGAGGGGGGTGAGCTATTCTTAAGGGAAGTTTGCCTGTTGCTTCTGGTTTTCTCACTGCAAAATACATGATACACTTCAGAGGAACTCCAGAGTTTCCTGGTACAGATCTGAAAAATCACAACACTGCACCATGGACTCTAAGAGGCAACATTTTCCTTGTCACATTCTAGATCTGCACTAATTAGGCCATTATAACCAGTTTGTGCTTCCAGGAGATAATCTTCTGGACCTGTTGTTCCCTGGCTTGCTGCAGTCCTTTGTTCACAATAATAAGAGAGTAGCCTTTTGCATTATTGATATCTCAGTCCTCCTCATTTTCTGAAGGACTGCATGCCTGTACACATCTCCTCCTTACACAGTAAGTTAAAAGCAAGTTGCATTCATTTAGCAAGGAGAAACAAAACAATACATCTCTAGAGGGCTCAGCTCATTTAATTCAGGTCAGAAATACACGAGACTTTGAAATATGTGCGGATGATTTTTGTGACATGAAAAGTAATGAAAAACTGACAAGATGGAATGAAAACCCCTCACTATTACAAGTTGAGCTGACAAGTCCTTGGGTCACATTGTCTAGCATGGCTGGGCTTTGAAGAAAGAGAAAACTTTTTGCCATTCTGAGGAAAGCTACTTTTTCTGGAATCTCAAACAAAATTCCACCCAGGAATTCCTTGTCAAAATTCCACCCTTGGTTTCCTTGTCATCATGACCTTGATCATGTATATTCAAGGTAAAGGTAAAGGGACCACTGACCATTAAGTCCAGTTGTGACCGACTCTGGGGTTGCAGTGCTTATCTCGCTTTATTGGCCGGCGTACAGCTTCTGGGTCATGTGGCCAGCATGACTAAGCCGCTTCTGGCGAACCAGAGCAGCACACGGAAACGCCGTTTACCTTCCCTCCGGAGCGGTACCTATTTATCTACTTGCACTTTGACGTGCTTTTGAACTGCTAGGTTGGCAGGAGGGACCGAGCAACGGGAGCTCACTCTGTCGTGGGGATTCGAACCACCAACCTTCTGATCAGCTAGTCCTAGGCTCTGTGGTTTAACCCACAGCGCCACCCGCGTCCCACTAATCATGTATATTAGGCCCCCTGAAATATGTACACTTTGGCAAAATGTCAAAACATTTGTAACCTTTCTCTGGAGTTTGAACTGACAGATAAAGAACAGTAGACATGGTTTGGGTTATATAAAAAAGAGAAGAAAAAACCACCAAAAACTATGCCATTATGAGCAGAAATAGCGAATAGAAGGGAATGAGTTTAAAGGACAGGTGAGTGTGTTATTTTGGGGTGGGGGTGTTACAGGAGGGGCAAGGGACACGTCATGCTACTTCTGGGGTAGTTTGTCCACCTTTGGTCCCCCCCCCTTGCACTCAGCTCTCACTTGTGGCTCCTAGAAGCTATCAGCATGTGACAGCAGCCACATCCCGGGAATGGCTACAACTGGCGGCTAAACTAGATGAGGGCAGCCAATGGGTTTCAACCATCAGTGAGTTCAGGACTTCCCCTACACATGAATACAGGCTCCAGCAGGTTGAATGGATGAGACCAATAGTGGGTCCAAGGGTCAAGAAGGCAGTTTCTGCACATGCTGTAGAGGGAAGTGATGGGGCTCATCAACCTGGGAAAGTAGGCCGTCTTGGAGAATAAAAACTGATCCTAAACCTCTGCTGCCTTGCGGGATGTCTCTGGGAGAAGAAAAAGCTAATGAGTAAACCCTACACATATCCAGAGTGGAGTCCCTAAGACGGTTGGATGGCACCTTGTACACCTCCTTCCGGAAACTCCTGCAGCCAAGCTGGTGCCAAGTGTATTGCTCTGCTTTCCTTTGGACCACATCAGTGAGGCCAAGAGAAGGGTCTTGTCATCTGGGCAGCCCAAGACCTCCATATACACTGCCCAGGCTTGTGTCCTAAGGAGATCACTTTGGTGCTGCTAACACAGCAGTTTGACTTCACCCCAGAGATGCACTTCATTGTCTCTCCAGACAGGAGAATGCCAGCAAGTGCTCTATACATTGTTCTAGCATATTTCCAGCCTAACTAAAAACAGCCTCAAAAATAATATTTAATACTTGTCAGCTCCGTGCCTCCGCTGACAGAGAGTCAAAATACTGACAGCCAGATCAGATTGGAATGCAGGGAGGAGGGAGAAAAGGCAGGCTCCAGCAAAGAGCAAAGAGTTAAAGGAAAGGAAGGAATGCAACCTGGCAACTCAGGCTCTGGATCAGAGACAGAGAGACCGGATGTGATCTCTGCAAAAAATCGTTGCACTACAAGACTTCACGAGAGGTGAGAAAAAGAGTGGAAGAGGACTTCCGGGGAGGCGCCTCCAGCAATGGCTGGATTCCTCTGATCGGGAGGAATCAGCCCCGTGGAAATCTGGGTCTGGCCGCCATGGCGAAGGCGGAGACCCGTTAAAAATCACAGGCGGGAGTAGCCTGTGAGCGTGGGATTCGGCAGGCACCTTTTGTGCCTCCCCCACTCGCGGGGAAACCCGATTTCGGGGATCCGGAGTGACGTGGGGTGAGCGGCGTGGTGCTTCAAATCATCTGCTTCTTCCACAGAGCGAAGCCGCATAGCTGTTGTCAGAGAGCGCTGACTTTTTCCTGTGGAGAATTTGACTCTAAAGTAACTACCCATGAGTAGAGCTTAATCGGGAAAATTGGATTTTTAAAAACGTCTAATTTGGCATCGAAACGGGGAAGGTTCAATACAGGAAGTCCGCCTTCCCCTTTTGTAAATAGACTGAAGCAATTGAGGCTGCAAGCTGAAGTCTTGGAAAGCCTTTTGTAAAGACTAAATTTCCATAAGTAAAGAATATAACCCCCCGCTTGGAGGCAGGAGAAGGGGGGGGAGTTGTGGACTGAGTTTGCCTGCGGAAGAGACCAAGAGAGGCAAAATACCACTGCTCGGACCCTGGGAACGGGCTGCTAGTAGGTCCGACGTTTGGTGGGATGTTTGTTGACAGTGTTTGGATCGTTCATTGACAGTTAGCATAAGAGAAGATACATTGTTTCTACTGTCTCCAGCAGTGAAAGTAACTTTGAAATTAGTTTTGGGTCGTTTCAACTGTGCCTATAAGAGGATATTATGTATCAATACAAATAGAAACTGTTTCCCTCTAGTGGAAGTTCTTGAAACTGGCGGCTACATAAGATCTGGGCTGGGAAATTTCCAGCGGTAAGATAACATCCGTGAGACTGTGAGATTGACCTTGAATTTATTGAGTGTTATGGCAGATGTGAAAGACGGAATGTCGCCAGAAGAGGCCTTAGCGGTTGTATTAGTGAAAATAAATGACTCGCTGGAACAACTTCACAAGAAAATGGACGTGATAAATATGAAAGTGGATGTTGTGGATACTAATATAGAAACCACCCAGAAATTGATACAGGAATCTATCCTGATACGGCAAACTGCGGATGAAGTTAAGGAGAAAACCCTTGCTGCTGAAGTTAAAGTAATTCAACTGGAGAGAGTCCCATCCATTCAAGTACAACTTTATGAATTCAAGCCGACACTGGTTATGACTGAACTTAAAGAGAAACAGATGAAATTGAGGATCAGAGCCCTACCCGAGGAAAATGTGAATTTATTCAAGGGCAATTGTGAAGGACGTTGGCTTGAAGAGAAGGGGGATTTGGAAACAGGGTTAAATTGGAAGTGGTTATTGTTGGGCCGAGTTGTTGTGGTGGGGATGAGGGTTGCTGTGATGTTGGGGATGTTGCTTTTGTTTCAAACATTGCAAGCTATGTTCCAGGAGGTGGCAGAGGGACGTCTCTAGATTTGTTTGGCAGGGCAGTAAGCCCTGAGTAAAACTTAAGATATTAACGGATGCTAAAGAAGGAGGTGGACTTGCCCTGCCAAACCCCTAAGTTTTGTTGTGAATCATCTGCTTTTTGCTGGCTGAGAGAATCGGCAGAATCCGAGACCAGGGAGAAGAGCTGGTGGAAGAAGACTGGAAGTTTAAAGACTATTTATAGAAATATTGCAAAATTAATGAATGTTAGAACACAGTTGGAATGAAGTTATATGGCTTTAGCAGAAATGTTATAAGGAATTAAGTATAAATAGATCAATAGAGTATTAAAGGGAACAAAATAAGGTTAGAATGTGTTAAGATAATTATAGGATAGAAAACAGGGGAAGATGGAAAGGAATTGCTGAAATAATTAATTGATGTGGAATACAAAAAGGGAGGTGTGAGGAAGTCGTGAAAATAAGCGAACGAAAGATATGACATTGAAATTGTTTAATATGTTTTAAATGGTTTTTGTTTTGTTTTATTTGTCTTATGTGTTAGTTTTGTAGTGTTTTTGTATGATACAGTGGTACCTCGCAAGACGAAGCCTCGGAAGACGAAAAACTCACAAGACAAAAGAGTTTTTCATTTTTTGAGTTGCTTCGCAAGACAAATTTCCCTATGGGCTTGCTTCACAAGATGAAAACGTCTTGCAAGTTTGTTTCCTTTTTCTTAAAACCGCTTGAAGAGGTGCAGTTGCGACTTGACCGTGCTTCGCAAGACGAAAAATTCGCAAGGCGAAAAAACTCGCAGAACGAATTAATTTCATCTTGCGAGGCACCACTGTATTGTGTTGTTTTTCGTTTGTTTCTTCTTTTTTGTTTTTTTGTTTGTAGTGTTTAAATTTAAATTTTTGGAAACTCAATAAATATTATTTTTTTAAAAAAGAGAAAGAGTGGAAGAAACGGGGGGTGTTCCCTGTTGGAGGAGGGGCGGAGCTCAGTCCGGGCAACTGCTAACTTGGAGGATGATGCTAGTGACTGACCTCCGAAATGATTTGTGTGTTTGAGAAATAAATCTGAGATAATTACTGCTGGAGTTGTCTCGCGTCTGTGGGAGAGACCCAAGCCATTACAATAAGGTATGTAAAATAAACAGACACAAGACATTTTTAAAACACTCACACACACACACACACAAACACTAACACACAAGATTAAGATATGTACCAAGAAATAAGATACATATGCCCACCTGCGTCTCATTAGCAAAATCAAACATAAAAGCTGTATAGCACATGCTTAAGATGCTCATGCTTGGGTGACCTTCTGAGGGGAAGAGGGAGCCCCAATAGTGGAGCAGAACTCAAAATGGCTTCCTCAATGACATGACCTGATTCACTGGTTACCCAAGTGGAATGGGGGCTGCTTTTCTGTAATCTGGTCCCACCACATCACTTCCATAATTTCTACTCTAAAAGACCACATTATTCATTTCCACAATCTCCATTTTTAATGATGAATAGCTGTGCTGCTGATGATATATTGACAGATATAGATATAGATATAGATATAGATATAGATATAGATATAGATATAGATATAGATATAGATATAGATATAGATATATAGATGTTAGGGATTGATTAGCTGCTTGTGCGTAAAATCGTGCTCCCTCAGAGTTTGTGCGACCCCACAAACCTCAGTGTGTGACGGAGCTCCTCAGACATGTCTGCTCTAGTCACTAGTAGAGTCCAACAGTGGCTGTCTGCGGAAGCGTTTCCAGCAAAGGAGCTCCTTAACGGAAACGCGTCTCCTGGACTCACGGCGTGACAGTTTCCGGCGAGGTGTAGGTCTCCCTATGTGAGACTCAGATACCTCCCCACTGTTTTCGCTGGAAGCGTCCCTGAGCCCTCCCTCCTGCTCACATTCCCTCAGAGAATCACTCCTCCCCCTGCTGGTGCCTGCTTCAGCTGTTGAGTCTCTTTCTTCCTCCCTGAGCCCCTCCACCACCTGATGCTCCGATGGCAGTTCCCTGACATCCACCTCCCCTCCAGGGCCCCCCTCACCCCCTCCCATTACCTCCCCTCTGGGAGGTGAAGGGCTAAAACCCCGAAAAGAATCTTCCTCATCTTCAGACGTCTCGAACAACTCCCTCCATCGATCGTCGTCCTGGCTCGCTGAATCCTCTTCCTCTTCAGAATCTGGGAACCCCTCCAACTCCTCTTCCTCATCGGTGGTGGCAAAGTATTCCCTTCGGAACCTCTTTACAGGCTGAGGTTTACGTGGGAACCTCTGATGAAAAGTCTCTATTAAAACTTCGTCATTGACATCCTCTGCCCTAACCCAGGTGTTTTCCGACTCCGGTTCCCCTTCCCACATTACCAAATACTCTACTTGATCTCCCTTCCACCTGGAATCAAGGATCTCCGCTACATGGTAGCTGTGTTCCTTCTCCTCCATTGCTGGTCCCCTAGTGACCCTCCCTTCACTGTCTCCTCTATACGGTGACAGCAACGACCTGTGAAAAACTGGGTGCAGCTTCATGTGGTTCGGTAACCGGAGTCTGAAAGCCACTGGGTTGACCTGCTGCATGACTTCAAACGGACCCAGCCTTTTGGGTCTTAACTTCTTACAACCTCCTTTGAATGGCAACCCTTGGGTTGACAGCCACACCTGGTCCCCCACCCTAATGCTTTCACCTTCTCTTCTGTTTTTGTCTGCCTGCCTCTTATATTCCTCCTTAGCCCTGTTTAAGTTGAGTTGGAGCTGGCGATGAATCGCTTCCATTTCTTCAACGAACTGTTCTGCAGCTGGAACGCTCCAGTTCTCCCCTTCCCCCCCTGGGAAGGCTCTGGGATGGCACCCGTGATTAGCCAAAAAGGGGCTCATCCCCGTGGACACGTTCTCTGCATTGTTGTAGGCAAATTCTGCCAACGCCAGCTTCTCCACCCAATCATTCTCTCTGTCATTAACGTAACACCTCAAATATTGCTGGAGAACCCCATTTGCTCTTTCCGCCTGCCCGTTGGTTTCTGGATGACGGGCCGTTGAGAAATTAACCTCTACATGCAGTAAGCTCATGAGCTTCCTCCAGAACCTGGAAGTAAATTGTTTTCCCCGGTCTGAAACCACCCTCAAGGGGGCGCCATGCAGCCGAAACACATTCTCTACAAACAATTTGGCTGTTTCTTCTGCTGTGACCGCATGTGAGCAGGCTATAAAGTGGGCCATTTTAGTTAACAGGTCTACCACCACCATGATGGCTGTTTTCCCTCTAGACCTTGGCAGATCAGTCATGAAATCTATTGCCACTGCTTCCCACGGTCTTTCAGGTGTGGGCAGTGGTTCTAATAAACCAGCCGGCGCCCGCCTCTCCCCCTTGGCTCTTTGGCATTGTTCACACCCTCTCACATACTCCCGCACATCTTCCCTGACCTTGGGCCACCAAAATTCCCTAGTAACCAGCCACAGGGTCTTGTGTTGCCCAAAATGCCCTGCTGTGGGACTATCGTGCAACTGCTTGAGTACCTTCTCCCTCAATTCCCCTTCGGGTATATATAACGCTCCCTTGTAATACAATGCCCCATTTCTCTCCTCAAAACCACCGGGTTTGTCTTCCTCCCTCCTGAGACCCCTGAGTTTGTCCTGGGCGTATGCATCAAGCACCGTACCCTCTACCAATTCCCTTTGTCCCACCAAAGTCGCCCCACACACCCAGCGATCCTCTGGGATGATATGGGTTTCTTCAGGTGCTCCCTCCCCCTCCAAATATTCAGGTTTGCGTGAGAGAGCGTCCGCCCTAACATTCTCTGGGCCTGGCACGTAACAAATCTCAAAGTTAAATTTGGAGAACTCCTGGGCCCATCTCAACTGCCTTTGGTTGAGCACTCGCGCAGTTCTCCAATACTCTAGATTTTTATGGTCCGTGCACACTTGCACCTTATGTTGTGCACCAATTAGCAGATGCCTCCATCTCCGGAACGCCTCATGAATCGCAAGAAGTTCTCGGTCGTACACCGTGTAGTTCCTCTCGGATTTGTTCAGCTTTCGCGAAAAGAAGGCACACGGTCGCCACTCTGACTCCTCCTTTCCCGGCTGCAGAAGAAGCACCGCCCCTATGGCTCTGTCAGATGCGTCTGTTTCGACCCTTAGCTTCCTTTGTAAATCCACATGCAGAAGTTGTTCTTCAGAGGCGAAGGCCCTTTTCAGCTCCTCAAACGCTCGCTCCGCCTCCGCCGTCCATACAAGCTTCTTTTACTGCTGAGACAGTCAGTAATGGGCGCCGTCAGATGGGCGAAGTTGCGGATGAACTTACGATAAAAGTTTCCAAACCCTAGGAACCTCTGCACATCCTTCTTGGTTTTTGGTGTTTTCCAGTCCAGCACCGCCTGCACCTTGCCGGGATCCATGGCCAATCCCTTGTCTGACAGGCGGTACCCCAGGAATTCCACCTCCTTGGTATGAAACTGACACTTCTCCAGTTTCACCCACAGCCTGTTGGCTTGCAGTCTCCTCAACACTTCTCTGACGTCTCTCACATGTTGCTCCTCATTCTCCGAATACACCAACACATCATCTAGGAAAGCAACGCAATTCTTGTAGAGCAAAGGGCCCAGTACATGGTTCATAAAAGATTGAAAGCACGCGGAGCCTGCTTGTAATCCAAATGGCATAACGAGATATTCAAATGCCCCCAAAGGGGTAAACATGGTGGTTTTCCATTCATCTCCTTTCCTTATGCGTATCAGGTTGTACGCCCCCCTTAGATCCAGCTTTGTAAAAATCTCTCCCTTCCGCACCCTGGTCAAAATATCATCAATCCTGGGCATAGGGAACACCACTGGTTCAGTCACTGCGTTCAACCTCCTAAAGTCACATACAAGTCTCGGCTTGTCCGCGTTTTTTTTGTCCACAAAAAACACTGGGCTACCCCCCGCTGCTTTGGACTCTCTGATGAAACCTCTCTTCAGGTTCTTGTCAATAAACTCTCGCAACTCCTGCATTTCCCTGTCTGACATGGCATACAACTTGCCCACAGGAAGCTGTGCTCCAGGGAGTAAATTGATCTGGCAATCAAAGGGCCTATGCGGGGGTAGTTGGTCAGCTTCCTTCTCGCTGAACACGTCGCTGAGATCTGCATACTGTGGTGGTACCTTCACCTTCTCCATTACTTCAGTCCCTGCTAGGGTGGCTTGGGCCCCTGCTGAACCCTTTTCCCCTTTGCAGTGTTCTAAGCAATGTGCTGAACCAAAGGACACCACTCTTTGATGCCAGCCAACCAGCGGATCATGTAGAGCTAGCCAGCTCATTCCCAAAATAATGGGAGCGCCTCCCAAGGTGGCCACATTAAACGCTATCAGTTCTGTGTGCCTTGCCACCCTCATGATCATTGGGACCGTCTGCAAGCTGACTCCTCCTCCCAACAACTCCCTGCCATCGATCGTGGTCACCTGCAGGGGGTTGCTTAAAGGGATAGTCTGTATCTGGTGTTCAGCAGCAAACTCCTTGCTCATAAAATTGCAGGAGCTGCCTGAGTCCAATAGCGCCTTTATTTTTAGGGGGTGTCCATTTTGCAGCTCTAGCAACACTTCAATCACTAGAGCAGGTCGAGGAGCTTCTGGCACGGGCACTTTCACTGCTCTTTGGCCTGGCTGCAGTGCCCCGATTGTGGCAACCAGGCGTTGGCTTTTACCTGCTCCGTCTCCCCCTGCTCTTCCCCCTCAACAGCTCCCACCATCCCTTGCCATTCCTTCCTCTGGGGGCAGACTCTGGCAAAGTGGCCTGGCTGTTGGCAGAGATAGCATTTCCGGGCGCCCTTTCCCTCCTTCTTAGCCCCCTCGCTGGGTTTTGAAAATGCGCGCGCGCGCGCTGTCCCGATTTCCATCGGCTCTGCCGGCGGGAAAGCTGGCTCAGGAATGTCTGGAATGCGGAACTCCTTCCAACGTTCCCCTCTCCCTTCCCGCCTCTCCAAGGCTCTTGCCTCCTGACGCGCTCCTATGGTCAGCGCAGATTTGGTCAGCTGATCCATAGACCCCGCCCTGGGGCTCCGTGACAGCTCGTCTTTCACAGCCGACGAAAGACCTTCTTCAAATAGCATCTGAATAGGTGCCGCCGATAAATCCCAACCCAGTCTGTGAACCAGCATGGTAAACTCAGTCCAGTACTCACGGACAGATCGGCTTCCCTGCTTGCAAGCCATTAGCTGTCTGCGCACCACCCCTTCCTCAATATCGCTGGAAAACATGATATCCATTGCACGAAAGAACTTCATCGTGTCCTTTAGTACGTCATTGTGCGTTGCCATCAGGGGTCGAACCCAGTCTCTCGCCCCCCTCTCAAGATGCCCAATCACGAAAGCAACTCGTGATTCCTCATCAGGGAATTCATCAAACTGCACATTAAGTGCATATTGCATCTCTGTCCTAAAGGCATGGTAATCCTTGGGGTCCCCCCCAAACTTCTGCACCAATCCTGGTACCTTTCTGGGGAACTGAGTGGCTCTCCCCTTCTTGTCTGCATCCTGAGCCCTTCTCTCCTCCAGCCTCGCCGTCTGCAGCGCCAGTTGGACCTCCAACGCTCGGTATCTATCTTCCAAGCTTGGACCAGCCCCAACCCCAGCTCCTCCGGTTCCGGTTGGTTCGCTCATGATGCTTTCTCTTGCACAGGCAGCGTACAAAGACTGTCGGACTGCTGTTAGGGATTGATTAGCTGCTTGTGCGTAAAATCGTGCTCCCTCAGAGTTTGTGCGACCCCACAAACCTCAGTGTGTGACGGAGCTCCTCAGACATGTCTGCTCTAGTCACTAGTAGAGTCCAACAGTGGCTGTCTGCGGAAGCGTTTCCAGCAAAGGAGCTCCTTAACGGAAACGCGTCTCCTGGACTCACGGCGTGACAGTTTCCGGCGAGGTGTAGGTCTCCCTATGTGAGACTCAGATACCTCCCCACTGTTTTCGCTGGAAGCGTCCCTGAGCCCTCCCTCCTGCTCACATTCCCTCAGAGAATCACTCCTCCCCCTGCTGGTGCCTGCTTCAGCTGTTGAGTCTCTTTCTTCCTCCCTGAGCCCCTCCACCACCTGATGCTCCGATGGCAGTTCCCTGACAATAGATTATTGGTGTTACAACTACCCCTTGAAAGCCATGCTGAGAGTTCCCTGGGAACACAAGAATAGGATATTTAAAAAACCTAAATAAGATAACAAATATTTTCATGAGAAGGAACTCATCTTGTTGCCAACTTATGTGAGAAGCAGCTCCAGTAATGTAATAATTGTACCTCGTTATGCTTATGATCAGGCTTAGTATGAATAATTTACAAAGTACTTTTTAGCAAAGCAAGTATTTTAAATCCTGATCATTCTACTTTGCACTAACACAGAACCTTTATTCTCAAAACAGCCCTATCTAGTAGGATCCAGCTGTCAAGTACGTCTTTAGAGGGTGCATGTCCTTGTCAGATAAATTTGGTTCACAGATAGTTCAGTTAGAGCTGTACTCTATTGTGCACTGGTTGTTACAGGAGAGGAAAATTACTAGCTATTGCTAAGCCAGTCAATGGAGATGATATATTGTTGCTAATTTTATTATTGTATACATATCTGGTTTAGAGCATAGGACAGAGTATTTTTGTGACTATTGACTGTAATAACAAAGACAATCATCAGATCTCTGAGGAGCCAGTGTTAGCACAGTGGTGATTGCTCCAAGCATGTTAAAACTTGGTTAGATTTTCATCTGCCCTCATGCACCTTTATACAAACATTCCCCACAAAATTACTTAGGCTAGAATAAATCACTTTGAAAATAAGTGAATATTTTACTCACAAAGTTTCCAGATCTTTGTTGACAGTAAAATTAAGATGAAAAAAGCCTCCAAATAACTTTAAAAGAAAATAACTTGGTTTCCTTACCAAAAAGGATGATGCAATCTTTGGGTTAGTAAAGTTGCAGGCCGTAAAATCTTCTTTTACAGAGATTCCTTTCACTTGCAGGGAGCCATGGCCACATGGCTTCTTGCTTATTATGATTTATTTATTTTTTAACTCTGCCTTTTCCCCTGACTGGACTCAAGACGCCTTACACAGGAAGCACAAAGAGAGGAGAGACTGAGAAGGGGAAGCAGAGGCTGCTAAGAGCCTGCTAAACCATATACACTCTGGTAACTTGAGCTCAGGACTCAGGTTAACCCTTTCATGCATGTGAATCAGTGACTGTATATCACAACAGTCTGAACCAGGAGCTGTGCTTACCATTAACTATGGTTTAGTTAGTGGAACATGCTTGAAGTTGGTTTGTTTCACTAAACCCTAGCTAACACTAACCACGGTTTGTCCAGGTTCAATAATTATAATTGCAAATGGAAGCGAAAGCTTCCAATCTCCTCCTTACTGATGTAGCAGAGGAGGAGAGGTGTGGTGAAGCCAAATGTAAGGCCTGGGTCCCCCCCCCCCACATGAGATGACTCTGGCAGTTAATTCATTAAGATTTATTGGTTCAACAAAAAGCCCTGGTTGGAGCTCCACTAATTTCAGTCTTCCTCCGATGCCACGGTTGCCTGGACTGAGCTCCGCCCCCTTCTCCCCCAACAGGAAAACCCTCACCTCCTCTTCCTGTAATTTTTGCGCTTCTTGGCTAATCTCGTGAGTCTACGCAATCAGGGTGATTGCACTCTCTATTTCTGTGTCTGTGTCACTATCTGAGCCTTGCAGCTGAATTCCTGCTCTCTGTGTCTCTCCGTCTCTCTGTGCGTGTATAAAGGTTGAATTCCTGTGGCTAACTGCTTCTCCCCACCTCTTCCTCTGTGCCTGCTCTTTCGCTGCTTGTCAGAAAGTCCAGTTCTCTGACACCAAAGAGGTAAAAAATGGCCTTAAGTTTCAGTACTGGAGATCTATTCAGAACCCACTAGCAACAAGTGTGTTATTAGAAAGCAAATAATGTAGCAATGAAAATGGGTTAAACCAGATTCCTTTCTCCAGCATCTGTTTCTTCTCTTAATATATAAGAACTATTTAACCATACACAGAACACAAAAATACATGAAAGTCTGTATACCCATTAAGATTGCATTTACAGTAATTTATGACAGTACTGTGCTGCATAGAATTTGCTTATTTAAAATATTTATATACCTTGTCTACCAACCGAACTACTCAAAGTAGTTTACAAAATGCTTGAAATGCAATGGAACAGACAATCAGGATGCTAAGAGTAACTACCTCAGCTCTGGAGTCAAAACTCCAGGTATGTGTGTGAACACGAGAGAAGATTTAGAACATTATTTGGAATAGGAGTAAAAATATAAAGAGAGTACGAATAGAAGAGGCAGTGTCATGGGACCTAGTATGCAAACTATAAAACAGTGTTCATGTAATCATTTATCATATGTTAACGACCAGGAATTGAACACTGGGTTAATGAAAGGTAACAATTGGGGGGGGTCAGACCAACCATATTAATGAAGTTTTTGTTTCGCGATATTTTTCAGAAAATAAGTTTTCCATACTGTTTGGGGGAAGAGTATTGCTTGGGTTTTATTGAATTTATTTTTCATGTTTCTCTGCCTCCAAAATCTTTTTCTCAAGTCATTTAGGAAAGGAGTTACTGTCTTCTTTTCCTCTGTTTAAGTAGCAGATTTATAATACAAAATGTCTCTGAAACAGGTCTGAGATTTGCGGAGGATTACTTTCCTGCTCAGATAATTATTGACCTTTAATCAATAGGCCTTCTTCACATTATAATTACACCTGAAAAATCTGTCCGTAGCTGCCATTGAAGAAGAGATTAACTGCAGACACCTTGAGCTCTGACACAAAAGCACACCTTGATTTAGAGGGGCCAAAAGGTGAAAGCAAATACAGAGGAAGCATATAACACAGCAACCCAAAACCCTAATCTGCATGCTGTACAGGGTTTGGATGCAACAGAAGTGACCTTTTTTGTCTGGCTCTGTTCAGCTACATTGGTCAGTGGGCTCTGTGAAAGTCCTTGCTAGGCCCACTGAAAGTAGCCAGCAGAAATATCCAAAACAGTCATCTCTGGGGTGGGAAGGGGCAGAGTTAGACTGGATCCTAAAGCTGGCCCAGCTATGGGCAGTGGTCCCAATCTGGGCCTCTGTTCTGCACCAGCCTGGAGCAGGCATGGCAAAAGATGGGGTATCTGTCATAGATGCTTCAGTTGAGATTCCTGTGTTGATAGGGGTTGAACTAGATGACCCTCAGGGTCTCTTCCAACTCTACCATTCTATGATTTTATTAAAACCCTACCTCTCTCTCAAACACACACACACCTTCTGCCTTGGCTGACCTGAAATGTCAAACTCCTGATGCAGAGATACCTTCCACATTCCCTACAGATCTGCCACTGGGCAGAGGGGAGTTAGGATTGCTCCCTAAAGAGCGGTGATCAGAGCTGATTACTCAAGCTGTAACCATTCCTTGAATGACCACAAATAAAACACTGTAAAATAAACCAAGAGTATATGCATACATTTTTCTCTCTATTCCAGATTTACACCATTTACAAAATTAGATGGAACATTCTGGGCTCTACCATTTCAAACTGCAGGTGGGAGATCATAGCATTGCTTATTTTTCAATGCAAAACCAAAAAACACCTCCCTGTATGTAGACATTAGCTCTCTCCCTGATAGTTTACTACTTCAAGTTTAATATGGCTGGGCAATCAAAAATATGGCACACACCCCACTTGCAATTCAAAGTGTTACAATCCACAATCATGCGATCACTTAAATTTGCCTACAGGTAGATGAACTGTATTTTATCCAACGAGAATTTACAATGAAAATCTGTCATTCTATGGACTGGTACCTTGACTAGGAAGGATAACCCACATGCAAAAAGGTTTCTGTGCAGGATATCCTTCCTTGCTGGATTGGATCCCACACAAAGGGAATGGGGCAAAAAGAAGCAAACCTATAGCCATGGTTGTGTATTCATGAATCCATGTTGGATCTGGCCAATGTGCCTTACAATGTTTTTGTGTATTCTCCCCCCCCCCCCGGCCGCGTCATGCTGAACTAGGTCAAGGTAGTGTATATTATTACTGAGCTAACTTCAAAATACCTTATAATACAACCCTCTCCTGATGGTATTGTGTATTCAAAATTAAATCAAAACCATCTTGCCCTGCTGCATTTGGGATCTTCCTGCTCATTCTACAGGGTGGGAATCCTGAACATTAGCCCTAAAGTCCTGTCCTGACAGCACTCCCTATGAGACCGTAACTTCAATCTGCCTCCCACAGAATTTCAGTATATATGTTTCACCTTTGTCCTAGTTTCTTTCACTCTGTAGTAGGAATGGAACAGAGATTCAATTTCAGTTCACATTTAAAGGCCAATCTACCAATTTGCACTTTCCAAAACGCAACTGTTCTTTGAAAGTCACATTTCTCTGAATTTTGCAATGCAATTCTCCAGTGGGGCAATGTATGCAAAAAAGCATGTGCTAGGGTAAAGTGTGCCTAAAAATGCACACATTAGTAAAAACAACATACTAAATATATTCTATTAAGGAATACTGTTTTACAAGTATGTCTATATTAAGCTAAAATGCATGCAAAACTGTCTATATTAGGAGAAGTTCACACTAAAATGCTGATGAATTTCCAGCAAGTTTGTGGATCACTATCCTGTACTTACTTTGTTTACCCCGTAGGTCTCCTGAAATGCCTTTTTGACAAATCTTAAAACCAATTCATCACTGGAAGGAGGAGGGAAACCGAGGCAGTTGTTTGCCTCACCTTTTGAAAGCATTGCCCTAGTTGAAAATGAATGGAATAGAAGAAAGTACTGCCAAAACAAAAGACTGTTGACATTTTAGAAAGGGATAGTTACACAGTTGTTCAAAAAATATAGCCTCAATTTGACCATAACAAAAAGAAGACCAAAAAAGACCCATTATACTAAATCTTTCCCCATCTGGAAAGAACTCCACGTTGTGAAACCATAAAAAAAAAAATCCATCATACACATATCGACAAAATGCGGAGTAATATAAAACTAACAGAGGAACAAGAAACATAAGTGAACTATTGGGAAAGTGTTACATGCCAAAGGGTCAGAAGAAATCTTCAGGACATTTTGTGAAACATTTCTATTATCTTCCTAAGTCAGTAGCACACAGGAAACCATCAATAAATGTCCAGAGGTGTTTTATGGGGCAGCTGTCCTCAGCCCATTTCAATTTAAACCAACTCACGAAAATAAAGTGAGTTTGGGTATATGGCCACCTAGGAAAGGAGTTACAAAAGTTTTCTCTCCTAAAGGAAAGAGTGTGGTAGAGCCCCATTGGATGAGACTTTCAAAGCAGCTACACATTCATACGGCATTACAAAGCACATGTCTTGGCCTCAGCAAATGCGGCCTTTGGGAGCAGGTTCCTTCACAGGGTTCGGAAACCATAGGGCTTGCAGTACCCCTCCCTAGTATGCAATATTTTTCTATATCCTGAAGGATCTTTTTTTAAAAAAAAACCAACAACAGCACCTTACTCTTACCAGAGAAAGCAGGAATATTCTAGCTGGGGCGTTTCCTGTTTCAGAGAGAGTCAAGACATTGAAGCCACCTCTGTTTCTGTGCATATCAGCTTCTCATGGACTATAGGCTCCATGGAAAGTGTGGGAGCGGTGCATACAAAATGCTATGGAAAGAGTTAATGTAGTATATAATTCGATGATGTCACCCCAGTAGGCAGTTTTTCAGTTAGGTCTGCTATCCACTGCACAGTATTAGTTAGTGAGTCTTACTGTGAGAGCAGCAGGAGTCTGTTTTATGCTGCTATGTGCCTCAGAAGTCTGTAAAGTCTCATAAGTCAGTCTCATACACACACACACACACACACACACACACACACACACACACACGTAAATGTTTTAGTATTCCAAGTAAAGTAACGTGTTATGTTTAAACTCTAAACAGAGATTCTTGTGCAGTCTTTTCCAGGACAGAAAAAGAGAACTATGTTTTTAAAAGGGTCAAATGACCTGGGGCAGCTTTTGCACATATAAATACCACAGAAAGGATGTAGTTAGGGCTTCCTGGACTGCCTTCTACCTTTCATTTCAAATTTTCTTACCTTTTCATTGTGGGGCCTGTTATCGGGATGTTTTCCAGAGTTTAGCCATGCTGGCTGCCCAGCAGAGTGTTTCCTTTCCATTTCGGGAGGAGTCCCTCCTTGTTCCAGTATGGCCTGTGAATTGTGGAGACCTTCCCCTGCAGAGCGGAGTCAAGTTTCAAGAAGCCCTGTCCCCTTACTCCTCTCCTTCAGATACCCTCTGTAACTCTCACCAGAACAGGGCATTTATGGTAAAGTCCCGTTTTCTGTCCCACAAGAAAAATAAGTCACTGGAGGGAAAAATCAAACTGTCATAAAAGCTCAGATACAAGCAGTGCCAGGAGCTTGCTGCCTATTATCTAAGCACAGAGAGCCTGGGAGCTTAGGAGAAGTCCCAACCCATAGTAATATATTTGCTGAGGACCCTGCCTGTCCCCCAAGAAAAGGTACATCTCAGGAGAAAAAAAGGGTGCCCCACCCTGGAGCAACTGAAGGAAGAGAGAAGTGACTACCGGCTAACTCTGGTTGCCATGGGAACTAGAGAATGCTGAGAGGCCAAATAGAATCCAGGTGTGGTGAGAAATAAGCAGCTGGCAAGTTTTTTCCCTTGTTGCCAGAGAACCTTCTAAGCTTACATGACAGGAGAAAGGGGAGCTACCATGGGAAGATCAAGTAGGGCTATCTTCACATAGGGACCAGGCAATGCCCCCCATCATGGCCCCAGAACCCAAGTCCTTAGGCTTAGAGACCCGAAGCAGTAGTGGGTCCAAGGAGGAGATGGATTCGTTCCCCATCCCACCCCCAGTAGGCCTGTCAGCAGCAGGTTCTTCGCTGAGACTTCCGAACCCTCAAGGTGTAGTTTTGACTACCAGCTTCTCAAGGAATCAAGAAAGTTTTGTGGAGCATCCACTGACCAGGTCCCCGTAACCCCAAATAACCACCATGGGATGGGGGAAATTCAGGTAAGCATGCATTTAAAGCCAAATCTAATCAAATTAGCACTTTCTGGAATAATGTGTGGACACAGTTATCCTTTGATATTTGAACTTTTGTGATAGTTATCCATTGTTTGCAAAACTGCATACATCAGGGAAAGTGTGTATAAAAACAAAGGTATTAGTGAAAATCTCATACAAAAATGCATTGTAGTTGGGAAAATTTCTTTGCAAAAATGTGTACGTTAGTCAAAAGTGCATATAAAAATGTGCATGAAGAGAAATTCACATTAAAATGCTGGTGAGGAGTTAACATCAGCACCAAAGGATACTGACTCTTAAGTGACAGGGTAGCATTTAATTGGCCACCATGGGACACAGCAAGCCTAGGATGTACTCTGTGGCTCATACCTCTTTCTCGGAGGTATAGCTTGGACTGCTTTTTATGAACACAGGTAAAGGGTGGGGTTATACAATGACTGTGCCTCATCCTCAACACACAATAAACCCTGCATCAGCACTAGGAATAGCAAGGTATGGCCCCTGGCATATGCTGACCACTGGCACCAGGCCTAGCAACAGGCTACCTATAGCCACTAAGGAAGTGGGGAGGGGCAACAAACATCCTAGGTCACCCATCCCTGCTTCTATACATAAATCATCTTACTAGTTTCAGGGGGAAATACCAGGTTGTCTTTCTCCATCCAGATAGATATTCCTTTTTAGTCTGGGGAGGAACTCATAAGCAGCACTGTTTCTCTTTTCCTGTTGTTAGCATTTCACTCCCTTGTTTTATAGAACAGCATTCTTTTAAACGTTGGTTTGCAGGACAAATCTTTAATTAAAAGCTTGGAATAAAAGTGTGCACTTCCAAAGGTTGAGAAAATGCCCAGTCTTATAGACTGGCCCTTTTATTGCCTTTGAATGCTTTTAGCTTTGAATTTTTGCAAATCATTCTAAAGTGTAAAATTGGGTTGCAATTATGAATATTGCTATTGCTGCCGCTGCTGCTTGCTGCCGCTGCTGCTGCTGTTTTGCTATGCAACTTGGATGGGATCACTTGTTTCTTTGATACTTAAGAAGCTACGGTAGGCAGAGTCAACACTTTCATCTCAGAAGAAAGGAAGCAGGTTCAATAGGCAACCAAAATAGCAGCAGCAGCAACTTAGTATAAAAGCTGGAAAGAAGGAAATGAGTAAACAAATCTGGCAAAACCCAATCACATTAACAAAAGCTACATACAGCAAAGAAAGTGAGGTCCCGATTTCTAATCCTCTCCCTGCATAGCTGTGTCTCCTTATTGTTCTACATACTCTGTATGTTGTATTCCAAACATTTGTATTTCCCTGAAGTGCTGATAAAGAAGAACAGGGACATTTAGAGCGAAAAGTCATATCCCTTTATCTCTATCCGAAATAAGAATGTGGTTGAGAACAAAGCAAGCTCTCCACTGTGCTTTCAGGCTTCAAACTTCTTGCCTTTCTTTAGCAGCTCTTTCCTAAGCTTTTTGTACAATACACTTGAAAGGCTTACCTTTCAAAGGATTGCCCCCGTAATATCCAGAGTACAGATCAGGGAGGTTTTGCAACAAGTCACAGCATCTGAGATCAAGCACTGGCATTTCACCACCAATGTTGAATATGGCTTCCAAGACACATGGGACACACCTTCCTAGATCTTACCAGTCAGCATAACAAAATTCAGCAGTCTGGGCCTATCACACAAACTGTAAATGGTAACCCAACAAGAATCTTTGTGATTGCCTGCTCCATTTTTCACTTGGGCAAATGAGGCAGCACCTGAAATTCTAAAGTAATGGCTCACCCCACGGCTTAGTTTTAACAGAGATGATTTTCAAAGTCTTTTCTGCTGAAAGCTTACTGCTATGTATTTTATCTTTCCAGGTAGCATTTATCTGGCAAAAGAGGAACAAGATTGCTGTCACTTAGAAGTTGTTATCTAGACCACTATTGACAAATAATAGTGACAGGAAGGTAACAGGAACACTCTATTTCCTTTCTTCTAACCTGTGTCAAGGCCAGTAATATTGGTATCTGCATGAATAGACACAAACTCAAATGACCATGAGTCCAGAGTTATAGCTTGACTTTCAATATATTACTCAATATTCATTGGAAACAAAGAGAGACAATCTGTGCTAAAAGCCAGGTTGAGTGAGTGATGAGAAAACAAAAAGAACCTCTAAGTTTACCTTTTACTACTGCAACTTTCCCCAGCCTGGTGCCTAGGTATGGGAGAAAAATCTGATTCAGTGCACAATTAAAGGTGAATTTACCTAATTCACACGTTCTGAAACAATACACAAACGGAAGTGCAGCCATCTTTTCAAACTGGCAGTTCTCCAGAGTTAGAAACACAGTTCTCAAGCCAAAAATGCATGTACAAAAAATGCATATACTAGGATGAAGTCTGCATGAACATGCATATACAGTGGTGCCTCGCAAGACGAAAAGAATTCGTTCCGCGAGTCTTTTCGTCTTGCGATGTTTTTCGTCTTGTGAAGCACGGTCCGTCGCAACTGCACCTCTTCAAGCGGCTAAAAAAAAAGCGCAAGACGTTTTCGTCTTGCGAAGCAAGCCCATAGGGAAATTCGTCTAGCGAAGCAACGCAAAACTGAAAAACCCTTTCGTCTAGCGAGTTTTTCGTCTTGTGAGGCATTTGTCTTGCGCGGCACCACTGTATTAGTGAAAATAACACACACAAATACATTTTATTAGGGAAATATGAGGCAAAATTGCATGCAAACTGAATTCACACTAAAATGCTGGTGAATTTTCAGGAGGACTTAAAAAAATACAAAGTAATGTGAAATGATGGACGACACTGGAGGCCCTGCCAGGCCTCTGAACACAACTTCCAGTAGAAACCGAAAGTCACATCAGAGGTCTCGCAACGCCTCAGACATAACCTCTGAGACCCTATGAGACCAAGGAAGCACTGCCATGCCGCTGACACAACATGATGTCATGATGCCACATTATGTCACAGGCACCATTGAGCACCCATAACCTGGGACCCAAGTCAGTGCCTCTGTCTAGCCCTATATACAAAAAGAAATGCACATCTCAAAGTACTTTCTTTCAAAAAAACAGATTTCTAAACTTATTTGATCCAAAAATGGGCATGTTGGTACATTTTTAGCCAATAATTGCACTCCAAAGTTTAGAGATGTACAAAATCTGAACAACTATGCTCCAGAATCTGCACATCAGTCTAGAGAATGCAAATTGGGTTGGTTCGAGTTGGAATTTACAAAGATTGAATTCTACAAGTACCTCTGCTTCACTCTCAGTACAAGGACTGCTCTGTGTTCTGCTTCTACCATCGAAGGCAGAATGCCTCTGAATACCAGTAGCTGGGAATCATGAATGGGGAGAGTGCCACTGCGTTCAGGTCCTGCCTGCAGGCTCCCCTTAGGCATCTGTCTGGTCACTGTGAGAACAGAATGCTAGACTACGTTGGCTTTTGGCATGATCTAGCAGGACTCTTCTTTTATTCCCTATAATTTAATCTGTTCACCACTGGCTCTGTGGCAATAGCAAAACATATTCATTAGAATTCTGAACATTGCCAAGGTCAATTTCCCCAATAGGTACTTCCAACAAAATGCTTGCTTCTTTCCCTCTAATAAGAAGGCAGGCAACTGGCTTCCAGGCACATCGAGGCAGGCCCCCCTGGCTGCTGTTCATTTTCTGTAATCATACATTGCTTCAGGTGCCACTTATTTCCATTCTCTGTGTTTCTGTTTATTTGAGCTCATCGTACTTGCTTAGCACAAGCCTGTCTGACATTGATCAATCATTCAGATCTTTTTCAGATTGACAATCTAATGTGTGTTCATCATTAAATTACCATTCTATTCGGGGGGGGGGGTTCTATTAGTATTTTCTTCTTCTTTCTTTTCTTTCTTTCTTTAATACATTTGCAATGTATATTTCTGTTTTGTAATAAACTCCATATTCTTCTATTCTAAACTTTGGTCTGCCATCTTGTGGCTTATTCCCCATTCCTTGCAGAATTTGCTCCATGGCACACCATGACTCCTAGCTAAAGACAAAACATATTCTTCCAGTACATGCGTATTTCTCAACATATGTGGACAAAGATACACAGTAGGAACATAAAACAAGATTAAACACCTTCTCCACAGCACCAGTTTCTTGAGCTGATTTTCCCTCCATCCTATATAGCAGCATTGAACAAAACAAGTGTGAGATGCAATCATAGATCTCAGTGTCTTGCCTATTTTAACTATGAATTCATTTCCTTCCACACAATGAAACTCTAGACATTTTAATTAACATCCACTGAGTTCTGCTTTCAGCCCAATCTATTCCCACTTTCTCTCCCACTACTTCATTAATTCCAACACCTTTAACACCTTTATATGGGTGACCAAAGCCTCGTATTTGGTTCAAAAAGCTGTGTTGCTTATTCTGCAGCTTTAATGTGCCTACGTGCATTAAATATCCACATGTATTTATTGAACGATCAATATTTAACTTCCTCCCCCAATATACTCCAAATATGTAATACTGCAGTGAAAATCTCATTGTTTTATGTAAATGCAGTAACCAAGGCAGAAGAGATTTTTAATATGTGGGGGTGTTAAATATATTGTATTTTAGCACTTTTTAAAAAATCTTACTTGCTTCCAAAATCATAAGAAGAGGCTGCTGGAAGAGGCCAGTGGCCACTCTCCCTTCTTCTGGCATGCAACATGAAATCACAGTGGTGCCTCAGTGTGACTGTGTTACTAAAGCAGACAGCAGAAGCAGTATGTAGGCACAATCTCTCTCTCTCTTTCTCTCTCTCTCTCTCTCACACACACACACACCCCACACACACGTAGGCATATAGTTGGCTATATACAAGAGCATGTAAAACAGTTTCCAGTCCACAGGTATGGAGGTAGTTCTTAGGGACAAGTTCAACCAGCAATTTCACATTTGAATTCTTTGAGATGTCTCAAGTGGATGCTCTTCATCCAACAAATTTCCCTTTTTTTTAGTTTGCCTATTAGGCCCAGAACTTTGTCTCTCATCACCACCAGTTCTTCAAACGCCCTTCCTGCAAAAGTTAATTCAGGCATATATGCAAAAGTGAATTCAGGCCCTATATCTTTTGCTGTGAAGACAGATGCATATAATTCATTCAGCTTCTGTTTTTCTTCCTTTAACACACCTTTGATTCCTTTGACATCCAAGGGCCCAAATGCCTCCTTAGCCAATTTTCCTATTAAACATTGAGGTGTATGAGGTGTTAGCGGAGAAGTAGTATCTCTGGTGGGGGACATGGCATGTTCACCCACCATTTGTCCCCCCCCCTCCATTCAGCTCTCATCTGTGGCTCCTAGAAGCTGTCAGCATGCGACAGCGGCCATACCCCAGGAACGGCTTCTGTGTCCGGCTAAACCAGGTGAGGTTAGCTGATGGGTCTCAACCCTCAGTGAGTTAGGGACTTCCCCTGCATGCAAAGACATGCTTTGGTGGATTGAGTGGATGAGACCAATAGTGGGTCCAACGGTCAATAAAGCTGTTTCTGCACGGGCCCTAGAGGGAAGTGAGGGGCAGATGGAGCTCGTAAACCTGGGAAGGTAGCCCATCTATGAGAAGGAAAACTCTGATCCTAAACCTCTGCAGCCTTGCAGCTACACTAATACATGACAAAGGCTTCAGGAGTAAACCCTGAGGAAAAATATGTACTCTGCTGCCTTGCAGGACATCTTTGGGAAGAAAAGGCTAAGGAGTAAACCTGACACAAATCCAGAGTGGAGTTCCTAAGACGGTTGGATGGTGTCTTGTATGCCTCCTTCTGGCAACTCCTGCAGCCGAACTGGTGCCAAACATATTGCTTTCCTTTCGCCCACATCACCAAGGGAGGGGGGGGTCTTGTCGTCTGGGTAGCCCAGGGCCTCCATACACACTGCCCGGGCTTCTGTATAGGACAGGACACTTCCAACAGCTTGACCTCACCCCCAAAGGCGCACTCCTCCATTGTTTCCCAAGACAGATAGATGCCAGCTGGTTATTACACACTGCTATTTGTTATTGATAAAAAGAATCTCACAATTCACTTAACATTTTAAAGATAAATCAAACCCAGCATTCTCAATTTAAGCAAAAGCCTGCTAGTAAATAAGAAAGCAGCAGCAAAGTGGTGTTTTTCTCCCCCTTTTTTCTAAAGGGGGAAAAATTCTTCTGAATTATGTGCTGCATCTCAAGACACCTGTGGAGGCTAACAATATATATTCCTTCAATTTAAGAATCTCACAATACTTGCTTGTTTTCTTGAAAAATTAAGTAAGCTATTGCTGAGCCAATTTCTCTTTTTCGCTCTTTTCCATTACGCTTTCAAAAGCTATGTTACCCTTCAGCTATTATTTTTGCAATTATAATCAGGACCATGGACAAGTCCATGACAGCAATTCATTCAGAAGCATCCAGGCATTTGAAGTGCTATATTTAATGTTGCAGCTTTTAAACTTTCCAGGCATTGGACCCATTTTTAGGCTAAATCTGCAACCAACTTTTATTTTTTTTACACTATATTTATGTGCTTAAGCTGCAATGCTAACGACGTCTACACAGAAGCAAGTCCCATTGAATTCAGTGGTGCTTACTCCCAGGTAAGTGGGGTTTGAATTGCAGCCTTACTTACTTACTGAAAATTTGTAGCCTATGTTTCATCCATCATGGAACTCAAGGCAGTGTGTATGTGGTTCTACATGGGTCACCCTAGCCAGACACTGACCAGATCCAGAACTAATTAGCTTCAGCAAGGTGGAAGCCTGATGCACTTTCAGACCATACCCTAGCATGTTTCTCTTGCATTATTGTTCTCTTTCTTCCCTTAATAAAGTGAATGGTTGATCAGCTGATTTGACCAAAGGTACGTGGGAGTGACCCATTTGTGAATCCCCCAACCTACCAGTTGAAGGCGAATGTCTTAGAAAAAAATGACAGTTCTTATTAAGACTTGCCTCTCTCTAATTTTGTTAGACCGTGCTTTTTTCTGCCTCTTCACTCTGAGTGATATGAATGGTGCCACTGCTGAAATATTTAATCAAACTGCCATGTCTCCCTTCTCCAGTTGTTTTCCCCATTACAAATGGCTATTCTTTGCCTTCTAAAGTTCAAAGTACACTTCATTGCTTCTCATTGATCACTCAAACTGGAGAAAATAAATCATTATTGAGCTCTCAGTAAATCACTCAGAGTGTACAAGAGGGCTTGAGGAATTTACAGTGCAAAATTGCAAAACAGAGAAATAGATTTTGGAAGTAAAATCTGTTCCCAGTCTGGGACCATGGAGAAAGGAAAGCCCAGGACAGGAGGGCAAGCACAGAAGAATGTCTGAGACTTTCATGCCAGTATTAGAGACTAAAAGCATATCTGATAAGATGAGGGATGTGTGGAAATTACATCCTTTTTCTGGGTCAGCTAAACCAAGACCGCTGTAGGTCATTATTTGCTCATTCTGGAACCAAATATTTTAATGTTTCCATACATAATTTTTGGTCTGGTTCAAGTGTGGGGAACCTTTGGCCCCCCAGATGTTGCTGAACTGCAACTCATCAGCACACACACAATGTTGCAGTTTTGTAGTTCTCATTTAAGAATTAGAAAGGCAATCACAACTGAGCCACTAAACAGAAGATGCACCTATTTTAAGTACCATATTTTTCGCTCTATAGGATGCACCAGACAATAGGACGCACCTAGTTTGGGGGGGAGGAAACAAGAAAAAAAAATTCTGAATCCCAGAAGCCAGAACAGCAAGAGGGATCTGGCTTCTGGGATAGCCGCTGGGATAGCTGGTCTAGCTTTGCGCGAAGCCTCCGCAGGGCACGGGGAGCCTTCATCCCTGTGCCCTGCAGAGGCTTCTGGGACAGCCCGCAAAGCCTCCGGAGGGCAGCAGGATGAAGGCACCCCGTTGCCCTGGGGAGGCTTTGCGCCACTAACCCTGAAGCTAGAACAGCAAGACGGAGCGCTGCACAACGCTCCATCTCGCTGTTCTGGCTTCTGGGACAGCCTGTGAAGCCTCAGCAGGGCAGTGGGGTGCCTTCATCCCACTGCCCTCCAGAGGCTTCGCAGGCTGTCCCAGAAGCCTCTGCAGGCCACGGGGATGAAGGCGCCCCATGCCCTGTGGAGGCTTCGCACAAAGCGCAGCGCTCCATCTCGCTGTTCTGGCTTCGGGGACAGCCTTTGAAGCCTCCGCAGGGCAGTGGGGTGAAGGCACCCGAAGCCTTTGGGGTGCAGCGGGACCTCGCGCTGTGCTCCAAAGGCTTCGGGTTCCTTTTGCTGAATCCAGGAGTCCCGGTGCGCACTGACCCCTCTCGCTCTCCAGGCTTCAGCGAAAGCAACGCGTAGCCTCCGGAGCGCGGAGGGAGCGCTCCCTCTGCGCTTTGGAGGCTTTGCGTTGCTTTCGCTGAAGCCAAGGAGCCTGCATTTGCTCCATAGGACACACAAACATTTCCCCTTAATTTTTGGAGGGGAAAAATTGATTCCTATAGAGCGAAAAACATGATACCTCAATTAACACCCCAAATTCTGGGGCTTTGCAGCTTTGCCCCCCTTGGGGGAATTCCAAAAAGAACGACCAGTGAACTATTTTGTGGAGTTAGGGATGAGGCACTAGCTCACCAATCCTCCTTTAATATGACCCTCCAGGAGAACTAACCAGATCTCTCTTCAAACTACTACAGCTCTGCTGTAGTATATATGACACTTGGGCAATTCATTTCAGTGGGATCAAGGTGAGGTTCTTTCATACCTCATACCCCATCAGAACATAAAAGTTGCTTTATTTGCCCAGTACTGCCTATTAAGACTGGCAGCAGATCTCCAGCATTTCAATCATAGGTATTTCTCATCACCTGCTCCCTGAGCTTCTCATAACTGCAAATGCCAGGTTCTACCACTGAGCCTCCATGTAACTCACACACACCACAGAGATTCTGACACACATCCAAACCTCACATTAGACACACTCAACTTAATATGATAATTTAATTTCAAACCAAAAGAAGTCTTCTTTTTGACGTTTCAAATGCCACTTTTCTAATTACAAAACTACTCTGCACAAAATGATGCTGTCTGAGGCAAGCCTAAATCAAATGTATCACTTCTGTGAAGCCGTAAGTATGCAGAAAAATTCATTAAAGGATAGAAACCTTTTATATTTCCTAATGATGGGAAGAAAACACCACAAGGCTGTAGCAAGAGAACATACATTTTCTTCTCTCTCCTTTATTGAGCAACTCTGCCTGGAATAATAGCTAGAAGTGCTCCGGTGACCCAGCCCATTCTGTATTACTGCTCACTTCAATTACTTGTTCCATGTGTCTTCATCTTACAACCCATTAATTCATAAGTTCTCAGTTTCACTGAAAAAGCCTCAGCTAACAAATGGACTCCTAGTTCCATGGAAGTCAATTCCACACCAAAATGATTCTCAGTTCCTTATATGTAGCATTTCTGCATTGTCCCCTTAAGCTGAAACAGTATTGGGGGGGGGGGAGAAGGACCAGCTGCTCCTCAGTTCTCCAAAAATCAACAAGTGATACTTATATAAACTGGACAATATCTTGTGTCATCTGGCCACCTGCAGACACTAGGAAAGTTAGGATGTGATCAAAATATTCTCATGCAATTTTATTAAAGGCCATTGTTCTACATAAGGTGATTCCTTCGTTGGTAACCTCAAGACTTGACTGTTGCAATTACCTCTATCTCTGTCCAACCCTTGGGCCTAGTCTAGAAACACCAACTGATACAAAATGCTGCAGCTAGATTGTTGGCAGGGCAGAAAACTACTCGTGTGTAACCTCAGTGTTTAAAAACTTGTACTGGCTGCCCATATGTTACATGGGCAAGTTGAAGGTTCTAATATTAATTTAAACATCCCTTAACAACTTGGGTCCACGATACCATAAGGACTGTCTGATTTTTCATATCTCTGCCTGGACATTGAGAACTCTCTGTTTTAAATAGCCTTTTCAAATCTCCTTTTTGTTCTACATTATTCTCCATGGGTCTCTGGTGCTTTCTCTCCTTAAGCCAGGGCTGCTAACCCTTCAGTGCTGTTCGTCCATAACAGAAACCACTGACAGGCAAAAAGCAAAAATGGCACAGAGAGGGAATGGTTACAAACGGAAACCAGAGGGCAACCATCCCATATTCCAGAGAGCTCTGATGAATCATGGTGCCCTCCTGCTGCTTTTAACAGAAAAACAGATGTCAGGAGATCTGCAATGTGAATATTGGCCTCAAGTAGCTACCCACTTAAATACTGTAGCTTAGAAATAATTAAAATCATACCATACACAGTCTTCAGTGATAAGATAGCTAAAGATGTCAGTCAAATGGAAATGTTTGGGTTGTAACTCGTTGAAGACTTCAGAATTCAACACTTATCCCAACTTCATGACTATGTCGGAGGAGGATCACCACTCTACTGAAAGTACAGCATATGCTTTGTGCTCAGAACATCTCAGATTCAGTCCCTGCCTTCTCCAGGTAAGGATAAGAAAGACCCCTGCCTAAAGCCCTAAGGGGCCAGAGAGTTGGCTGCTGCACTAGATTGGTTCATCTAGTTTGGACTGACTTTAGGGCAGCTTCCTGTGCAATAAGGAAAACAGAACATGATGAGAGTAGTCATAGATCTCCCTGCATAACTATGGTATAGACTAATGATCTGACTCCATATACGGCAATTTCTGATGCTCCTAAGCTTTGCTCAAATGCAAAGAAGAAAGTGATAGCAATAGGAATATCATCAAAGTGCAGATCTGTCATTGTTTGCACAGCCTGTAGTCATGTCTAGATCTCATCATAGTGTTAAACTTACATGAGGAATATTGGGGAAAGTACAGGTTCACTCTCATCCCATGATGATTGCTTAGCTTTGATGAAGCAACATATGATAACTAGACTAATACATGGTTTTCATGGTTTTACTAAGTAGGCAAACACAAACGATATTTGTTGCCACCAGGAAATGGCATTCAGTATAGCAGTCACTGAGGTGACTGAGGTGCAAGCTCTCAACAAACCAGAATACTATTTTCACCTGTCAATATTCAGCCTTGCACTTCATTACGAGGTTGCAGAGGAAATGCAGTACCTGTGGTGAAGTCACATTAGCAGAAAGGAGAGACTTCAGGACACTCCTCCTGCCCAATTTGAAAGCCACTGACTCCACAAATGCCTCTAATGTTGTCGCAGAAAAGCTACTGTCTCATAATATCGCAAAGAAGAGTGAAGTGCTGGAATACCTTGCAAGGGGGGCGGAGAATAAAATAAAAAATCATTGCAGAGTGTAATGAAGCTACTGCCTTGCACGGCTCAGCTGAGTTTTTTCATCGTTTCCAAGTGGAGGCAAGTTCTAAAATGATCTTGTCTGTCATCAATGCCACAGAGACGGTTCCCCTCCCCCCAGATGCAGATGTTTTAGTGCTTTCTGCAAGACTGTCCAAAACTACTGTAAGATTTTTTTTCTTTCTTATTGCCGCTAGTGAATCAAAACATTTCCTAGTCCTCAGAGGTATGTTCCTACTGCTCAATTCATGAAAAGCTACTGTGCTCCCAGATTTCCATGCTTTTTCATTATAATGAACCAACTGTATGTAAGACGTATGATATACCTATACATAAAAATCACTTTGGGATGCCTCAAAGGAAGTTAGCTTTAGGCACCAGGCAAAAACGTTCCTCTTTAACCAGGCCTTTGGCTGACTGACACCTGATGCACTTTTAAATGTGTTATGGAAGTCCGCTCACCAATCTTGGTGTGGCAGCATTGCCAGACGGAAGAGGTTTCACTAGGGCCCTAACGGTGGAATTCAAATGGCAGTGCCCTTCCTGATAGGCAGAGGGGTCATGTGCCCCCGCCGCCTATCAGGAGCTGGATCTTAGCCTGCACCCTGCATTGGCGAATGGGGATGCAGACTGGAACGTGGGCAGAGCCAGTGGAGCCGACAGTGGGCTTCCCTCTGCCCCCTGCCCATTTAAGCAGCCCACACCTGGGACACAGCTTGTTTGTTCCTGTGCCAGGTTTCCCCCCATCCCACCTACCCATGGCTTACACTGATAGGCAATGACTTTGCTGTGGCTACAGTGTTCTTTATGGGGCCGGGTAGGAATTTGCCCACTGGGATAATTGGCTCTTACCCAGTGGTTTTGCCTACTTCATAGCAATTCATCACAACTGGTTGAGCATTGGGGGAATCCCTTGTTTTGGATGGAGGGGAGGTTGTAATCCCTGCCTGCCTCTCCAGACGCTGGGGTATTCCGTTAAAGGGATCTGGGGGGAGTGGCCATGTCCGCATGCCCAGGGGGTCCAGAGCCGAAGGCACTCCCCCAGAAGGTGGTCCCTGCCTTATTATGTGTTTTGTGTTTTTTATATTGTAATTTTATGTTGTGAACTGCCCTGAGATCTAGGAGTATATGGTGGTATACAAATGTAATAATAAATAATAAAAATAAATAATACTCATAGATAAATATAATAGCAGCATTGTAGATGTATTTCAAGTACTGGGTTTTGTACATATTTCTTGAACATATGCTTATATAATTGTTATATAATTGCTCTTGATCAATTATATTTGATACCATTACATTTGTGAATGAAAAGATACCTAACCTGATCTAGTTCCGATTGTCATGATGTCCACCAACCAAAAGTACTGCGTCTTTGAAGACCTCCAGCTCCCCAACTCCCCCCCCCCCACCTGCTCTCTCTCTGAAGGGAATGACACCATTGAAACTCTGGTTCTGTTGATTATTTTTAATCAAATGACACCTCCTTTGTCTATCAAAAGTTGCCCATGGAATTATATATGTACCCAATACTGACATCTTCAACAACAAAATCCTATCTAGTCTTCAGGGTTGTTCTACAGTGGAAGTCAGTTTAGGGGCAGAATACAACAAAAATGTGTTTTAACAACAGGAACAACAACGTAGAACAAGATGCTACACATTAATAAGACTGATGCTTGTGGTTATTTAATTCCAAAATTAGCTTGTAGGTATATGTATTTGAAACTTTGCAAAGGAACACTATACACAGGTTTTATACTAGTTTAACAATAATAGCTTCCCATAATCCAGGGTTCACCAACCACTTGTGGGCATATTTGCAAAATATTTGCACACACCATAATGAAGCACACATTGAAACCTCTTCTATTGGCTATAACAGAATGCCTAATTTCAGTGGGGAAAGCAGAATGGACCCTGCGGGCACCATGGAAATCCACCATAGACACATTTGGACCCATAGCCACCACGCTGCTGACCCCTGCCACAAATAATCCTGGTATCCTAGTTTGATTCCCTAGCACCCCTCAGGGTTTCCCAGATCTTCTGGCAAAACTACAGGCCATAGAGCTCCCTCTGGAGACCAGACTCCTCCAGCATATCAACCATCCTGTGCAGTTTTGGGCAATAGTTGGGAAATTAGAAAATTGGCTTGGACTAGCTCTTCCTTTTTCTTTATTCTAATTCAGAAAGCCAGAGAGTGAAAGGAACAGTGGATGGCTAATTTGCTTAAAGCCTGCTGTTCTGCAATATCCCTTTTTAAGCAAAAGCTGGGAAATAGCATTTGACATCCAGAAGCAGCTTGTATCAATTGAGATTGGTAAGAGCAAAATGTGCGAAAATAACAAACCATGTGAAATCAAACACAATTGAATCCCTACTTCAAACCCCATCTCCTGCTTCCACCCAGCCAAGGAAGGCAAATTTTCAATAGTTAATTCTTTATTGACAAATGCACACACTTACAGCTGCTCCTAAGCTGCAACCAAAGCACGCACACATTTCTGGAAGTCTCTTTGTTGTTGTTTAGTCGTTTAGTCATGTCCAACTCTTTGTGACCCCATGGACCAGAGCACACCAGGCACTCCTGTCTTCCACCGCCTCCCACAGTTTGGTCAAACTCATGTTGGTAGCTTCAAGAACACTATCCAACCATCTTGTCCTCTGTCGTCCCCTCCTCCTTGTGCCCTCCATCTTTCCCAACATCAGGGTCTTTTCCAGGAAGTCTTCTCTTCTCATGAGGTGGCCAAAGTATTGGAGTCTCAGCTTCAGAATCTGTCCTTCCAGTGGGCACTCAGGGTTGATTTCCTTCAGAATGGATAGGTTTGATCTTCTTGCAGTCCATGGGACTCTCAAGGGTCTCCTCCAACACCATAATTCAAAAGCATCTTTGGTGATCAGCCTTCTGAGTCCAGCTCTCACTTCCATACATCACTACTGGGAAAACCATAGCTTTAACTATATGGACCTTTGTTGGCAAGGTGATGTCTCTGCTTTTTAAGATGCTGTCTAGGTTTGCCATTGCTTTTCTCCGAAGAAGCAGGCCTCTTTTAATTTCATGGCTGCTGTCACCATCTGCAGTGATCATGGAGCCCAAGAAAGTAAAATCTCTCACTGCCTCCATTTCTTCCCCTTCTATTTGCCAGGAGGTGATGGGCCCAGTGGCCATGATCTTAGTGATCCATGAAGGAGAGTTCTCTTAGCTGGCCTTAACTTTTCCAGGTTCATGCCCCATGGAGCAGCTGAAGCAACAGTGGCACAATGCCCCCCTCTCACGCTTACGTACCCTCATCTGACAGAGAGCACACATGCAACCTGAGACTTTTCCTGCTTGGAAAATGTTGCTGCTCTTCCCTCTTCAAGCCCCTCCCAAATCTAGGAGACAGTGGGACAGGGGATGGCAAGGTTTCAGTCAGCCCACCACTCACCCGAACAGTCTCTTCCCCCACTTCTAACCTGTCTTGTGCTCCCACCTTTGTCTCTGACTGCTCCGACCCTTCCTCTTCCCCCAGTCTGGGCTCCTGTCTCATGGGTGGCACAAAACCCCATCAATCACTGCTCCCCTCTCCTGGGTCAGTATCCAGTCCCCTTGCCTCTGCCAGAGCACTGCCAGTCCCTGACACTCTATCTTGCTTTACCACACTTGCAACGGTTCTAGCTGGGAGAACAGTTTGGCTAAGTAAAAGGAAAAAATGGATTGTTGCCATTAATAAGTTGCCATTGCATTGTCCCAAATTATCAGGCTTCTAGCTGAGAAGATGATTCCCGCAGACTGATGCAACAATAGCATTCTTTGGGCTTTTAAGAAAAACTTTTCTATTGAAAGCATCCAAAATCAAAACAGAGTTCTGTCAGGAAAATGTTCACAAGAAGCCTTGTCTCTTCAAAGAGATGCTCTTGCATGCTTAAGTACATGTAACATCTAACAACAACAACAACAACAACAACAAAACACCACCAGCTCATCTTAACCATAAAAATAATCTATAAATTCTGACTTAAACCTATGTATTTACCGTATATAAGCAGTCCATATGTCCAAATAGATATCCGAACAAGACTGGTACATGTTCAAACATAGAAAGGGCAGTGAAAACTTCAGGCCACCAAGTAGTGGATGATGTGATTTTTATCCTTCCAGCTTTGAAGTATTTTTTTGCAACCATAAGGGCTTAATAGGATCCACCTCTGTTATCCATCTGTTAATCCCTCCATTGCAGGAATACAATTTCAAAATGTTTGAGCATCTGCAAATATCGAGAGTTTTCCAAAACAAAGGTAATATGAAAAATAATTTCTGACCAGAAGGAAAATGCAGCATAAGGAACACCCACATCAAATTCTTCAAAGAGGGATTATGAGCATTACATCATAGAAATGTGGAGTTCGAAGGAACCGTGAGGGTCATCTAGTCCAGCCCCCTGCAGTGCAGGAATATGTGCCAGCACCTATCTGATCTAGTCAATTCCTTCCTATAGAGGTGTTAATGTAACTAACTGCATGTTGCATTGATTATGGGACTTGCAGCCACATCACAGGATTCTTTTTCAAAGATGCAATCGTAGATTTAGGGGTGGAGCAGAGATTTCCACAGGGACCATAGTGTGGAGAGAGGGGAGACTGGACCCTTATCTCTGTGTCTAATTGTAGACATGCTGCAATCAGCCTTATGGTAGGGCTGCCGTATTTCAAACAGTGAAATAATAATAAATATTAATAAATTTTATTTATATCCCGCCCTCCCCAGCCGAAGCCGGGCTCAGGGCGGCTAATCGGGACAATCGGGACAGAAAAGTTGTTGAAATTCGGGACAGAAAAGTTGTTGAAATTTTTTTAAGGAAAAGTGGCAAAAATGGCACTGCCGAGATGGGCAGTATTCCGGATATGTCCAGGAAATTCCAGACATATGGCAAGCATACCTTAAGGGACACGGGTGGCGCTGTGAGTTAAACCACAGAGCCTAGGACTTGCCGATCAGATGGCTGGCGGTTCGAATCCCCGCGACGGGGTGAGCTCCCATTGCTCGGTCCCAGCTCCTGCCAACCTAGCAGTTTGAAAGCATGTCAAAGTGCAAGTAGATAAATAGGTACCGCTCTGGCGGGAAGGTAAACGGCGTTTCCGTGCGCTGCTCTGGTTCGCCAGAAGCGGCTTAGTCATTCTGGCCACATGACCCGGAAGCTGTATGCCGGCTCCCTCGGCCAATAAAGCGAGATGAGTGCCGCAACTCCAGAGTCGGCCACGACTGGACCTAATGGTCAGGGGTCCCTTTACCTTTACCTTATGGGCAAAAGCTACTGCTGGCATGCCACCTCTGGCCAGCTAGACCAATGGGGAAGTGGTGCAACCCTATACACCCTCCTGTCCTATTGAGTACAATGGGGCTTCCTCCCAGGTACAATGAGTGGTACCTCCGGTTATGAACTTAATTCGTTCCAAAGGTTCATTCTTAAACTGAAACCGTTCTTAACATGAGGCGTGCTTTCGCTAATGGGACCTCCTGCTGCCGCCATGCCACGCGACTTCCGCTTGCATCCTGGGGCAAACTTTGCAACAAGGAGCATCTACTTCCAGGTTAGCTCGTTACCCGAAAAGTTTGTAAGGAGGACAGTACATAACCCAAAGTTCCACTGTAAATGGGTTCAGGGTTGCAGCCTACAAATATAAGGAAGGAATTTGAAAATCAGTTGCAGAAGCCATATTTTCAGGGTGAAATGCTGTACTATGCACTGCAGCGATGACAAAACCGCAATATTGTAACACTGCAGGAAAAGCATGACATCTTAGAGCACCTTCAGATTTGTATTTTGAATTCCTGCTGTTAAACAGTCTAAAGCACTTGATGAATGTGGATGGAGGAGGAGGGAGGAGAGTTACATCTCCATCTGCATTCATTGGCTACTAAGGGCTTCTCCAGATGACCTATTTATTGAGCACACATCCTGATTTCCTTACGCAGAAGTTAGATTAAAGCTTTTCTTTATGAATCTTTTGTTCCGATTTGTTTGTGTGGAGGCTATATGACAGTGAGTATTCACCATGTATTCATCCTCATTTGCTTGCAGGGTATTTATACATCATCACATTAATCTTGTTCGTTCCACACTTCTCAACGCATTTCCCCATCACTTTCCTAAATGCAAAAAGTCCATTTGTTTTGTAAAGTTGATTTATTGTGCTGCAATTTCAGGGCACTTTAAATCCACCTTAATGGTGAGAGCCTAAATTTCCCAGTTTGTACTTGAATCCCTCTGACTAAACACTGACAGTCTGCAGGCACCCTAAGAAAGGGAGTTTAGTATTCTGGGGAGAGGTGGATAATTACTGATCTGCGTGCATAATTCCATGTCACTGCTGTTAATCTTATGTTTAACCTACACCAATAAAAAAAGACAGCATTTGCTACTGGCAACTCAATAACAAAAAGCCCCCATCATTTGCCAGCTCAGCCCTACTGTTTGTCAAACCTATGGGGGGGGGGGAAATGGTGTCATTTACAGCACTTTTCATTTTGTGTTGCCCTAAACACTAGCAGCTGGATTGAGATTGCTTTTTCATAGTTCACAAGGGACATTTACAGCTGTCGGATCTAAGCAAGTCTTAACAACCATTTCTCAAAGCAAGATTTATTTGAGGGCTAGCATCTGGTGACAAACGCTAGCAGAATAGAAATATACCTTGTACACTGGGTGCCTTGACCTCCTCCCAGTTTATTAATGTTCATCTCTTCTCATAACTCAAAACTATAGCTCTAGCCAGTGCAGAATGCTTCCCATTGTGGACACACAGAGAAATTTGTACTCTCTTCTTGGCCTCTTCACATGACAAAAATGCTTTCATTAAGAGGGAACACACCTGTTTTCAACAAATAAAATATTTTAATTTTTCTCCTCATAGAAATGGTATTGGACCAACTAGCTTAAACCTTTGCAAGATCTCGTTTAGACAGAGCCCGTGCATAGAGAGATGGATTTGGAAATGTAAAAGAAAGAAAGCCTTATTATGTCTCTATGGGTTGTCAGAGAATTCTATTGGAAATGGAAATGAGAGTGTAAATTGCTTCAATTTGCATGTTTGTCTGAGGTCAGGAATGGAAATTATGCAAGAGAATATGAGAGGTATCACTATCATTGTTTTTCAGTCTGCAACTGTTACATAAATAATTGCACTGTTTTCTGAATTGTTTTTGACATTGGCATGCACTGAAATTAACCACATAATTAATTACATTAGTTCCGTGCATAGCAAGACAAATAACGTAGGTGTTAACAGAAACAGAAATGTGGAAGAATGGAAACCGTGCGACAAACACAAGATGGAGTGGAAATTGCTGCTGCCTTTCACCTGTCCACCTGACTGGGCTGATGTTCGTAGAATGAGGAGGGAGAAGTGAAGAGTACAGGAAATGAGACCTTGTTTACATCACTGTCCACTATGGCAGGAAGCAGCTAGGGGGATTACACTAAAGGACAATGTTTCAGATTTCACAATTTGGATTTTTCTGATAAAATGTGGCCTTTAATTCTGAAATGCAGGATTGAAATTTAAACCCAAGTTCCAAATGTGAGATTCAATTGTTTTGAGGCAGTGTGTGTGTGTGTGTCACTTTTTAAAGAAAAGCTTTCCTTATTTTTCATTGGTTTTTTAAACAAATACAATATTTTCCTAATTAGCTGATGGATGAAAGTTAGTTGCCTGTAAAGTGCATATATTGGCAGCTATCCCATCTGCTGCTCTAGGCAAGATAAACAGCAACAGATATAACTAAGGAAGGAAAGTGATCAGTCAGACACGTCGTGGGGATTTGAACCACTGACCTTCTGATCGGCAAGTCCTAGGCTCTGTGGTTTAACCCACAGCGCCACCCGTGTCCCTACTCCTCTTTAGGCACAAGCTAAAGCTGCCTCTAGGTAATAACACCAAATAGGTTAGTGAGTCTATCAGAATATTTATTTCATGTGCAACAAAGGGCTCTTATCTTACATTTGAGAGCTGTGGCAGTGCTCCTTCTTCCTGCAATACTGGGATAATACAAGATGCCACAGGGCATATGGAAAGAGTCCACACTGCAGATCTTCCCCATGCTAACTTCATCCCTCAGGAACTTGAAGTGGCATTGGCAGTATGAATTTGTCCAATGTGTCCCACGGATTCTAGTGCCATCATGATGATGCCAACATAATATGACATTCAAAGATCACCTCTTAAACTGCAAGGGCTGAGTTAGTGTTGATGCACTTTATTGTTTAATGTATCTGATTGGTTTTTATTTTAGTTTCGACTCATAAATGTACATCCTCTAAATGAAGTCATACATTAAAATAGCAAATGCTTTCATTTTTAACATTTGTGGAAATATGGTACATGAACGTGCTATTCCACACTTATTCTTAAATCTTCATACATCAACTGTTTTAAAATGCCTCCTCTCTCTTTATTTCCAGGTTGATCTTTCTTGTTTGATAAGCAGCCTCCTGTGTCTTTTCTACTGGACCCTGAAAAAATGGTGGGCTGTCAGGAAGAGTAATGCCTTAATTTATGGACCATTAATATTTATTGTGTGCCAGTCGCTGGCATTTTGAACATGGCAGCTGTAAAGAAGTTAATAAAAGTGGAGGGGTGGGAAGCTATATATTTAACAGAGCTGTGTAAAATAAATTTATAGTGAATAATTCATTTGATGAATTTATCACTTTCTACTGTTGACAAAATATCTGGTTGGCAGTGCCCAGATTGGTGGATTTTATTCTACAGGATCTGAAAAGTAAAGTACTACAAATAATTTCTCTTTCATGTTGCTATTCAAGCAGATTCTGCTTTCCCCAACTTATTTGTAACACATGAGCCATCCGCTCCTCAGACAAAGGGCAAAACAGAGGTATAAAATTATGATAAACTCCATCTTCTAGCTGGTCATTAAATCTTGCAATGGAATAAACTTATAATTAAGCAGACCAGCATTAAGCAGCAAAAATACAAGGCAGAGAGATACTGCTGTAGTAACCAGGTCACTCCTGGTTGGGAATGAAACCAGAAGCGAGGACATCAGATATCTTACCCCTCACAGCCATACCTCCCTCTCCTTATCACACTTCAGATTGTGGCATCCAAAGTCTTCTCCCCAATCTCTTCAATTCCTCCTCTCTGCCAAAAAAGCCTGCACCGAAACTCACACTGCCAAAAATCTAGAATCAAGCACCACAAAGCCAGAGAGCTTTTAAAAAGAAATAAATCCAGATTGTGAACACAAGGACAGAAATTATTTATTTATAAAAGCATTTATATATTGCTGCATCGTGTGTGTGTGTGTGTCTACAGTGCTTTTTTTCTTTAAAAAAATGTTTAGCGGTACTCTCATTTTCCTACTCCTATTGAAATACTGCCCCTCAATGAGGCCAAACTTAGATTCACAAAATGTTTAGGGGTATGCGTCCCCCCAGAAAAAAGCATTGTGTGTTTGTGTGTTACAGAGGTTTACAACAATATAAACACATTATCTAGTCTGCCCACCTGAAAGGGGCTACTCTCAGTCAGCGGCGTAGCGTGAGTTGTCAGCACCCGGGGCAACGCAAGTAATTTGCGCCCCCTAACCCGGGGCAAGGCAAGTAATTTGCGCCCCCCCAACCCCTAACCTGCGAGTTGCCGCTGGCGCTGCCGCCCAAACGACGCCGCTTGCCCGGAGGAGGAGGGGGGCAGAGAGGCGAGGAAAATGCAACGGCCCAGCAGCTGCAGCAGCAGCAGCGGAGGCGGGGCTGTGAGGAGGGGCTGCCTGGCGCATCCTCCGCGGCGAGCGCTGAGAGCCGCTGCCTGCCGGGTGCCTTCAGCCCGGGCGCGCGCACAGCTCGTCGGTTCCGCGAGACATGCGGCTCCGCTACAGCCTGCGCCCGAGGCTCTTCGGCGACTCCGGAGGCAGCGAGCGCGCCCCCCCCCAGATGTTGCGCCCGGTGCGGCCGGCCCCCCTGGCACCCCCCACGCTACACCACTGCTCTCAGTAGCTCATTCCCAGGTCATTCTCTCACCATGGACCTGGCTCTAAGCAATCCATCGAGTGTGCACCATCTCTTCCCTTCTTCACAGTGGGACAAGGATCCCACTCTCTTGCCAAGAAAAATAGGACAGCCCTGACCTTCCCTTTAATTGCATCTCCTTTGGGCCCCACCTGCAACAGACCCTGAAAATCCCTATCCTAGAAGTGGAAGGACGATCGACTCTGACTTCCCCCACCCTGTGTGCTTCTGAGTAGACCAACGTTCTACTCAGATGTAAACCCACAAAAATCAATGAGTTGAATCTGCTTTATAAGATTTCTGAAAGGCTTCAGTAAAACTTTCAGATGACTGCGCAAATGAAAACAAGAGTGTGATACCAGAATGAATAAATTATCCCCTACGGAAAACTAAAGTGCACCTTATGCTCAACAGCAGTCAGTCACAGGCTTTCAACTTAGAAAATTAGAAAAATTAAATGATTAAATCAAAAGATAAAGCGTGACCACATGCTGAAGGATACAGTTAGAAGAAATGCAGATATTGAATACCACACCCAGTTTTGTTTGTCTTTTTTAGGATTCCAGAGCATGTTTCCCAATAGCAGAGGGAGTTATGAAACGCTGGGGCTGAGGGATTTTTCAATCCAGGTGAAAAGCTGCAATTTAGTTTGCCTGGATTTCCATATGTTGACAGGTATGTACTGACAATTACACAAAGCGAATAACAGAATATGTGTCAAGATGTTCTAAAAATCCCCCAAATACTAATGAAAGCCTGCTTTGCATGTATTTACAAATAGACTTTTAATCATACTCCTAAGTACACAGAGAAAAACATGTGTTGTAGAGAATGGCAGGCCTGATGCTGTACCTATGGGATCATGAATCTCAAAGAAAGTAACAAACTCAGTAGCGTGAGCAGCTGTCATTTAGCTTTTCTAGTCATTTAACTAGGCAATGAATGCACAAAATCAGGATTGCTGATGTGAGTTGCATTTTTAAAGGCAGATGCAATGCAACTTTGAGCCTGTCACAACCTCTGTCACAACAATCAATGTTGCATTGATCGTTAAAATGACTCTCCTGAATAGTTTCTCCCCAAAAGAGCCTGTTTGCTCCACCTTCAAAGGGACCTGCTTCAGAAATCCCTTTAAAAAATAATAATCAAGGTACATTATGATATGCAAGGAACATTTCTATAAAACAACCTAACCCAGGAGGTAGGTCTATGCTTGTCCTGTCCAGTCGTTAGATATTTATGCACTAGAGCCCCTTTGCTTACATATGGTTGTCATATTTCAAAAAGTGAAAATCCGGACTCAAAAGTTGTTGTAATTTTTTGAGGGAAAGCTGGTGAGCTTTTTGAAAAACAACAACAACAACAATGTGAGCTATTTTTAATTTAATTTAATTTCCGCAGGGCTTGTAAGACAGAGTTGTTCTGCCTGGCCTTTGGCTTGGAGCCAATTTGATTCCCTCCCCCTTTTTCTTTTCTCTTTTTCCTTTCTCCTCCTGTGATGAGGCTGCATTTTAATATTTTAACCTTTCAATATTTTAATGTTGTATTTTAATCTTGTTTTTAAGTTGTATTCATTCAACTTGTTTTTATTATTGCTTGTTAGCCGCCCTGAGCCCGGCCTTGGCTGGGGAGGGCGGGGAATAAATAAATATTATTATTATTATTATTATTATTATTATTATTAATGAAAATCTACAATTCTGACATGAGCTGCCATATGTCCAGAGTTTCCCAGACATTTGAGCAATCTCTGCCTAGACACTGAATACCAGCTATGTCTGGGGAATTCTGAATGAACGGCAACCCTAGCTTACAAAAAGGAGTTGGATAGATGGGATGGAAAAACTTGTTCTATTTATCTTTTTTTTTATAATCATATTTATTAAAATTTCCAGTAATGACAGAATAGAAAGAATAGAAAAGATGAAGAAAAGAAAGAAACAGAAAGACCAATTTTAAACCCTTATTTTCATAACCTTCTTTCTGGGACTCCCTCCTTCCCCTCCCGACTGTATTCCCCTTTCCATAAGTTGGTTCCACAAGTTCTCATTCCCAATTTAAACCTAGTATGTTGTGCCTATTAGCCAGTTTAAATTACAATCTTAACATCACTCCTCATCTTTAACAAAATAGAAAAAGAAAAAAAAAAATTTCCCCCAAGATCTACCCCGTTTCCTTCCACGAATTCCCCCTTTTTTTCCAAAACATGTTAAATCAAAATACCAAAGTTATATAGAAAGATAAAAGATAAAAGATAGAAGAAAATTCAAAAAGTTGGTTACATAGCCTTTGGATTCTAGAATTCCCCCTCCCTTCCCCGGTTTAGATTCCCCATGTCCATCAGTCTGTATGTTGTCGGCCTGGAGTTCTCAAGTCCACAGCCAAATTTTCCTCAATCCATCTTGCCGGTTTTCTTTAAATTTGCTTGTTTTGATGCTGTTTAACTTCAAAAATCCAGTCTAATAGAGGCCTTTAATTTCCTTTGGTCATAGTTGCTCCTCCCATTGTTCTTTCCGTGGCGTAGTTGGTCCTTTGCTCTTTTATTTCTTACTTTCTCAGGTTTCTATCTTGTTCAGCTGCAAAACCATTCTTATTCCGAAATCTAGTATCTCTACAGAGGTTTGTTATTCAGGAACCAAAAACTTACGTCCAGTTCCTACCTTGCTTCAATAGAAAAATTCTATTGTGTTGTCACCTCTGTAGACAAAACAAAAAACTTGTTCTATTTATCAACTAAGTTTTTGAAGGGTCTTTTTTTAGTTTATCAGGTCTGTATGCACATTTTTAAGCATACTTTGAGGGAGAAGAGCTACTGCCTGGCATGCAGAAGGTCCCCAACTCTCCAGGTCGGAGTCAGAATGCTCCCTGTCTGAAACCCTACACAGCTACTACCAAACAGTGTAGACAATACTGAACTAAATGAGCCCCTGTTCCAACTCTACCTGAACAACTATGGAAAGGTAGGATAGTTCTTAATTAACGCTATGCATATTTTCAGTTCTATAAGAATTCAATTGGCACATTTCTTCCCTTTAATTTCTGAAGAAAACTTATAGATTACCGTATTTTTCGCTCTATAACACGCATCTGACCATAACACGCATGTAGTTTTTAGAGGAGGAAAACGAGGAAAAAATATTCTAAATGAAACAGTGGATGTATGATTTTTATGGTTCATGCTGTGGCCACAGACATGTGATCTGACAGTGAGTTTGGGGTAGCCCAATGCAAAAATCCTGAGGATCCATGTGGATCCGTGCTTTGTAACCACGTTTTAAGTGGGGAGGGAAGGAAAAGAACTCAAGGGACAAGGAGCTTTTCCGCGGGGAGGAGGGAGGGAAAGAGCACTGTTGCTTTAAAGGTATACTTAAGGTATTTGCCCTGTGCCTGGGGTTTTTTTCCATTTAACAGTTTGCAGCCTTTTCCTTCCGCTCCTTGTTTTGAGGCGGAATAGATTTGAGCAAGTGAGGAGGACTTGGATTGCAGGGGATTCGCCATAGAATGGAGCACAAAAAAGCAGTAGGGGCACTAGGACCCAGACATTGCTCAAATCTATCCTGCCTGAAAACAAGCTGCTCCATCCCAGCCGATCAGCTGAGACGCGGGGGATTTGCGAAGTTTTCCCCTCTCCCTCATGCCCTCCCCAGCCTTTTTTTTTACTTCCTGGTTTTCACTGCGCTGGCTCAGAGCTCGAGGTTGGTTTTATTTTGCTGCTGGTTGCTTAAATATTATCTTTCCTGCCGTCTCTCTGCAGCCTCATTGCTCTGTTTAGAGAGCGTGCAGACCTTTGCTAGCGTCTCTCCCTCCCGTGTAAGCGGCTGCTGCCGGCTTTGCTGCTATGGCTCTCCTTCCCTCCCTCCTTCCTGGCTCCAGGTCGCTTTAAAGAAAGCAAAGTGAGAGCCTCGTAGAGCGTGTAAGTGGCTCCCGCTTTGCCTGACTGACGGCAGCCATGGCTCTGATCCGTGCATTCGCTCCTTAACACGCACAGGCATTTTCCCTTACTTTCTCGGAGCAAAAAAGTGCGTGTTTTGGAGCGAAATTTACGGTACATACAAACTTTAGATACTGAACTGGAATGATGTCTACAGGTATACCTAGCTCAGTTCACTGACGCAAATGTGAAAAATGCAGGAAAGTGTGACTGGCAGTTCAGAAAAACCAAAAATTTTGAGAAATGTAAAAAGCAAACAAAACTGGGACTGGTGTTTCAGGGAAATGGACAACTCAGAAAAAGGTGGAAACAGGAAACAACTGTGACTGGAGGGTAGGGAATGCCCAAAATTCCTCAAAATGGGGGAAAGGCACAGAACTATGATTGGTGGATTGGGAAGACTGAAAATTCAAAGAACATCTGAGAAGCAAACAAAACCATGGAAAACGGGTCAGGAAAACTCCAAAATATGTGGAAAATGAACAAAATGGTGACTGGTGGGGTAAGAAAAAGGGAAATTCCGAAAGAAAGAAAGAAAGAAAGAAAGAAAGAAAGAAAGAAAGAAAGAAAGAAAGAAAGAAAGAAAGAAAGAAAACCCTGACCTGCAGGTCACAAAGAGCAAACCAAACCATGACCAGAGAATCAGGAAAATGGAAAATTCCTGAAAACTGAGGTCAGGAAACCTCTCTCTCATTAACCCAGATTATTGACGATACTGACTGGGCTGAAGGATGTTGGAGTTCAGCAACATCTAGAGGGCTAAACATCTCCTATTGCTGCTGTACATCTTTAGAAATGAGTACAAGAAAATGTCTTTGTGCTGGCAAAGCGGATCAGAGTTTTATTGAGCCTCTGATGCGTCTGATGGATACATAGCTCACATATTCAGAGGCTGCATGTTGCTTGGTGGGTTAAAATTCTGCAAGGTTGAGCTACCTATTCATTTGTCTGTAGATTTTTGCTTACAAAAAAACAGTGCCTTAACATTTTTTGGATATTCACAATGAGATGTGGACTGAGGTACCAACTCCTCCTACATACTCATCAATCCCCAGAAAACTTCTGCTAACAGCCATTGCTACTCAATTGATGACCTTGAGAGAAATTGCTGCAATTTATCTTAAGGCTATTTCCTATGAAGCAAAAGTTGTTAAGGCTAAGATCTTGCTACAGATGTGGGGGAATAATATTCTGTCTTTTCAAAGCGTATCATCTGAAAATGCAAATACATTTCAAATGAACAGTTAATTAGATTCAGGGTGTCACTAACACAGAAATACAAGGTAGCTGACCTCTAGTCTATTATTACCCAATATGTTAAATTGAAAATAGTATTTCAATAAAATGTAAGATTCCTGAGGTCAGATGAAACAAGAAAAGAAGCATAAATCAAAAGCATGCATTTCAAATGAACTATGAATCTCTTACACTCTTCAGTAACATGTTTTGGGTAGATTTCAGGCTGCGAAGTTGACTAGACTCCTTTACAACTAAAATGGTAAGAAATTCAGTGCAGAACTAACAATATGACAGGCGGTGGATAATCTGATCTAACAAAACTGCTCCATTTTGTCAAAACATTGCTCATTTGCAGTACAATCCTACACAGGTCTGCTAAGAAGTAACTGCAATGGGACTTGTTCCCAGACAACTATATAGAAGATGGCAACCATAATTATGGATGCAATACTATACACCAAACTAAGGCCCGGGGGGGCCGGATGCGGCCCACCAGGCTCTTTAATCTGGCCCATGAACCTTGCAAACCCTGCCGCCCGCTCGGTCAGTCCCCTTGCTAAACTGGAGCAGTGCGGAGGCCTCACTGTGTGGGGACTGACTTCCACGATGCTGGCGTGGCTTTGGATTGGCTGCAGGAAGCTCCTGCAGCCAATCCGAAGCCGCAGACGCCTCTGGGTGATGCCCCTTCCTTCCCGCTGAGGTAGCCACATATGGCCAAGAGCCAAGCGGGAGGAATCAGCTGTGGGGAGGCTGCCTTCGGCGCCCAGGCCAGCGGCATGGGCTCTGTGCCCCACAGACCCCTGGCCAAGGCAGAGGACGACGATGACGAAGATAAGGCAGTGGTGGGGGTCCTTTCGGGAGGGGGATGTTAGGATATAGTTCTGTTCCACCTTAAAAGGGAATAGGCTGTTGTGTGTCACATGCCTGTTTACTTCCAGCTCTTGCTTGGAACAGGGGTGCTTTCGGGGGTGCTTTAGGGAGAGAGTGGGTCCAGCCCCCCATAAGATGTGAGTGTTGTGACGTGGGGTTTGTGATTTCAGCTCTCTTGACATAATATGCTGGAGACAGTTCTCTAGTAACACTTCTTTATTAAAGCAACAAGACTGAAGACTGAGGAGGGGAAAGCTACATTTATAGGGACAGGGGACTAATTAGGAAGGATACATTTTGGAGGGAACGATATCAGGCAATCACAGTCCTGCCTTTTGGAGGGAACCAATAAGACAGAGGATCCAAATACAGCAGCTTAAATGAACCAATAGTAGCTGTACCCTCTGAAACCAAAAGGCAGTTACTTTACCCTAATGCAAATACAGACAATAATAATACAGATATAAAATCCTTTGACTCAATACACAACACCCCTCCCCCCCTAGTGAGCACAGCAGACGTAATCTCTCAGGTACTGTGGGGTCCTACAACTTCTACTTGATCTCCTGACAACGGGTGTTGCCGGTTCTGGATTGGGTGTTACCTGTGGTAGAGGGGCTGCTATAGGGGTTTTGTCAGGAACAGATGGAGTCCCAGACATCTCAGGGTCCCCTACCTGTACCTCGTCATCATGAGGACTAGCAGACCCTGGTTCATTTGCTGAAGCCCCTGGTGACTGCACCTCTGGGCCATTTTCACTCTGGTCTTGCAGCTCTGCGTCATTAGCCAGGGATGAATTATCTGACTCCTCCCTGCTGAGCGCCCGGCGCCTCAGCTGATCTATATGTCTCTTCCAAACTTGCCCATTTTCCAAGGTCACATAATAGGACACAGGTCCACTAGCCCGGGTGACCACACCAGCCACCCACCGCGAACCTTGTGAATAGTTCCTCACCCAGACCAGATCTTCAGGGGCGAGATACCTGGTTGTGTCAGTTTCAGCCTGGGGGGTTGCTCTTGAATTACAGTTTGGCATTTTATCCGGGTGGACATAATCCAGCACCGTTACCAGTCTTCTACCCAAGAGCAGCTCAGCTGGCGACTTGCCCGTCGCAGTACACGGCATCGCATGCTGCAAAAATAACATTCGTGCGATGCGAGCTGACCAGTTACCCTCCATTAAGCGCGCAATTGATTCTTTAGCTGTTCTTACCATGCGCTCAGCCTGCCCATTGGAGGATGGGTGAAAGGGCGCGGATGTGACCCCTCTTATGAAGTTATCAGCCAAGAATGCCCTGAATTCTTGGGATACAAAAGCTGCCCCATTATCTGATACAATGGTCTCATGTAACCCGTGGGTTGCAAACAGCTGCCTCAACACCTTGATTACGGCAGCTGATGCCATGCTAGGGACCATCACCACTTCTAACCATTTGGAATATGCATCGACGATAACCAAAAAGACCTTCCCCTGGAATGGCCCAGCAAAATCTAAGTGCAGCTGGCTCCAGGGAGATCTGGACTGCTCCCACCAGTGGACTGGTGCTCTGGCCACTTCTGGCCGCACCTCTTGGCATGCCTTGCATGTTCGTACCCATTGTTCTATGTTCTGGTCCATTCCAGGCCACCACACATAACATCGGGCTAGCGACTTCATCCTGACCATTCCCGGGTGTCCCATGTAAAGTGTCTCAAGAACCCTGTTTCTCAGTGGTGCTGGGATGATCACCCTATCTCCCCACAGGAGACACCCCTTATGCATGGACAACTCGTGCTGCCTTGTCGCATAAGGCCTGAATTTGTCTTCATGCGGACCACCTGGCCACCCCCTCCCCACCCAAGTGAGCACACGGGAGAGAACAGCATCTTTCCTCGTTTTCTCAGCTATATCAGTAGCCGTTACAGGAGCCCCCGGAAGTGTTTGTAGCATCATTATGTGCTCCGCTGGAGCGGGATCCTCATTGCTCCCGCCAGGGAGGGGCAATCGACTCAGCGCATCAGCGTGGCACAACCGTTTCCCCGGCACATGGGTCAAGGTGTACTGGAACCCGTTCAGGAATATAGACCAACGCAACATTCTGGGAGAGAGAATTTGTGGCGTTTGTTTGTTCGGGTTGAACAACCCTAACAGTGGTTTGTGGTCCGTTTCAATGGTGAAATGGCGACCGTACACATAATCATGGAACTTTTTGATTCCTGCCACAATTGCAAGCGCCTCTTTGTCAATTTGAGCATAGTTGCGCTCCATGGGCGACAACGTACGGGAATAGAAAGAGATGGGCTTTTCCGACCCATCCGGTTCCCTATGACTCAGCACCGCCCCCAGGCCGTATTGAGAGGCATCACATGCCAGGACCAGCGCTTTTGACTCATCATAATGAGCAAGGACGCTCCTGCTACTCAGCATTCCTCGCAAGGAGTCAAAAGCCTTCTGCTGCCCCTGCCCCCATCGCCACACATTCTTTTTCTGCAACAGTCTATGTAATGGTTCAGCTACCGAAGCTTTCTGGGGTAAGAACGAATGATAAAAGTTAATAAGTCCCAGGAATGACTGCAACTCCGTCTTGTTCTGTGGTCGTGGTGCCTCGATGATGGCCTTAATCTTAGCATATGTGGGGTGGATGCCTGATGCATCAATTTTAAACCCCAAGAAATCCACAGCTGGCACCCCAAAACTGCATTTTTCCTTTTTCAGTTGCAACCCCACCTCCTTGTACTTGAGCAACACTGCACGGACACACGCAACCAGTTCCTGTGGGTCTTTTCCAGCAATCAAAACGTCATCAAAAAATGGCAAGACCCCCGGCAGACCTCTTAACAGGCGTTCCACGAGCCCTTGAAAAATCCCTGGGGCCACACAAACTCCAAATTGTAATCTGTTAACTCTGAACGCCCCTTTATGTGTGACAATAGTTTGTGCTTCCGCTGATTGTGGGGTTACTGGCAGCTGTTGGTAAGCTTGTGCCAGGTCAATTTTGGCGAACACCTTGCCCCCAGCCAGTTTAGCCAACAGATGTGATACGACTGGAATGGAGTATGAGTTTCCCCTGAGTGCCTTATTGATAGTACATTTGTAATCTGCACAGATCCTGACTTCCCCATTTGCTTTAAGGGGCGTGACGATTGGAGTCTCCCACTTAGCAGAGTCCACGGGTGAGAGAACTCCCTGCTTGACCAATTTATCCAGCTCTGCTTCAATCTTGGGTTGCAGTGCAAATGGCACTCGCCTTGGTTTGAGTCGGATTGGGGCCACCCCAGGGTCCAACTCGAAGTCAACTGGGGGCCCTTTATAACAACCCAGTTTTCCATTAAAGAGACCAGCAAATTCTTTGCATAATGCCTCGCTCATCTCAGGGCAGGTTTGGATTGAATTAAGCCCTGATATACTCAGTCCCAGGGCAGGGAACCAGTCAGTGCCCAGGAGACTGGGGCGACTGCCCTTCGCAATCACCAGTTTGAGTACAGCCTGTTTGTCCCGGAACTGTACTCTCACGGCACACATTCCCATAACATGGATGCGGCCCGCTGAGTATGACTGCAAGGTTGCCGGAAAGGGCTCCAGAGGGGGCAACTTACCCCTGGGGAAGAATGTCCTCGCGGTCTGGTCCGACACGATAGTGAATCCAGATCCGGAGTCCACCTCCATGTCGCACTGCTGACCCTCAATCTTCACCTTGACGTGTGCCTTGCCTTGCGCTGGGAACTCCACGACCCTCCCGTTGATCTCCGTTACGTAGTGGCAGTCCTTTAGAAAATGGGTTGCTGTGGGCGGTCTGAGATGCTCCAGTCTAGGTGCTCCTGTCGCTCCCAACGCCGCCGATCTACATACCCTGGCGATGTGACCTGTCTTCCCGCACGTCCGGCACATAGCATCCCGGAAACGACAACTCTTCCGCTCATGGTTTCCGCCACAACCTGGGCACCTGCCTCGGTGATCTTTGTGCACTGTGCAGGCCTGACGCACTGACTCGACCCCACGGACTGGGCTCTGGCTCGGAGTAGCCTCTAGCTCGTCCATGGCATGCGCAACTTCTATCTGTGGCTTAAAGGCCTTGCGACTGGCATCAAGCTCCTCTCTTTCATAATTCTCCGTGGCGGTGGCCTCCTTCAAGGCTGAAGCAAGGGTAACCTCTTCTTTAGCCACGATGTGTCTTCTGGCTTTCTTGCTGCTCAGACCACCGACAAACCGATCCAGGAGAGTCTCTTCCAGATTTTGGAAGTCGCAGTGCTGAGCGAGCTTCCGCAGTTCAGCTAGAAATGCAGATACAGACTCCCCAGCACGCTGCTGCCTCTTATGAAACTCCATCCGCCGGGCCATCTTGGTCTCAGTAGGCGCCAAGTGGCTTGTTAGGCAGGCAAGAATATCCTTGAGCGATGTCTCACTTAACTTCGCTGGAGCAAGCAATGCCTTGGCCAGCTTGAAGGTCTCAGGCCCACAGTAGCTCAGGAATGTGGCCCTTCTTTTGCTGGCATCGGTGATCCCTTGAGCCACTGCGAAGAACTCGAAGCGTTCGACGTAGTCTTCCCACGTGTGGGGCTCTGATGGCTGGAAGGGCTCCAATACCCTTGGACTCTCCATTGTCCTGTGGCAGGGTCGTCTTCTCAGCTGGCCAGTGAGTCTTGTTCTTAGCTGCAATCCGGACTCTGAGGCAGGGCTGCGTTTAACCACTCCTCAGCATTCCGGATCCCATCCTCGTCGCCAGTTGTTGTGACGTGGGGTTTGTGATTTCAGCTCTCTTGACATAATATGCTGGAGACAGTTCTCTAGTAACACTTCTTTATTAAAGCAACAAGACTGAAGACTGAGGAGGGGAAAGCTACATTTATAGGGACAGGGGACTAATTAGGAAGGATACATTTTGGAGGGAACGATATCAGGCAATCACAGTCCTGCCTTTTGGAGGGAACCAATAAGACAGAGGATCCAAATACAGCAGCTTAAATGAACCAATAGTAGCTGTACCCTCTGAAACCAAAAGGCAGTTACTTTACCCTAATGCAAATACAGACAATAATAATACAGATATAAAATCCTTTGACTCAATACACAACAGTGAGGAACAGTGGATCGGCCCCCTCCTGAAATGTTTCCTGACCCCTGCTGTATACCCTTCCCTGGGAGTCTTACTGAACTCTGTAGGACTGACTTCTGAGTAGACATGAATAGGATTGCACTGTAATTGTATTTCGTTTGTGTCCTGAGCTTTCTGCATGGAGCTGAAGATGAAGTATATGAGTATCTTAGTTTCCATCCTGAAAAAAAGCTAGGTTCAGGCCTGGTTAGATGCTAAGGTATTGTTGCACCTTAAGCCCCAAAGATGCATTCCCTCAGAAGCAATATATATCTGTAAAATACAGAGATCGTTAAAGAAAAACATCACTGCCAACCTATTCGTTCACTACTAAAAGCAATATTTGCAGAACCCTGGTTTCTTTATAAACTACTAGAGTAGATTTAGAGAGTTTACAATAGCCAGAAAAAATTGTGCACTGTGAATGATTTTTTAACATTCTAAAAACAAATTGTGGCATTTTATTCAGCAGAAGGACTGGCATAAAGTGAGACAGTAAGGAACAGGAATGGGCAATACAGACACGGGCAGGCATGAATAAAGCAATATCTATTTTAAATAAATAACTTTTTTGCTCACGGATGCTGTCACCAAACAAATTTTGTTCAAAAGGTGGGGAAGGGCTCCATGGCTACAAGAGATTTACAGGTAGAACTAGTAAATACTTGAAGAACTATGTGTTGTGGACCTACCTCCATGGAAGTACTGAGTTCAATGGGACTTGCTCCCAACACTGAATGGCAGCCTGCTGGGTCTCTGGCTCCATAGTCAAAGGAGTTTGAGGCTTTTCTACTGGGCTCCTGACATTTGAGTTTGAGGCCACAGCACCTACAGCTGAAGGGCGGGAACCTGCAGAACAGCAAAACTGGAGCCACAACCTTCACAAGCACCTTCCCTTGAGCCCAAGAATCACCATCCAATGGCACAGGAAGCATGCCAAGCAGGAAGTCACACTGAGAGTCGTCTGCAACCCGGGATGATGGTCCTTTAAGGGTCATCATCCTGCAAAGGGGCTTGGGGTGGACTGGAAGCAGAAGCTCACAAGGCTTCAGTTCACATCCAGTCTTCATTGGCTCACCTTGTTTGATAGGCGCTGTCCTTAGTGGTGTGACTAGTGGTCACTTTGCCTGCAACGCTGGTGTGCCTCATGAGTGCTAGTCATGGTAAAATTATTACTGGTACATAGCCTTAGACTCTTGCAGGCTTAGCCAAGTATAAGAGAAGCGTGAGCTGCCTCTCCTGCTATTTGCTTCACCAACCCATTTCCACATTAAATTTAAAACTGCTGACATGTAGCTGCATTTATTCTTCTGAAACAGCATGCAAACAACTTTGATTTGAAAACATGTCATGTATCACTCTGCTAGTGTAAATTGCCAAGGCTTTACAATTTACCATTCAACCAGAGTATAAAATTTGTCATAAAAAAGAGAGAGGAAGACCAGCTGTAAAAACATAGCATATCTCATCTATAAGCGGGAGCGTATGGCCCCTGCCCTGGCTGGCAATTATGAAAAGGTTGACATCAACAAAGCAATGTGAAATTATTAGCTAGTAGGTCACTAGGAACTGCTAAAGAAATAACATACTTTTCAACACAAGGACAAGAAAATCATGCAGTATGTTAAGGAAAATAAGTCTTGCAGATCAGACACTAATTATTTTCAGAGGTAATGCTGTACCTAGGCTGTAACACAGCATGTCCACTGAATGAACTGCTTTACAGTTGACACCGTAGATTCTGGCTATCATTAGAAAAACACAGGCGGGCTGAACAAAACTTTGTAATTACATTATTTTAGTCAATTATGCAAAAGCAATCTCTCCAACATTTTTTCTGCCTTTGCCTCTGGAACTGAGGCAGAGGCAGAAAACCTTCCTGGGAATAGCAAAATGATGGACAAAGTGTTGGACAAGTGTTAAGACATTACTGACCCCCTTAAAAAAATCTAGAACTGAGGTGTGAACACAGTGACTTGGTTTGCATGTCACACTGAGCCAAACAAACCTTGGTTATAGTTTGCGGTTAGTCTGGATCAGGGCAGTCCAATTTTTCATACCAAGTGGGCCGCAAGAGTGCTTCGACACGGAACTTGTGGGCCACACTGCTGCAATGTGGAATGTCTTCATTCAGAATTCTAGATGCTCCATTCCATCCCCCCACTTCTCACTATCAATTTTTCGGTTACCAGCCCCCACTCTGACTGCAGATCAGCAATTCCATGGCCACTAAGCATGCTTAATCCTCATTAGGTTGTATGGGGGAGAGGGTCCCCCCCCTCAAAGGGCTTTTGTTTTTTTTTTTCTTTCACTTTTGCAAATTCCAAAGTGTACCAATCAATACCTCTCTCCTTTGTGTGGCTAGTGCCTAGATTTCAGCAACCAAAAAAGTAAAACAAGCAGCACTGAGAGGGAAATCAGGTCCAGGTGACATTTTGGGTTGGTGAGAGGTAGGTATGGGTGAATCTGTCAATTCCAGTTTATTTTTGCAATCTTAAATTCAGCTTTTCCAATTTCATTTTTTTAATTCATGGGAAACGTTGTATGTAATTTCCCCTAACATACATATTTTTCTACCCGCTTTTTGTCTAGTTTATGCATTTTTGCGAGCAATTTTTCTGTGACAGGATGCAACTGCCCAGACAATTCTCCTTGCATCATATTTCTCTTCTGTGAATATTCTTTACAGCCAAAGCCTATTTTAAAATAACACTCAGCAAGCAAATTTCCGATCAGCGTATTAGCATTGAAAAGCCTTGCCGCAAAGCTACCCAAAACAGTATGTACATACTGCATGAATAGGGGAAATACGAAACCATTCTTACTTGCAGTCCCGAGATGCTGCTGTTCTATCTCCCGGTGCTTAGAAATTGCCCGTCCACTACCTGCTACCTGCCCCTCGCTGATCCTTGTCCCACACTGTTCTATCTTTCTGCTTCTGCTCTTGGCTTTTACGTGCCCCTGCCTGACTGGGCATGGGAGCAATCAATACCCGATCAGCCAGTGAGGCACTGCCCATTAGGAGGGGCTCTGACCAGTTTAACTTGACTTTTTGGAGGGCAGTCCTACCTTGCGACGTGGCTGGTCAGGGGAATTCCTAAATGGCTGGCCCAAACCTGTATGCTCAGGGAATGGTGGCCAAACATGAGGGGCCACAACTGCCGCCCACCTGGGAAAGGGGTAAGCCATTCTGCACATATTATTTACAGCCAAAGCCTATTTAGAAACAACACTCACCCAGTATCCATTCCCTGTTCATATTTATTTCACCAGGCTGTCTGCTCATGGTGCTTTTCTGGAGCCCATTCTAACAAGACTGTCAGAGTCCAGGGACAGCTTCATTTAGCTTGACAATTATACTGACAGTCTGTATGTACAAATGTCTCACTCCTGATGTTCCAGACAGGACCAGCTTCTCTGCGTTTCTTTCCCTTAGGGAGGGGGAAAAACTTGAAATAACCTTTAAAATAGAAACAAGTGATGCTAAATCCCTACACCACATCCCTCAGCCGCTGACCTTAAAGTTTGAGTTCATTACTCACATCAAGTTTAAATTGCCATGGGTAGATCCTTTATTTATTATTTCCAAAATTATAAAGGCAACTGGCAGGCTTGCTTTACAAGTCATTCATTTCATTCGGCAGCAAAAACCCACATTGCTTACATCAGCAACCAGCTCCAAAAGGTTGCTTTTTCCTTTATGCTGATGTACATTTAAACTATTTTAAGAGTGCAATTCAGTTTAATTTATCTGTTAAGTTTTTTCATTTATCTGTTAAGTCGCACTGAATTCAGTGGGGCTTTTGCTTCTGAATAGGTGGGCATAGGGATGCTCTGAAAAAGATCAGAGTGCAAAGGTTGTCTCCATTTAGCAAGACGATCTGCCATGAGCCAGCCATCTAGGATCCTAATCAAACCAAAGATGTCAATTCTTGAGGCTATAGTGGCACTGATTTTACAGCAGGTGTGTATGTAATAAAAACAGCCATGTCTTATTCTATAGGATGATTTTACACCACAAATTTACTTCACTGTATATGAGCAACTACTGTGATGCCTTGGGAAGATAATAAATGACTGTCAATGCATTTTTTTCTATTCTGATTTAAAGGAGTGCAAATAGAATTGTTTCTTATTACTAGTTTTAGCATTGGTGCTTCTATATTATTATAGAATAACTCAAGGTATGGATTGGGAGGGTGGTTGGGATTTGCTTTGGTTCAGCTATGACGTGGTTTATTTTGGTGGCTGCTTAGAAGCCTATGGTAGGGGAAAGGGGTAAAAGGGTCTCAGTTCGGGCTGTATTCTGGTTCAATGGGGCTGTACCCCCATTAATTCTCTTTAGATTTAGAAATGGAATTTTAGTGGTTAGTTCATGTTATGCCTAAAGTTGAACTTAAACTCTTTTGTTGAGCAGCCAGCTATCACCAAACTCGATTGGTTTTTTACCCCTCTTTCTAGGCCTTCCCACCCTTTTGCTCCAGGGACGGGTGCACTCTGATTTAGTGCTGCCTAAAAATAGCTCATTTGGTTTCGGGAGGTCAGGCTAAAGGTTCTTTTTGTCTGATAGTGTTTTGCTAGACCATGATGCAGGAGGTACAGCGGTTTATCTTTGCTATGTGTTGCTTAAAGTTTTTCATTATTCTTTCATTGCTCCCTTGCGGTACTTATAAGGCTGGGTGGTGGTGTTTAATCTCATTTACTAACCTAGGTAAATGGTTTGTTTTAATGTATAGTTAGGTGATTTTGTAGGGGTTTAGTCGGCTTATTTGGGGGCTCAAAAAAGTTGTGGTTGTGCGACATCTCCTAGTTGCAACCTGGGTGCTTTAAATAAGCTACCTTTTGTTAGTCCAAGCACACCTTTTGGTACACTTACCATGTTACAACTTACCTCCTCTGTTTTACTACTTTTAGTTTATAAAGGTTGAATTTGGTTGTTGAGGAGGGTGAGGGGTGGTGCGCGTGCATCCCAGAGCATTATTAAAAGAGATACTCTTTATCTATTTTACTACTAAATTTGCCTTCATGCAGGGTTTCATAGTGCTTTTCATGTTTTTATAATTAAAAATGTAGCCAATCTCTTCCCTCACATTTGCTACACCTTGACCTGAGGTATTAGCAGTGGGGCTATCGTGTCTACTATTGCAGTGTTTCCCAACCTTTTTTGGGCAAAGGCACACTTGTTTGATGAAAAAAATCTTGAGGCACACCACCATTACAGCCCCGTGACGTCAGCGCGCAGCGTCACGCCGGGAGGGACGCACGAAAGTGTAAGTTTCAATTTTTTCCCCTCCCCCTTGCCGGGGAACCTCCAAGCTTTGGGGGTGGGGGGGGAGGAGGCAGCAAAGCGAGGCAGGAAGGAGAGCGCGGCTTGGCTGGGTGAGCTTTGGCAGGGGCAGGGAATGAGAGCCGCGAGGCGGGCGCTGCGGACGGAGGCGCTGCCCGCCGAGCTCGCAGGCAGCCAGGCAGGCAGACGGCGAGAGCCCCGCGCTGGGCGGCCTCTCCTCGCCGCCGCCGCCTCGCCTCCCTCCAGGCAACATCTCGCGGCACACCAGGCAACATCTCGCGGCACACTAGTGTGCCGCGGAACAGTGGTTGGGAAACACTGTACTATTGTGCCCTTATGGGGTAGACTGTCGATGGCAGTATATAGGCTGATGTGGTGCTAGTGGGGCCTGGGTGGAACGGGGGGTACTGATTATAGGACACTCTCCTCTAGGTTGATATGGGACACCCTTTGAGTTTCAAGTTTTTCACTTGTAGTTCTCTGGTGGAAAGCATTGTATTATGGCTCATCAATGGAAAGCCAGCCAGATGGGCGGGGTATAAATAAATTATTGTTGTTGTTGTTGTTATTATTATTATTATTATTATTATTATTATTATTATTATTATTAATGCAAGTATGGAGGGTTGTGATTAGTGGATATTCATGAGTGTTTACAATAATGCATGAGATAGATATAACATTCTTAAATCAAATAAATAGGTTGATAATACGTAATTAATAGTCGTATGGTATCTAATATGATGTACAATAAACAGTTGTGTATTATGTAAAATTTATAGATACCGGTTATTAGAGAATGAGCTCTGTTGGTGTAGAGACAAATTGTTGGGCCTTTTCCCATCAAGGATGTGGAACAATAGGCCAAGGGGAGCTTTCTGTTCATAAGTTTTGACTGATTCTGGAAGCTGGAAACACAGAAGGCTGTTTTGCTCTATGCTAGACCCAATGCTGTATAATGTCAGCATTGGATGGAAGAGCACACATCATTAATAGACTCTAACAGATCTTGCCTCCACATCAGGTTTCCAGGGAAGCCTCAAGGCATAGCTGGAAGGAACCCACAAATATCATTCAGACTGACACTGCAAACCTGTACTAACAGTAGCAGTGTGGAAGTACAGACTGTCTCCTCTAAAGAAGGAAGAAATGGCAGATTCCAAGAAGGGCAAGCAATATGATTTGGGTACAAAGAGCAGTTCTGTGGCTCATGAGTGATGTGCCGGTGACGCCAAACACTCCAGTCTAGTCACTGCTTTTTCTCATCGAGTCAGAAAGCTGAGGAAAGTGCATCAAAACCATGATTCCATTACAGCTGAGAGTCTGTTCCTGGAAAACTGAAATGTATGCAATTACCTTCCTTCCCTGCTGCAAAATTCTCCTAATGAGACCTGCATACACAGAGCGGAAGAAGAGCAGTCCTGCAAGCAATGTTTGTAAAGACAAGTAAACAGACCTTTTCTCCCTTTCTATTTCAACGCGTCTGTCTCTGATCAAGGTCTATTTTTCATCTGTATGCCACGCCAACTCCCATTCCCCCGTCAAGTGTCAAGTACAAGTAAAATTGTGTTAGTCCAGTGTCAGTGTGCTGGAATTATGGTTGCTGTACAGCTATCAGTATACTGAAATCTATACACACACTTCACAATGGAACATTTGGCATCTTTTCAGCTTAGCAAATGATAGCAAAGGGACTGATGAGCCAAGCTTTATATAAGATTATTAGCTAAGAAGAAAGAAGATTAAAGATAAGTAATTAATGTGCTTAATGCATTTGTAATATGAAAGTTGGAGCACTCTGAGGGGATGGGTGTGGAGTGGGTTAACTGACCTAATTGAGGAACAAGCATTCAAGAGAAAAAGAAAAAATCAAGAGGGAAGGCCTGTCTCAAACTAAGACAGCAGGTGAAACTCAACATACCAGGGGGTGGAAAATAGTGTTAACACCGGCTAGCTCAGTCGGTAGAGCATGAGACTCTTAATCTCAGGGTTGTGGGTTCCAGCTCCATGTTGGGTGTGAGATTTTTAAAGGGTCATGGGTGGCGCTGTGGTCTAAACCACTGAGCCTCTTGGGCTTGCTGATCAGAAGGTTCACAGTTCAAATCCCCTCGACGGCGTGAGCTCCCGTTGCTCTGTCCCAGCTCCTGCCAACCTAGTAGTTCGAAAGCATACCAGTGTGAGTAGATAAATAGGTACCACTGTGGTGGGAAGGTAAACAGCGTTTCCATGTGCTCTGGTTTCCATCACAGTGTTCCGCTGCACCAGATTGTGGTTTAGTCATGCTGGCCACATGACCCAGAAAGCTGTCTGTGGACAAACGCTGGCTCCCTCGGCCTGAAAGCAAGATAAGCACTGCAACCCCATAGTCACCTTTGACTGGACTTAACTGTCCAGGGGTCCTTTACCTTTACCTTTACTGGTAGCAGAGCATGTGGGAGGCTGAAGTAGGAAGCCCAGAAGGATTAGGATTGCATACGACATCGGATCAGTATCACAGGGTGAACGTTTGATGGACTGACTTGAGAGCAAACCAGAATCAAAACTGAAAATTCCACCTGGAAGGGAGTTAGAACAAACATGAAAACAGCAGGGCAAAGAAGTGGATATGGGGAGAGAGACGGGGAGGGAGAACAGGCACACAGAGAAACATGGAACACCTGAAGGAGTCACAAGCAAGGCCAGAGTCTGTTGCCTAGGCAAAGATCTGGAAATATTTGTAGCCAGGTCACATGGAACTAATGGCCTGCTTATGCATGTTGCAGTCATGCCAGGATTTGGAAGAACAAAACTGCCTCTTTCTTATCACTTTTACCACCTTATATGGACAATAATTCTTTTTCTCACAAGCCTTGCTTGACAGGCATACCACCAAAATCTAAAATGACTCCTCCACAGTAATAAAAGGCCACCAAACAGAGGACCATTTGGATCCCTTCCAGTCGGGATTCAGGCCTCATCATGGGACTGAAACTGCCTTGGTCGCACTGGTTGATGATCTCCGGCGGGCTAGGGACAAAGGTGAGAGCTGTTTCCTAGTTCTGCTGGATCTCTCAGCGGCGTTTGATACCATCGACCATAGCATCCTTCTGGACCGTCTTGAGGGGCTGGGAGCTGGGGGCACTGTTATACAGTGGTTCCGCTCCTTCCTCCTGGGCCGTGTTCAGAAAGTGGTGGTGGGGGATGAGTGTTCAGACCCTTGGGCCCTCACTTGTGGGGTGCCTCAGGGTTCTGTCCTCTCCCCCATGTTTTTTAACATCTATATGAAGCCACTGGGAGAGATCATCAGGAGGTTTGGGCTGGGTGTTCATCAGTATGCGGATGACACCCAGCTCTACCTCTCTTTTAAATCAGAACCAGTGAAGGCGGTGAAGGTCCTGTGTGAGTGTCTGGAGGCGGTTGGAGGATGGATGGCGGCTAACAGATTGAGGTTGAATCCTGACAAGACAGAAGTACTGTTTTTGGGGGACAGGAGGCGGGCAGGTGTGGAGGATTCCCTGGTCCTGAATGGGGTAACTGTGCCCCTGAAGGACCAGGTGCGCAGCCTGGGAGTCATTTTGGACTCACAGCTGTCCATGGAGGCACAGGTCAAATCTGTGTCCAGGGCAGCTGTTTACCAGCTCCATCTGGTACGTAGGCTGAGACCCTATCTGCCTGCGGACTGTCTCGCCGGAGTGGTGCATGCTCTGGTTATCTCCCGCTTGGACTACTGCAATGCGCTCTACGTGGGGCTACCTTTGAAGGTGACGCGGAAACTACAACTAATCCAGAATGCGGCAGCTAGACTGGTGACTGGGAGCGGCCGCCGAGACCATATAACACCGGTCTTGAAAGACCTGCATTGGCTCCCAGTACGTTTCCGAGCACAATTCAAAGTGTTGGTGCTGACCTTTAAAGCCCTAAACGGCCTCGGTCCAGTATACCTGAAGGAGCGTCTCCACCCCCATCAGTCTGCCCGGACGCTGAGGTCCAGCGCCGAGGGCCTTCTGGCGGTTCCCTCACTGCGAGAAGCAAAGCTACAGGGAACCAGGCAGAGGGCCTTCTCGGTAGTGGCGCCCGCCCTGTGGAACGCCCTTCCAGCAGATGTCAAAGCGATAAACAACTATCTGACATTCAGGAGACATCTTAAGGCAGCCCTGTTCAGGGAAGTTTTTAACGTGTGACATTTTACTGTATTTTTGGTTTTTATGGAAGCCGCCCAGAGTGGCTGGGGAGGCCCAGCCAGATGGGCGGGGTATAAATAATAAATTATTATTATTATTATTATTATTATTATTATACTGAGTATTTCATACCTAAATATGTTGCTAGAGTATGCTAAAAGTCCAACTTCCAGTTTGCCTAGATGCAACCAATCACCTGTATCCCCTAACTTCCAAGTGCGAAGTTCACAATTCCTTTGAAGGCACCACAGGCTCTGCTTTTGTCCTGGGACACACCCATTTGGCACAGCCTGCAGATGGGGGCTGCAGAATCAGCTCCTGCGGTGGGAGCAGGATTGAGGAGGCATGAGAGCTCCTGCCCTTCCCCACCAATATGACACCCTTCTTCTCTACTACAGCTCCATCAGCTCACGGGAGAGTGAGGCCCACTGTTGGCGCTTGCACACACTCCCAGGATGCTCTAAGGAGGCCTCGGGTTGCCATGGCGCAACCTGGGTGGGGGACATGGTGCAGTGTGCATGTCCTGATTTGCCCTCCAGAGATGTTGGAGGTCATGGGATCCATTTCACTCTGGCCACCAGAGTTTTGGTACTGAAATTACTCAACTGCCCTAGTGCTGGGATCACCAGTGTGGCACCCTTGAGGACCTCCTCTGGCATTCATGAAGCCCAAGGGCCCACCAAACACACCCACCGTTCCCTTTGCCATGAGGTGGGTGAGAGTGGCTGCCCCCTGCAGGGCCAGATTTAGATTTGATGAGGCCCTAAACTACTGAAGTCATGCTGGCCACATGACCCGGAAGCTGTACGCCGGCTCCCTCGGCCAATAAAGCGAGATGAGCGCCACAACCCCAGAGTCGTCCGTGACTGGACCTAATAGTCAGGGGTCCCTTTACCTTTACCTTTAAACTACTGAAGGTAATGGGACCCTTTATATGTCCCGCTGTCCTTTGTCAGCAACAAATTGTTGGTGTTTTTTTGTGCTGAATATATGCTATATGGTAATTTATGGACCTAATAAGTATCTAAAGCCATTTGCACATAACAAAATAGAAGCCTACACAACATAAAACACTGTTGCTGTATGTAGGTTTTATTTTATTTGTTTTTTATCTTATATTTTGGAAATGTACATACAGTGGGTTTTTCCTTTAATTTTTTTTGGGGGGGGGCACCTAAGCTATAGCCTGTTTAGCTTTTATGTAAATCCGGCACTGGCCCCCTGTGAAGCGCAGATGGAGGTAAAAGAGGAAGTACAGAAGATTGACACTCGTTCCTACTTCTTATTTCAACTCTATATACTTTTCAAGGTTTGGCTCCCCACTCAAGCTGCTGATGTGAGATTTCCAAAGAATATAAAGGTGAAATAGGAAGTGGGGAAAGTATTGCTCTTTCACCTTTCTCTGCTCTTGAAGGATTAGAATGGCACATGAGAAAATAAACAGAAAGTGTAATTTCCAGGGAAATTTGTTTTATATAACTTATATACCAAAATGGCTTCTAAGCAGTTTACAACTATAACATCAATCCATAATTAAAACCCACAGTATCATTAAAACATCCTTAATTAAAATGTACAATAAGACAGTATACAGGAAGAAGCCGAACAACCCACAATGCTGTCAGCATCCCCAAAGATGTCTTTTCCTAGAAGAGAGTTGATCAAATAAACCCTGGGCTGAGGCCAGCTTGTCTGGGACAACAGGAGATCGGTCTCAGAACTGGAATGGCTTGCCATTGCCGATACCAAAAAAAGAGAGTGAAGTGCCATCTGTGCGAGTGATGCAGTTACAAAGCATCACAGCAACAGTGTGCTTAATGTAACTGTTTTGCCTGTTCTGCTCCTGGCATTGTGAATTATGGTGATTGTGCCTAGGCTGCTTGATTTGCAAAAAGAGGGAGAGGGAGAAAACAACCTGTGCAGGCCATAGCTTATAAATTACTACAATGAGATTTGCTCCAACAAAATTTTATCTTGTTATTTTTACAGGAGCTTTTCATTTTCTAAAACATGTTCTCCATTGAGGAAACTTTCACAGGAGCTTGCTATTTTACAAAACTTGCTTCACGGATAGATAATAAGGATTTCCAATATTTATCTGCCTTGCATTATTTGCTTCTTCGGTTATACATCTGCAAATATATTTATACATAACAGCTCCCATCAATTACCAGTTTTCCTCTCTGATAAACCCCTAGCCTTATTGCTGACCCAATCAGGTAGACTATATAAACATGTAGTAAAAGTGCTCAGATTAAATTAATTAAAGTTGATACAAACCTCTTTTTATTCTCCTTCATACAAACAACACTAGCATTCAAATTATATTACATAGGATTAATACAAACCTTTTTCTGCTGGTGACTGATGTATCCTCCCCACTGGTGCCCAAATCACTCCGACTACGTTCGATGCTATGACCCTTAATATTAAAGTTCTTCCCTACTCTTGTATAGGTATAGTGTAATCACAGTCACATGCTAGCAGTTAGGCTTATTGAGTTCAGGCTCCCAAATTCCCAAGTCTTTCTTAAAGTCACCACAGTCTCACTGGGCAATTTTGCAAGAAACACAAGAGGTCCATTGAAGTGTTCAATTCATGTGGCACTTGGGTTCAAAGTTTACAGGTGAATATTTCCTCAACAAGATCCAGTCAAGGTCCACTTTATTATAGGAATGTTCTTACGCCTCAGAAAATTCTCACAGATGTGATAATCAGACAAATAAGCTGCATATAAACTGTTATATTTTATGTATGTTAATGACACATTTTTGGTGTGTTTAAAAACCAGTGGGATCAGTTAGATCTTTAATTTTTATTTATTTATTAAATTTGTATTCTGCCCTTCATCTGAAGATATCAGGGTGGTTCACAGCATAAAAATACAAGACAAAAACACAAAATACATAATAAAAACAAGAACAAAAATAAACTAAACCAATAACCCCCTCTCCCACAAATACATTTAAAAGCATATAGGATGCTAATCAGTCAAAGTAATGTTTTTGCCTGGTGCCTAAAGGTGTGTAATGATCACATATTGTTTGTGTAGGTTTTTGTCCTTTATGTCGGAGTATTGTGGACCCCAACAACTCAATATTGTTATATTGAGACCCCTTTTCTAGTAAAGACATCGTTTTCTAACCTGCTAATGGTGTTGTGCTTAATTACTTCCGCCAGGTATTTTATTTGTATGGATTTCTTGGGGTACATTTGAACTGGAGTCAAATGACAATAGATTGGTACAGCCATGTTGTTTTTAATCAACTGAGATTAAATCTTGCCCTTTCAAATTAATCAGACTGATAAGAGTTTTAAGTTAGGCCGAGTTGGGCCCAATATTTTATACAAAATTTAATCTCCTAGAGCTAGTTATAAAACTTTCCCACTGACATTTTTTTTCCTCTTCAAATTAATAAATGCACAGGAGACAGAACTGTCTCCCTACTTCAGTTGTCATTATGAATGGGGCTTGGCAGCAGCAAGGCATATTAAAATCTCAGATGTATTTTTCTTGGTGCTTTTAAAGGGACCAGCCCTTCTAGAATATATCTTTTTTAAAAAAACCTTCCAAAGACAGAGCCTAGGGATAAAATCTTCCTCGTCATATGTTTTAGACTATGCAGTGAAGACAGTTTCATGTCACTGCATTATCAGATCTGAGAACTCTATTTGCATAATTAAACATCCATCCACTTCTTACATCTGCCATCCCTTTCTATGAAAGATGCCAATTCTACCTCCGCTTTGTGCACTGTATTCATTTCCTGCCAACAGAAAATGTAACGCTAACTGGCCTCCTGGAATTGTATTTATTTAGCTAGCGATAGAAAATGCAGAGGTAAATGGATGCTCACTATAGGGTACAGCAGGGGTGGGGGACTTGTGACACTCTAGAAGTTGCAGGAGTATAACAACCATCATCCCTGAACACTACCTATGGTGGCAGTGACTAAGGGTGGGGAAGAAATACTGTGCAATGTGCATTTAAAGGTGATTCTAGTGCACAATTTTAAAACAAAGTGCAAACTGAAAAGCAGCCATCCTTTGAAACTGGCACTTCCCTGAATTTTTCAATGCCATTCTGCATCCAAGTGAAGCGTACAAAATGTGCATTAAATTGCATATGTTCAAGAAAATAACATAGAAAAATGCGTAGGGAAAGCTGCATACAAAAATGTGCATATTAGGGGAAATTGCACTAAAATGCTGAAGAATTTGTATGAGGACTCCCCCCACCACTAATGTGGAAAACTGAATTTAAGCTTGAAAAAATGAGAAGTTGAGAGAGACTTCCCTGGTAACTGGTGTTAAGTAGCATACTGCTTCTGATACAGGCGGTAGGACACAGGCTGGATCTACATTGATCTTATAGAATGTTATATTTAATAATGTTCAAAACCTTTAAGGCAGTTTCCCATTGCTGGTGGTTTGCTGTTCTGCAGCACCCTCTGGTTTTATACATTTTAATAATGTATTTTAACGCAATAAATGACGCATGTAGATCTGCCCACAGTCATCGTGATTAGTAGTCATTGGTAGCCTTATTCTCCATGAATTTATCTAACCCCCTTTAAAGCCATCCAAGTTGGTGGCCTTCACAACATCCTGTATCAATGAACTCCACAGTTAAACAATGAACTATGTGAATAAGTACTTCCTTTTATATGTTCTAAATCTTTCAACTTTCCACTTCATTGTCCCCAAGTTCTAGTATTATGAAAGGGGGAGAAGAGCTTTGATTTACTTCCTCCACACCATCCATTTTTATACACCTCTACCATGTCCCCACTTGTGTGCCATTTTCCTAATCTAAATCCCATGACGTTTCCTCTTAGTAGAGTCACTACATCTCTGATTATTTTGGTTGTAGTTTACCGCACCCTTTCTACCTCTATGATGTCTTTTTTGAGGTATGGCAATTAGAACTGCACACATTATTTCAAGTGCATTGTCTCATAGATTTGTATAATGGAATTAGGATCTTGGCAGTTTTATTTTCAATTCATTTCCTGATGATCCCTAGATTGGAGTTCACCTTTTTCACAGCTGCTGCATGCTGGGTCAACATTTTCGTTGAACTATCCCACCATGGCCCAATATCTCTTCCCTGGCTAGTCACTGCATAAGGTAATTAGGATTTATTTATTGCCCCAATGTCCATCACTTTTACACTTGCTTATTTTGAATCCCATTTGCCATTTGAACACTCATTCACCTAGCTTGGAGAGATCTTTTTAGAGCTCCTCACAATCCCTTTTTGCATTTACCAAACTCAGCAATTTGGTGTCATTGGTAGACATGACTACCTAACTCATCCCCAAACTCCAACTCATCTATGAATCAGTTAAAAAGCACAGGTCCCAGCATCAATCTTTGGGAATTCCTATTTCCTTCCATTGGGAGAAGTCCATTCATTTCTCCTTTCTGCTTCTTGCTCTTTAAACAGTTACTGATCCATAGGAGGATTTGTGCCCTTATTCCACGACTACCAAGGTTCTTCAGGAATCTTAAGGATTGCATCAAAAGCTTTTTGAAAGTCCAAGTGCATAATGTAAGCTGGGTCACTTGCTGATCCTCTCTAAGAACTCTAAAGGGTTACTGAGCCAGAGAACTGGCCTTTGCAAACATGCTAGTTCCCCTTCAGAAACACTTGTTCTTCTATATGCTTGGTTGTTTTATTTTTTACATTGCTTTGCACCGGTTTCACTGGAGCAGACATTAAGCTCCCTGACCTGTTACTATGATCTCCTTGCCATGATACAGGAGGCACCAACAGCAATTTGTTTCTCTTGCTAAAAATGTATGTTTACACAGGCTTTTCCAAATCACAGGGTGCCAGCTTTTAATTAACCTGCCTGCTGCGGAGGCTTTTTTAAAATGATGTTTCATAGTATTGTTGCTTTTGTTTTGTTTTTACTGTAGAGCACACTGAGATTTGGAATGAAAAGTGGCCCCGAAATATTTAAATGAAATGAAATCAATTTGCAGCCTCTCGAGCCCTTCTGTGTGCCTCTCACAGTTCACCCAAACATCTCCACTTTTCTGCCCTCGTCATAATCTAACAATTTCACATCGTGTCTGCTTTCCCCAGCATTTTTGGGAAGGAGCTCTGGCTGCTGCTCCTCACGGTTGGCTGGGCATCTTCCTCATGAATGAATGACATTAGTGGGGAAGGCTTCGCCTGCCACAAAGCTGCTCCACCTGGACGGCATACCGGTCGCCTGTTGTGTTTTCCTTTCCTCCTCCCATGTGTTGGAAAGAGGCAATCATTAGAATATAGATTTGTTGCTGTTGCCTACTCCTGGAATGTTGAAGGATTTTGTGAATCAGGCTTTGCTCTGAGGGTTGTTGTTTTTATTAAGAAAATGGCTCGTTTGAATATGCATTTTCTGCTCCAAATCTATTTTTCCTGCAAGATTACAGCTAGAGGACTAGATCAAGCCCTGAATCAACTGTTTTCACTGAGAGGAGATACTTCATCAGATTATCAACCCAGCTACTAGCAATTTATTATTACAAGATGGGTTCAGGCAGAGAAGTCCTCTTTATGTTTTGCTATTTTAATGATGTGGACATTTTTGCTACCAGATATACGATGATTTAAACATATTTCTAGCATTCAGAATGCTTTAATATCCCTGTGTTCACTCTGACATCCTTCTTTAGTGGGTTACCAGTTTAGGGACCAAGCATTCAAACTGGAGAGAACTGAGTCCCCAACGAAGCAGAGAAACCTCATGGGTCCAATTCTAATGCTCAGACTATTCAACCACACCGACTCTTAATTACTAAATACATGTAATATTTAGCTACTGTAGGTAAGGCAGCTTGAGCAGCTGCTGTTTGACAAATGCCAGGTCAAACCCCACTTGAGAACATGTAACTAGGGTCTTTGGATCATGGCTAGATTGGGAAAGTGCAAACTTGTCATTATTTTTTTTACAAAACCCATTAAATGCCAGTTGCCAACAAATATTAAAACTGCAACTAATAGCAAATATGCTGAGATTCATAAAGTTGCTATTTCGTTTCAGTTTATAGCCTTTCAAAACCTTTACGTAAATTACAAAACAGAGCTAAACTGGTGAGGCATGCAGATTTCATATATATGAGACAACAAAAAGAAGAAAAGATCAGCCTGAAGTCTTTTCATTTTGTTTAAGATGCAAATACATAATTTCCACCACCATGAGTTGCACTTATTGTGAGCTATATGTTATTGTGGAACTTCATTTTATAGTTAATTTCTTTTTAGTGGAAATTGTTGACTTGTTATTTTTACTCTAATTAAATTATTGTTTGAGCACACAATAGCTTTTGCTAGGTATAATTGCCATTTACATTCATTTGCCACTGTGTGCATACTCAACAAGGACCCCTTCCCAATCAGAAGCTCTTTGGCAGGTTTAACTGCATAATACCCACATTTGCTACTCGTACACTTTGCTATGTACACTGAAAACACTTTAGATGCACATGTTTCAAAGGGATGGCTTGTGTTTTCAGGGCTCATTCTGTTCTCTAGACAGTGGTCCAAAAGCTCAAAATGTGATTTGTCTAGACTCCTTCACAAATGGGCAGACTCCCTAATAAAAGCAGTAAAGGCTTCCCAGTTATGCAGTCTGTCATAAAATTATACACAAATATGCATATTTACACAGTATGTACAAAATCCAAGAGGGAGAACTAATTATGTGTGGGGTTTCTGTATGTCTTACTGCAGGAACTTTTCTTTTCCTTGCAAGTGAAGCTGAGAACTTTTGATCACGCCTTGATTAAAATTCGTCAGGACTGCCAGGGACCAGACAATATTGCTGTGAGGGCCAGATGTGCCCTGCATACTGCCACTTGCCCATCCCTTCTCTAGCTTGTGGCCACAAAGCACCGATTTGTACCTGCTGACGTGAATAACTTCTCACATTGCTGAAGAAAACCCCGTGTGAAACCTTACGCAAGAAATATGCTCCACCTAATCAACTCTATTAATTTCATTCCAACACATGCAAATTATTTTTGACATATACATGAGGTGCTCTAGGGAGTGCACCAAAATTGCTTCCATTAACTGGATGAGCTGACAAGAACAAAACGACACTGCTTGAAGCAACATCTGGCAGCCCGCTGCTATTTCAGACAAGAATTTTCCCGAGGCCCAGTCCCTCAAATGGGCAACTATTTATCATTTTCATTTGAATATTGGAACAGCAAAGCATCAATATGTCAGTGCAATGCTTGGGCATGTCACTTGAAGAGACTACTAGTTCTTGCCAACAACTTCTTTTTCCAGGCAATTTTGAAATGCTCTACAACAGTGTAGCCAAACTTCTGAGTACTTTACTGCAATCTTCTCTTACTGCCCTGATCATTGCCTCCACCTCCACAAGAATGGAGAATGTCTATCTCAAAAAATCAGTGATACCCAATGTCTCCATGTCTACCTTTCTTTTAACCTTCTTTTAACTAGATCCTGGAATCAAGTGGATCCACCTTCCTACATAAAAGCCAAGTTTGGGGAACTAGCGTCCTATGGCTCCCCCAAGAAGTCTTCCCAATTGGCTTTGTAGCCTATCAGCCTCTTCTTTGCCCACTGCTTCTAGTCATCTAGTCCAACCCCCTGCAATGCAGGAATCTCAGCTAGAGCATCCATGACAGATGATCATCCAACTTCTTCTTTAAAACCTTCAAGGAAGGAGAGTCCACAACCTTCCAAAGAAGACTGATCCACGGTTGAACAGTTCTTCCTGTCAGAAATTTCTTCCTGATGTTTAGTCGCAATCTCCTTTATTGTAATTTGAAGGCATTGGTTCGAGTCCTACCCTCCAGAGCAGGAGAAAACAAGCTTGCTGCATCTTTCATATGACAGCCCTTTAGATATTTAAAGATGGCTATCATATCTCATCACTCTCCTCTTTTCCAGGCTAAACAGCTCCTTCAACCATTCTTCATAAGGCTTGGCTTCCTTGGTCATCTTGGTTGCCCTCCTCTGCACATGATCTGGCTTGTCAACATCCTTCTTAAATTGTGGTGCTCATAACTGAATACAGTATTCCAGGTGTGGTCTGGCCAAGGCAGAATAGAGTGGTGCTATTACTTCCCTTGATCGGGACACGATGCTTCTGTTGATGCAGCCTAGAATAGCATTAGCGCTTTTTTTTTTTTTTTGCTGCTGCACCACACTGTTGACTCATGTTAAGCTTGTGGTCCACTAAGACCCCAAGTTGCTTGGCTCCTGCGCTCTGCAGTGAGAAAGGGACTCTTAACTTTTGCCAGCCACCACACAACACAGAAACTCTCTCGCTCACACACACATCCCTTTACCTCCCTCTCTTTCCTCCCTCTCAACTGTCATGGTATTGCCAGAGAATGCAGGGGAGGAGCAGAGACAGACAGAGGGAGGGGGGCAGGAAGTGGCGATTGAGGAAAGAGCGGGATGGCTCACAGATGTTGAACCAGAGCCTCAACACTGCACAGGAAGTTCTGGCACAGACAGTGAAACAATGCCTATTCCGTCTGCCAGGGAAAGGAGAGTGTTAAAGAGGAGAGGGGAGAGGCATCACATGAAACTTTCCCGCCTTTTCTGTTGGAGAAGGAGCTGGCATAAGCCACTCCCAGAATCTAAGCTGGAGGATTCGGATGCATGATTGTAATGCGCTGCTTGTACATATGTAAAATAAAGACTGTATATATGTATCTCTGAGTGAGCAGAGGCATTTCTTGCGAAGAGCATTCACAAGCCATCACATCAACTTGCTGTGTGTGTGTACTTGTGCATGTGTGAAGCATGTCTGTGTACATTAAGAGTGTGTGATTGTGGCCACTTATGCGGCTTCTGCTGCTCCCACCCAGTTTTCCACATGGCCCATTGTCAGAAAAAGATTCCCTGTTTCTGATTTAAGAGAGCTAGAAGAGGTAAAAGTAACCAAAACACAGATTAAAGGAAAAGGCTCTATAGGAAAAATCTGATTCCAGAACTGGCAATATAGGTTGCTCCGTGATTTGACTGTCACACAGCGAAGCTTGGAGGGCATAGTCTACTCCGACCACTTAGCTATTGCCAGTCCACTTGAATTGCTGATTTCCTTTCATATTGCTCCTTTATCAGAGAGTCCAGGAGTCAGCATTTTACTGTTCTGTATTGCTACCTAGAGTTTGCCTTCCTATGGCCATCTCTTTGAGTTGTTTGCTTGTACATTTGTCGCTCTCGTTCACTTTAGCCTCTTAATGAGATTATATTTCCCCTGCACTTTAACTCAGTTCTTCTCTTTCATCTTTCAGAATACCTCTCAAGACCTCACCTTTTCTTGTAGATTGTCGGATAGCCAGCACCAAACAATGATTCCTAAGGTAAACATGCACTCTCCAGCTCATTCATTCTCTCTCTAAAACTATTTCTAGTTTGCAGTCTCCTCTCTGACTAGAAAGGAGAGGATAAGGATGAAGAATCTTCTCCAACCATGTCCACACCTAGGCATTTGACCTATAATTCTCCTAACAGAAGGTGTTCCTGGAAACTATATAGTTCCAAGTAGTCCTTCTGGCTCCATTAATCCATTCCTGTGCTAACCCCACAAACTTACAATACATTACATATTTTTGCATAGCCGTATGTCCCTTCTCCATATTTCTCCTTGCTCTTTCCTGATGTTTTGCCCTTAGCATTTATTTATTTAGATTCATTTCCTGCCTATCATCAGTTTTATGACCCCAGAGTTAATAATAGCTTGATTGTAAGCCTTCAAGCTGGCATGAGGTTTCAGTTATGATGGTGATATCTGTGGTTACGGTATCAGTTTAAGCGTTATAGAAACAAGCAAACAAATAAAGGACTAAAAAATAGTCCAGTAGCACCTTAGAGACCAACTAAGTTTGTTCTAGGTGTAAGCTTTCACGTGCATGCACACTTCTTCAGATACACTGAAACAGAAGTCACCAGACCCTTATATATAGTGGGAGGGTGGGGTGGGTCTATATATAAGGGTCTGGTGACTTCTGTTTCAGTGTATCTGAAGAAGTGTGCATGCATGTGAAAGCTTACACCTAGAACAAACTTAGCTGGTTTCTAAGGTGCTACTGGACTATTTTTTAATTTTTAATTTCAACTGTGTCAGACCAACACGGCTACCTACCTGAAAATAAAGGACTACTTGCTAGACTATAGGCTGTATTCTTGCCAGGATGGTTTTAGAAGAATGAACCACTATCAAATCCAGGCCCCTGTCAGCTCAGGAGGAAGAAAATAAGAGAATTAGAAAAGCAAACAGAAGGAACAACTCTGTGACTCAGAGGAAAGCCACAGATTGAAGAAACAGCAATTTCTCAGCAAAGAGAGAGAACAGGAGGGACACAGCAGAGCTTAATAAAAACAACAACAACCCCAAAACAGTTTGTTCTCTTGCAGAAGGAACTACAAACGAATAGAATATTAGGGTTTAGCAAAAGCAATAGGATTGGCAGAAAGAGCAGACTGGTTGAAGAAGAAGAACTGACTGTAAGGAGCTGTGAGTTAGGTAGAAAGTAGTTAAGAAGGTAGCTATTTAAAAAATGTAAATTGGCAAGGTGCCCAAAAAACCCACCCAACAACCCCGAAAACACACATGATGATGTGCTATCATCAACAGATGCTCATCCAATATAACAGATCACTGTTCTCACTTTGCAGCCTTTTTTGTATGTCATCTTGGCTAAGAAATTAAAGTTTTGCTTAGGAGTATATACTTTCCTTTTTGCTGTAAAGGTCAGTGAGCATCAAACTTCATCTGACATCTAATTATGCCAGCAAAAGTGTGTGAACAAAGAAATGCCAACTTACTTAAATAGCATATAACAAGCACTTGTCCCCAGTGTTAATGAACCGGATAACAAAGGCAAAACTATGCAAACACTATAATTTACAGACAAGATGACACAGATTTACTTCAATTTACTTTTCCTTGCAATGCACTTGGTTTTGAAAGGCCATTCCATTTTTTAAAAAGGCCATATTTGCTCACAACTTTCCTGAAAGCTTCCCTGGAACTTGCAACCTTCCAATCAACATATTTTAAAACAGAAGGCATGTTAATTTGGGCTTTTCTATGCTCTTGTCCCACAGTACCAATATTAGTAGTGAATTGCTTGTGAAACTGCTCCCCTAAAGAGGCCCACCAGGTCTGGTCTTTGATAAGTTTTAGGAAACTGGCAAAGGTATTTCTGTTGCATCTGGCTTTTAATTGCTTTTAATTGTCTATTGTCTAATTGACTATTCTGTTATCTTTATGCAGCTTTCTTTTTAACTATCATTTTCCCTACTTGATTGATGTTATTTTAAGTTGTATATAGCTCACCAACTCATTGATTCTAAATAGCATATAGGCAGCCAGCGCAAGCTTTTGAACACAGGAGTGGTGTGTTGATGGTACCCTGTACCCATCAACACTCTAGCCGCAATATTTTGCAGGGGCAGTGACATTTGGGACAAGATTCGCCTTCTCACCATCTCTCTGAATGTACAGATTCTAATTTCTGAAGGGCTTTTAGTTACACGGTTTTGAAAGAAATTAAACAATTTAAACTATGCATACCAGTGCAGGACTGAAAGAATGAGTTCCTCCATTACTTGTCATGTGGAGAGCTAGATGAAACAGGTGCCCTCAGCGTTCTAAGGCAACTTGAGCAGCAGATGTTATTTAGAAGTAGCAAACTGGTAAGAAATATGCAAATAATCAGTGAGCAGTTTTCGGAGGTGAGGCAAGAGAAGCACTTCCCGCAAAATACCATGCCATTATACCCTCAAGAAAAGCTGTGAATTTGAGAGTCTCCAGCTTCCAAGCCCACTGGTACTCCACCCTGCAACTGACAGCTGAATTTCAACTTCTTTCTTTTGAAAAACCTTCTGAATTATTTGGCACGTACAAAAGGCTATGCATTACAATTACTCAAGGAACTCGAGAATCTGGGGCACTGTGGACAATTAATTTCACCCTAGCTCCCAACTTTAGCCTGTCCCAGATAATTAACAAAAAGCTAAATAAAAATGTATTAACATTATATATAGTGTTAGAATGCTTTCCTGTGGTCAGCATCGACAGTAAGAGATTTGCTTCAGTATCCAGTGAATTTAATATGGATTACTTTACTTTTGTGGAATCAAGCCTGACTTGAGAGTTGTGAAATGGAGCTTAATCATGGAGATTATCTTTTAAAAATCTGAAGGTATTTTCTTTCTTAATATGCAAAAAAGAAAGAAAGAAAAGAAAAGTCATCTAAATTATAAAAAATACAGAGATTTTATAAAAATTGTGGTCAAAAACATAGGAAAAAAAGAAGTAGGTCAAGAAGCACAGAAATTGTAATGCTACACATATAAAAAAATCAATGACTATATTTCACAAAGACTATACTTTCAGAGGTAATTTCTATAGTGTCAAACTGATGGTAGCTTTCTTAGCATTGGTCTCATTGGCTTTCCTCAACATTTTGCTAATAGAAAAGTCTACTGTCTTTGCTTTCTGCAATCCACATTTTCTAAAAGTGTTCCGAAAATGCCGAATGCCATCTGACAAGTCAGGCATGAGATGAGCATTTTCTAAGACCTCTTCTCCTGAAGCCAGGAACATCTTGTCGTCCTTAATGCTCTTTTGCCCCTGGCAGCCAGCAATTGAGAAATCATCCCTGTTGTTATGATACATTTAGTTGCCATTTGTGCCATGAGGCTGAATGACTGCTGCTGCCCTTCTGAAGGCGGCTTTGTTAAAGAGAATGGCATGGTCTCATTCTCCATAATAAGGTAGTTTGCCACAGGGGACTAAATGCAGCTCTCCGGGCCTTTCCGGCTGACCCACTGAATTCTGCTCAGGCCACACAACTCTCCCTGGATGCTTTGCACCATCCATGAGAGTTTTTGCCTGGCTGGAATGTGTCGTTGAACTGTGAAAATGCCTCTTGCTTGCCTGCATTGAGGAGAGAGAGATGGGCCTATGGGGTTTTTGACTTTCATATGGCTGGGATGTAACCTACTGTACAAAGGAAAGAATCATCTCTGTTGCTACACCCCAGGTCTCTGGCCCTGCCCACCTCTGGTATGAGGGAATATGGCCATTGGATTAAGAAAGGTCCTCTACCCCTAGTTTACTGGATATGTAAAAAGTCCTGCCAACAAAATGTTATGGATTTTATTTTATTTATTTTTTTGGACGCCGTTAGAACCTGCCTTTAAGGGCATCTCCCACTGTGTTTCAGTCACACACCAGAAACATCTGAAAATGAGTGGGGGTATATTTCACTCTGGCATTATCTAAAAAATAATAAAGGTAAAGGTGAAGGGACCCCTGACCATTAGGTCCAGTCTTGACCGACTCTGGGGTTGCAGCGCTCATCTCGCTTTATTGGCTGAGGGAGCTTCTGGGTCATGTGGCCAGCATGACTAAGCCACTTCTGGCGAAACCAGAGCAGCACACGGAAATGCCGTTTACCTTCCCGTCGGAGCGGTACCTATTTATCTACTTGCACTTTGACGTGCTTTCGAACTTCTAGGTTCGCAGGAGCAGGGACCGAGCAATGGGAGCTCACCCCATCGCAGGGATTCGAACCACTGACCTTCTGATCGGCAAGTCCTAGGCTCTGTGGTTTAACCCACAGCACCACCCACATCCCTAAAAAATAATACTTTACATTAATTAGTAACTAGCATTCAAGTCAACACATAATAATAATAATAATAATAATAATAATAATACCCCAATCTGACTGATTTGCCCCAGCCACTCTGGGTGGCTTCCAACATATATAAAAACATAACAAAATGTTACATTAAAAAGCTTACCTATGCAGGGCTGCTTTCAGATGTCTTCTAAAGGTTATATAATTTCTCATCTCCTTGACATCTGATGGGAGGGTGCCACTACCCAGAAGGCCCTCTGCCTTATCATTTTATGTTATCATGATCACTTGAGGGTTTTCCCCTATCCAAAGACCCTTGAAATATTGATTTGAAGAAGAACCTGGTGAATAGGTGGGACTATACTCACAGTTCAGCAGGCAAGAAAATAATGCTCCAGATCGCGATCAGAGACATGGCCAGGCTGCAATGCCACCTGACCGTTTGAAGGTAGGCGGACTTTCCCAACTGCCTACCCTCTCTGCCCTTCCTTTCAGATGGAACAACACTGTCTGGTTTAAACAATGCCTTTACATCATATCAGTGGGGCAGCGGAGGCGGGGGGCAGTGTCACTGTTTTTTCAAGTGCAGGCAAAGCTGCAGGCACTTCTGTCTCTCACACTGTTTCCCTTCACAACCACCTCCCGTTTTCTGTTTCATCCTTTACTCATTGCATGCAGCCCTGTTTCCATTCCACAGCAGTTCCCCCTCCACACACAAAACCAACAATTGTTCATCTCGCTGCTGCAGCGAAACTATGTAACTTCCATAACTGTCATTATGTTATTCCACCTGGTTTATTTTATTGCAAAGAAAACACAATGCAAATTTGGGTGATTGAGCAAGCATGGGAGAACCTAATCAACTACATACCATTTGTGGACTGAAAGCAACAGTAGCAGCAAATGTCAATAATATTCACTGGATTGATTACTGTTCTGGACATGTGACATGCAAGCGATCACTGGGAATTTCTGCTTCTGTTTTCATCAGAATTCTCCGATATCCCTACTCAGTCAGTAAATCTGACTGTGCACACTTAAATCTTCTTCAATGATCTTGCAGATTCCCTCGTACTCTTCTGCAAAACTCTTAGGATTCCCTCACTTTCAATCACTGAGGGATGGATGGTTAACTCTTCAAAATTTCTTGTTTCATAAGCAGCCTAATTCCAAATCTTCTACCGCAAGAGACCTACTCTTCCTTCACCGCTGGCAGCTCTGCCATTTCCCTCATTGTCAAAATTAAGACTTTAAGCTCCAGTACCTATACAGCAACGCAATATGTACCCAGACTGTGTGCATGCAATGAATAAGTTGGGACATAGAAAGAGTGTAGAACATGGTATTGGCTGCAAAATCCAACTTCCTGAGAACCTTAGCTTTCATTTGAATGAAGCAAGTTTTAGCCCTCATTGGTAAACAAATACATGTTTGAAATTGAGTGGGCAATGCCTGCTGAAATCTTAGAAGCCAGATAAGATGAGATTGCAAGGTAAGATAGCCAGTGATCCATAATAGAGGCACAGTGATCTACATAGCTTTATGCCCTTTACCATAACTAACAAAATAAGAAATGTGCGCAGGATAAGCTGCAGAGGAATGTAGGGGAAACTACACAAAATTATCTGATTTGTATCATATATAAAGGTCACAGAATTCAACTTTCCCAGCACAGAGTTTGAATGATCATCTAACACCCACACTATTTTTAATACATAAAGCTCTATTGGCAAGGCAGCTACAGCAATGGCTCACCTCTCCAAAAGGGTATGAAGAGGTGAGCCATGCTAGCTTGGACATGTCCAGAGAATGGAAGATGGCAGGATCCCCAGGGATATGCTCTATGGATGGCTGACGTCAGGCACCAGGCCCATTGGCAGACCAACTCTGAGTTACAAAGATGTCTGCAGATGTGACTTGAAGGCTGGCAACGTAAGCCTACCATGTGAGAATCCCTTGCAGATGACCACAGTGGCCAGAGACAGTCAGGTTTTGCATCCATAGCAGTGACCAGAGGAGGAATGACCTCTGAGAGGAACATAGAGAGAAGAAAAGCCACATCGGCACAGCCAGACGCTTTCATCTGCCCCAGGTGCAACAAAACATGTCTCTCTTGTATCGGTCTCTACAGCCACAGCAGGTGCTGCAACCTTCCAGCAGTTTGACTTCACCCCCAAAAGTGCACTCCTCCATTGTCTCCCAAGACAGACAGATGTCAACAGCAAAGCTCTGATCACATCCTGCAGTGCTCACACATCAAATTTCAAAGGGAGAAGAGACTGCAAAACCTTATGCAAGGAGGGCTTTTAGCTCACCTTTAGGAATCAACCATGTTTTTTATTTCATTGATCCACCAAATTTGGTAGTGAGGATTCATAAGCAAGACCTCGAAGGACGAACATACATTCCAGAGCACTTCAAATGCATAGCAACAACAGTTTCAAAACCCACTGATGAGCCAGATTGGAATCCAGCCTATCTGCAGCCACTTTAAATGCCTCTGAAAAATGGCAAACAAATGCAATTAGTGTTCAATAAGTATTTAATGCTAAGCAATGCATTTAAGTACTTTTATATGGCATTTTAATTGGAAAACACTCTTCCAATTACATTTATTGCACATTTCTGAACCTACCTGAATAAAATATTAAACGTAGCACCTTGAATGCTGCTGTTCTACCAAAATGCCAAAAAACTGAGGGTCAGAAAGTTTGCCATAAGCCACCAGAAAAATGGTACCATCTGAGAGATATCAGCCCATAGGTTTCTGCTATGTTCTGGAACTGCATCATATGTTGGGTGGCCTGTAGATTTTAATAGATTTTCCTTTCCTTTTGCAGTTAGCTCCAACTCATCCTATCCACCCCAAAACAGGGCATAATATTCTAAGAGCACCATCAGGGCTTTAAAGGAACTGTAGGCAGTTTAACCAAATGCCCTGTGTACCATGACCCAGTATCCTCCTTGCCTGGATCATTAGGTGACAGCCAGAAGGCAAGTCTGATATAAATCCCCTAGTTCATCCGCGTCCCCCCAGTCCATACCCATATGACAGACCCAAACCTGTGTTTATACCACAGGAACCCAAGTTTCCTCACCACTTAGAAATGACAAGGTGTTTTTTCCTTTGCTCATACCAATACTGAAGTCATGATACAGGCAAAGCTAGATGTACTGTCACATTAAGACTAATGCACCAGCCCAACTGGGGCCCCTGCTGTGGTTCAATTGCACGGCATTTCCAAGTGGTTAAAAGTGTGTTTCTCCCCATTTTCAGGTTTCTTTAAAATTCTCTGCAGCTTAGAAATATTAATATAAACAACGGAAGGAGCAACCATGTTCTAGGCTTGAGAGAAATTAGAGTAATGGTGGGCTGGCCAACATTTATTACTGCTGCTTTACTCTTCAGCAATTTAAAATTCAGTATTAAAAAAAGATGGAACAATTACAGTAGCATGAATATAAACTAGAATAAAGGTAAAGGTAAAGGGACCCCTGACCATTAGGTCCAGTCATGACCGACTCTGGGGTTGCGGCGCTCATCTCACTTTATTGGCCGAGGGAGCCGGCGTACAGCTTCCAGGTCATGTGGCGAGCATGACTAAGCCACTTCTGGCGAACCAGAGCAGCGCACAGAAACGCCGTTTACCTTCCTGCTGGAGCGGTACCTATTTATCTACTTGCACTTTGACATGCTTTCGAACTGCTAGGTTGGCAGGAGCAGGGACCGAGCAACGGGCGCTCACCCCATTGCGGGGATTCGAACCACCGACCTTCTGATTGGCAAGTCCTAGGCTCTGTGGTTTAACCCACAGCGCCACCCATGTCCCATAAACTAGAATAGTCACTCCAAATAGCAAGCAGGCCCACTGAGAAGCAAGAGGAAATGTTGGCATGCAAATCCTGAGGTTTGCAGAAGCTGTTTAAAAGAAAAACTGAGAGCCACCCCCCCCCTCACCAAAAGCAACAACAAAATACCCTCCAATGTTTCTAGGATGAGGGATCCAGAAAATGCTAAGGGCTTTATCGTTTAATCTTATACAAGTCTGTAGACCCAATTTTAAGTCCCACTGAGTTCAGTAGGGGCTTATTCTCAGGTAAGGGGGCATACGGCTTTGCAGCCTTAATCTGAGCTACAAGTCCTGTTTTGGATTAGAGTGCCTTCTCCTTTGGAATGTAATAGTTTTGGGCTCTGTGCGTGTGTGTGTGTTAGAGGTTACCAACAGCAAACCTAGTCAGAGCAGAAAATTCAAGCCGTTTATAATGCTCAAATCCCTCAATACAACACAGCCAGCCACAGGTAGTGTGACTGAGAAACATATCACCTCTTCAGTAATACAAAGGCGTGATAGCAATCAATGATGCAGCCTCTGGGTGCATTTCAGATCATGACATTCCATTCTGTTTCATACAAAGGGATGCCTTCCTTTATGCAGACTGCAAAATACACACACTTCTTCCTGCATTCTGATTTTAAAAACTATTTGTTACCAAGTCTTTCCTGTGCTATTCTTATTATAATTGCATTGTTCCTTCTTTCTACCTAGGGCTCTGATGAGAATCCCTGTGCATCAGTCTAGAATATATAGTCTTTTATTGATCATAACAGTGTAACTATAAGAACATAAGAAGAACCTGCTTGGACAGGCCACGGACCCACCTAATCCAGCACCCTGTTTTTGTCAACCCGATGCCTGCGGGCAGCTCACAATATATGCATCTCTAAGGCTGGATCTACAATGACCTGTTTAATGTTATTTCCTATTAGAACAATATTAGATATGTCGTTCTAAAACGTCGCAGGGCATGCTTGTTACTCAAAATGTTCTTTCCCTTGGTTTTTTCTGTCAATTGTAAGTAATACCCGGCCACACCATTTTCTAGTACGCTGTTTCTATCTGTGCTCTTGGTTGCTCTTGTGTCCCATTTTAATTCTTCCTTGCTCCCGTTGGAGGGGGGTCACAGTTTGAATGCAGTTTTTTAAAAAAGGTAAAACACTACATAGGGACATATGAGCAGTGTTTCACCAATATAGCAGCATAAAACAATTAAAAATGAAGCGATAAAAAAGACAAGGTAATAACACGTCATGAACGTAAAAGTAGGACATCATGTGTCCATCTACATTATCAAAACCATTCCTGAATGTTAAAAACCTTAAGTGTAGACCACCCCAAGTCTGCAATCCTATGCACACTTACCTGAAAGTGAGTCCCATTGAACTCAGGTACAGGACAACAGCTATGAGATTATATGGTAAAAGTGTCAACTCCTAATAATGTTTGCTCAGAAGGAAGGTCCAATGTGTTCAGCGGGGTTGGTTTCCTAGTAACTGTGATTAGGATGGCATTTTAAGACTGCAATTATGTGCATACTTACCTGAGAGTAAGTTCCATTTCAGTCACAGGACTTATTGTTGAGGAGACATGCATAGGGTTGGGCTGTAAATCTAATTCACTGTTTTTCTTCTTCTTAAACCTTTGAAGTAGCCCTGCATTTAAAAAAAATTAAAAAAAATTCAGATGACCATGATGATTTTGACTTGGAGATGATTTCCCCATTTTTGTTTGCATCTGCCCAGTGGTAAAATGATGTGACCGTGTTCAATAAATGCTGTTGACACATTATGCTAAAAGCATAACCCTGATGAAAATAAAAAGCCTGAGAGAAAACCTCACTGTGTAAGTGAGCAATAGCATTGGGAAGTCATTCACATTATTGGGAATATGTTACTCCGTTCCTAACAAGAGATGCCAAGTCTTTTAAAAAACAAACAAACAAACATGGGTGTTAGCCTGGCTAAAAGAAAGTTGCATGCAGCGATTACAAATTTTGCAGCCAGGCAGCCCATTGAGAGAAAGAGCCAGAATTACATTAAGAATATTTTCCTGTAGTTTATCTCTTACTGCCATCTGCAGGTCGTATACAAACATTGTTTGTTCATTTTTGCATTTTAGAGCATTTTTATTTAGCTGTCCAGTGCTTCACATAATTATTTGAGGAGTGGGTGGGAATGGGATGGGGGGGGGTCCTCCACTAATGCTAGCTGCTAGTTTTTAAAAATTGAGGTGTGTGTGTAATGGAAGCTCCTGACAAGCAGGTCCCCCAAGACAACAGGGCACAATTAATTGGGCATTTCTTCTGCAGAGGCCCCAAAAGAATACATTTAATTGGAGCTTCTTCAAGAAAACTTCCCAGTGGACCGTAGTCATAATTCTTACTGCGTTTCTGTGGTATTAGAATGGGAAGCCATAGCCCTCTGAGACCACTCCAAAATAAGTGATCTGAGGCTCAGAGCCAGAAATGCTCTCAGATGTGTATTACCATCAACATTCACTTAGAGCATGAACACTCCACTTCATGAACGCCTTACATCTTGCCTGCTGCCAATAAAAGCACCATTATCAGTCCCACAGTAAATAACTCTATTACTTGACAGGTTTTCATTTCATAACATGGCCCTCTGTTTTTAACCTATCTAAAGCTTGTAACTTTGCATGCTATTTTCTGCCTCATGTGCTTTCTTCAGCCCGTGCTGTAGATGCGGGCCTGATCCCAGACTCTCCAAGTGTCCCTATTTTTCCAGGGACAGAAGCCGTCTCAGTTTCTGAATTGATTCCAGAATGTCCGGCTTTTCCTTCAGACACCCGTTTTCATTGGAGAAATGTTGGGAGGTTATGGAGTTATTCGAACCCCGAGCCATCTTAAAACAGCCCTGCATAGGGAAGTCTTTTAATGTTTAATGTTTTATTATGTTTTTATATATGTTGAAAGCCGCCCAGAGTGGCTGGGACAGTACAGTCAGATGGGTGGGTTACAACAACAACAACAGTAGAATAGGACATCAGATAAATATTGGAGGGTTTGTGATCCTAGTCTTATCACTTTCAGCAGTCTTGATTTCCCCTAAATAATTCTGGGAGCTGTAGTTTGTTACAGGTGCTGAAAGTTTTGGGAAGACCCCATTCCCTTCCCAAAGCTACAATTCCCAGAGTTGTCTGTGAAGAGGGATTGGTTGTTAATTTGCTCTTGGAAGAAGGGTTTCCCAATGACTCTCATCATCCTTAATTAATAGGGCTCCTGGAATTCTTTGCAGAAAGCCATGACTGTTGAAAGTGGTATCATAGCAATTTAAATGTGTGGTATGAATGTGGTCTTAGACTTGTCCAACAGTAATGCAGTAATGAAAGAGAAGAAGATGTTTAGTTGCAAGAAACGGAGTCAGTAGGAGAGAAGGGCGGCCATCTCTAGATGATCACAGAACTCTTTTGATTTCAGCCATTATTCAATGCTTTTATCACAAGTGGAGAGGTGGTGAGAGAGAGAGAGAGAGAGAGAGAGAGAGCGCTTGTTTGGTAACTTTAGAATATGAACATCTGCAGATGATGAAAGGCAAATGTTATGGTAGCACTGACATCAATTCTAAGGTAATAGCAGGCATGGAATTCTAATCACTGGAGTTTAACCCACAAAACAGCAGCAGAAGACAGCTAGAACCATCAACAGTGCATTTAGATTTTTCCATTGTGTATTCGTATTTTACAGTTTTTGTGAGAGAAAGTTAACCTTGCAAGTTAAAAGAGTAGTGGGTTTTTAGATATTTTCTGCCATCTAGAGCATTGAAATTGACACTGCACACATATGCAATAGAGATGTTACTTGGATGGGCAGTTCTCCTCCAAGCAGTCCTGAATTTTATGTTGTGATTGTGACAAGTGCTTTCAAATGAGTTTATTACGGCATCAGTGCTGCTTATGCATGCATGTTTTTCAAAGCATTCACATGGCATTGTTAGCATCAAAATGCCAGCCTGTATTTTTATTTTTTAAAAACATTTAATCCAGATTCACCCTACAACAGAAAATCCAAAAAGTAAATAACCCATTATACAGCCACAGTCATTGCTGGTGTGGATTTAGTGCATTTTTCTCTTTTTTTATGGGTGGTTTTTCCACATATGTGATGACATTTTGGTCGTTAGTCTTTAATGCCATATATTGACTTCCTGTTCCTGACTTTTGTTCCTGGTGGCCCAAACAATTTGAAGGGACTTCTCATTTGCGCTAACATTAACACAACCACATTTTCTATGGCAAGAGTTACAAAACAGTCACTATGCCCATTTTCCAATAGCAATTTAATGTAGCTCTTTGAATGCTTGTAAACAACGATTCTGCCACATTCTGAGGTAATGGTAAATGAATGCAATGACAAGCAAACAAATATTTATTTGCTGACTGAGACCCAAATCCCAATCAAGAAACTTTGGTGGTTGCATCTTATTCTAGCCTATCTCTTTGGCAATACTGGTTCAATTGCAACTTTTATCACCATTATAGCATGCCCTCCAACAATTCTCCTCCAACATGAAAGAAGGAACATCCTATTTATTATTATTATTATTATTATTATTATTATTATTATTATTATTAATACCCCACCCATCTGACTGGGTTGCCCCAGCCACTCTGGGTGGCTTTCAACATATATAAAAACATAATAAAACATTAAACATAAAAAACTTCCATATCCAGGGCTGCCTTCAAATGTCTTCTAAAGGTTGCAATTTATTTATCTCCTTGGCTCAGGGGTCACATAACTCCATATCTTCCTACATTTCTCCAATGAAAATAGGAACATCCTAAGGAAAAGCGGGACATTCCAAGATAAAATCAGAAACCAGGATGGTTTTTGTAAATCCAGGACTGTCCCTGGAAAATAGGGATACTTGGAGGGGCTGTTATAGTACTTTTAACAATACCAGTAACAGTAAATTTTGTTTTCCTTCTGGCTAAAAGTCCCAAGTCAGAGATCAGCATGGATTGGACTCATGACCTGACTGCAGATTCGGAAGCTAGCTATCTCTGTCACAAAGGAAACAAAGGCATTCAATTAAATATACAAGGAGGACTGCCTTGGTCGACAGCTCTGCATATCATTCAGATCCCACAGAGACAAGTGCAAATGAATGCATCATAACTCCTTGCCAATTTCACAGCCTTCCTAGCACTAATAAAACAGAATGATTTGACTCCTCCATAATAATATGACAGCAACAATCACAGATAACAATGGCCGTCAAAGTGAGCCATTCACAGTGGGATCAGGTGCTAAACAGGGTTGTGTTATTGCCCCAACTCTATTCATTATTTTCACTGCCATGATCCTACACTTTGTCGAAGGGAAACTCCCACTGGAGTAGAAATCATATATTGAACAGATGGAAAGCTCTTCAATCTGAGCAGGCTGAAAGCAAAGAGCAAGGTTACCGTAACTACCGTCATAGAGTTTCAGTATGCTGATGACAACGTAGTGTGTGCATGCTCAGAGGATGACCTCCAAACCATCCTAAATATCTTTGCAGAAGCTTACGAAAATCTTGGCCTATCCCTCAACATCCAAAAACCCAAAGTGCTGCACCAACAAGCACAAAATAACCCTTCTGCAGAGCCACAAATCCAACTCAATGGTGTAACATTGGAAAATGTTGATCACTTCTCCTACCTGGGCAGTTATCTTTCCAAAAGGGCTGACATTGATGGCAAAATCCAGTATCGCCTGAGCTCTACAAGTGCGGCTTTTTCCCGATTGAAGTGCAGAGTGTTGAGGACCAGGACATTCACAAGGAAACCAAAATGCTTGTTTACAAAGCTATTGTACTACCAACCTTACTGTATGCTTGTGAAACATGGACCACTGATAAACACCATATCCAACTCCTCAAAAGATTTCATCAACGCTGTCTCTGAAAAATTGTACACATCACTTGGGAAGACAGGCGAACTAATACCAGTGTACTGGAAGAAGCAAAGATCACCAATGTTGAAGCAATGATTCTTCAACATCAACATCATTGGACTGGTCATGTTGTACAGATGCCTGATTATCATCTTCCAAAACAACTACTCTATTCTGAACTTTAAAATGGAAAGCATAATGTTGCTGGTCAACAAAAGAGGTTTAAAGACTGTCTCAAGGCAATTTTTTAAAAAATATAGTATAAACACTATATAAAATACTATAAAATACTATAAAAATATAGTATAAACAAATATAGTATAAAAATTGGGAAACACTTGCCTGCGAGCGCTCCAATTGGAGAACAACCTTACCAAAGGTGTCATGGGCTTTGATGACACTCAGATTCAGGACACAAGGGAGAAACGTGCTAGAAGGAATGCATGCTTGGCAAATCCACACCACTATCAACTCCCGCCTGAAAACCAATGTCCCCACTGTGGAAGGACGTGTGGATCCAGAATTGGCCTCCACAATCACTTACGGACTCATGGTTAAAACCGTGTTTATGGAATACAATCTTACTTGCCTACAAGTGATCACCAAAGAAAAAGAAACAGAATAACAGCAAATAACTTTCTAGAGCACTCAACTGAACTATCAAGATTGCTTAAAGATCAGGCATTCCATTTCACTCTGCTCCCCGCACCATTGTCAAACCAAAACATAAACCAAAATTTAAGTCTACCATATAACACTTTATTCTAATGACCACCACCACTACTATTCTAATGACTTCTAAAAAGTTCCTCCCAACATGCCAGGTTTGCAGGTCTGTGGAGTATTTTACATGGGAGATCCCTTTATTTACAGTTTCAAATGGTACAGCCCAGGGTCAGACATGGGTCCTTTGCTCATCTGGCTTAGATTCTGGTTCCCCCATATTTCTTCACTTACATTTTATGCATCTAAGTTCACATTTTCACTGATTGCAGCTAGAAGTGCTTTCCATCACTACTAAGAACTGAACAAGAAGCAGGGGTGAGTGCTTCTCCAGGTGTAGGCCTGCTCCTCACTCCGCAGTAGTGGCACGAGCGTAGCAAATTCAGTCCAGAGAGTGATCCACATCAGGAAGCCAGGTCTCCAGCATGATTTGGCTTCTATGCCTCTTCGTGGCTAGCTTACATCTCAGGTGAGAACTCTGCCAACAAAAGAACTGATTGGTCCATGGTGAGTGAAAGTAGGTCTGTTCGTTCTTCTATATAGCCCAGGGAAGACTCTTACAGAGCAGCTCTAGAATCTTTGCAGCTGCCAATAATTGTTCTCTGACATCATTATGACATAATGAAAAGACAATACCACCCAGGGTATCCCACAGTACCCTCTTCCCTGTCATCAGCTGGCACTGGAGAAACCTAGACTCGTTGACACTGTAAAATGAATAGACACAATGACTAAACAGAGATGCTAGTGCTTCCTTCCTCTGACACAACATGATTTCTGCCATCACAAGTCAAAGTGTGATGGGCTCAGCTCTTGGGTGAACCTGGTACGGGTTGCTTCCTCAACCTTTGGTCAGCATGTAGAGGCACAGGACCTCTGTCTTCACACCACCACAGTCTTACCCATCAAACTAATGGGCCATCAGTTTGCATATAATAAGCATTAGTTCTGACAAAGATCTCATAGCACTCTGAATTACAGAGAAGTAGATATAAGATGAAGGATGCCACTTGTCTTTATGGAAATTTAAGAGAGAGAAAGAAATCCATCCATCATAAGACAATGTTGATAACTATAATTGCACATATGACCCATGAGCTGAACTAATGAAGAACAGTCCTTTGAGTAATGTCTTCAGCTTCATGGAAGCCATTTGTTATTTAATAGAGAATCAATCCCGATGACTGGCAAAATGGGTCCTTACTTTTTTTGGCTCAAGATTTTGATGAAGGAGTTATTAATGTGTTTGAGATGAGCTCCATTTTTTAAATTCTGCTGTCACTCATGTGCCGGACATAAAGTGCTGAGGTTATCTATCGGTACAAAACTTTTAATATTCTTATATCAATAAATTTATTCAGACAAAAATCTGAACTGGGCCAGAATAAATAGACTCTGGGTGTGCCATTAGGGACCTTTCTATATGCACAGAGTGGCATGTACTGTCAAAACATTCAGCTATATGTGCAGCTATATGTAACTCTGCCCACAGTTATGACTCACAAACTGGCCTTTGTATTTGGAGTTCTAAGGCCATGCAGTGTAGAAGACAGCTGGCCTGTCAGACATGGACCCACCATTTGCTGGTACTTCAGCACAACCAGTGTGATCAACAGAGTGTCCCAACAGAACATCAGTTTTACTGCTGAGTGTCTGGGGAAACCCAGCCAGATGGGTGGGGTATAAATAATAAATTATTATTATTGTTATTCCAGTAGTCAGGCTTCTCCAGAGTTCCAAGTTAAGAAAACTCCTTCCCCACTCAGTTGAGATTAAAGTATAAAGTGTTTGTTCTTGTCTCAAGACACAAGACAGATCTAAACACACTAACTTCAATAATAAATTTCTTCTGATCCAAGGGTGCCAACTTGAATAAGATATTTGGGGGGTGGGCAGGTAAGCCCCATCCCGCATAATGGAGCTGGTGGTTCTGGAGAGGCCAGCGACTCCAGGGTGCCTTGCCATGCGGTGCCCCGGCTGATGTGCTCCACTTGTGGCAGCACCACCTGTCCTCATCAGGAAGAGGCAGAAGATGTGCACAGTGACACTAATCATCTCCTTTCTGACACTGTAATATACTGCCATATCACAAAGTTTAGTTGGCAATACAGTGGTACCTCGGGTTAAGAACTTAATTAATTCTGGAGGTCCGGTTCTTAACCTGAAACTGTTCTTAACCTGAGGTACCACTTTAGCTAATGGGGCCTCCCGCTGCCGCCCCCGCGCAATTTCTGTTCTCATCCTGAAGCAAAGTTCTTAACCCGAGGTACTATTTCTGGGTTAGCGGAGCCTGTAACCTGAAGCGTCTGTAACCCAAGGTACCACTGTATATTATGATGTTGGAAAGCAGGTATCGCCCAACCCTATTGGTGACATTAGTAGCCCCACCTGTGCCAGAGTCGCTGACCCGGCAATGGCAACTGCAGACTTGCAAAATGCTGAGGCGTAATTTGCTGCCACTTCTTGGTATTTACAAGAGGGTGCTCCTCTCCTCCATCACCCAGCCACCATCACCATTGATTTGTGGTACCTGCGGCACCTGCCCTCGTTAGCTCCCTGAACTAACCTGTACAGTTTATCTATATCTGCTTGCCTTGACAGGTCTCTTCTGAGTATTCCTTTCCCAAGCCTGTTGTTGTTGTTTGCTTTGAATCCTGCTCAACCCTGTCTGATCTGAGTTTGCCTGGTGATAATGCTCCCCAAATGTCATCTTTCTTCAGATGATGCTAATCGAGTTTGCCTTCAAAGGATGTGCCGATATTGCTCCCCTGGTGCAAAGCTGCCATATCTGTTTGGAAGATGGCAAGGAATAAATATTACAGTCATTAAAAGGCTCCGCTATGCCCGACTCTATTTTCTAAAGGGTATGCTGAAGCTGTTACTTGGCAATCTGCCAAGAATGAGCTGAAATCTGCCTCTAACATAAATGTCCTCATGGGTTTCCACTGAAACATCGTAAAAGCAAAACAATAATCTCTCTGTGAATTCCTGTCTATGCTGCTGCTACTCAACACCCTCTTAGTAGGCCCAGATCCACCAAAACAATCAGGAGTTGGCAATCTAAGGCCCGCCAGATGTTGTTGGACTACAACTCCCATCATCCTTGGGGCAGTTTGGGGCAGATGAGAGTTGGAGTCCAGCAACACCTGGCTAACTTCTGCTTGCTAGTTCCAGATCTAGATAAATCTAATAGGGACTATTCATGGACACTAAGTGAAGTATGTGGTGATGTTAGCGATTGTTGTTGTTTTTGCAAAATTAGCATTATTTGTGGATTATATTTTATCCCCTTTCAGTTCTAAATTTTGCATCCCATTTTGCAGAACAGAGGATATGGTAGGTTAAAACAGCTCTGCGGAAGTGGCAGGGAACTGACGATACAAGATAAATTAGATAATGAATCACTAGCAGATCTTTGTGAATTTATCAAGGTGCCTAATACTGAATCAGACTGCAGGTCCATCTATCCCAGATTGTTTGTTCTGACTGGCAGAGGATGTCAGGCAAGGTCCCAGACCTGCAGCTCACAGATTCATTCAAGTACAAAGCACATGCCAGGAGTAAGCAACATGGTGACCTCTGGATGTTGTGGGATTGCAACTCCCATCTGCCCCAGAAATTATAGCTGTCAAGAATGACGAGAATCAGAGTCCAGGAGCCTCTGGAGGGCTTCCCCTGTACTGTATTGCTGATATGAGTCCTCCCTAGCTATTTATGTAGTCTATTTTCTATATTTCTTTGCTTACTTTCCCCCCAAACATACTCAGCATTCTAACCTACATCCCAGTTGCTACTTTTGACAATACAGTGGTACCTCAGGCTAAATACTTAATTCGTTCTGGACGTCCGTTCTTAACCTGAAACTGTTCTTAACCTGAAGCACCACTTTAGCTAATGGGGCCTCCTGCTGCTGCTGCGCCGCCGGAGCACAATTTCTGTTCTCATCCTGAAGCAAAGTTCTTAACCTGAAGCACTATTTCTGGGTTAGCGGAGTCTGTAACCTGAAGCGTATGTAACCTGAAGCGTATGTAACCTGAGGTACCACTGTATTAGATAGCCGTCTAGTCTCTGCCCAAGTTGTCTGCCACGGGAAAGCCTACTATTCCTCTAAGCAATTGGTTCCATTGTGAAGGTGGTCTTAATAAGTTTCTTCTAATGCTCAGCCATTAAATCTAATCCTTCTCCCTGAGACAGCAGAGAATAGTTTTCCCCTCTTCTATGCTATAGGTCAGGGCTGCCCAACTGTCAAGAGACTGCGATCTACAACCACTATAAAAAAAAAAAACTGGCAGTGATCTACCCATTGAATTGACCAGAGTTGTTGAGCTTTTTTTGGGAAAGAGTCATTATAATTTTTTTTTTTTGGGGGGGGAGCAATCGACCAGTAGATCATGATCGACCTTTAAAGAGTGCTTTCATTACTCCTCCCCTCAATCTTCTCCAGCCTTAACTTTTCCTCAAAAGACTTTTTTTTTTAGATTGTTCTTAAGGTGCCACACCCATCACTAGATACAGTCTTCCAGATGAGGTCTGACAAGCGCAGAATTAAGTGGGTTTTTGACTTCGTGTGTCTTGGAAACCATGGTTCTGGTGTAACGCAACCTAAAATTGTATTAGACTTTATTGTAGCAGCATCACACTGCAAACTCATGTTTCAGGTTGTGTGCAAGTACAGCCCTAACATCCTTTTCACATGTACTACTGCCAATTAATGTGTCTTCATCTTGTGACCTTGTTTATTATCCTCCATTCTGCCCTTCCTAGGTGTGTACTGGGATATCAGAGGTCCAAAAGCAAGCTAATGCTCCATTTTCTAGGTTAAGTGAAGTCTCTTTGTTCCTTCAATGTGCTGCTCAGAGAACTTATGAAAACTCTCTGGTTTTATTTAAGGAATTAAGACTGATTAACTATCCAAAATCCTCCTGCATTAGTTTTCAAACAGTGTTCCAGGGACCCTCAGGGTTCTGGTGTAACCTTTTAAGGATTCTTCAATGAGAAGATCAGGACCAGTAAATGGACTTCCCTTACACAACAGCTTGATTATCAGTACTCCCATTTAACCCTGGCTAATATATTTTTTGTTCTGGGTGTCCATTACCTCAAGTTACAATTTCCTTTTGATTCTCCTGATAGATGCCAATGATTTGTTTTGTTTTGTTTTGTTATGGCCAGGATCCAAAGGATCATGCTCCTTTCTCCACATGGGCAACAGTTCAGGGCTTTCAGGGGGACTGGGACAGACTCAAGACACTCCTGAAAACAGAACCTTTCAGAATGCCATTGATGTAGCACAAGAAGCTGCAGCTGGTAAGGGAAAATTCGTTAACCCCCTACACTTGTATGGAAGTGATTTCCACTCCATGCATGGATCTTTGGACTTCAGCCTATGCATCTCTCACCTCATCCTATGCTCAGTATGGCTTACATAACACAATGTGATCAAATGTCAAGGCATTTAGTATTAAGTCTACTCCATTTAACACAATGTTGAGGACCCATTTAGTAGATAGCATGTCTGACTTGGGCAAGGGAGATCCAGATTTAAAATCTCACTCAGCTATGAAGTTCACTAAGTGACTTTGGGCTGCCATGATACTTTAGCCTCCTCCCATGTCAAGGAATTGTTTTGAGGACAAAAGGGAGCAGGGACCACGACTGTCACCAGTGGCTCCTTGGAGAAAGGGAATGGAATAAATAAATAAATAACACATTTGCTTAGCAACTCTAAATGACTGCACTCACACCAAATTCTGAAAGGTACCTCCCCCAGATTTCAATTATTTAGCTTAATATTTTAGAAATGTGATCAAATACTGCTTTAATCAAAGTTATAGAACTGTCTCAAACAGTTGATCACTGCTGTCAATTTCCTGTCAAATTTGGAATGGGATTCCGTTCTCCTAAGCAACCAGCAACCAATTTACAACGCAGAACAGAACAGCTTAATCAATTACACAAGTAATTAGCTTCATTGCATTTTTTATGTTATGATATATCAATTTTCATGCTTCCTGGATTCATCTATTTCAGGATTCCAATTTGTAAGTTCTACAAACTTGATTAACTACAAAATGCTTGGCTTCATAGTGGTACATTATTGTAAATAAAAGGTGGTTTGCTCACTTGGGAAGCAATTTTAAAATGATAAGTACTTGATGATGTATGGCCTATAAGCTGCTAAAAGATAATTGCATATAGTCAGCTGTTTGTAAATTCAACATTATTTAATTACACGTAATTAGATTCTTTGTAAATGTAACATTGATAGTTGAATGTTGTCCTATTAAACTGATTGAAAGCACCTGCAATGTGTAATTAGCTTTTCCAACACCAAACTTTTACATACATACATATATATCCACACACACACAAAATCCATGTCAGTTATATTACCTTCCTAGCTGATTGCTAATATGTTTGATAATTTAAAAGTACATTTATAAGTATGTATATGAATTACATTCATGAAAGGAGAGGCAATGATGAACTGGAAAGTATATGTAGGGGAAGAGTTGCTCTTTTTAAATTGGCCTGGAGGTTGGCTGGACCAGCACCATCAAGCTTTGGTACTTTATTATTGGTGGCCACGACAATCTTGGAGCTTCCTTTTAGAAATCAGAAACAGCACATGGCCTGTCTAACTGAACAAGTACTCAGTGATCAGGGAGTCTAGAGGGTTATATTTTGGCTCATGTAGTTCAGCACGCTGTTTCAACAGTGGCTATCCCAACACCTCTGAGAAAACTTCCAAGCAGCACACAAGGGCAATATCCATCTGCTGCTAGTATCCTCAGCAACATGTATGCCACATCTGAACCTGCAGATAGTGTGCGGGTATGTCTTATGTTTTGTGCTTGGGTTGGGGGAAGTGACCTCTGTTGGTGTCAGAATGTAACAGTCAAAGTTCAAGGCCTTGTGCTGTGACAGGTTGTGAAAGGGAGATCATGTAATCACAGAATTATAGAGTTGGAAGGGACCGAAAGAGAGACATCAAGCCAAAATTCCTACAATGCAAGAATCACAACTAAAGAATCCATGACAGATGGTCATCCAACCTCTGCTTAGAAACCTCCAATATGGAGGGTCTACCTTCCAAGGAAGTCCATTCCCCTGGCAAACAGCTTACCGTCAGAAAGTTCTTTTTGAAGTTGGAATCTCCTTTCTCATACTGTATTTTTTGCTCTATAAGACTCACTTTTTCCCTCCTAAAAAGGGGAAATGTGTGTGCGTCTTATGGAGCAAATGCAGGCTGCACAGCTATCCCAGAAGCCAGAACAGCAAGAGGGATTGCTGCTTTCACTGCGTAGCGATCCCTCTTGCTGTTCTGGCTTCTGTGATTCAGAATATTTTTTTTCTTGTTTTCTTCCTCCAAAAACTAGGTGCGTCTTGTGGTCTGGTGCGTCTTATAGAGCGAAAAATACAGTAATTTGAATCCATTGGCATGAAGCAGCAGGAAACAAGCTTTCCATCTTCCATGTAAAAGGACCCCTGGATGGTTAGGTCCGGTCAAAGGCGACTATGGGGTTGCGGCACTCATCTCGCTTTCAGGCTGAGGGAGCCAGTGTTTGTCCACAGACAGCTTTCTGGGTCATGTGGCCAGCATGAAACTAGGGACATCCTACCATACCCCTCCAACTTTTCTCCAAGAAAAATAGGGTCATCCTAGGGAAAAGCAGGACATTCTGGGATGAAATCAAATGGTAAAAGGCCTAGAAACGATGCCTTATGAGGAACGGCTAAGGGAGCTGGGCATGTTTAGCCTGGAGAAGAGGAGGCTAAGGGGTGGTATGATAGCCATGTTCAAATATATAAAAGGATGTCACATAGAGGAGGGAGAAAGGTTGTTTTCTGCTGCTCCAGAGAAGCGGACACGGAGTAATGGATCCAAACTACAAGAAAGAAGATTCCACCTAAACATTAGGAAGAACTTCCTGACAGTAAGAGCTGTTCGACAGTGGAATTTGCTGCCAAGGAGTGTGGTGGAGTCTCCTACTTTGGAGGTCTTTAAGCAGAGGCTTGACAACCATATGTCAGGAGTGCTCTGATGGTGTTTCCTGCTTGGCAGGGGGTTGGACTCGATGGCCCTTGTGGTCTATTCCAACTCTATGATTCTATGATTCTATGAAATCAGAAACCGGGACAGCTTCTCTATATCACGGATGTCTCTGGAAAATAGGGAGACTTGGAGGGGCTGCTGTACCAGCACTGCATTGCTGGCTTTGGAGTGGATTCCCTGAAAGAGCTTGCAAGATCTTACCCAAATCTCATGAGATCTTTTGCTCTCCTTGATATCTTGCAAGACATTGATGAACTCCCGCAAGATCTTGCAGGAAATCAGCAGGAAATCAGCACCTACACTGGCACCGCTTCTCTGGCAGAGGTGGGGGCACGAAAAGAGGCACTCATGAGGGTGCTCTTGTAAGAAAAACACTGGAACCTAATTTGAATAGTAGACTGCTTGGTATCTAGTGGGACATTCAGTTTGCTGAATGTGCCAACCCTGACCAAGTGTAAATGTAAATTAATGTAAATTTTAATCGCAACAAATGTGCACTCACCAAAGATGCAGTTTTGCCTGCACAAGGTTTTGAAAATAATGGAATCTCTGTGCTGGATACCAGTCAAGAAAGAGTGAATATGGTCAAGAAGAATTCAAGTGCAACCTGTGTTCATCTGTGGCACAAAAGGCTTGGACATAGAGACTTCTGAATTATAGCAGACCTGGCAAAGAAAGGTTTGGTGAGAGTAATGGAAATTAAACCTTGTAAAGTTGACCTGAATAGTGGGGAAGGGAACAAGACCTTCTATCTCAAAGCAAAACCAGGAAAAAAATGCTGAATGTTTATATAAGAAAGTTTTGACAATTTACATGCTAAATTAATATTAATTCAAATTAGGCACATTGAGAAGGGGATTGTAAGAAAAACATTAGGGCCTAATTTGAATAGTAGAGTGCTTGGTATCTGGTGGGCGGGGCTTGTGTGCTTTGCTCTGGAATCAGCCCCTCCCTTCAGTGTGTGTTCAGTTCTGTTCAGTTAGTTAAGAATGTCCATTAAGAGGGACCAACTGTCTCTTCCTGTTTCTTGTGTCAGACTTTCCTCCTGTTGCTGTACAGTGGTACCTCTGGTTACGAACTTAATTCGTTCCAGGGGTCTGTTCTTAACCTGAAACCGTTCTTAACCTGGTACCACTTTAGCTAATGGGGCCTCCTGCTGCCTCTGCACCGCGATTTCTGTTCTCACCCTAAGGTAAAGTTCTTAACCCGATGTACTACTTCTGGATTAGCGTAGTCTGTAACCTGAAGTGTTTGTAACCCGAGGTACCACTGTATTTAGTTTCTCTCATGATGTTATTTTGTTACAATTTTCTGTATTATTAAAGCTTAGTTTACATTTACGTGAGCCACTTATTTTTCTCAGAGAAAAAATTATGGGTGGGCAGGCCATGCCTGAGGTCATTATGGGCATGCACACTGTTATCTGCTTACCTGTAAGCACACACCTTTAGTTAAAATAACATAAAATTCTCAATCTACCAGCTTTGCACAAAACAGCAGCCATATGTATGTTTGTGTTTGTGTGTGTGTTGCTCCAAGCCAGGAAACCTGAGATCCATGGGTATTTGTTCCCATGTGCACATACACCTTTTGTGATTTACCATGCTTGCACAAAAAAGCAGTCCAAACATAAAAATAAGTGATGCCTCACTCCAAACTAGCTAAGGATTTGGAGTTGTTCACATGAAAGGCTGCCTGTTGCTTCCTTTCCATGCCCTTTCCTCCCCATCTCCTCTACCCATGGGCGTAGCCAAGGGAGGGCAGGGGGGTCCACAAATCTTGTGGGAAAGGGCAGATTGCAGCCTTTTCCCACAAGAGAGACAGCACCCAGCAAAACATCACCACTGGCAGGGATTTTTTCATTGGAGACCCTGGGCGGAGTAGTAGGGGCAATCTCATCCTTTATTTCCACACTGTGGCTCCAGACCAAATCATCTGTCAGGAGAGCTACGGCCTAGCCAGGACGGCTTTCCTGTTATACTTTCTGGGCTTGACGAGGCATGTGATCCCCACCTATCCTGAGTCTACTCCAGTTGAGGAATCACACACCCACTCCCCAAACTAGCGAGCTCCACCTAGGCTGTGGGTCCTTGCCTGCCCTCCCTCAGAATTGCCTGCCCTCAGATTGTTTGATCCATTTTGTAGGTACTCTCTTGACGGCAGAGTACATGATTTCACCTTTTTGAATGTTTGAGATACCATAGTTGTTTATCAGCCTAAACAAGAGGTTCCAGTGATTCCAACAACTTACTGCAGGGAGGGCTAACCCTTTTCAGACCAAGTGCCACAATGACCCATGGGTCAACCCGCTAGAGACTGCATATTGAACTAGCAAGGATGCTATAGAGTCCAGGCTGCCTTCCAATAGTCCAGGCATGGCCAAACGTGGCCCTCCAGCTATTTGGGGACTACAGCTCCCATCATCCCTGACCACTGGTCCTGTTAGCTAGGGATGATGGGAGTTGTAGTCCCCAAACAGCTGGAGGGCCAAGTTTGGCCATGCCTGCAATAGTCAATAGTCCATGCCCTAGCCATCCCTGGTTTAGTGTTTCTAATAAAGATCAATGCTAAGGAAAATGAAGAATAATGGGATTTCACCCAAAAATATATGCAGGCTCTACAAACGTGTGTAGACCATGCGATACCAAGGAGGCTTGGCTGTGTTCTTGACTTAAATAACTGCAGCAATGTGTATTTGAGATGGAAAAGCATCGCTGCAAGAATTCAAACCACAGAAAGGTGCCAACTATTATGAGACACCTCCGAAGTCAAAATCACAAGGTCATTCAATCTAGCAAAATTGGTGAGCTACATACTTCATGTTTCAGGGTAAGTCAGCCTACTGATTCTTCTCTATTGTCCAGAGGCTACTTCTGTTTCTGCCAGTAATGCTTTACATGGTATCCTGTATACAGTATACTTGCCCTTCCCTTTGCCAAAGGATTTATATGATTCTGCTCCTTCCTGTGCACAGAAAGACATAGGCAGAATGTTAGCCTGTCTTCAGACAGATTTACAAAATTTTAATACAAATGTAAGAGAATAGTTTTAACAGTAAAGAATAGAAACCACAGCGTTTAAAAGGTGTTTTTATTAGCCATTTGAAATATCATTGGAATAAAACAGCCTCATTAAAGATACATTATTATTTATCTGACATGAGAACTATTTCATTATGTGTCAGTAAGTTGGTGGAAAATTATCTTAGCAACTCACTTCTGCTTCCACAGGAGCTATATTTTCTCTTACAAAAATATAGATTTATAAAGCTTTCCATAATTATAAGCAAAACCCCACATAAAAATGGGTCTTCCATCTTTTTTCTGTTGTTTGGACATGAACACCAACATAAATTAATGAATTACCCAATGACATGGACAAAAAGTTCTGGCTGCTATGTTTTGGAACTTTAAAAAATGAAATATGCAGAAGTATATATAAAAAAAGCCCCACAAACCCAATAGTTCGTCAAGTTTAATAACCAAGTGCTGAAGCAGGGTGTTTAAATAAATAATAGATATTTAAAGAATTGTAAGCCAGGTATCGTAAGGGTGTTTTATCATTATTATTTTGCTACGCTTACTTTAATAGTTGGACACTGAAATCATAAACTGTAAATGTATATCGTTGTCAGCTGAGTCTTTGCCAGACACCAAAATGATTTGACAGCTGACAGCAGTCTGCTTGAATGCTATAAACTGTGGGCCTTGTTTCCAGCAGGCTATCAAAACACCATTTTAACCTTCAATTTCCCCATATATCAAGGGCAAAATGAAAAGAAATCCCTTTGGTATGATGTCATATTGTGAAAACTCTTGTTAGGATTGGATTCAAAGAACCGTAAGGAAAAGAAGTGGCAATGCAATATTGCAAAGGGCTTGCAGCTCACTGCAATGCTATAGTGTAGTAGGGAGGGTCTATGGCAGGCATAGGCAAACTCGGCCCTCCAGATGTTTTGGGACTACAACTCCCATCATCCCTGACCACTGGTCCTGTAAGCTAGGGATGATGGGAGTTGTAGTCCCAAAACATCTGGAGGGCCGAGTTTGCCTATGCCTGGTCTATGGTGTTTCTCATGATTATGCAAAAAGCTCTTGTGCAAAAAGATGAACAGTTTTGGATTTACTTTCACTTTTATACTTTACGCCACTGATGTGGGCTATATAACAGCCCTTCTGAGTGGAAGAATCTTTCTGCAGATGGATGGGCACATTTGTATCCAATCCATAATCATAAATAACACTTTCTGCCATGATACATGGAAAGTCATTGATAACTTGCTTCACACAAATCCTGCATTTCCTAATTGATCACTTAACTGTTTCTAACAGCAGGTTTGTACTGTAATAATTTAATTCTTACTACAGACAAGTCATATTGCAGCGGCAGTTTGAAACAGTAACAAAAGGCATCTTTGGTCTTTATAAATATTGTGGAATATTCATTTTAAAACATAAATACAAAAATATTGGCATCATGAAGAGTGTAAAAAGTAACAACGCCTAAATATTCCAGGCTGACCTGTAACCCTCCATTCTGAAGTTGCTTTAAGAAGACTGTGCTAAGGATATCCTGAGCCTATTTAAATAAGTCAGAGGCACCAATTAAATACCTTCCTCTTGCTTGCATGTTTAGGATTACTATAAATATCCTCAGTATAATTACCACTTACACAGTTAAGTCATCTAATCAATATAGGACTGGTCCTTTTGTTACCAAAGACATAAATCACCAGGTAATTCTGAATGTCCTATAACGTTTATAGAGTGTGGCAGTTTTAGATATTTCACTCCTTCATTGTTCCTCGTGAGTTTGTATAACCCCTTCCCGCCATTCACAATTTAAGTTCACATTATTGAGAGTACTGGCATTCCCAAAATACTTTTAGAGTTGAATCTTGATGGCACCACACCTCAACAGTGGAAGTACTGTTGTCATTTCCAACCAAGATATGGTTATTGCACACTAATTGCTTTCTTCTAACTGATTTACCTGTTAAGCAGATGGAAAATAAATTATTAGAATGTGTTGTTGTTTTTTCTACTGTTATCTAATATTATTATTAGTCACTATTATTATTAATCACATATAATACCTAACATTTTCTAAGCGCTATACAGGGATTAAAAGAGAAGACAGTATCTGCCTGAAGTCTCACAATCATAGCAAGACACAAAAGGAAAGGGGCAAGAAGAGAAAAACAAGTAAATCACGGTACCAAATCTTGGATCTCAGCAATATTATCTATATTGGTAGGTCTCCTGCCTTCAAGAGGTCATTACACACAGAATCCAGTAGCCCTGACAGATAACATGGCAGAGAGCAAAGCATGTTTCCCATTGGGTATGTTGTCCTAGAACAATTGGAGCAGTGTGACAAATTATAAATAACTCTGCTTCTATAAAAAGGTAAAGGGACCCCTGACCATTAGGTCCAGTCGTGGCCAACTCTGGGGTTGTGGTGCTCATCTCGCTTTATTGGCCGAGGGAGCCGGCGTACAGCTTCTGGGTCATGTGGCCAGCATGACTAAGTCGCTTCTGGCAAACCAGAGCAGCGAACAAAAACGCCATTTACCTTCCCGCTGGAGCGATACCTATTTATCTACTTGCACTTTGACGTGCTTTCAAACTGCTAGGTTGGCAGGAGCAGGGACTGAGCAACGGGAGCTCACCCCGTCGCGGGGATTCAAACCGCCAACCTTCTGATCGGCAAGTCCTAGGCTCTGTGGTTTAACCCACAGCGCCACCCACGTCCCTCTGCTTCTATAGGGCTATGTAAAGTGATTTTTAATTGTTTTTTTTCTACAAATGCCTTTGCAAAAAATAATATGCTAAATGCTCCAACAAAATTTCAATTGAATCTAACTATTTCAAGTGTTTCAGTTACATGAGCATTTAAATACAGTTGTACCTTGGATCCCGAACACCTTGCAAGTCAAACATTTCGGCTCCCGAACGCCACAAACCCGAAAGTGAGTGTTTCAGTTTGAGACTGTTCTTTGGAATCCAAACATCTGGCACAGCTTACGCGGCTTCCAATTGGCTGCAGCAGCTTCGTGCTGCCAACCAGAAGCCATGCTTTGGTTTCCAAACGTTTTGGAAGTCGAACAGTCTTCTGGAATGGATTCCGTTTGACTTCCAAGGTACGACTGTACTGAAAAAGTTACCTGACAAATTTTTCCACAGCTAATAGCTACATATGTCAAATAGAAATAATTTACTTGTTCAATGCATGTTCTTTAAGAATTAGCAACTGTATATTTTACATCAACCAAATAATTTTTAAATATCTTCACAAAAATGTTCATTTCCTCTGAAATGACAAACTTTTCTCTCATCTGAAAACCTTGACTGAAGACTTTGAAATGTTCTATAGATTTAAAGAGTTTACATTAAATAACTGTAATCCCCAAATGCCACTGCTATTATGGAATCAGAATTACATTTCTTTTTAAAGTGGCCATGGCAATTTTGCTGAAACTTATCCATGACAACCACTAAAACAGACAAAACTAAGACAACCATTTCCATAGTTTTATTTGCCATATGTCTGTTGCTATAGGAAAATATTCCAGATGGCTTCCATAATGATGGAATGAGAAATATGAAACCAGGAGCTCTTCCTGATACCACACATTAAATAGCCAATCAGTAACAGCACGACTAAGTAAAAGCAAGCAAGGAGAGGAGTGAATGAGATAACACAGAAACTCTGCTAAGAACATCATTTCCTATACACAAATAAAAAACAGATTACACCCAACGTTTGGAGAATTCTTTCTCATTAGACATTGAAAAATATATTAAGTATATACATTTGAAAAATAAGGAGAAAGGAGGGGAAATACTCTCAGATTTCAAATAAATTAGAGACTTCCTAGATTCTAATAGGGACAGAGGTTACTTCAGAATTTTTTTTTAAAAATCATTTTTACTCTGCCTTTTTGTTTTTAAGTATTTGGTAGGTAGGTGTCTGCAAATCATCAATGGTCTCCGCAATGGGTTTATTCACAGTTTCTGGTAGTAGAAGAGTAAGGAAACCAGCTGACAATCCACTGATTCCAAAGACCACAAATGGTACAGATGGGCCAAGGGATTTCTAGAAGAAATTAGTAATAAATTCATAATTGATACACACACACTTACACAAGTTACTGAAGAACAAATACCAACAAATCTATTACCCACTCAGTTCATATGCATATTCCCAAGACAGACATTTGAAAAAATAAAATTGTATATATACAGATCCCCATAGATTATACAGTAATTATTATTATTATTATTATTCAATGACAGCTCACTTTAAGTCCTGTTATCAACGGGTTGTATCCAATGCTAGTCCTACTCAAGAGTAGACCTACTAAAATTTAGAGCCGTGGTTAAAATGGTTTCTTAATTTCAACTGATCTACAGTGTGTATAAGTTAGTTGGATACAGCTCAATACCTTTTTGACGTGCTAAAGTACTGTTGTTGAAGACATTTATATTCTACTTCTGCTGAAGAAAATGGACTGTGCTAAAATATTTTTAGTCCATAGAAGGCAACCTACCATTTACTAGGAAAGTGCAAGAGTATGGTCACATCAGCTATGGCCATGGATAACTATAGCATATGTATCCCTGCTTCATTTAGTGTTAAATATCATGTGTGTAATGCAATACAATGGAGGGAAGTAAAGTCGTATTACTTACGAGGGAAGGGACAAATGGAGCCAAAATACCACCAAATCTACAAGTCATTGAACATACACCTAAGCCAGCATTTCTGTTTTAAAAAGAGAATTTGTGTTAAATATCTGCAAAATATTTGCCTGTGAAGAGAGGGTCAACACTGAAACCTTTTAATTTTGTTAAACAGTTTATGCATAACAAGATTGTTGTGCTGAAATAATCATGTAATCTTTACCCCCATCCAAAAAATTTACAATGTATTACAATACTGGATATCTTGTTATATTAGTTTCCATACAATTGACTTCCTAATCATCATACTGTGTAACCTGGAAGAAAGCAAGGTGAATTTTGGAAAATGGCATCTTACCACTAGGTGGTGATAAAACACCATTTTTGAATTTCTCCATAGTTTGTAAAGCATATTTTTACTAAATGATACTGTTAGAGGTTTGGGGTGGGACCAACCTAAAAGATAAACGTACCCCTGCCCGTATGGGCCAGTCATGTCCGACTCTAGGGTTGTGCGCCCATTTCACTTGAGGCCGGGGGCCAGCGCTGTCCGGAGACACTTCCGGGTCACGTGGCCAGCGTGACGAAGCTGCTCTGGCGAGCCAGCAGCAGCGCAGCACACGGAAACGCCGTTTACCTTCCCGCTATAAAGCGGTATCTATTTATCTACTTGCACCTAAGGGTGCTTTCGAACTACTAGGTGGGCAGGAGCTGGGACCGAAAGACGGGAGCTCACCCCGCCATGGGGATTCGAACCGCCGACCATACGATCGGCGCCATACCCACAGCGCCACCCGCGTCCCCTAAACCAACCTAAAACCCTAGAAATTCATAAATGGTAGGATTTTGATTATTGGGGGTATGAATGAAAATAACAAGCTGCAGAACTGTGCCAGACAAGGAATCCCTGGATTGGCTTATGCCAGGGGTTGGCAAGGTTTACCTTGCCTGAGCTGGTTCACTCCAGCAGAGATCCCTCTGTGGGCCGGATCTCGCACGGCTGCGATTTCTGGCGCCCGCGTGGGGACTCACCGAGCAGGTGGCTTGGTTCGGAAGGGCGGCTCATGGGCCAGTTAAAGAACCCCCGTGGGCCACTTGTGGCCCATTGGCCTTAGGCTGCTGATCCCTGGCTTATGCAAACCAGCCTGGCCCTGCTAGTGAAGAACAAATCCATTAACATGACAAAAGGTGTTGATAGCCCATCTAAGAGGAATCCTTGGTCCTGGGCAGACAGAGATTGCTAAAGTGTACTGGAAAGAGGAAGGGAGAGAACAAGGACAGAGATCCGCCTTGGTCAAGCAGGCTGAAGGGAGGCTGGGAGAGATGTCTTGGATTCCAGGGCTGCACTGTTGTGGGGAACAAGTCCCTCTTGAGATGACAATGCTATAAGATCTGGACTCCCTCCATCCAAACGCAGGTGTAAATACATGAATAAATCATACTTCTTAAAGCTCTGACAACCTCCACCACATCTTCAATTCTCTAAAGGAGCACAGACCCTGGAATCCCAGGCATGCCTTGGCAGGGACTGGGGTGGCCGGTAACAATACAAATGTTTAAGCAGAGAAGTGTATTCAAGCATGCAATACAGTTGTACCTCGGGTTAAGTACTTAATTCGTTCCGGAGGTCCGTACTTAACCTGAAACTGTTCTTAACCTGAAGCACCACTTTAGATAATGGGGCCTCCCGCTGCCAGAGCACAATTTCTGTTCTCATCCTGAAGCAAAGTTCTTAACCCGGGGTACTATTTCTGGGTTAGTGGAGTCTGTAACCTGAAGCGTATGTAACCCGAGGTACCACTGTATTGTTTCAAATGTGATTAGCTGATCACATATGGGATCCTCTTCCTTAAAAAGCAGTATATATGAATCATTTTGTCCCAGAAAGACATGAAATGTGGAGAAATCTCCATGATTTAAAACATTCAAGCATCTAAACATGTAACTCAGGAACAGCAATGCTAATGCTGGCACACCTGTAGCTTGTAAGCTGAATGCACTTGCCAATGAGGTTTCATTTCTATGCGTATTATTGGTCTTGGTATATGAGAATCGTATGGGATTTGAAGCTAACTTTAAAAAAAAAATACAAAAAGAAAATTGTTTACCTCACTACTGTTGGGTAGAGTTCTGAAGTGTAAATATATACGATGTTGAAAGCAGCACTTACAGTCAATTTCCCATATAAAGCTAAGATGCTGGGACTGAATAAAAATCCTAAAACAGAGTTTGAAAGAAATGTGTTACCATTATCAGCTCCACCTTCCCCCATTAAGTAAAATGACACACAAAGGCAAAGTTCTGATTTGGCCACATTTGGAGAAGATTCCACTGAAAACAAGGAAATTGTTTCAAGGACATTTGTATTTAAGTTCAAGTGGCAGCTTCTAGCTTGTGTCAGAAGTTCTCTTCCTCAAAAGTTCTTCTTTGGCATCAAAACACTGCATGCACCTGCTTTCATGCCTTTTGATGAGATGAATTATGTGTGTGTAATGTTTACTTAGAAAAGGACATATACTCACCAGCTCTATTTTCTGGTAGGAACATAGTGAATATACAGGCAAGGCCTGAAAATATCAAAAAAGCAGTTGTACTTTTACGTCTTCCTGACCTAAAGAGAAAATGTAGAAGAAGCTCAGGCTGAAATCTCTACAAAAATGTATTTTACAATTTGATTATTTGAAATGATATTATATTTTCTATTAAGGGCCAACTTATACAAGTAAAGGAAAGCCAAAGATGCCAAAGGGAGGAAATAAATAAATAAATCTTACCATGATTTTTCAATGAAGAACATGCAGAGTGGAAATGCTGGAACTTCTACCAGGCCAGAAAGAGCCACATTTAGATATAGGTTTCCTCCCCATTCTCCAGCGTTCAGCGTTAAGCCGTAATAGACAAGGCTGCACACATACCTAAATGTATCAATTAAAGGTTGATCAGCTAATGCAGATCCTCAAAGGTCAGTGATGTATGCAACAGTAACCTTTATCTTTGTACCATATAAAGAATATGTACACAACAGAAGAAAGCATACAACAATGCTACATGTACAAGTTATAACAGCAAGGACCAAAACAGAACTCCACCTGAGATTTTGCTAGTTGTCTGATTACGTTATTTTATGTTATTTTACCATTTGTGGTGCAATTCCTGTTCAGGTGCATTTCAAATACACCAATAAGGTAATTGTGCCATAAACAACAAATTTAGACAATTGGATTCAGATTCTGTTGAAACCATCAAAACCTCAATCACACCAATCTTCATTTCAACTAGATACAGAAAGATCAAAATCAAATTAGAATACAGGCAGCTCAACTTCTTTTCTTTTTCAATCCCTAAAAGAACCAGAGAAAGAAAATTTCTCTGCATGTCCACAGCAAGTGATTATTTTGCACCTGGTTCTGACTGCAACATCAAGTATAATCTTTAGTACAAAAGACTTTAGGGAGACCCCAAACCTACAGTCATAAAACAAAGCCAACTCATATGAAACAGTCCATCAAGAAATAATGAATACTGTATAGTAGTTATTTCAGTTGTAACCTTCTTTGTGGAGTGATACCCTTAAAAAATAAATTTGCTTTTTTTAAAAAATGGACCTTGTGCTCTTAAATCCCCCTAGACACACATTCATACACACTTCTAAATGGAATTCATAATAATAGTTCTGTTATTATACTTCTCATAATGATTATCTCTTTAAGCATTATACCACAGAAGGTATGAAACTTAGAAAAAGAAAGAAACAAAAACTTCAACTCTGCTCTGGGGGCAGAAGAGGCAGAATCAAAAAAATAATGCCTCATGACTCAGAAAAACTCATAGCTCTTTCCAAATATTTATCTACTTTTGGAAATGTCAGGTAATTTTGAAGTTGTTCCAATGAGGCATCAGCAGAATAACATTTTTCCAAACAGCCCAAAGTTTGCTATTTTTTGTGTGCAACTAATTCATGTACTCTGAGAAGCTCTTTTTATTAATTACCAAATATACATCAAGATGACAGTGCGCCACCGAAGAACTGGATGCTTAATGAGGCTTCGGACACCAGAAGCTGAATCATCCTTTTTTACTGCTCCTGTGCATTGCTTCAGTTTCACAGACAGTCTTTCTTTCCCATTACCAAGGGCTATGTATTGTAGCACATTCTCTGCTTCTGTTGTCTTCCCTTGGGAGTATAACCATCTTGGTGATTCTGGAAGCATGCTGTAAAGAGAAACATTCAAACCGAGATGCCATGGATAATTATTTTGGGGGTTTTTTTAATCTGTATATTAACACAACTGTCTTTTCATTAGATCACCATATATTACTAGCCTTTCAAAGCTTGACAAAATCTATTAGAAAGCAGGTAAAGCAGGTAAAAATACTTAGTGTATGCGTGGCAGATGAAAGTGATGGACTATATGACATTGGCTGAAATGACTGGCAGAATCCGTGATCAGAGGAAAGAGACAGCGGAAGAGGACTGGAAAAAATTTAAAGTCTATCTTAAGAATTATTATAAAATTGAGGAATGTTAAAATGTCGAAGTGTTGAGAGAAAAAGGGATACAGTGACATAAGATTAAGTCAAAGAAAAGAGTAAGAAAATACATATTTGACAAAAATGGTTTAGAAGTTGCTGAAATAATCTAGCAAGTTGGGATGCAGAACGGGGAGGTATGGGGAAGTCTGAGAAAGGAGGGTCATGGAAAAAGGTCAGGAAATTATACATGTTCGTTTGTCTTTTTATTTGTTTGTATTGTTTAAAAAACATTGTAAAACCAATAAAAATTTTATATACATAAAAAAAATACTTAGTGTATGCTAGCGATCTGCAGTCTTTTAAAATTATGGATCTGCAAACCACTGTGAGATTAGCCAAATTTATCAAAATATTTTAACCATCCTGGTACAGAATGACAACAAACAAGATTACCGTATTTTTCGCCCTATAGGACGCACTTTTTCCCCTCCAAAAATGAAGCGGAAATGTGTGTGCATCCTATGGGGTGAATACAGGCTTTCGCTGAAGCCTGGAGAGCGAGAGGGGTCGGTGCGCACCGACCCCTCTCGCTCTCCAGGCTTCAGGAAGCTCTGCGTAACCCTTGGGAGCCCAGCGCGAAGCCGCGCCGGGCTCCGGAGGGTTGCGCAGAGCTGCCTGCGCTCCCGGGCTCCGCGCACCTCTGCGCAAACCTCAGGAGCTCGGCGCGAAGCCGCGCCGGGCTCCCAAAGGTTGCGCAGAGCTGCCTGCATTCTGAAGCCTCGGACGCACTGAAAAGCGCGCCCGGGCTTCGCGCAGCTCTCCACAAGCCTGGGGAGACCGGCGTGGCTCCCTAGGCTTGCGGATAGCAGGCTGTTCTGGGGGCTGGGGTCGGGGGAAGCTCTGGCTTCCCCCGCGCCAGCCCCGTGCCTGGGGGGAAAATAATTCCCCCCCCTTTATTCCCCCCCCCAAAAAACACTAAGTGCGTCCTATAGGGCGAAAAATATGGTACTTCCAGTTCTCTGGCTCCCAAATTAGCAAAGCCACAACCCCACATTATTTATATATCCACCCATTATGGTCATATTCCATAGACATAAATTATTTTCATGAATATGTAAAAGTACAAAAACTGTTCAATCATTTAATTCTAATAAAGCTATACTGCATGTGCAAACACTGCCAACCTTGACTTCCATGCATACAAAGGGGTGTCTGTGAGAATTACAACCAACTGGGTTTTTCTTCTGATTATACTGTTCCATAAGCAATATGTAAGCATTTGATTACGGACAGCAAAACAAAAGTCCCCCAAGTTCCTCTAACTTATTTTACTTAGAACACAAGTCATTTCAAAATTCTACCTTTACTAGTCTGCTCTCAAGTAATAATACTTTATTTCTGGTTTGCAAGTTACAAAACATACACAAAACATTACTTACAAAGAGAGGAGGAGAAAGAAAAGTCCTGGAGAATTGGATACGAAGGCAAGGAAACGCCACTCTCTTATGTAATAACCCAATAATGCATAAATTGCTATGCCAACCGCAAATGTCAAATTTGTTAATGAGCCTGAAAATAGAAAAAAAGCAAGAGGTTTCATTAACTATGGCTATAACTCTCTCCACACAGAAAGTATACATATAGGGTGACCCAAAAGTAGGTATACAGTTGAATCAATAAAATTCATCTCAACGGATTTTATGGGTACACATAACTGAGATACAACAAAGTGGCAGTTTAATTTCAGGCTGGCAGTTGGAAAGAATAGTGGAGTCAGATAAAAGGATTATTGTGAATGATAACAGCGAATTTGAGTCAAGAACAAAGAAAGTGGATACTAAAGCAGTATACCTCCTTTTGGGCCACCCTGTTGCTATAAGAATTTAAGGTCTCATAGATATAAATTAAATGTTCATAAATTCACAAGGCAAACACATACATAAGTATATAAACCACATGTCTGAAATAGTACAGGAGAGCAATCCTGAAACCATTTTGACTCTCCCAAATTGACCTCAAATGTTTCTCTGCAAGGAGGAAGGAAATGGGAGAGCCTCTCCATTGTCTTCTGCTTACCTGTCTTTAGGGCATCTTTGTGTATTAATAGGGTGAGCCTATTAGTTCAGGAATTAAAGTATTTACCATCACAAAAGAATGGTCCGGCTGCCCAAATAAGCAAACAATCGCTGGCCATTGTTAAGTATCCTGCCAGACAGGATTTCTATTGTAGACTGCCTCCTTCTGTGATGTATGTATGATGTTTTTTGGGGTGGTCTTGAGCTACAGGGTGGGCAATTTCAAAAGTCTATATAATGGCTTGCACACCATTGTTCTGGGTTCCTCCTCCCTCCTGCATGTGGTGAGTGAGCACCCTGTTGCAACATTTTAAGAAAGATCAGGCTTACTAGCTGCCTTGCTTCTCAATATTCTCTGGTTGGCCTCTGTTATTTTCTCCTACCAATAGGGAACCCACTTAAGGACTCTGTGCGGGCTCTTGGATGCCCCATAAGGGAAAAGGAGCAGATTTTTTCTACATGACTGTATAGTATGACCATAATTCATAAATCCTTACTCATGAGAAGTCCAACACTGTTTGTGGACTTTGCCAATTGGAAACCAACTCAAACATTTAGGAAATAAAATTTAGTATTTGAATCAAGTACAATAAAACTATCTTAACTACATACTCTAACCTTCTTGAATCTTAGGCAAGCTAGCAAGCCACAGCAAACTTACTTTAAGAAATTAGATCCCAATTGTTTAAGAATACTTTTTGAAATTCAAGGATCTAAAGTGAGTAAAATGAAAAACAAACAGCAGATATGAACTGAAAAAAAGATGAAGAGGAGAAGAGTTTGGATTTGATATCCCGCTTTATCACTACCCGAAGGAGTCTCAAAGCGGCTAACATTCTCCTTTCCCTTCCTCTCCCACAACAAACACTCTGTAAGGTGAGTGGGGCTGAGAGACTTCAGAGAAGTGACTAGACCAAGGTCACCCAGCAGCTGCATGTGGAGGAGCGGGGAAGCGAACCCCGTTCACCAGATTATGAGTCCATTGCTCCTAACCACTATACCACACTGGCAAGAAAATGTTGTAACTGATGTATCTCAGCATAATCTAAAATATAATCCAGAATAGAGATGGGCACTACATAAATTATGTAGGCAATGGGCCGAAAGCCATTTTCAAAAGTATTAACATTTCAAACTGAACTATTTATTTATTTACTTATTTGGGAGGGGGAAGGGAGAATCCCACCAATTTCAATACACTTTACTCGAAGACTGCAATCTTATGCACCCTTACATTAAACACCTCTAAAGACAGTGGAACCTTGTTCCAAGTAAACATGCTTAAGATTGTGCAGCAAGTCGCCACATTACTATGACTGCAACCTTAATTTATATGCTACTTGGACTTTCAGAATTTTCTAAACGATCTGTCAGTCAAGGGAATTGTGGATTAACAAAAAGCTTGTCGATCTATTTTATGTATTATTAATTGCACTAGTTACCAATAAGATCAGTTCACAACTGCAGTTCAAAACCTGTAGCTTACAGAGTCTCAGATGCTGCTGTCATGACAACACACACATCATCAACACTGTTGTGAAAGGCAATGGTCAACGGCAGGGAGGTCTGAAGTGGGAAGCATTCTCTACACATGTACGCTTGCTGCACCATTCAGAATTCTGATCCTGAAGGGTTTATAATGACATGGGGAGGCCTAAACATGTAGAGCAGGCTCCCGTCTTCAGACTCCTGCTGAAGTTGATGCTGGGTGGAAATGAGGATGTAACAGCAGGCTTGGGGCAAGTGAATGGTGTTCCCTCCATATGATGGTAATGGGACAAGGACAGAATGCCTATAGGGGCTGGAGGGTTTGGGCAAATTTCACTGGAATGAGAAATACACAGAGAAAAGCACTGGAGTCTAGCTGCTGTGTTGGATCTATGAAAGCCCATTCTTCGCAAAGGACAAGTTATCATTTGTCCTCAGTGATAAACTAGCCTTCTGACATATGGTTAGTTCAGTGGTGCTAAACAAGAGTTTTTGGATTATGATCCTGCCTGAGGACAGCATTTTAAAATAATTCTATGCAGTGCCTAACTGTCACAGGCAGGACAACATTCAAGAAAGAAAATGAAAAGGTCATAAAGGCTTCCCTGACTGCTCTAAGGTTCCTGCTGAAAACCAAAGTGGGGGTGTGAGGAATTAAGAGTTGCTCAGTCTCCCCCAAGACACAAATTTAACGTCATGTGTGGTTTAAGGGGCAGGAAAGTCTCATTCAAACACTAAGAATCATTACTTGAAGAAGGAAGACTGGGTGGAGGGAGAGAAAAGAAAAAGAAACCCACAGCAGAAATTTAGGGGGGGGGGAGTGGGAATGTGCTTCTGCCAGTGCTTAAGTTTTTGAGCAATAGAATTAGGAGTATTGAAAGCAAAGAAGCAAAATATCTATGGTAAAGAAAAAAGGTCTGTCATAAAAAACAATTATTGACTGAATAAATTCAGTGTTGTATCCACCTAAATAGATGCACTGAAATTAATGAATCTAAGCTAGTCATAGCCATTATTTCCAATGGGTTTACTCTGAGTAGGACACAACTGGCAGAAAGCCCCAAACACAAAGTCTTAAAATTTTACAGTTTTTAGTAACTGGTTCTACAGAATCACAGAATCAAATTCCCATCAGAAATAAAGACCTACTAAATATATATATATATTTGCCAGAATTTTAGGAACTGCATTTTTTTTTAGCAGACTGAATCAAATTCTCATCTCTTACCTGTCAGTGCCCAAAAGGATTTTCCTACATATTCTTGTGTCAAAACAAAAGACACTAGAGACATACCACCATTTGTAATTCCAACGAAAAAGCGCGACATTGCAAAAATGTCATAGTTTGGAGCAAATGCTGAAACATACCCAAAAATGACATCTAAGAAAAGACCTGCACAAAACATATAATGGGTAAAAAAAATATTAGTTTTGTGGTGCAATCCTACATATGTCTACTAAGAAGTAAGTCCCATTGAGTATGTATAGGATTGCAGTTTTCAATGAAGAAAAAATAAGGTGAAAGGAGAACTAATAAGTTCCCCCCCACCTTAGGTGAAAACTTAGCTCCACTGAAATAGATCATACTGTACTTCTAGTATCTTAAAACATCAAGAGACAAATTATGCATACACACATAAGTTGACAGTACCCCAAATTAAGATTTATTGTTTAGAAATAATCAAATATGCTATATTTATAGGAGGTTGTAGCTACCACTTAACACCAAAGTCTTCCTACTATGTTATTTTCGTATGGACATAAATGTATGTTACTTGCAAATGTGTTAGCAATATCTAAAATGTCAAAGGTGTCCAAATGGAAATCTGCGGATGCTCCTTCTAAAAGACAACACTGCAATCCTGTGCATGTTTACTTGGAGCAGAGGGTTGCCAACCTGGCACCTGACTGAGCATTCATTAAAAAAAGAGAGGTTTCTAGCCCTCATTCCCCCTGAAAGAAAATTATGAAGCCTGGCTGCTCCTTCCTGTGAAATCAGAGTTGTGATTGATGAGTGAGTTGTTTGGATACCAGGCAGCAGGAATCCCATGTGTCCTACAGAGCTACACTTTCCCTTTAATGCACTTTGCCTGTTTCTTATTTTCTAGTCCTTAGAACCACACACTTGCTGCTCTATTTTTCCATTTGTTTGTTTTGCTGCCTCACAACTATGTGAAGCATTCAACAGGCAGCTACTTCAGAGGCTTTCAAATCTGTGCTGAAGTAGAGGAAGTGTGGAAATCACCTGCCACTTGTTTTGCTGCCTGTTGGTCCCATGGATCAGGCAGCTGCAGGAGAGGGGCCTCAGCTGAATATTGGGAGGCAGGATACGGCAACCCTTTATTTTTCTGTTCCATAGTTATTGTTGGGAGGGTTTCCTCACAAGCTGGAGGCACAGCAGAACTTTGCTGAGGCTCTTCAACCTCCTGTTTAACAGCTGATGTACCGGAAAGCAGCAGCTACTGAGGCTTGAGGCTGCTCAGCTGATGCATGGGGAAACATCCCCGCGCATCAGCTGAGTAAGTCCCCCTTCCCCTCCATTTCACATGAGCTGGAGCAGCAGCAGGGCTTTCTTGAGCTGCTCAGCTGATGTTTTATGTTTCCATCTCATTTTTATTTCTATACTTTTGGAGCTGGCAGTCATTTTGTGAGTGGTGCCCTTGGCAGCTTCTGGAAATTCCAAGTGTGCTCCAGACCCAAAAAAGCTGGCGACTGCTGGCTTAGAGGTTAAGCTCCATAGCATCCAATGGGGATTTCTCCCTAGTTAAGTGCATTTAGCATTACAGTGTAATTTTATTTTGTAATTTCATAATTTTGTGTACTGATTCTGAAACAATTCTGAAATATAATGTGTGTGTGCATAAATGTATACACACACAAATAAGGCACTCACACACCATCAGTATGAATCACTTAAATCTAAAAAAAAAAAAACCTAGTTGATATTAACTCGCAAATTTGAAACAACCAAAAGACTGTGCCAGATACACAGTTTTCCATATCATCTTACCTGTTAGATACACAGGCTTCCTGCCCAGTTTATCTGACAGTTGACCAAACAATATATTTCCAATAAGCAACCCAGCAAAGTACAAGGATGCTGCCAGGCTCACCTTATATGCTTCATGTCTGATTAAATACCACTGTTAAAAACAAAAAAGGACTCTTTTCAGTTAAAACATAGTAACAAACCAGTGATAAATTATCTAATCTCAACAGGCCCACTAGTCAGAAACTAGTGTAATGGCAACAGGCCCATTAGTCAGAAACAAGTTGCTGCTATTTCCAATGTAGCCAGGAGATTGGTTAAGAAGTGACTGCTGAATCCTTTCTCTGCTTGCTTGCTTGCTTGCTTGCTTGCTTGCTTGCTTACATACTTGCTTACATACTCCTGAAACTGCTGCTCCCGATTCATTAAACTCCCAGTCAGGCTAAAGTAACATCTACCAAATCAAAGAGGCAGGAAACCTCCTGCCAACCTAAACTGCACTTCAAAATTTTCTCCCACTTTACAGGAAACAGACAAGACCCATATTCTGGCACATGGAACATAAATTTATTCTACCTTCCCACATCAGATTTAAAGGTAAAGTGTTGGTGCACTATACTTCCCAAGCATCTGTTTACAATGCATTTCCTATTCTACGTTGGTTTTCTACAAGAGGCTACTTAATACCCACATGGCATGCAAAACTGCCTGGCTGTGAATGAAAAAGGACTATGGTAGAATTGCACAATTGCACAGGGACTGCTGCACTCTGATGCCCAGGAGGACTCTCCTGTGTGAGTGTCTGAGGGCCCTGCTCCTTCCTGCCACTTACCATCTGGCCCGGGGTAGGGCCTGAAGCCTCACAGGGACTGCTGCGTTCTGCTGCCCAGGAGGACTCTCCTGTGTGAGTGTCTGGGGGCCCTGCTCCTTCCTGCCACTCACCATCTGGCCCAGGGCAGGGCCTGACGGCCTCACTAGGACAGTTGCTGTTACTGCTGGAGGGGTGCAGAGTGCTTTTAAAATGTTTTTAAAAAAATTCTTTTGAATTTTTTGTAAGTGGGGGGGTGGGGGTGGGATGGATGTTTATTGGGCCTGGGAATTTGTTTGATTTTATGTTTTTGTAATTTTTACTGTTTTTTGTTTGTATTGTTTTATTGGTGTTTTTTTTTAAGGTGTTATTTTGTTCTTAAGGGGGTCAGGGCTGCCGGGGAGTGGGTCCCAACCAACAAAATGGCTGGGGCATGTTCCACAGGGGGGGAAGCACTGGGACAACCGATCTCAGTGATCACCGGTAGGAGGAGGAGTTACGCTAAGACCAGACCATGTCATTACAGAGGAGGCAGGTTTAGTCGTTGTTTGAGGACTATCCCTGCCTCCGGGTCTGGTCCTGACCGGATGGATACTAGAATCAGCAAGGGATACCCACATGACCTGAAGGTGCTGCTGTGCAATGCCAGGTCAAGCATTCATAAGACCACTGCCATCCATGACTTGATCATGGATGGAGGACTTGACCTGGCATGTGTGACAGAGACTTGGTTGGATGAAGCAGATGGGCCTGTCCTTGCCGCTGCTTGTCCACCAGGTTTTCTCTTACGCACAGCAACCCAGGTCATGTGGGCAGGGGGGGGTTTGCAGTGATTTTTAGGAAGTCATTAGTTTGCACCAGGCGTCCTGTTGGGAAGACACAATTCTGTGTCCAGGGCAGCTGTTTACCAGCTCTATCTGGTACGCAGGCTGAGACCCTATCTGCCCGCAGACTGTCTCACCAGCGTGGTGCACGCTCTAGTTATCTCCCGCTTGGACTACTGCAATGCGCTCTACGTGGGGCTACCTTTGAAGGTGACCCGGAAACTACAGCTAATCCAGAATGCGGCAGCTAGACTGGTGACTGGGAGCGGCCGCTGAGACCATATAACACCGGTCTCCTACATTGGCTCCCAGTACGTTTCCGAACACAATTCAAAGTGTTGGTGCTGACCTTTAAAGCCCTAAACGGCCTTGGTCCAGTATATCTGAAGGAGCGTCTCCACCCCCATCGTTCTGCCCAGACACTGAGGTCCAGCTTCAAGGGCCTTCTAGCGGTTCCCTCATTGCGAGAGGCCAAGTTACAGGGAACCAGGCAGAGGGCCTTCTCGGTAGTGGAGCCCGCCCTGTGGAAGCCCTCCCATCAGATATCAAAGCGATAAACAACTACCTGACATTCAGAAGACATCTGAAGGCAGCCCTGTTCAGGGAAGTTTTTAATATGTGACACTTTAGTGTATTTTTCATCTTTGTTGGAAGCCGCCCAGAGTGGCTGGGGAAACCCAGCCAGATGGGCGGGGTACAAATAATAAATTATTATTATTATTATTATTATTATTATTATTATTATTATTATTAGAACAGTAAAATGCCTTCTACAACCCCCAAGTTCAGAAGCCATCTCAAGAAGAGAGCACAGAAGCATATCCATCTCAGACCATTAGGGACATAGAAGAGCTCCCTGGTCTGGAATACATTTTGGAGTTTTGCGTAGGAAAGAACTGCAATGTGACATTGGTTACTATGGTAACTAGCAAAATATCAAGCTGAATTCATAACGGCTCCTTGTTTAAACAGCTGGCCCTCATATTTCAATGTAATTCTAGGAAGCTACAGATTTAGAGCTTCTGATGAAGTCCTTGATATGTAGGTTAGTGATCAGTACAAGTACAAAAACAAACAACACCATACAATTGGGTGTTAATCCAAGCGGGAAGGTGAGATGAGCTACAGGAACCACCATAATAAGAAATGAAAATGCAGTTGGATAAAATATTGAAATTAAGAGTGATGCCAAGAACATGTCCAGATTTTATTAATCTACATTGACATTTCTTAAAACTTTTTTTTCTTATTACATCTGTAGTTCTTACCTACATGTTTGGCTCTCACTCAGTTTATAAATGCACAAAATTCAAATACAGATCTTAAGAGTGAAACACACACACCCAAACACTAAAGCATTTAAACATTTACCAAAGCAATACAAGAGCCAGTTGTCAAAAACTGACATAATATTACATTTATCAAGCTTTATCATGTCTATTTTTATAATAGTTTTGAAATGAGAAAAACATACACCAATATAATTTTAATACGTTTGTGAGCCCATCATACCTTCAAGCTTTTAGCAAGTTCTTGGATCATAGAATTGGAAGGGACCACCAAGGTCATCCAGTCCAACCCCCTGCAATGCAGGAAACTTTTGCCCAACCTGGGGCTTGAAGTCATGACCCTGAAATTAAGAGTCTCATGCTCTACCAACTAAGCCATCTGGCTAAGATGTAACAGAAGTTTTGACATGACCAAGAACATCTAGTTTATGAAGAATGGACGTTTAACTATCAGGATTTATGTGCAGAATATTATATGATTATTCCAGCAGTGATTTTAACCAGAACACAGAGGTACACCGCTCAAAATAATCATAAGCACTTCCACACATACATCTGCAAAAGCAGGAATTTTATGATGTTATAAATCACTGTGCAACTTCTCGCTCCCACCATTTCAATTCTCCAGAATGCAATGTAGTGTAGCTAGTGTGGTTCCATGCAGATGTTGTTAGACTGCAACTCCCATCATCCCTTGCCATTGGTCATGCTGGCTGGGGCTGATGGAAACTAGAGTCCAACAACATCTGGAAGGCACTACGCTGGCTACTGTTTAAGGCTAGAGAGCACAAACACTTGAGCATACTGCAGTAAAAAGGAAAGCAGAAAATGTATCCATGTTTGCATGTGCTTACAAATCAATTTAAATACTAAGAACACCAACATGAGGCTACTTGGAAGATACTAATTGTGTGACATCTCTTTCAATGATGGGCCCAAATTTAAACAAAATGCTGGTTCCCATAAGAGCAGTCACCTTCAAAGGGTTTCAAGCAGCCTAGTTCCATGTTTAAAGGGTTCATAACCTGCGCAGCACCCTTTATGTAAGCAGCTAGTACATATGTGTACATCTTCCCTGATGGACACAAATCAGTAGCATGCAAGTGCCACATGGATAAGGGCTAGAAAATAATTTAAATGATTCTTAAACATTGAAATCAGGCTAGGCACATGGAACTCTGGATGAGCAAATGCTTTGCACACACCCAATCTCATGCTTTATATAAGCCCTTTCAAATATGTAAATGCTGCCTCAAACAATGTTTGAAAGAGATGCACATAGAGGCAGGGAAGCATGGCTAACAAGTGGCAAGAGAAATAATAAGTTTAAAAATAATCTAAAGGTGCACTAGAGAGCACTAAACCAGGGCCACAGAAACTATCTGACAATATCACTTTCTCACATACGATTCCGAGGTGATAAAAATGCAACCTCTATAGCCATAGCTTTTTATCACTGCTTTATTATTTTTATTTCCTTACATTTATTTCCTGCCTCTCTTCTGCCACGGAACTCAAGGCAGCGAACATGTGGTCCCGAGGTGGTCACCCATCCAGGCACTGACCAGACCTAGACCTGCTTAGCTTCAGCAAGGTGGTAGACTTATGTGCCTTCAGACCACACCTTGAGACACAAAAAGAGCACAGACATAGGAGGCTGCCTTATACCAAGTCAGACTTTTAGTCCACGTAGCTCTGAATTGCCTACTACACTACCTGGCAGTGGCTCCCAGGGGTTTTTGTAATAATCCTTATTGCATTTGCCCTAAAAACAGTGATAATTATCAGTGGTGAAGCACATTGGTAATGCTGGTAATAGAACCAGAGCTAACCAGAGCATGTTGTAGAAACAGCTTGCAGACTTCCAAGAAGGCTTAATACAGACTCCGCTTATTAACCAATCTACTAATTTCCTGCTGGGCAAACAGACCAGATTGTTCCTAAGGGAGAAGCAGTATGCATGTTTCAACTTTTGTTTAACTTTCTATGTTATCAACATGATGATTCTAGCAAAAGCCCCTCCCCCTTCTTTTTCTTTTGTAAAATCAAGTGATTGCTACTAACCTTCTTTTAATGGGCAGCAGAAGTGGTTCAAAAAGTCTAATTTGTATTCAGCAAAAATGAAACAAGCAAGGATATAAAATCATTTTTGCTCCTTAAAAAAATGTTTCCTTCTTTAGTAGGAAACATGTACCTGTGGAGCACGAACCTATTATTAAATGTTCTAGATGATATTTGAAGTCAACTGTGATTAATGCAACGTAGGGATCACTATCCTGTATCTCTTGAACCTTAAAACAAACAAAAACAAAATAACAGGTGCCATCAAGAGCACTGCGTGTGGGGCCACATTCTCTGAGAGCTGGTGCCTTCCTCTGTGGAGCTTCCTTTGTGGAGGCACAATTTTAAAGCAATGTGGAACAGAGGTTTTTCTACAGTGATATCCACGTTACAGAATGCTCTTCCCAGAGACATCCAGCTAGAAGCAACCTTTCCTTCCACTGAATGGAGCCTTCTTAAAAAAGAAAACAGAACAATGCATATGAATGAAAATTGCCTCCATTTACTGCCTTAACGTTACTGCTTTTTAAATTGGCAGTAACGTTAAAACTGCTCTATGTTTAAACTATAGTGGTTCTCAACATAAATGGGTTTTTCCCCCCTGATGCTGAAATAATACTTTTGAGGGTGCCTGGGTACCTGGAGAGAGCATTCCAAAGGTGATGAGACCACACTGAAAGATTCTCTCATCCTGACTACTACCTGCTGCCCATAATGGCAGCAACTGGAGGAAAGTCTCAGATGACAATCTCAGCCGATGTGGGAGGAAGTAATGCAATAGGTATTCAGCTTCCAATATGCTGAGGTTTTCAGGAATAAGACTAGGACTTTGAACTGAGCTCAGAAACTTACTGAACAACAGTGTTGTTTTAGTACAGCTGAAATGTGATCTCGTCACCTGGTCCCAGTTGGGAGTCTAGCCATAGTGTTCTTCATTAGCTGCAGTCTTTCACGACAGCCCCATGTAAAGTGCATTGCAGTAGTCAAACTGAGAAGTCACCTAGACATGGATAACTGTGGCCAGACATATTACAAACTACTTCTGAAACTCATCTGTTCCATAAGCAAGGTTGCCAGTGGCAGAAGCAGGAGCACTGCTGTTTAAGTACTATAAACTCAAAGTACCCTGGGACACATGAAAGAAGATGCAAAATTATTTGGATCCTAAAAAATACAGACGACAAAAGAGAAGAGATCCAACAGCAAAAGACGCTCAAAATGCCCACAACAGTATTTGACTGTACATTAAACAGACTAATTACCGTATTTTTCGCCCTATATGACGCACTTTTTCCCCTCCAAAAATGAAGGGGAAATGTGTGTGCGTCCTATGGGGCGAATGCAGGCTTTCGCTGAAGCCTGGAGAGCGAGAGGGGTCGGTGCTCCAGGCTTCGCGCACCTCTCTGCAGGCTCCCGCTGCTTGCGGAGAGTTGCCTGCATGCTGAAGCCTGCGCGCGCTGAGCTCAGCGCGTCCAGGCTTCGCGGACCTCTCAGCAACCAGCGCTGGGCTCCCACGACTTGCAGAGAGCTGCCTGTTTGGGGGCTGGGGTTGGGGGAAGCTCGGGCTTCCCCCGCCCCAGCCCCACGCCTCAGGGGGAAATAATTTTTTCCCCTTTATTTCCCCCCCAAAAAACTAGGTGCGCCTTATGGGACGGTGCGTCCTATAGGGCGAAAAATACGGTAGGTTTGTGAGACTTTTAAAATATATAAATGTAAATATGTGGTGTTACACTATGACACTTTCATTATAAAAGGATTCAGATCATACTGTAGTAAATTCTTAGCCTTGAAGAATTAGAATTAACAAATTATTTTTACTCAGGGGAGTAGTACTTACACGTTGAACGGCATAAGGAGAAATGTTAGAACTATGTGTTGGGTTGAAATAATCTCTTCACTATGAAACACTAAAGATTAGAGTACTAGTTCAAGTGACTTTTTCTTTAGCAGTAAATTCCATGTTCTCATTTAAAAAAGAATTGCAACATACACACAAGCCTAACCTGTTCTTTTCTTCCAAGGTTTTAAGAGGCAGCATCCTATATTGAAGCCATATGGGCAAAATAAGAAACCTAAAAAATAGAAAAGAATGCTAAGAAATAGCAGCAAAATATACTTGCCTCTGTTGCTATGGATGTGAAGTTGCTGGTAAACCTGACGTGTTTTGCAAGAGCCTCCCTACTAGTAGGAATCTCCTCCAGGTCGAGATGATATTCCGGCACTGCTCCCACTAGCACAATAAGCATAGATTGAAAGGCCACAAACACCTTAAAAGCAAAACAAGGAGAGTTTATTAGAGCAATCAGTCAGATAAATAAATACACATGCCAGGTCCCAACACTCAGTCATGCTCTGGTGTGACCAAGAAACAGAACCCAGTATAGAGTTGTACAGACAGAAAAAATTGAACTTAGCTCCTACACCTATTGCATCTAGGCCTTTTTACTGCCTGCCATACATATGATTGGTTGCTATTTCATTTTTATGGAACCAAGTAAAGCACTGTACTTGAGACCACTGTTTCTGTAAAGGCAAGATCTGATGCTTGCTGGACTTTCTCTCACTGACAAGAATCCTGCAATGGGTTTTATTGTGTAGCTGACCACACAGACAGTATGCAATAATCTTCTACTTCACAAACAAACTGGCCATCAAAACAATTAGCACCTTCCAAATGTTCATACAAAGGCATTCCAACAACAAAAAAGAGAAGACTAATTATTTGCCACTGAGTGAATCTACAGCCCCATGCACATGGAGTTTGCCCCACTGGACTTAGCTTATGCCTAAGATCACACAGTTTGAAATGCCTGGCAATTTAAAACCAGTAGGGTATGGTAAAATCTCCTGTTCTATCTAATCTTAAGGACGGGGTGGGATTTGGGGGTCTTGAAAATCTTCCTTAGTAATATACTTTTTATTATATTCAATGATGTGAATTTTCCATTATCATATTCAGCAGCTCTTTAATCGGTGTTTAAATCACATCTCCTTTTCCACATATTATTTTTTGTGGCCTTTAACAACAGTGGAACTCAAAGCAATCATACAGCAAGCCCACAACTTACACTCTTTCCTAAATTACGTAGTTAAAACCCATTGGGTTCAATGGTGGATGGGATTGCCAAAGTCATTTTCCTGGAACCTCATCTCCCTCTGCTCCTTTTAATTTTTTTTGCCACATGCCTGAAGCTGAATGCACACAAGTTAAATGAATGTAAATTGTGGGCTTACTGTATCTAGAGTAGCCCAGCATACATCCACTAATCAGAACCAGAACATAACATTTGTGCCAAGGTAATAACCATGTTATTAATATTACTTTGAACACCATTACAACTTGGGAATGATAAACTAGAAATGCCATCTTCAAAAGGTTTTATTTTTAAATCTGTATACCACCCTTCATACACATATTTCAGGGAAGTTCACAACATAAAAACACAAGATGCAAACAATAAGTGACTTCAAAATCTTAAGGAGCACTTTTCTGGGGGTGGGGAGTGAGTTGGTCCATTAGTAGGGGGGGGGGAATAGGTCATCAGCCATTTCTTCTCCGCAAGATATCTCTCATGGCTGCGGAGGTTTAGGACCAATGCTTTCCTTCTCCAAACGGGCTACTTTCTCAGGCTGAGAAGCCTCTCCGCAGCATGTGCAGAGCATGAGAATCTGAGCCTCAGGGCTGTGGGTCGGAGCCCCACGTGGGGCAGGAGGTTGGACTAGATGTCCCTCATGGTCCCCTCTACAAGTCTATGAAATATCCCACAGGGGGAGGTCTCTCCCCTCTCCACACACCCAGCGCCCCGGAGGGCGAGTCTCGCTGGTGAGGTGCTTCCGAGGGAGGAAGCAGCATCCTTCCCACCAGCAGCTGCGTTGCAGGAACAAGCGACGTCGCTCCCCTCAAAGCCTCCCCCCCCCCAACTCAGCATCCTCCCTCGGGAGGCGCCACCAACCTCCACGAGGCAGCGCAGCCGCTTCCTGCCTGCCCCGCGCCCAGGTCCACGTAAGCGCCCTGGCTGTTGCCTTGGCAACGCGCGCCACGCGCCACCGCGTGACAAAGGGGCTGAGGCGGAGGGGATTATGGGGGCAACTGCCATCTGGCCGGGCGGGCCCCGCGCGTCGCCCCCACCTGCAGCAGCACCAGGAAGGCGGTGAGGCGCCTCTGCCTGGGGCCGAACTCCCCCACCAAGCCGAAGGCCTCGTCCAAGTCCATGGCTCCGCCGGGCCTCTCCGAAGCATCCCCGTCAGAGAGAGAGAGCGAGCGAGCGCCGCAGGGCCTCGAGCGGTCCTGCGCTAGGCGGTCGCCGCCGCCGCCGTCCAAAGGTGGTGAGGTGGCCGAAGTGTGGGGGAGGGAGGGAAAGAGGGAAGCGGTTCCTAAGCGACCTCTAGCGGCGGTTGCTGACAGGACAATGGCGAGGCGTTTGGGGGGCGGGGCTAGGACGCCGCCACTCTCAGCCCCGCCCCGCCCCTTTTCTCCCCGATTCAGCCGTAAGGATCAAAGTAGGCAGGAGCGAGGGGGGGAGTGGCCTGAGTGCGCAAGGGTTTCTGGGACAAAAGGGTGCTAATGGGACAGCGCCTGCGCGGAATTAATTCGTTTCTCTTGTCAGCCTCTTCCTGAAGCGTGTTCATTCGGAAGCGCGTCCCATGGAGTTCACGTGTTCATTTGTGAAGTGCGCACACAAAAGAGGACCTGCCTGGTTTATAGCTTTAACATCTATTTTGAATAAATCCTAGAGTAAAAATAATAATAATAAGACTTAGTTCTAGGAACTCCCATACATCACATAAGAACACTAAAATTTTATATGCCGATTTCCATGTATAGATGCAAAATTAGAAATATTATCTTTTTTTTTTATAAATTTTTTATTGGTTTTACAGGAATTTTTAATGAACAAACAAACACTTAAAAAGACAAACATACACATATAATTTCATAACGTATTTTCATAAACCTCTTTTCTTGGACTTCCCCATACCCCCCCTCTCTGCATCCCAATGTCCATAATTTCATAGCAACTCCCAATTGTTAGTTTCCAACCTCTGTCATCTTAGTCCTCTTTATGTTCTGGCCTTATATCACTGTACCCGTTTGCTTCTGGCAACCACAACATTTTAACATTCATTAAGTTTATAGTAGTCCTTAAGATAACTTTTAAATTTCCTCCATTCTTCTTCCACCGTCTCTTTTCGTTGGTCACGTAAATTAGAAATATTATCACTCCATATGGATGTACACATGCATTTGCTGCTCTGGGGAACATGCTGTTTAATTTTCAATTTGGAAAATTAGGTGACTCATCTAAGAGCAAATGAACTCCCATGCAAAAGACACTAGAAGCCATAGGAAGCAGCTGCTGGGTAGGGAACAGGGGGCCAATCACCAGACTGCAGTTGTTGTCATCCCCCTCTCTCATGCACAATTTGAAGTGAAACTATACAGTGGTACCTCGGGTTACATATGCTTCAGGTTACAGACTCTGCTAACCCAGAAATATTACCTCGGGTTAAGAACTTTGCCTCAGGATGAGAACAGAAATCGTGCAGTAGCGGGAGGCCCCATTAGCTAAAGTGATGCTTAAGGTTAAAAAAAGTTTCAGGTTAAGAACAGACCTCCAGAACGAATTAAGTTCTTAATCCGAGGTACCACTGTATTTCATTGTAACCATTTTACTAGTAAGTGTGCATAAGGATAGTAGTATAAGGCAACCTAACATATAGCTGTTTTCGTGTACGCTCTAGATCAGGAGTCAGCAAACTTTTTCAGCAGGGGGCCGGTCCACTGTCCTTCAGACCTTGTGGGGGGCTGGACTATATTTTTTTGGGGGGGTGAACAAATTCCTGTGCCCCACAAATAACCCAGAGATGCATTTTAAAGAAAAAGACACATTCTACTCATGTAAAAACACGCTGATTCCTGGACTGTCCGTGGGCTGGATTTAGAAGGCAATTGGGCCAGATCCGGCACCCGGGTCTTAGTTTGCCTACCCATGCCTAGATACTTCTGTTCCAGGTGAATAAATATGGAGAGAAACTGGAAGGTTGTGACATCACACTAGCCCCACACAGGCCCCTGATGCAATGTATGGGAAAAGGAGCAAGTATAGTAGGAACCAGTGGGGGAGACTGGCAAGGGGGAATGTACACAGAATATGCCTACTGGCAAAGCAACCTGCAGTGTACAGGCAGGTTCTCTACCAAAACTCCGCTACCCACTTCTTCCACAGGTTTCTTATTGCATTCTTATACTGAGTCACTTACTGCAGCTTTTAAACAAACATACAAACAAACAAACAAACAAACAGACCAGGAACATCTCATTCTTGGAATATACATTTCTGCATCATAAAAACTGATTTAAGACCAAAACAGCAAATAATGGGCCCTCTCAGAATTCATATTATGCTGTTCACAAAAATAAGGAGACTAAATATTTTCTCTGTTGGGAGTATGTGTGCTTTGAAGATTATGGTTTAATCCCTTCCCAATCCTCTTTGGAGCACTGTTGTAGATTTTGTTGTTATTTTTACACACAAGTTCTGATCATGAATCAGGATCATGCCTTGTGGGAGAGAGAATAACTGCTATAAAAGAACCAGCCAAGGATGTCATCTGACTGAGAAGCACTGGTACTTGATTAGGCTAAGCAAAGATAATATACACAGCTTTCCCAGCTCAGAAATTCCTTTTAATGTAAAAATAAGCCTATAATCATTTATGAACAGAGCGGGTCATCTGTGTGCTACCTGTTTTTCCCCTCTTCATGCAAACTTACCTTTTCATACCTAATATAGGCAAGATTGAATAGGATGGGGAGGGAGGAGGGGGGACAGGATGAACCCACAAACACAATAGCTTATGTAGACATACCCACAAGCAAATAACTAACTGTGACAAATGTCTGGCTTATACTAACAAAAGTCAGGAAATGGCTGGATAGCACTAAAGCTGTTTTTAATTTAGCCTAGCATGCCTATGTCTCAAGGCACATATGGTAGGAAAACAGTATCTTTCGGTATCATCTGGCTTGCCTGATAAGAGGCTAAGCTAGCAGCAAACCAGCTGGTGGTGCTTAGGCATTAATACAAAGGGTTTTCAGCAAATTCCTACATACATAATTTTCTTTAATATGACCCAATGTTTATAAACATTTCAAATTTTAGAGCACTTCATAAATAAAGCATGCATAAGCTCACTGAACTGACCATAGTTCTCTTATTCTTTGGACAACCACCTTGAGGTGCACTCTAGATTTAAGAGCTTAGACATTACACCAGACACACAATCCGTATTTAGATTTCTGACCCAATTGATTTTCCTCAAGCACCTTCTGGGAACCTCGTATTTCCACTTTCATCCTCTACTTAAACGAAAAAGAAAAAAGGCATAGTGTTAGTAGGGCAACTCAGTTCTCTTGCAGATCATGACAGTGCTTTGGGCATGAAACTAGATGAATCCATGATATATTCAACTGAAGCAATGCTACCAAAACAAATCCCTGCAAAGAAAAAGAGAATACAGAAGAAAACAACACAATTGCTTGCCAATTTATAAAATGAATTTAAAAAACAACACAAAACCACCTGAATAAATAGAATTGTCTAGCAAATGTAGTATAGGGACCACACTCAAGATTTGTACAGGATGTACCTCTAAATATACAATGTGTAAAGCAAGTTCTATAACACCTTGCACCTTCTATAACTGTATCTTCCTCCTTGCAGGCCTTCAAGCACTTTTCTGGAAATAGACGTCTTGAAAGCCCATCCTGTTCACTCTTGTTGCTTGTGCAGGTTGGGTACTACCACAAAGCCAAATCATCTGAAGTCAAACTGCAGCAAAAGCCATGTGTGTATGAAATGACTACCCTATGGGGTGTGGTGGTTTTAGCTGCAACAGTGCAGCCATTAGCCTCAGCTAGGATAGCCAGTGGCCACAGATGATGAAAACTAGCCTGCCCAGCACAGCAACTTCTGAAAGCCACTTGTGCCTGCCTGCTGCCGCCTTCTTCTCCTTCTTCTCCTTCTTCTTCTTCTTCTTCTTCTTCTTCTTCTTCTTCTTCTTCTTCTTCTTCTTCTTCTTTATACAGCACCTTATACCCATAAGTCTTAGGGCGGTTCACAACATAAAGTACAAAATATGTAATAAAAAATTTGAAAGAATTAACAATACAAGCTAAAAAACCCCACAAACATTCCCAACAAAAGCTCCTACACAATACCCCAGCCCTCAAATACAGATAAAAAACCAAATTAACATATAACGTTTAAAATCATTGTAAAACCACCTGACCCAAGTTAAAACCCCATCCTTTAGTGGGCGGGGCTAAAGAGGCAGCAAGGGACAGGTTTTTGTTTGCAATATTTTGAACTTCTTGGGGTGTGTGCATTCCATCTTTCAGATCATGGATGGGGAACTAATGACTCATCAACCTTGGCAACTAACCACAGTGACTGGGGTTGATGGGATTTGGAGTTGAGCATCTGGAAAGCCACAGATTGCCCACCCGTTTTAGGTAAAGTTTATTTTTATGTGTCATATTAAATACATTGTATCTTAAGCCTTTGAGATAGGGTGCAGTGAAACAACATAAAATTAATTCTGTAAAGAAATCGACTCCACTTTAACTGACACTACTAAGTTTATGTATACTATTTCCAGTGTTTTTCTTGGCTGTTATAATACAGGATCTGAGAATTGTTTCCATCAGGGAGCCCCTGCTTTAAAAAAACAAGAGTTTGGGATTGTTGTCCTTTAGTGACCACTGTGGTTGGAAGTTCTCATATGTCTCACTGTGTGGGTCTTCCAAAAACATTCCAAGATGCACACAACCCCTCCATCAATGCGCATACAGAGCATGAGAACGACATGACAATTTCTCTTGGCATCCACTATTAAGAGGAGATTCATAGAGTTGGAAGGGACTTTAAGGGTCCTCTAACCCAACCCCCTGCAATGCAGGAATCTCAACTAAAGCATCCATGTCAGATGGCCATCCAGCCTCTGCTTAAAGGCCTCCAAGGAAGGAGAGTTCACCCCGCTTCACTGTCAGAACAGCTCTTACTGTTAGTTAAGTGCTCTCCTCAGTATCTAAAAGAATGAACTAGGTTGCAAGAGCTACAACTAAGTGATGGTACTATCCAAGCTAATGGGTAGGCCTCTCTTCCCACACCCAGCAGCTACATAGAACAATAGCCAGTTGTGAGCTGAAAAGCTGAAGATTGAGCCATGTTTTGCTCTGTGCTGGACTTTGGGGCTCCCCTGGAAACCTAAGGCGAAGTAAGATCTGTTGGGGTGTTAATGCTATGATCATGCCCCACCATCCTACGCTCAGGTTGTATATATGTGTAAATATAACCATATGTCCTAAATACATCCACAGCCTTAACTGACATTCGTTCTAAGGAAACCACACCCTGAGAAAACACTTGGGACCCTTGGAGTCTCTCACCATTCAGAGACTAGGGTTGTAACATTTTACACTGGTACCTCAGGTTAAGTACTTAATTCGTTCCAGAGGTCCGTACTTAACCTGAAACTGTTCTTAAGCTGAAGCACCCCTTTAGCTAATGGGGTCTCCTGCTGCTGCCGCGCCACCGAAGCACAATTTCTGTTCTCATCCTGAAGCAAAGCTCTTAACCTGAAGCACTATTTTTGGGTTAGCTGAGTCTGTAACCTGAAGCGTATGTAACCTGAGGTACCACTGTACAACATGCATCTCTCCTCTTTGCTGGCAAAAAGCACTGATAATTGTAGCTTGATGGTTTTTAGTTTAGTAAACAGAAACACTGCTCTGGGGCTTTCTCTTTGAGTTTCCAATTAGGGCATCACAACAGGAATGACAGTACTTCAAGATCATGCAATGGGCCATTTTCCTAGAAGCACTCTATCACTCTCATTGCCAGCTTGGCTTTGAATACTGCTAGGGAAGTTACTTTACTCTTCAAAGAATAGAAGGCAGAGATGTGTGTGTTGAAAAATATTGGAATGTACGGTACTTTTAATGCCTAAGACAATCCAAAAGGAGTTTTCTGCATTTGTTGAGAGATGAGACTTTGGGGAGCTCTATGTTGTGAGGTCTGATTGCTGCTGCTGCTGCATGGCTGCTATTACGGTATTGCCATAATACCCATTCATCCTGTGCAATTTGACATTACAAGACTACAAATTACAAAAGCACCCATTCAGGGGCTTCTGCACTGTGCCGTCTCGAAGAGCTGGGAAGCCACAGAGAAGAGACTTGCACTTTAAGCCAGCAGTATGTTGTGAGACTGTGAAGAAAGAGCTTGAGGAGCAGGGCAAACAGTTTGGTGCATTGAAAGGTACCTGCCAAGTGCAACCCTACTCTCCTAAGAATCTAAGATTAGCCAGCTGGATCAGGCCCATCTAGTCCAGCATCCTGTTTTCGTAGTGGCCAACCAGATGCCTTTGGGAAACCAGTAAACAGAGCATTCTCCCCTTCCATGGTTTCCAGCAATTGGTATCTGGAAGCATTGCTGCCTCCAACTGTGGGGGGAGAGCATAGCCATCATGGCTAGTAGCCATCAGTAGCCCTCTCCTCCGTGAATTTGTCTAATCCTCTTTTAAAGCCATCCAAGTTGGCGGCCATCACCACCTCCTAGGGGAGCAAGTTCCGTAGTGTGACTATGCGCTATGTGAAGAAGTACATTCTTCCAGCATTCAGCTTCGTATTTCATAGAATGTATGAAAACCTTTTTAATCTCTAAGGCAGCATACCCAATGGTTTATTCAGTGAGGAAGGTTGTTAGAAACAGGCAGCATGTATGGTACAGGGTATCAGAAACCAGAACAGTGGAACAAACACTTATTAGATCTGCCCCTCTTAGCAGAGCAATATTTTCCATGTGCAATTCTTCAAGTGTGCATATGAACCATAATTGCAAGTCTTAACAGTGCCACTGGGCACTGGGTTCTGCTTCCTGGGCAACACCCAACAGCTAGGTGAATGTATGCCACTTACAACTACCCATTTTTCCTTTCATGTATTCCATCCCTCTTATTGCTCTGTAACTTTCCCATGAGAAAATTGGTCACATCCAACAAGACAGCATAAAAAGATATCCATGCTGTTCAGAAATATAAAAATGGTGGCCTGTACATCCATCTTTCCAAGTGATGCTGCCCACTCAGCAGTTCCACTAATCCACATCCCTCTGTGCACTGACACCAAAATTCCAGTGTAGCAAAAAATTCATTCTATGTTATTTAATAAATTATAGGATAATTTAATAAATTATCCTAAACATCTTAAGTGAAAAAAGCAAAAACATTAGAACTCCCCACTGTCAAACATCTTTCTACTGTAAGGCAAGACACAAATCAACAGAATCCTAAGATGTACTTGTCTCTGACAAGATGCACAGACAATCTAATACAAATGTTAAAAGCATTGCACATGAAGAATTCAGGGGGTGGAGTGAGCAGCCAACCCACTTAGTTGATTCCAAGACATTTCGTCTTCAGCAAAATTGCACGTTTCCCATCCCAGTGGAGGAAAGACGCTGGAAGGTCACATATAGCTCACTCACACAAGTGTTTCCAATCAAAAGCTCCTTCCCAAAATTATCAACAGTGCTGGCGTAAGCTTTTTTTAAATAAAAAAACAACCACCATGGAAGTGAAAAATATGTTCAGAAGAAAAATAAAAACAATTGTTTTTATAAGAACGATGAAATCACATCCTTATATTTTAGTTTTGAAAGGAACGTGAGAATATTTTCTCAAGCTTGGCAAGACATGATCATTGCAACTCAAGAGGGCACGCCTGAGGATATTCTGGCTCAAAATAAATAGTAGCTTGTGCTTTTACTCTTCCATAAAATGTAACCATTGCTACTATGTGCCACCATTACTAAAAATGACCCTACCACATTTAGACCAGTGTTTCCCAACCACTGTTCCGCGGCACACTAGTGTGCCGTGAGATGTTGCCTGGTGTGCCGCGAGATGTTGCCTGGAGGGAGGCGGGCGAGTCGGGCGGCGAGAGGCGGGGCGGCGGCGGCGAGGAGAGGCCGCCCAGCGCGGGGCTCTCGCCGTCTGCCTGCCTGGCTGCCTGCGAGCTCGGCGGACAGCGCCTCCGTCCGCAGCGCCCGCCTCGCGGCTCTCATTCCCTGCCCCTGCCAAAGCTCACCCAGCCAAGCCGCGCTCTCCTTCCTGCCTCGCTTTGCTGCCCCCCCCACCCCCAAAGCTTGGAGGTTCCCCGGCAAGGGGGAGGAAAAAAAATTGAAACTTACACTTTCGTGCGTCCCTCCCGGTGTGACGCTGCGCGCTGACGTCACGGGGCTGTAATGGTGGTGTGCCTCGAGATTTTTTTCATCAAACAAGTGTGCCTTTGCCCAAAAAAGGTTGGGAAACACTGATTTAGACCAGTGTTTCCCAACCGGTGTTCCGCGGCACACTAGTGTGCCGTGAGACATCGGCTGGTGTGCCGTGGGAGGGAGGCGGGCGAGTCGGGCGGCGAGAGGCGGCGGCGGCGAGGATCCGCGTCGAGCCGGGGGCGGCTCCGCGGTGGTGGTGCCGAGCGGCGGGGCAGCGCGCGCAAAAGGGAGGAGCGCGAGACAGCGGAGGAGGAGGAGGCCGGCATGTCCGGGCAGCAGCAGCAACAACAGCAGCAGCAACTCCCGCCGCCGCCCCCTCCTCCGCCCGCTATCGCCGCCACCACCACAACAGCCGCCGCCGCCTCAGCTGCCCTCGCTCTGCTGCCTCCTCCCACCCCGGCAAGGGGAAGGGAAAAAACGTTCACTTTTGTGCGTCCCTCCCGGCGTGACGCTGCGCGCTGACGTCACGGGGCGGGGCTTTAATGGTGGTGTGCCGCGAGATTTTTTTCCGGCTAACAGGTGTGCCGTTGCCCAAAAACGTTTGGGAAACACTGATTTAGACAGATGTCTGAGATTATGATCAGGATTTAAAACAACCATGAAAACTATTTCAGCACAACTAAAGAGGTTTCAGGCTATTTCTTGCTCAACCAGGAGTTCACTCCCCCACCCCCCGACTGCATTTGAAAGTGAGATAGTTCAGCTTGGTATCAGATCACTTTGGGGATCTTTTCTGGAGAGGAGACAAAGGCTTTAAGCTAGGCTAAAGGAGTCTTGCCCCTGCAAGCATCCATGGGATCAGAGCAGGTTTAAAGAGAGATGTGGAAGAATGACAATTTGCAATTGGTATGATTCCAACCATTTTAGATTTGAGGCAGCTCAGTACATTACTTCCTATAATGTTTTTATTTCCCTACAGATATTAAGCTGCATGGCATTTGAATGAGACAGGACAAAGACATTGAAAGTATTCATTTTATTAAGTATCTTTTAAAAAAAAAAATCTTTTCAAGAGCCATTGCATCTTCAAAAATAGCATATACATAGGTAAAGAAGTATCAGTACAAAACTCAGTACTACAAATATGTAAACAAGTTGACAGTCTGTTACAGATGGGAAAGTTAAAGCTTACAGTCTTAAAGCTGCAATTAGTCAATATGTTGAAATTGCATTTGTAAGAGCTGGTAAGTAGACGCAGTCCTTGAAAATAGTTTAATGTTTCTTTTGCATAATACGTACTTCATTCAACATTGATCTATCATCTTTCAACAAAATACCTTGTTTCTGACGTGGTAAAACCATTATATTTAATTTGCAGCAATTATTTTGCCATTCTTTGAATCCAAGAAGCTAAAAAATGGATTTTAAAAATGGGAGAAAGGAATTGCTTTTCATTCATTTCACTGAAGGACAACCTCACTGGGTGAGTGTCCAAGGAATGTGCCACTTGTAGTTGCCATGGGTGTACACCATAGTCTTTCGATATACTTGAACCAGGACGATTCAGCCAACCAAGAGCTCCCTTTGTATCACACCCATACCATACAAGTACAATCACACCTGCATCATACACATGCAAGCACTACATGTAACTTTTGAGTATTCATGATACAAGTACACACCAACAACATAACATACAAAGCAGCTCTTAAGCCTTACAAATTTTCAGGATGAGTCTGTTTGACAAAAGGCATGGATATATTTTAAAAAAATAACTGAAATAACATATCATTTCGCAATCACTTCCTATACAGTTCCTTTGAAATTATCTGGTTGGATCAGTTGTAGGAAGATACAAAACTGTTTTGTCTGACCCAGTATGGTGTGTGCTTCTACATAACAAGCCACAAGTTATTTTAAAAGCAAAAGTGGAAGACACAAGTTGAAAACTAGGCTGGCTTATTTTAGAACTACGGTCCTCCCGTATGTAGGCTTCAAAAAAAACCTAAGGCTGATTTAAATTTTGTTAACAGAGAGATTATACAACAAAGACTTCTGAAAGATCATGCTGGGAATATACCTCCAATTCAGATACTATACTCCTTTCTCCCTACACTCAGTGTAACCATGTTAGTAGCTACTCTGAGGGCCAAACTAGAGAAGATACCATTCAACAATTAGCAGCTACATAGGTGGCTTTTTAAAAATAAATTGCAGCCACAGAGACATCAGTCTGAATTGGGAACTTTGTGTGGGAGTACCCCCCCCCCCGATTTTCAATTGGGGGGGGGGATGCTCCATGCCAATCAGCCCCATCCCCAGCAGCTGTAATTTACCTTTTAAAAAATCAATCATGTATCTAATTTTGTGAACAGCATCTTAGCAAGTTGGGTACAAAAATGTAAAAGCAAGCATTGTTTCTTATTAAAATTCTGTTTCCAAAGCTGAAGAGAAAACAGTTCTTTAGTTCCTTATTTGGGGCAAGCTGTCAGTATTCAGAATAAATGGTAAATTCTTTTCTGGAGAAGAGACACTTCCACATGGCATGAATTAAAAATTGTGAAACATATACATATTTGGAACCACTTCCTTTGGAACCACTTTACCAAGTTAAAACCCTAGTACCAACATATATAACAGCAGCAATTTTTTTCAAGTGTTCGGTTAAAAAGTGTGCAGCACTCAAAGCTGTGAAGATCAGGCTTAAAATGTGAACCTCTTATCGTGATTTCTTAAATAACATTTAATGGCTGAGGGTCTGACATGGTTCTTGCATCCAGAAGCATTACTAAAACTCCTGGTTATTCTAATAGTTTTGGAAGATTCACCTGTCTAAAAAGGACAAGTCAAGACATTCCTCAGGAATCTAGCCAAAAATAATAGTATTTTGTGAGCCAGATGTTCTAAATCTTGATATTCTTAAGTGTTCACTACTTAACACTTAAGAATATCAAGATTTAGAACATTTCAAGTGCTACTCTTGAATGGCATAATGAACATCACAGAAGTGTATCAAGTTAACACAAGCTCTACATATTATGCTTGTTTTACATAAGATATGTACATATATGTAAGCCCAACTACCCAGTTGCTCTGGGTCGTATCCAACAAAGTATTTCAGTATCTGGCTGTGTAGCTGAACTTTCCTTCCCTCTCCTTTCTTCTCCCATGAGAGCCCTAAATCTGTTCTGGGGTTTCACCAACCCTCTGCAGCAGATTTGGGGAGGACATGCAGGGAAAGGGCAAATATGACACTGGAAATGAAAAATCTTGCAACTGCTTGGTTGCATACCACCCTCGTGTTCCTGAAATGGCCTTCAATTCTCTGCAGTGCGCCAACATAAAACTTTCAATGTTTTACAAAAGAATTAAAAAAAACAAGCACAATAAAAAGCATATGCAAGATGATTATTAAACACTAGAAACACAGGACTCTAAAATAATAGAACAACTAAATTTAGAGTGTGCAAGTTTTTCCTGTTTCTTGAGTTTGACATGTCTAGTACACGGTACACCATACGACTGCTGGTATCCAACAAAAAGGTTTGAAATCTTTTGGGTCTTGTAGTTAAATTCCTTTATATACATTCCAAAAAGAAAAGGCACCTGGCCAATATTGCTCAGCTGCGTGCTCTCACATGCAGCAGTGAACCCATAAGAGAAAGTCCACACGAAGATAAACTTGGTAAGAGTTGCATGCAGAAAGTGCTAAGTTCAATCCCTGATGGTCTCCAGGTGTTGCTTGGAGAAATACCTGTCTGAAACACTGAGGAGGTGCTGCCAGTGTAGACTATACTGAACTAGATAAGACCACCGGTCTGACTGTGTGTTGCAGCTTTCTGTGTTCCTTGGTCAACACTGCATTGAAAAAACCAATTGGAACTGCAATACTACAGATCACAGCATGCAAGTGTCCAGATACAGATAGCAAAGGGACCTGTGTAGCACATCTACCTGTAACTCAGGGTAACACTTCATGTATCGGTGAACTGTAGTTCATGGAAGCTCATGCCTGTTGTTTTTGCTGCAAAAGACTAGCACAGGGGCTGCTCTGGAAAGAGATAATGTTCTGAGTGATCAACTCGGCTGTATGCACAGGCTACCTTCAAATCCCTGGTTACAGTAAAGCAATATACAGATCTCCAAACAATGAAGCAAGTTATGTGAGCCTTCTGGGGTTGTTGTTGTTATTTTAGTTCTATACTGCAAATTCATATAAAATATATCTATGCAGCGTACAGAATTTCACCTAAAACCAACTTCAGACTGAATAAAGCAGTCTCCCCATGTCACATAGCAGTGAGGAAATTATCAAAAGTAGTTTGTCATGTTTTAAGAAAGTGAATTCCACTAGGTAGCAGAAACCCCTCGAACAGCCATAAGTTGTTCTTTGGATCCAAGCCATTAAGATGATTAATTGTGAATGACTTTTTCTTTCACACTCAATACTCTTACATTGCATTTTAAGAATTTTTAAGGAATCTAGCACAATGATGCATTCAAGTATAAGCTTTCCAAGTATAAAAAGGAAATTCTGGAAGTGCTGAGATTTTCAGTAAGTGTTAACCAAGCACTTAATGCTCATCCACAAAGCCACAATTAAAAGTCTCCAAGAGTCAGCTGTTAAATTATTTCACTTATGAAGTACAAAAGCGTAATGTGCTAACCTAAACATATTAGCAATTAGTTTTAAGAAACTGAGATTAAACAGAACTCCACTCTTTAAAGCAATATATTCTTACCACCATGACTGAATTATTGATAAGGATAATCCCTAAACATAGTGGCCAGTTAAGTCAGATATGCACACAGAGCTCTGTGCATGCAGGGCTTTCCCCTTCCTCTTCAATGATCAAGAAAATGCTCTACACTGGCAAAGGGAATCCACACATGTGCCAAGTGTTTCCCTTCAGAGAATGGGGAAGTCCTATGCAGGACAAGGCCCTATTGTGGGCCTGCAGGAAGCAACTAATATAGCAGTTTGACATGCTGAATTGTGAAGATCGTTTAGAAGTACACTTGTGGTCTTCTCTTCACTTTGTATTTTAATGAGCCATACCGCACCTGAAAGAAAAAAATGGCATGGAAGATTTAGATACAAAGAGCAAAATCTGGTGCAAAATTTGTAAAACTGGCTGTTTATTTTCTGTCAGGAATAGAATCAAGCATAAGGACATGAATGAAAGTGTTAATCCAATTATGTGCAATAAAAACAGCTTCAGATCATTAGCAGCCTTTAAAAACTGCCAGTCTGTGCGCAGGGGTAGCCAATATGGTGTCCTTCACATGTGGTTTGATTACAGCTCCCACCATCTCTGAACGTGCCAGCTGATAGTAGGCCAAAACATCTGGATGGTTTTATGTTGGTTACCCCAAATGACCACTACAGAACACACAACAAGGTTGATGCATACAGTACAGTCATCAAGAGCTATTGCACCCCCTGCCCATTTTTATTTCCCTTAGCATATGAATGATTTGACAAAATACTGAACAGAAAAACCTGGCAAAGCAGGACATGAAGAAGAAACAGATAAAAACAAATATATTTGAAAGCTGGAACATATTAATGCTGTGTGAATGTCACTTAAAACACAATTCGAGAGATCCGGAGCCAACTGCTAGAGCAGCAATCTCCCTCCCTCCTAGGGAAAACATGTTCCCCCTCCCAGCTTCAGCATAACTCAGAGGGATTTCAGCATTATTCCTTTAAGCAGGCGTTGAACCCACATGTTCATTCAGTTCCAACTTACCCTGACCTATGGTACAAGAGAAGGGGGAATGCAGTCCTGAGAGGGAAGGGAGTAGAAAGAATGAGCAGGGGGCTCCCCATTGCTTAACCCAGCCTTCCTCAAGCTGGTGTCCTCTAGATTTTGTTGGGACTCCAATTCCCATGGACATCATGCTTGGGAAGGCTGCTTAACTACTGTTAAAAGGCAACCAGTGCATCACTGAAAAAACGTTCATAGGTGAAGACTGCCAGATGCACCTTTTGAATTATAACACTTTGAACATCCAACTATGGTAGCATGATGAGCCAACAATATTTAAAGGCCGTTTGTATTATGAAAAAGCTTTAATAAAACCTTATTTTGAAAAAAGAAAGGCTATGTTTCAAAATATTCCCCCAGAAAGGCATAAAACACCGGGGGGGGGGGGGGAGTCTCTCTTCCAGGCAGCCTTAGAATCACCAAAAAAATCAGCAAAACAAAAAGATGTCAGTAACAACAGTGGAAAAAGCTGCATAAAACACACATTTCCATTGATCTGGTTCTTGCTGCAGAGCAAGCTGGAAATATTCAGCTTATTAGGTGTTATGTCATGTGCCCATTGTCAGAGACATGACCTGGAGCAGCTACCCCACTCTGCTGGGGGCAGAATGGTCTGGGAGGGTTTCTGGCTAACAGGACTCTGAACTGCAGGACACAAAGGGACGTCAACAAAATGGCTTCCAAGTGCCCTCACCAACATTATGGAGCATGAAGGTTGTCTTGGTACTCTAGTGACCTTCATGTGATAAACAGGAAGATCAACTGCTCGAGCGCAGATAGCATAAATTCTTATCTGAACCTAACCAAACAGGAGTGAGAGTGCATTACTGCTGTCCATCAGGAGATCTGGAGTGAGGTGTTGCCAATATGTAAATGACATACAGCTCTATTTCTTTGTACCATCTGAACACAGAACTTTATATTACTAAGTAGAGATGTACTTGCCTCCTTGCGGCCTTTGATAGTTTTTACCGATTTCATACTTTGTGTTCGCCGGAGACCTCTCTGAGTGAACGTCTCATCCTCTGAATACGTCCCTTCCCTCTCCTCATCTGTTTTATCATCTTCAGAATCTTTTTTTAATGGAATAGTGTAACCTGAGATTGCAAAGTTGAAAGTTTGTTAAATTAGAAATCATTGGTATAAATTATCTTTAAATAAGGTGAATACTGGGGACTAGACAAAGCTGGACTGTTCTGATAAAATCTGCAGGAACAAGGCTTTCTCAGTTTCCAGTAAAATAACATGGTTGTATTCATCCACTGCTTGCTTTATACAAAATTTAATGGGCAACACCCAATATCAGTTATCACATGATCTAGCAAAAACAGAAACATCCCAATTCTTTTAGTAATATACAAACCTAAAGTTTCATTGGTGGTGGAGCTTCTGCTTCTCTTTTTTGTATCAGGTAATGTTTGGTAGTGTCTTTGTCCCACTGGCTCATCACCTTGTATAGCTGTTAAGTCATGCATACTGAAACTCCGCAGCTTTTCAGTTATTGCCCCTTGACCCTGAAAAATTAGGGGGGGGGGGAAGAGAAATGTTTCAATAGGAAAAGGATCATTTCCCCCCAAAGTTTATTTGTAACAGTCAAAATACAAATTGTACTATTACAAGGCATTACATGCAGTGCTTCCATTTCCATCAAGCATATTGTGTTCTTTTGTGTAGCACCTTGCTTAAACATAAACTTAAAACTTCCATAATACAAAATTTACACTAGTAAACCAATTTATAAAATCACATTATCTCTTTAAAAATAATGCCAGATGTTCTGCACAAATGGAGGTTTCCCAGTTTTGTATTAGAGCTGAACTGTATTGTTACACTCCTGGCTGTAGATTAAGGGAGTGACAACGCAATTCTACATACATCTTCCACTGAATAATTCTCGTTGAAATCACTGGAGCTTATTCCTGATCGTGCTGTAACTATTGCACTATAGCACATGTACAAGTGCCTCTACGGAAATGGAGCTGCAAAAAATACACCTGGAAAAACTCTATCCCTTGTCAACTTTAAATAATTATAAGGGGCATATAAAGTTCTGGGCAAGCTGACAGTTTTGAATGCAACAAATAAGATTTCTTATCTAGCAATGCTTCCAAGTGTCAAGATGACACCTGTTGTTGTTTTTTTAAAAAAGGATGGGGGGGGGTGTGCGCGCGCGCATGTGCAAGACGGGGCTGAAGCATGCAAGTGCATGTAGCACCTGCAATAGGTTCTATAGTCCATGAACAAGCCTGTGCAAGCCTGAGGCTCCTGCACTTCTCTCTCTGCTTTTTCCTCCGGTATGTGTGTAAGAAGGTTTTTTGGATACTTCCACTTCCATTTTAGATTAACTGCCACTTGTTGCGCTGCCCAAACCCAGCCATGGTTGGTTCGAAACAAAACAGCTTGTTTTAAATCGAGCCAGAGTTTTAGATTAATTACAGTTTAGGGTTCAGAGGAAACACTAAACTGTGGTTAATCGGAACAAAAGTTTCTGATTTGCTCCTCACACAGCTGCACAAGAAGTGGTGGTGGTGGGAATGCACAAGTCTTGAGGCTCGGATAGCCTCATTCCTAGTCATTAACAAGGTTTATCATGAGATCCATCCAAGTTGTAGAAGCCAAAGTGACAAAAGTGTACTAGTAGGGCAATGCAGAAAACCAGCAGTAAAAATGTAAGTAGAAAGCCAGTAGAAGCACAGTATTCAGTGTTTTGCACTACGTACCACATGTATTTGCCCAGATAGTCAGCACAGTGGTACCTCCGGTTGCGGATGGGATTCGTTCCGGAGCTCCGGATGGATCCCGAGGTTTCCGCAACCAGAGGGACCGCTTCTGCGCATGCAGCAAAACCTGGAAAAATACTTCTAGGTTTGCCGTGTTCACATCCTGAAGGATACACAACCAGAGGTGTGCTTATCCAGAGGTACCACTGTATTGGCTGTGCAAAGGGTCCCCTGTCATGTAACTACTTTGTAGATACAGAACACATGAAAGTACTTCATACACAACACTCAGTTTATGGAATTGCTTGCCATAATACGCAGTTATAGCTACAAGCTTAGATGGCATTAAAAGAGATTAAACAAAATCATGGAAAATTGGTAAATCAATGGATACTGGCTACCACAGCTAAATGGAGCCTCAGTGTTCAGAGGTGCTGGGATGTACAAATTGCTGTTGCTTTCATGAATTGCTTGTGGGATTCCTGGAAGTATTTGGCTTGTTACTGTTAGAAACAGCATTCTCAACTAAAAGCATTTCCCTCCATCTTAAGTGTAAGTCAGGACCATTTCAAATACCCAACCCAGATTACTCATTTTTGTGAAATTCTATTTAGCATCTGGATCACAATTTCTGTATGAATAAGCCCCAATATATTAAAAATAGTCCTATAATTATGTACTTACTCTGAGAATTTTTACAGCTCTCCAGCTTTTATAGGCCTCCAGTTGTCAGGGAACAGCATCTTTGACCCAACTAGCTTCCTATCCTATATTGCCTTTAATTGTGTCCTCCTGTCATATAGGATCTTTAATGCAGCCAACCCAACTGTGCCTCATATATCCATTCCATCTGGTACAATTGCCTGGCCATAAAGTTCCGAATTTTCTTAAAATATAATTACTGAATGTACACTTAAGCATGCAAGCTCATACAAGTTACCTTTTCCTTATTTATTTTAAGCATGCAGATGGTGACTTTCCTTGCTGTAAAACTTCCATGTGCTATATTAAACAGTTCGGCCCACGTGAATTAATTCACTAACAGGACCAGCAATCCTTTCAAGCACATTTGGGAGAAATTTGGTTTAACAAAGGGCTGCAGTTATGGCTGACAAAGTAGCCTTATGCCATTCATTTTCTTGTTTTCAGCTGTCAACACATTAGTACTGTAGTAACATCCTTAGAGGTTGCATGATATATAATAACCTGTTTAAACATAGATCTGAAACATGGTATAAATGGTCAGAACTTCTCATACAAATCTTTGTCCTTGAACAAAAAGCTACAAATTGGCAGTAACCAAAGGCCGTTTTGAACCTCTGTAGATAAACCAGCAGAGGAATCATCTCAGAACACTAAATTATGCATTTGGAAATATAATGGTCTTCATTAAACAGCTAGTTCTCAGGATAAGAGTAAATAGGCAAAGCATGGCCAAATATAAAACACTACATATGAAAGCGAAGTGAGGAGCTACTTTGGCTGCATACCATTAGCAGTTTGCAACGTTTGAAGTTGAGGAAATGAAACCTTGAGAAGAGCAGGTACAGCAAAAATGGAAGCCATAAACAAGCCAAATAGGACAAAAGCTGAACATTACGACCCTACGTTATTGTTTTCTTTCAATAAATTGAGCTCCAACGTTCAGGAAAATCCTGCCTTGATCAAGACTCAAGAGAGGAAGGTTAGGTCTCATGTCTCAGCCTTAGGAAATCCTGGATGTGTGGTTTCTCTGCCTTTGTAAGAACACAGTGGTCACATCAAACCAGGCTACTGCCAATTCAGAAAGAACTGATGAGGTAGACATAACACTAAGCCATAGTTTAAAATAAAAAAGCCACAGCAAGTCATGCGCTCACATACTCTCTCCCTGGTGCAGATGTGTGAGTGCACATATGCCAAAGACAGGCATGATTTGATCAACTGAGGCCTTATGCAGTTAAGCAATTTCCCCTAAGAATGGCAAATTCTGCATACCCTTGCCAACTAGTAATTATTCCTCCTCAGAATCTCATCTAGTGTCAATTAAAGCAATAGCTATTTCCTGAATAAAATGGCCGTGTGCAGAATTTGAATAGTTGTTTACCAAGAATATCTGACAACCAGTTCAAACGTTATCCTGCTGCCTAAACACAACACACAGATTATGGCTGTTTGAAAGCTTTTCGCTTGGCAGCACTCCTTGAGGAGTGGTAACAATCTCAATTATTCTTAGCACATCAAACCCAAAAGCAGGGGCCACTGAAGTGCTGTACAGACATTTCCACTCATATGCAAAGTTTTAGACTAGAAATGGGGTACCTGTAGCCTTCCAGATACTGCTGCACTACAACTTCCATCATCCCTGATCACTGGCTATGCTTGATCTAAGGCTATGTCCAGTGTCCTGCTGCCAGCTGAAGTTCATCAGGTATCTGCTACGAGTAAGGCCTTTGGGGCGGCAGTGTCAATTTTATAGAATACTCTCCTTAGGGTTTCAACAACTGATTCTTCTGGCACGAGGTTCATCTGGTTTTTTTTAGGAAGGATTTCAGCCTGACTGCTCTGACATATCCATGCCTTGCTGCAAGCTGGTTTTTCCTGCTCTACTGATTTGTTTTTGCCTCTCTTGTAATATCTAATGTGAATCTGACTGTTTAAATGTTCACATTTCTTGTTCTGAGATTTCCTTCACCTTGAGGAAAGTGAAACAGAAGGGCAGGGGTTTTGCTCTGAAGATACCTCTTTAAAGTTAGCCAGATATATTTTTAAGCACTACCTTTTTGTTTCTGATCCATTGACTGCTGGTGAAACTTGTCTACAAAGCATTGCTACAAGTATTAGGAAGGTTACACTTCTACTAGTTGCAGTTATAATTTCCTAGAAATATGAAAGACAGGGAGAAAAGAGGAAGCTACCCTTCACTAATGCATGGAAATTTACTGCAGGCAATGTCCATCTTGTTCAACCTGTCTTGTACCATTTATTCTAAGCACATCTTTGATTGGAGGTGTATAGATTCTCCTTTTATATTGCTATAGTTACAAATGTTGACTTCATTAGTGTCCATTAGCTACATGCCTGAATTACAGGAAGAGCCGAGAAGCTTATTACTTAGACACCTCACAGAAAGTCAGGAGCACACCTTTTGAGTCCAAGTGCAGCAGCCCAATTAAATTAATGTTTTCCAATATCACACAACTCTAAGCAAGAATAGTTATGGTTCAAGTTCAAGTAGTGAATTAATATTTTATTCTGAAAAAGGTAAAGAGAATTCAGTGGGGATTCATATTAATTTGCCAACTCATATGTACTGTAGCACTGCTTCATGCTTTAATTTCCATGAACAATTACCTCAACTTGATTGAAGGAAAACAGCAGAAAGAAGCCAGAAATCCTACGGAGTGTGATTACCAGCAAGAAAAGGCAACAAGAGAGAAAGAAAGGGTCATCTTCACTATTTTTTAAAAAAATCATAATATAGCTAGTGTTTAAGAGAGGACATACTTTTAGAACATGCTGTTAGAAAAAAGTTATCCAACTTAATATGCAATGTATTTTTATAATGAACGGTTAAGTAATATTTTACCTTTACAGCTGCTGTCACTGCAGCAGTAGCAGCTAAATTTAAGCCTTGTTTACCAAAGTTAACCATTGTTTCATAACCGCGTTCTTTGGCTTGCACAATATATTCATCAATCTCCTAAGGGGAAAAACAGGCAAACAGTGTGGACATTAATCTAATTTGACATAGCATTCTCAGTGTTAAATACAAAGTACTAATGCAAGTTTCTCCTCCCCACCCCGCCCCACCCCAATTGCATTAATTTTTTTTATATTATGGAATAAATTATTTTAAAAACACAAAGAGAGGAATGTCTCACCCTTTCTCTTGAAGAAAGAAGAGGATGAAGAAACTTCCTATATATTAAACTTGCTCCTCTAGTATATGGAGAGAGCAACCAAATAACAAATGCAATCTTCAACTCGTAGTACAATGGAAACCTGCAAAACAAATCAGAATTCAAAATTGGGTTTTGTTATTTTAGAAACAGGTACATTCCTTCTAGATTAGAAAGCTCTGGATGATATTGAATAATAACGCGTTTTAATCAAAAGCTTTTTTTGGCTTTACTTTAATTATCTATAATCCTTAATCTAGTTTTACATATTACTGCTATTTTATAACTCTACCTTTTTCAGAACTAGCATAGGATAATTTGGATAAAGGGTATGTCACACTATAAACTACAATATGTCAAAACACAACTGGAATTGTAACATTATGCTCTGAACCCAAACATATCTTACCAAGATATCATGAGGTCCGTTATTGTTTCAGTAACGGTATAAAGAGCAAACACAATCCAGTACATCATCCACCGCACCTGAAAAGGAAAGATGTGACAACCATTTTAATTTCCAATACATCAATGACAGGAACACAGGATACAGATTTTGCAATGATTTAAACTATGCTTACTTGCTGCTTATATTCATATGTTTTAGAAAGATGGGAACCATAGGTAGCAGACAGCAGCTGAAAGAGTCAGAACCTTTCTGATAAACAGCCCTTTTACTCTAGCTTAAATCAAAGCAGCTCTGATAGTCTGACCAACTTCTGCCGGAAAAGGAACAAAACAACCTATTTGGAAGAAGCAGCTATTGTTTCACTACCATGAGTTAAATCATACAACAAGGAGAAAATACCCTCCATTCCATCGCTTTCCTTAAAATGGGGACTCGAAAAGTAGCACCACTGAGAATCTTCTAAATATAATTCTTACTGGTTAAGCAAGCTGCAGAAAGTGATACATGTCCATTTAAGCTAGTGTTGGCAGTAGCAGTACACAGTACAGGACAGATGGATAGATAGGTATCTCCACCAAAAGAAAATTTTATATCAAATTAATTTTGTGAGAGTGCTGATAATTTTGTGTTAGTGTCAGATGGAACCCTACTCATTTTGTATCACAGGACTGTTGCTAACCCAATAGCTATAATATAACCTATGGGAATCTATACAGTCCAACAGTTCCAGCCCTTAGCAAGCTACCAGATCACTGCAAAGATTACAGTGGTTTAGCTGGGTCCCATCGCCTGTGTTCAGTTTGAGACCTCCAGCATCCTAAGGTAAAGGTAAACGGACCCCTGACCATTAGGTCCAGTTGTGGCCAACTCTGGAGTTGCGGCGCTCATCTCGCTTTATTGGCCGAGCTTCCGGGTCATGTGGCCAGCATGACTAAGCCGCTTCTGGCGAACCAGAGCAGCGCATGGAAACGCTGTTTACCTTCCCGCCGGAGTGGTATCTATTTATCTACTTGCACTTTGACGTGCTTTCAAACTGCTAGGTTGGCAGGAGCAGGGACAGGGACTGAGCAACGGGAGATTACCCCGTTACGGGGATTCGAACCGCTGACCTTCTGATCAGCAAGTCCTAGGCTCTGTGGTTTAACCCACACCGCCACCCGCGTCCCTTTCCAGCATCCTATACAGAGGCTAATCAGAGCTATCCCTCGCTCCAGTGGGTAGGCTTATACTTTATGAGCAAAATATCCACTGGCATGCTACACTCACTTAATGATACCATGTTCCAATCCAGTTCAGAAGTTCATTATCTTGATTTAATAAGACACAGAAACACACCAGTCCAAATCACTGTTCCATCACTGACCCACTGACTCTATAGAGACTGGCAGTAGCTTTCCATAGTTTCAGGTGCAAGTCTTTCCTAGCTCTACCTATGACTTTCTGCAAACAAAACATGCTCTCCTATAAAGCTATAGCCCTTCTCCAAATAAGTCTCTGGCCTGTGCCTACAACCCCTTTGCATGAACTGTGATTGAACCACATTCTCTAACCAATTTCCCTTTTCACCCATTTACCGATTCTGGAACAAGGCAGACTCTTTAAAACAGTTTTGAGCCATAGTTTCAAGATTTTGACTTGTTCTGAATTTGGTAGGCATGGTCTCCCTGTTCTAAAGAAAGGGGAAAGTGTGATTAGAGACTTCCTGATTTAAATCACAGCTTATGAAAAGGGTGTGTGTATGGGTGTATCTTGTTCAAATCTCAACCTAAGTGAATACAGTCATCCAAACGTGACCAGTAAGTGGACCAGACAAAAGAATCTGAATGCAGAAGCACAGACTGGATGAAATGTCATGGAGAGTCTTCCTTAAAATGTGCTTTTAAAGAGAGCACAGATTTTCAAAGCATGCTATGGGCAAGAAAAGCGTCTGTAGTCACTATTTTTGCCGCTTGAAAAATGTACTGCAGTATTAAGTCCAAGGATTTATTCCCATAGGATATTTTAATCTGTCTCTTTTACATTTCCTACACACATTTATGTCATACTTGGTAATTTAGAGGGTTACAAGAAGGGATCTATGGCTAACTACGCTATACAAACCACTGCAAAAATAGCCAGATGCCATTTCCCCGTTAAAACAAAGAAATACATAAATAATTACTGGGTTTCAATTTATAATAAAAGTTATGCTCTAGTTGTTTAAAAAGCAATTCTCAAAGTCAGATTGTGAGAATATTCTACAAAGTTATCCTGCTTCCAAATGCATGAAGTACAGTTTTTTGGAGCAAAACATTTTTCTCTAGCTTATTAGCCTGACACTTCTAATCCCAGTTCTCCACAAGGCAGACCATATCAAAATGCCACCATACTAAAATACAAAAAATTGAAAGACACAGCACTACTGAATTTAAAGAAAGAAAGAAACCAATTTTCAAAGCTAAACAACAAAAAAAGCTTTTGTAAAACTACAAGTTGTAATTTACATAGTAGATCAATTAATTACCATACTTTTCCGTGTATAAGACTAGGTTTTTTTTACTAAAAAATAATGTTAAAAGGGGGGGTAGTCTTATACACGGAGGCAATCTCCCCCCATTTTCTTAATTTTGAGTCCCCCAAAATAGGGGGCATCTTATACACAGTGCTGTTTAATACATGGAAAAATACGGAATATCTTTAGCCGATTAACTAGCGGGGGGGGGGTGAATCAGCAAGGACATGTTTTTATTTGTGATGTGTAAACTTACTTAATCACCCAGTTGAGCATTAAATGCATTTTATTAATCAACTAAAAGTTATTTAGACGGCTGACAGCCTTACGTATTCAATTTTAAAATTACACCATTGAACTCATAGATGTATTTTCCCTTGGAGCAAACTTCGCCCACTTTATTTTTTGAAATTCCTCAGGTTCAGACAGATTTCTTAGCATTTCAGACTGAACAGAGCACCAGTCATGTGATGATATCCTAAGCTTAATTCCCAAAGGAATTAGAGGGTATTTTAAGCACGAGTGAACAGAGTTAAATTAGTGTACATGCCAGCTGAAGTTACTACACTGATGGGCTGTCTTCATCTGAAAAAAATTGACCTTCATGTGAACTTCCATAGACTGAGCAGAATGCTTTAATGCAGAGGAAATGGGGAAGAATAGCAGAGGAAATAGGGGGAAATGCTTTAGCTCTAAAACTTAAGGGTAATTCACTGGCATGTTAATCATCCTAGTGCAGTGTTAGAAACTGAGGTATGAAAGCTAGGAGCTAAATGGCACCTTAAACCTAGGTTATGGGCACCGCAATCGAGTGTCTAGGTGTGCTTTTTTACAACAAGAATACAAAGCTGAAAATGAATGAACTGCAGCTAAAACCTTATGTTCATTTTTCACATAGTCTAGTCCTCATCTGAAGACTGCAAAAAACAAAGCCATACTCCCCCTCCCCTCCCCTCTAATATTCTTATGAGGGTCCCTTCTCCAGTCTGCAGAGAGTGGCTGGAAGTAGGGAGGCAGAAAAAGGTCCTTTCCTTCCAGCAGTGGCAGTTTTAATCTGAATTCTTAGGTGCAGTACTGTGCTCAGAGCTCAGAAACTGCTTGCATTAATGAAATTCCCTGTTGCAAAACGCGCCTAGCACAATGAGAGTTTTGAACACTGCCCTAGTGATTCCATGGAGCCATATTTTGTGGGTTGCACAATTTTAAAAGAAAAAATATTTATTGGTAAAGTGTTCTTTGCAGGGCTAAAAAGAATGTTTCTGATTATTTGGGGCAATGAAAAATCTATTATTAATGCATACTAACATACTATCCATAAAAAGACCATATCAACAAAGATTTATCTCCTAAAAGGAATCAAATCCGATTTTTTAGAAATATGTAAACATGAAGATTTTTTTCTCAGGTGTCAAGAATCTATATTCTGATGGAAGACATGCTTGCTTATTAGCGCATGATTTCTGAATTTAAAAACTGAAATGTCGACATGCATGTGCTAGGGTGTGCTCTGAAGGCATGAGACCTGGATGAATGACCACCTGGGAACCACAGGTTCCATGACTGAAAAAAGGTGAGGTGTACATTTAAGAAAATATATAAATATGAATGTTTATATTTAAATCATCAACATAGAGCAATGATAGATTAGATGTACTGCTGCAGGAGAGGATAACTTATGGCATTCCAGATGTTGTTGGTTTGTGACTCTTGCAAGAAAAGTAGCAATGCCAACTCTATACCCAACTCAACTAAATTCACAAACTTAAAGTCTCATGAATTTCAGTCTCTGTTCTCTGTACTTATATTATTCCATTTTATATAACTTAAGGGGGGAACTTAAGGGTAAAAAGCTTTAAATGCCAGGCGTTGATAATTACATTTGTGAACATTATTATGTTCACGTATTACCAATAATTATTTGAACTAAACTGCTAGTGGAAAGGGGATTTATGGAAGAGAGTCTGTTTTAAACAAAGAGACATGCTTCCTTAGAGAACTCGTTTAATAATTCAGTATTTCAAGCAGTGCCTGCTTGGGGCAATTACGAACTCAACATCCTGGATGACAGGCTTGCTAAATCAGTCTCGAGGAACTAAAGTTCACCCGGCAAGTTAAAGCAAAAATTCAGTTTCACATGTGGAAGGTTTAGCTGGCCCCATCTCATTAGCCATGCTCATACAATCATATACAGCAAGAAGTGGAACCTCCGGATGTTGATGGCAACTAACTTCAATCAACTCCAATCAGCATGGCCAATGGCCAGCAGTGACTGGAGCTATAGTCAAACAACATCTGGATGGCTAACGTTTTGCCACCCCCAATATACAGATACTAGTTCAAATAATGGCAATGTACAGTATTTACACAGCGTTGAAACAGGGAACCATGGTGAAGTACTTCCAAATACAATACTGGCTTATATTCCTGGCTTGTTTGGAAGCATTGTGCCGTAGTTCCCAGTTCAGACGTAACTGAAACTAATGTCTGTACTGAATCCTGGGGTGTTTTTGCTACCCATTTAAAGGAAGACTATAGAAGCAGGAAAGGGGTTATATGTGATTGAACTCCACTCATGCATATCCACGATTATTAAGTGAACAATGAAAACTTAGTAAGACAGCCTAACAAGACCAAAGCATATGCTTGCCTTGTCTCCTAAATTCCTGCCTAATCTGTATATAGATTGTGTTGGTTGAAGTTCTACTAGTAATTAACAGGTGATAAATCTTTGTTTTTTAAAAAATAGTTTGTGCTTGCCCTTTGAGAATTTGAACCACAGTAAAGCTGTAGGGAAAGTCTCAGATGCAAAGCTGGGAAGCATTTTAATTAATTTTTCAAGCAAGAATATACAACTTGTACAAAATGTTGTTTTAAACTTTAAAAACCACTTGGTATGGGTCACAAGAATCAAAGACCTTTAATCTTCCTAGATTGGAGAAGATTTGTCAGCTCTCTGCTATCTCGGATAAGGCTGTCAAAGTGTTTATTCCCTTGTAAGACAACATCCAAGGGATGGAAAGAGCACCTCCAGAATAGTTCCTATGTAATCTCACTTTCAAGGACATACAATCTGCTCTAACTAAATTTGTCAAAGTTTAATGTTTTGTGAAGGCTGTGTGGAGAAACCTTGTTCTCAACATGATTCAACCAAGGTGATAACAATTCTGACTCCCTTGTTTTGAAGGAGAGCTTCAGATCCCCATTTCTCAAACTGGAAGGTGCGTTGTTCCTGAAGAGGAATAGACAGCTGCATTGAAAAAGACATACAAACAAGCCCACCCGCCAAAAAACACAGAAACCAAAAAGAAAACACCACTAGAGGCAGAAGATCACATATTCCAACTCATTCAACTACATAAAGACTCTCATAAAATTGGACATAATAGAACTTAAGAAACTGCATATTTGCACTCTTCCAATTTCAGTCAAGGCACACATTGGAAATAGTTACCTCATTGCCTTCCACTTCAAGTTTAACTGGTTGTAAAAGAACAGATTCTAATCTTATTTTTTTCATAAGCAGGAGACATGAAAAAGTTTATGCTTAAGTAGGTGAACAAAGACCTCTTTCATTAAGATCAACTAAGGCTGCAATCCTACACATTTTTCTCTAAGAGTAAGCCTGAATTCAGCGGTCCTTGCTTTTGAGCAGAAATGTAATGGATAGGTTTGCACTATAGAAGTTTGAGTCTTACTTCCACTGACTGTACAGCGCACCTATTCAAAAATCCAAATCTTGGCTAGGCGGAGTCTTCCTCTCCCCGCAGATGGGAGAGTGAAAGAGGGAGACACACGACCCTCTAGGTCAGTGCACAATGTAATAATATGCAGCATGGCTCTCAGCCTTCCTAAGGTGGGTTGGCTTCACAGGAAAAGTATACCCTATACCACAATTAAGGTTGGCAGAAGGAAATGTGCATCAAATTAGGGAACAGCTGACACTGTTCCCTACACAGTGTTCTCTACACTGACGCACTCAGGTATGAATTAGGATCACAAGGTGTTACAATAAATTATTGTCTGCTGTTCACAAACTTGTGCAGTAGCAGTATATGAGACGGGATGGAACCACCCACTCAGCACCAGTGCTGCTGCTGATCACCTCAGTGGGGCTGGGATATGAAGGCAAAAAGATTGGGACCATGCAGTTGCCCCGGTGGGACTGCCATCATCAATCCAGCACTTCTGCTGGTACAACTGCTCAGTCTCGGTCTCACAGCTGTCATGTCCCAGTCAGTGTTAGAAACTAAGATATGAAAGCTAGGGGCTAAATGGAGCTTAAACCTAGGTTATGGGCACCGCAATCGAGTGTCTAGGCACACTTTTTTTACAAGAAGAATGCAAAGCTGAAAATGAATGAACTGCAGCTAAAACCTTATGTTCATTTTTCACATGGTCTAGTCCTCATCTGAAGACTGCAAAAAACAAAACCATACTCTCCCTGCCCAGCCCCTAATATTCTTATGAGGGTCCCTTCTCCAGTCTTCAGAGAGTGGCTGGAAGTAGGGAGGCAGAAAAAGGTCCTCCTTTCTTTCTAGCAGTAGCAGTTTTAATCTGAAATCTTAGGTGCAGTACTGTGCCCTGAGCTTAGAAGCTGCTTGCATAAATGAAATCCCCTGTAGCAAAACGCGCCTAGCACAATGGGAGTTTCGATGCTGGTCCCAGCCCATTCAAGTGAGCAGCAGCATCACCAAACATACTACTGAACTTGAGACCGTATGACTTTTGATGAATCTGTGTTGTATCACACCACAAATGCAACTCAGTAATACAAAAATAGTGCAACAAAACTTACGTATTCCTTCACGTTTTTTGTCTTCACAGCTTTGTATGAATAATATGCAGGATACAGCATTCCAAAAACCAGCCTGTTGAAAAAAAATAGAAGTATTTAGGTTTGACAAGAAGGGCACAATAAATAAACAATGAATCTGTAATATTGCATGAGAAAGAAAAAGAGATAAACTGGTTTTTCCAGTCTCTTCAAAAGCAAACTTTGACAACACAAGATAACCTAATGAACAACTGCTTCAGTTAACAGGACTATCCCATCTGAAGTCTGTATGAAGTTTATTTCAGTGCTAACCTATGAACCAATCTTAACAAAAGTTCCAACATAATCCTGTCTATGGTCTCTGTTTATTGCACTGGATTGGCCTCTGTAATTGGCCCTTCTTAACTTCAATATGAAATACTTCCCAAATATTATTTCTTTGGTCAAAAAAATGGTTGACTGGGGATTGTCTTTGATGCAGATCTTTAAGGTTGGCTGCTTTGATTAAGAAGGAAGTATTTCAAATTCAGTCATATACACATTTCTTGTTCTGCATAGTGAGTTTATTTTTAAAAACCTGAAAATATTGGCAAACATGATTTAATCTATTAGACTTTTAATACAGATTACCCCATTACACAACCTGCAGTAAGACTTGCATATTTGCCATTCCTACAGAAACACGCTTACATTTGGATTTTCCCCAGTGGCTTTTGCATTGGGAGCTAAACCATTAAACTGGCTGTTGCCAGCAGTGCAAGTGATTTATATGACCTGCAGAGCTCTTAAGGTAGAATTTAATGGGTAGCACAACAAGAATATAAAAGTTTTACCTATTACACATAACACTTACAGATAGAAAACAGAATAACTACTTTGAAGCTCGACAAAACACAAATCTTATTTGTTTAAGCCATGACTTAGTTAAAAATCAGCTTCATTAACTACACCCCCCAATCCCCTCCAAACTGGTGCCAAAGTTTTGCAATTGTTTTGCAGCATTTTGCAGCACAAACCCCACATTTTGCAGCACCCCCAAATCTGAGCAATTGATACTCAAAATGGGGGTCATAGGTATCACCCCCAAACCCAACATTCTCTGTTCCGCAGTGCAAACCCCATGTTTTGCAGCCCATCCCCCAAAAACACAGAAAGCAATACAGTATATCAAACTGAGGCTATTCCAAACCAATGCAAAAGTTATTGCAATAATTCTTTCTACAGTACCCTGAAAACTGTTTATGCTGGGAAATGATTGCAAAATTTTGCTACAGGTTTGGAGGGGACCCAAATTTCAGCATTTGTAGTTAAGGAAGCTTCGTGAATGTGCTACAACTACAAATAACAGAAATGCATGAAGGTAAACAAATCTGTTCATCTATTACTTAACATATTTGGCAAAGCGAAAGGTTTGGCTCAGGGAGCTTTCTTTTCCTTTCCTGCATGTCTTCACAAATATCTCTAAAGGGCAGAGATTCTAGTACGTTACAGCTGTGTATGTACACACACACACACTTGCCGCAATTATTCACAGAGGTATCAGGTGTACTCTTTGGTAACTAGCATATATAGCAAATGTAGCCCTATGAGAGATTATTGTCTGTTTATCTAAAGACTTCGGTACTCCAAGCTAGTTGGATGAATGAAGTATTTCTGTAGGCATAAATACTCATACAGTGGTACCTCGGGTTAAGTACTTAATTAGTTCCAGAGGTCCGTACTTAACCTGAAACTGTTCTTAACCTGAAGCACCACTTTAGCTAATGGGGCCTCCTGCTGCTGCCATGCCGCTGGAGCACGATTTCTGTTCTCATCCTGAAGCAAAGTTCTTAACCTGAGGTACTATTTCTGGGCTAGTGGAGTCTGTAACCTAAAGCGTATGTAACCTGAAGTGTATGTAACCCGAGGTACCACTGTATTTATATTAACTATTGTATGCACTGTAGCAAAGGCTCTGGGATTATTTTTGAAACATACTAGGGGCAGAACTACTGTAAAATAAGCTATATCACAGTTCGATTAACAAAACATCGTACAAAGACAAAAAATGCTTGCTTTTTATATTGAAGACACTACGTTGACTTTTAGCTGGCATTAAATAAAAAACCATTTTCAGTCAAACTGTTTCAGCTGATTCTAATTATATTACACACTGCTTTTTAATTAATAGACTTGTTTACAAATGTACATAGTGCCATTTGAGTTCATGGTTGTTTTATTTCTCCAGCTTTATAAAACACAGTGCTTTCTCTGGAATGGAGACAGAGATTTCTAAAAAGAATATACATTCATCAAATATAATAAATATTTATATTCAAATTGAAGTGTGAGGTTTTAAGTATCTAGTCATTCTACAGCATGCAGTTCTCTATATACTGAACATGTTAATGCGGGTGCATGAAAGCACCTTGCAATGGAGATAACTGTGGCAGCAGACGAACCAATAACAAGGTAGGCACACAATCATGGCAAGAAACTCAACTGTAGATGTGAAAGGGTTATTATACCAGTATCGCATTCATGTCTTTGTAAAGTTAGGTTAACTGAATTTATATACTGCTTTCCACAACAAAGGTCTCAAAGTGATTTAGAACCAAGGAAAAATGCAAGGTTGTATTAAATGTAGAAATAAGGAGATCATACTGTCAGTGTAAGCATTTCTCGAGGAGAGTTTGGGAAGGGTGAAGGGTTGCTTGGGGGGAGGGAGAAAAAAGTCCTATTGTGCTAGCATAAGGTTATTAGATTTTTTTAATGAATCCGGGGACACTTTTCAACTTCCTACTAAATTGATGGATTTTGTCAGGGGACTGATTTGTAAATCCGGGGACTGTCCCCAGGAAACAGGGACCTCTGGTAACCTTATGCTAGCGAGCATAGTTGTGCTGGTTCAGCTAGTAGAATGATTTGGTTGAATACAACCCACAGTAATAAAACCACAGCTTTAATATATTAGAAGCAGAATTAATAATACAATATCATATCATAGGTGTTGCCCAAAGACTTTGCCTGGTGCCAAACTAGAGAACCAGTCTGTTCTCTCGTTGCCATTCTCCAGACCTCTCTTAGAGGTGGCTCATAGAGAAGGGACTTAGATGATGACCTTGGTAACTGGGTGGGTTCATACAGGGAAACACATACCTTTACATATAGGGTCCCAAGCCTTATAAGGCTTTAAAATTCAAAACCAGCACTTGAATTAGGCTCAGAAACAGAGAGTTATCCAGCACACTCAGGCCAGAATTTGTGCTATAGCTTCAAATTTGGAAAAACAAAATGCCACATCCATCAGCCCAGACAGGAAGACGGTTGACCTGCAGGATGGGTGACAGCCCATCAGAATTCCTAATATTTCCTGTTTGCCCAATGAACCAGCACTGAACCAGCACTAAGTCAAATAGGAAGCCTAGTGAAGAAAGAAGACAGCAACTCTGACTGAGCCAAACACTAATGTAACTAAGGGCATGTAGGGAAGACAAATGCCCATAAGGAAATGTGCCCTGTTATAATGTAATAGAAAAGAACATTCCTCATGCAATCTACTGTAGTTCATGTTGTGAGTCTCCAAAACAGGGGATCCATCTCCCTAGTAAGGTTATGTTAGCGTGTGCACTTCACCAGAATAGTCAGGCTTTAGGAATCACTTTCTTTCAATGAGGAAGTGTTTTTCTAAACTCAAATAGCTAGATACTGTTTAATACTTGGTTGCCATGGCAGTCTGGCGAAACATGCTTTAAATCACCAGATGGCTGATCTTTATACAAAGCAGGTACTGGCAGCACTCCAGTTCTTTTAAGTATTTCCTAAGGCATCCATGTCTGTAGAAAACAGGTCTACCGCAAATGTATGCAATAGTTCACCAGAGGTAGATTTCACATAATGAAATATATGCACTATCCATTTACATTCTTCCCAAACATGTTCTGACAACTGGCCCCACCCACACTAGACACTCAGGTAAGTTCAAGGATTCCATACACCTTACATCAATACAGCAGTTTGCCACATGAAGAGAATAAAATTAAACATAACAAGGTTTGCTTCTGGTAAACCAGGACCAACTAGGACTTTTAAGATTAATACTGGGCTCCTTTAAAAGAAAATGCCATGTTCTTGATGCACTGGCTAGCATTTTTTTTAAAAATCACCTTTGTGATTATGGCAATTATAGAGGTGTATTCTCCCCACCCAACATGCATATCATGAGAGATGACTAATTCCGTAGGACATTAAGATATGTTAACTACTCATCTTCTAATCAACAATTAAATATGCACTTTACCAAAAATCAATATAGATGTCTTCCAGGATACTGAAAAGCATAAGTTAACATTCCAAGCAGGAAAAAGCAGGAAAATGGACTTTCATTCTTCAAAAGGAAGGACGAGAAACTTATGGCCCTCCAGATTTATTGAATTCCAATCCCCATCAGCCCTAGACAGCATGGCTAGGTGAGGGTTGGTGTGACATTGAGTCCAACAACATTTGAGGGGCCACAAGTTCCCTACACCTGTTTTACAGGAACATTCCAGTTAAAAAATAATTTCAAAAATTAGACAAGAATAATCTTAGCTTGCAATCCTACCAAATAAAAATTACAATTGATTACTTTAATTTGCGGGGGTCAATTTATTAACACTAACACTAAATGCATAACCTACAGTGTCCACTGTTACATTGGAGGCAGTGATCAGACCTACTGACAGTGATCCCGGGATCTGAATCAGGAATCTCAGGAGCCAGGGCAGTGGCCTAGCTTAGTGAACTACCTGGGATTGATTGAATGCAGGCCTCAGATGCTCTCCAAGCACAAAATGGAATGGTGCATAATGTCAGCCCTGGTCAAACACTCTCCCCTTCCCTAGTAAGAGCACATACTAGGCCTTGAATCAGATACAGCCTCTCAGCCCTGACCTGGCTCTGACATTTACTGCTGATTACTGGTTGAGATTTGTTTACCTGCATTAGTCATGTGCATTTCCTTCTTAGGAGCTAATTCAACAGAACAAAAGCACAGGGTCAATGCTTTAGGAATCAGCTGGGAATGATAAACAAAGAAGAGGATGCTACTTATTAACAAAGTGACCAAACCATCAGTGTGATTCAGCTATCCACATATAAACTTCAGTAGGACTAATGAACTACAGTGGTACCTCAGGTTACATACGCTTCAGGTTACAGACTCCGCTAACCCAGAAATAGTGCTTCAGGTTAAGAACTTTGCTTCAGGATGAGAACAGAAATCATGCTCTGGCGGCACGGCAGCAGCAGGAGGCCCCATTAACTAAAGTGGTGCTTCAGGTTAAGAACAGTTTCAGGTTAAGTACGGACCTCCAGAATGAATTAAGTACTTAACCTGAGGTACCACTGTATTAAAGCACAGAACTGATGAAATTTGATTTGGAACACTTTGCCCAGTTTCAGCAACCCATTTCTGAACATTTAGGATACTGCTATTCTATTACCATTTACATTGGAAATAGAATATAGCTTTCCCCAGGACCTAGAAATGGGACACTTAGGGCAAAGCCTATTAGTTTTCCAGACTGAAACATTATTTGCTATTTCATTCTTTTTAAGTCTTCAAGAGCTATTGTGGACTTCCAAAATGTTACCAATTACATCAGTTGGAGGAATTCATCATCATCATCAAGTGCTTGCCACATTGCTTCAATTGCACCACAACAGTTCATAATGGATAAATTGATCCAATGTGGCAACACTGGCAAAACATCAACTTTTTACTGAGTCTATAAGCATTATAAGATACAGATGTTAAGACAAAAAGAATAGTGAGCAACTACCATAAGCAAAGTTGAAAATAGTTGTTTCCAGCCTTACTATTTCACAACATTCATCTCTATCCCACTACCTAGGGGGATAAGCAGAAGAATGAATAATGAGGTGACTGTGAATGGTTCAAGTACACCAAGCTCTACTTCCCCAAAAAACCTGGGTCCATAAAAACTTTTTGCATAGTTTGGGTCATCTGTAAAACTTAAAGTTATTGCAAAAGTGGAACCACATATGTAAAGAACCGAACAAGTTATATCGTTCTCCCTAAGAAAATGTCTAGATCTGAAGTCAAGTTTTTCAGAAATAATTTCCCCTGCTGGCCTTGGTACCAGCATCATTCTCCAAATCAGGAAATAACACTTCTGGTAGGTTGCATGAAGTTGCCATCTTCCTTTTAAGGATAAGGGTAGACTGTGAAGTAGCATTGAGCCTTCCTATTTTGACAGCTTCTCTAGGAGATTGACCTTGATTTACATATGCAGAGACCATCTCCAAATCATCTGGAAGAGAGGCAAGTTCTCAAAGAGTATGGAAATAGCCTCTGATATAGAAAGGGCTAAGAACACAGTAAAAATCATAGGTAGCAATGGACTAGGAAAAATCTCTACAGCTAATTGTGAGAAAGGACACAGATCTCTCTCTTTAAAAAGCAGTGATCACATCAAAACCTTTATCCATCCATAATGCCACTTTGTTACAGTACAGCTTTGACTTGCGTTCAACAAGATCACTGGATATTTTGCAGACCCCTATAGCAAAATAAAACACAAGGTTTTTCCTTGTGTCACAGCCTTTCCCCCAGCAGTTTAGAAAATACTATCTTGTGCATGTTGAGCTTATAAGTCTGATTTTTTATTCCCAATATTTGCATTAAGGTTTTAAACAGCAACTCTTTTCCGAGTATTAGAAGAGCACATAAAAGACAGATTTGTGATTGTACATGCAATGTTCTCTGCCTGGCACTCTTGAACAATTGTCTGACAAGCAGCCAAAACACCACCAACAAAGTGCGATTGTAAACAACTTCCTAGCCAAAAAGATAAATATTGAGCTCCAAATATATAGAAAAACTATTGTTCCTGATTACTCTATGGCACTCTTTGCCACTCTAATAGTGATACTATCTCTCCCAATAACAGTTACACTTAAACATATTTAACTTATGCACATTCAGCTTTATGTGCATGGCAAAATAAATAAAAAGAGGCCAGAGTTCTGGGTAAAATGACTTTGGCAATCCCATCTGCCATTAAACCCAGTGGGTTTTGACTATATGCCGTTTTGACTTTTGGCGCAATCTCCAGAACATAACCCCGTAACTGGGAAGGCACAGTTTTTCACCATTCCTTTGAGCCTTGTTTCAATTCACATAATGAAGAATCAATTAATCTTTAGAACTCTTATTCATGCTTAATGGAAGAGCATTCTATAGCTCAAGAAGAAGTAGCATTTTTGTACAAATCTACTATCAAAGTGCTGTACTGTCAATCTCCATTTATCACATATATTAGATAAAGATGACTACCAATACTTGCTCTTCTTTTATAAATGTATGAAAGCAGGCATTGTCAGGACTATGTCCAAAGACTTCATAGACCTTACAGCTTCAGAGCAAAAAATAAATAAAAAATTTAAAAATCTTCCAAACATGGTTGACATGAGGGCCAAATGCCAACCACTTTCACTGGCTGGAACAGAACTAGCATCGCTCTGCACAGCAGAATCCTTCAGCAGCAATTCTGCAGATAACTGTGGGACGGATGTTACACTCATGTACAGCGATGCCCACTATCTCCCATTCTATCAGAACAGAAGAAATGACAGGCATCTTACATCATAGGACAAATATCCCATCAGCCCAGTGCTTCTACTTCTTCCTCTCAGTAGCAGTTTGCTAGCATGTCTTGTTGCCAAGAATTCTAGTCACAGCATCCCTTGAAATTCCTAGTCCACAGACATTGCCTATCTATAGCAAGTCATTCACCTACGAAGTCCTGGGATATTTTTCATGGTTCAGTGGCATGATTTGCCTTGGCAACAACAGATGGGTCTACTTTTAAAACATATATAAATACTGAAGATTGATTTTAAGGGACAACTTCCCTCTAAGGAATTACCTACTTAGATTTCCTTTTTAAAAATCTAGCTGCTCTCTGAATGCTGCTTTTGTTTCAGTTCTTAAGGCTACAAAAGTCACATTATACAAACATGCTGGCAGTTCACATTAAACAGAGATGCAGAAAGATTTTTTTAAATGTTAGGGCTATTCTAAAACATTCATTCTTTAAACAGCATTTTAGAAAGCTGGATCCACATGAGTGCATTTTTGTACTGGAAATACCCTTTTGCTGCCAATGAAAACTTCTTTAAAACATTACACCATTTGAAATACAGAACTCATAGATGTGTCTTTAATCCAACCCAACTGCAATTCTCTAAATGTCACCAACTCCACTACTTAAAATTAAAGAACATGCAAAGATCCTTCTGGTTATTAATTACACAACCTCTCTGTTGCTAATTTTACCGGCTCCTCCTTTTACACCCCTTCATTACATACTTCTACCCACAAGCAGGCTTCCAAAAAATCTACTTTGCCACATCCTCTGGTCAAGTTAAGAGTCAGCCAGTCTTCCTTCCAACTTTGAAGCTGCAAAGGTAGGTGGGGATTGCCTGCATAGTTACACTATTCCTCACCATATCCCCAATTTCCAAGTTGGGTAGAATCATAGAGTCAAAAGGGACCACCAAGGGTCATCTGGTCCAACCCGCTGCTATGCAGGAATCCAAGCTGAAGCTTATTTGTCAACTGTGTGGCCAAGGAACCTTAAAAACCTAGGCCATGAAAGTTACCGTATTTTTCGCCCCATAGGACGCACTTTTTCCCCTCCAAAAATGAAGGGGAAATGTGTGTGTGCATCCTATGGGGCGAATGCAGGCTTTCGCTGAAGCCTGGAGAGCAAGACAGGTTGGTGCGCACCGACCCCTCTCGCTCTCCAGGCTTGCGGACAGCAGCCTGCAGCCCGAAACCTGAGGAGCGCAGTGGAGCACACCCCGGGCTTCAGGCAGCTCTCCGCAAGCCTTGGGAGCCCGGAGCGACTTCCCGCCGGGCTCCCAAGGCTTGCAGACAGCAGCCTGCAGCCCGAAACCTAGGGAGCGCAGCGGAGCACCCCCGGGCTTCGGGCAGCTCTCCGCAAGCCTTGGGAGCCCGGAGCAACTTCCCGCCGGGCCCCCAAGGCTTGCGGACAGCAGCCTGCAGCCCAAAACCCAGGGAGCGCCGCTGAGCAGCGTGCCCCAGGCTTCAGGCAGATATCCGCAAGCCTGGGGAGACCGGCGAGAGTTCCCGCCGGGCTCCCAAGGCTTGCGGATAGCAGCCTGTTCTGGGGGCTGGGGTCGGGGGAAGCTCGGGCTTCCCCCACCCCAGCCCCGCGCCTGGGGGGGGAAATAATTTTTTTTTCTTTATTCCCCCCCCCAAAAAATTAGGTGCGCCCTATGGGCCTGTGCACCCTATGGAGCGAAAAATACGGTAACTCTTTTTGGAATATGTAGAGTGTACTCAGGGTTGACACTGTAGTACTCTGGAGAATGAGCACATAATGAATCACCTAGCTGGTGAGATCAACATGACTCCTAGAGTGGAGATCAAAACTTATCTCATTCAGAAGCCTGCAGTAACACATCTTGGACAAAGTTCCAGAAATGAGACAAGCCCACACACGCCTCTAAATATAAGCCAACAGGCACAACATGGGTGAAAGTCCCAAGATTCTCCCAGACACTGCTAATATTTAGTTACTAAAGTTTTTTTTTAAAAAAAGAAAGCTTTCTTCGTCCTAAAAAATGCCTCTCGTTGAAAGGCAAGGTTTTTGAATTTAAGGTTTCATAAACGTTAACTTTTACTGAATGAACACCTTACTCAACACTTATATTTAGTAAAAGGAAAGTCATGTACTATTTGTGTGTTACTGCACAAACCTGCTAAAACCCTAGCTTTAGGACTTGAATGCTACCTCCCAGCTGTAACCATTCACATTCATCAATATGCTCAAGGATAGACATATTTCCATGTGTTAATGTTCCCACTATTTGGCCATTGTCAGCCACAGAGCAAAAACAACAATTCTCTTTGACACTGCCACCCCAAGGACCCTCCTTCCTTCCTTCCTTTATTAACAACCATACCAGCAGCTACTGTTCTTTCCACTATTAAAACCCATTCAACTGGGCCAACTGTTGCCACAATAGATCAGATTTCTACTCTTCCAGTTTTGCTTCCTGGGCTGTGAAAGCAGCAGAGAAACCTCCTGCAGAAAAACAGACACACTTTTGCTATATCATCCTCAGGACTCTTGCTTCCATGGAAGCTTCTTGGAAGAAGAAAACTAAAAGGTCCACAGTGTGTGCATGAACTAGAATGCAACTACCATTTAATTTCATGTGTAAGCTCTTTAAGAATTCTTGGATGGATGCCACCTGGAAGCTGGTGATGTGTCGGCTTTTAATTCATTAGTAAGCCCTAGAACATTGTCTCTTCTCACCAACATTAGCTTCACTTCCTCATTGGGTGGAATTCAACATCATGCTCATCTAATAATTCAATCTACCCCAAGATTTCAGCTTGCCAGAGAGAATGACACCCCCCACCCCTGTGCTGTTCAGGGGGATCTCCTGACTCCTCCCCACAGTCAACTTGGGGGGGGGCACACAGGAGAAGGAAAGGGGAAAGCCCTGTTGCTCAAGCAGACATCCTTGCACAGGACTTATGGTGAAATGGCTGGTTAGGTGAATTCTGCCCATTTTGTTTACTTTTAGTGGAATGATGTTCTAATCTAATTAAATTAAGCATGCACTGTACATATACAGTATGCAACGTTATTAGGTCTTTGCTTCTATTGTGCTAAAATTTAAGGAGTTACAGGAACCACACAGACTAAGCAGAAAGGAACGGCTGTTCACCTTAGGCAAATGAATTGCTACTTCCATAATTAGTCACTACGGATGTGCAGTTGGGAGGATAATTTTTAATGTAGGCTTGCAAATTTGCTGTAACCTGCAAAGCTATTGTACACATGCACCAACAGGAGACCAATATTAAAGTTGAAAGACTGATTTAAAAGGAAACGTTCACAAACTCTTGGATAATGCATACCTTCAAAGCTGCAACTGCTGCCACCTTCAGTCCATATATAATTTAGTGGATCTGATATAGTACTGCCTGCTCAGAAACGTTTCCATGAGATGACAGTTTCATGGTTGTCTGTGCAATTTCCACCTCATACCCATCATTACAGAATTCCAAATATCTGAAACATGCCTACTGGTTGACTACATGCATTTAAGAAGATATATTTACCATTTAATTGCTTGCTCACATGGCAGACACTCTCAAAATGCCTGGTTTACACCACAATTTTATTCACTTCAAGTGTGGGCCTCATAAGGCCACATCATTTTGCCCTTTGAACTCGAAAAAAGAGTACTTAAAAAAAAGGGTTGTTTGGTGTTGTCGGGGCCAGAGTTCTCTGCAGCAAACAGAGACCTACTCTTTTCCAAATCATAGCATGTGTATGCTAATTTATATGGCTGACATAAAACATTTGATTGTTTTTATACCACAATTTTAAAACAGTCCTCAGAATAATAGGCACTGTTTGTTTTTTAAAAATCACACTGTATTTAGAAATAAATTATAAGGGTTGCCAAATTAGTATTTAAGCTGCCACAAGATTGCCATTTGGGACTGGAACTACATTTACCAGATCACATTCTTATAACCACTACAAATTCTTGTTAAACTCGGCTAAAATCACTACAGCATGCATTTAAAAGCCATTCTTTAATCACCTAAATGTCGAAATAAATGGATAATATATGGGATTTCTCAGAAAAATATACCTTCTTTCAACACTTTGCCCAATGACCAAAAAATGCTAATCTTTCAATAGGAAAAGTACACTTTATCTTTTCAACTACGGCCCCCTCCCCCATGATGGCAAAGGTATTTCTGATAAAAACACAAAATGGTGTATCCAAGGTCCAGCCAAACCCATCACTTCAAGTCTCTTTGTAGGCACTGGACATTCATCTATCTCCCAATTAGTTTCTAAATTGTATGAATTTAAGCAAACTGACAAGGATGAAGACCTGGCACTGTTGGGTCATACTCATCAGTAGACCCATCAGTATTATACTAATAAAACCTTGTTTTTTTTATAAAACGGGGGGAGATCTACAAAAATATAAGGAGCTTCTCGTTTACAGAGTATCACTGCACCATGTTTACAAATAAAACTTATGAGCCAGCAGTCACATAAAAGCTTGTTTAGAGTTACTGGCTAGGGCTCAGTCCCCGGTTTTCAATGACAGGGCGAAGCTCTAGACAACAAAGGTGGCTGTGGCCTGAAGCGTGCCTTTACTGTTTTTAGTGTGGTGTTTTAAATAGTTGTGACCACCTCTGGATCATAGAGTGAACAGGAATCATAATCAGATTTTTAAAAGATGACCATTATATAATTTGAGTGCCACCCAATGACCACAATGATATACTGTATACACATATCTAAAGCTGAGGGGAAAGAGTCTCTAAAGTTAAACAGGCTGCGTGATTGCCCCCCCCCCCCAATCTGAGAAATAAAAAACTGCCATGACTCCAGCGCATCTCCTCCTCTCCTTACACAACATGCCTTAGGGATGGGCTCAGTAGGTAGAGCACGATAATCTGAATCTCAGGGTCATGGGTTCGAGGTTCCTGCATTGCAGGAGGTTGGACTAGATGATCTTGCGGCCCTTTCTTACTCTACAACTCTGTGAATCTATGATCGCACGTGAGATAAGGCAGCCTCTAAGCCAGGCATGGCCAAACTTGGCCCTCCAGCTGTTTTGGGACTACAACTCCCATCATCCCTAGCTAATAGGACCAGTGGTCAGGGATGATGGGAATTGTAGTCCCAAAAACAGCGACACCGAGAGCCAAGCGGGCTGCTCCCTGCGACTTGGAACTCGCAAAATCCCCGCGTTTGCCGCACCGAAGCCTGACGCTCTCAGGTGCACGCGGAAAGCCGCGTAAGTTAGGGGCGCGCCTAAGAGCACGACGAGGCCCATAAGGATTGCTTTCCCTGCACCCTAAAATGGCCATGCGCTGGATGTGGGGACCGGAAAGGCCCACTTCGCTCCACCCCAAGTATCAAAGCAGCAGGAAGTCCCAGAGGGCACTTCTATCACCCCCGCTGTGCGCGCAAGCGCAGTAGCGCCGCATTCTTCTCCTCCTCCGGCCCCCACAAGCCTCAGCGGCGAAGATGCCTCCCCCACCCCCAGCACAAGTCTGAGGGGAAAGTCCGTTGGTACCGGTCCCTCTTGAGGCCCCTCTCCACTTACACAACGACTCGGGAGATGATACACGACACCATGTTGCCGCCCCGGTTCCGTGGGCGCCGCTTCTACCTTTAACCGCCCGTCAGTCTGTCCGTCCCGCCAGCCGGAGCCCTGCCTCTCCTTCCCGCTCGCGACTTTCCGCCGAGCCGGGCACCGAATGGCCCCGGCCGCTTCGCCCGACAGACACAGCCTAAGCCCCGCCCTCCTCCCGCCTCGGGCATCACAATAGGCGCGGAGGCCGCGCCTCCCCATAAACGGATTGGCTCGCGCCGCCCCAGCCTCATTCGCCCGCCGCCTGCCGTCGAGCTGGGCTGCAGCGCGCATGCGGCGCGCCTCTGGACGGCGAGGAGCGGATGGGTATGTAAGGAGCCGCAGCTATGCGCCGGCGCAGTCTTTTTCTCTCCCCCCCCCCTTTGCTGGCTGTGTGGTGGCTTGTAATGTAGGCTGTGCTAAACCCCTTTCCCGTAGGGTCGCATGAGTTATTTATTGCTTTTTGGAGACGGGGGGGGGGTGGGGGAGCCGGGTTAGTTTGCCGCAGCGTCTCGTGCACCTTAAAAAAAAAGAGAGAGACTTCCCAAATGTTTATCTTGCCATTAAGCATCCGATGGAGGCGCCGCAACAAATGCAGCAACCTTTCAGGTGTCCCAACACCAGGCCCCGGGTGGCTTCTGCTCGTGGTTCGTTGCTTTGCCCCGTTCGCGCCCCTTCTTCCTTGTCGCTGCTCTTGAAGCGGCCCCCGGGGATAATCTTAGCGCGATGGATCCGCGTCGCTAAGGCTGGAGAAAGCGGCGCCTTCGTTTCCGCACGAGGCTCCTTTCTCCTGGAGGTTGTTTTCTTCCCCCAGCCGCGTCAACGTTTCCACCCCACCCCACCAAACTGCGGGGAGGAGGCAGCCGATCTTCTTGGGTGCGGCTGGAGAGGTGAAATTGGAAAGCGAGGAAGTCTTGGGAAATGCCACTTTTGCACACATTAAGCTCTGCGCGGTGTTGGCCTTGTTTGCTCATCTTGCGCCCGAAGCCTTTTCCCCGCCGCAAAGGTGTCTCTGACGTAGCCTTCGTTAAACAATCGGAAAGCCTTGCTGATCTGCCGCAGATCGGCCAGAGATCTCCCAGTAGATCCTGATCCACCTTCTGCCCGCCCCTGATAAATGAAAATGGTGACAGCATCCTGGAATGACTCGTAGTTTCATTTCTACTGAACAGTTTCAAACGGTCAAATATATGCAAGGATACATTTGTTTGGCCCTGGATTTGGGCATAATTTGCAATGGAAGTGTTAGGCATTAAATAGTAGAATGGGGCTGAAAGAGGGGGAATCGTAAGCATTGGTACACACAGAGGACAAGGAGCAGCACTAGATCTTTTTTTGATGTAGTTTTATGAAATTAGTGAAGAAATATACTGAGACATACAAATCCCACATGCTGGCAGTTCTTGCACTAGTAATTTCTCCTCAAATATAACCTTGTGCTATGTTCCGAACTTGGCTTCCTTCCTCCTATTGTTCAGTTCTGTAATCCTGCCAATAAATAATGTGTGTTGTAGTGTGGAAATAAATAACAACTACAGATCTGCCTGTCTGACAGGTAATGAAGATGAGTGTACTTCCTAAGCTTCTTCAGGACATGTGAAATCCTGCACTCTTTTCTGCAACTGTACTTTTCTGATCAGATACCAGATAACCCAATTCCAAGTTTTGCCTGCTTTTTTTCTCTTCAAGGGCCACGCATAGCGCCTTTATCTATCTTACTTTTAAGGAGGACTCTCTCATAAGGTTTCTGACTCTTAGATATCTTTTTTTACAATCCAGATTTGCAAAAATAGCAGGAAATGATGTAATGAAAGCTTGAAGCTGCAGCGTGCATGAACTGTGATTCATGGAGGTGAATTTTGCAAGCATGATTGCTATGGTGAATTGCCCACCCCTCCACCAGTTTTAGCATAAGGGAGCAGAGGACCCCTAGAACTCCCAGAGTCTGTGATTTAGCAGACTTTGTGCTGGAGTGTTGTGTCTAGAAGGTAAAAATGCATGAAAAGCAAACTTTTGAGGTTTCCACTGTCGACGTCAGTGTTTTTTCAAACAGTGGTCTGGTCTGCTGAGCAAAGGTGGCCATGAGACAGAGAAGTCTGGGTGGGAGGAAGGAAATATGGTTTCCCTACTCTGAGGGCAAAGATCCAGAGGAGGAGGTGCTGAGGGAAATTAGGTTGTGAAATAAAAAGATAGTTGAATATTTACTATTAATAAGTAAATAAATAGACTGGGAATTGAATGGCAGGGGATAAAATAGAGTGTTATGGGAGGAATAAATGCATGTAAAAGGACCAGGGAAGTGTGTGTGTGTGTGTGTGTGTGTGTGTGTGAGAGAGAGAGAGAGAGAGAGGGAGGGAGCTCGCAGTTATGGGCGGGGGGAGATAATGTGTAAGTTGAGTGTAGAAGGAGAATTGGGGAAGATACGGGTATGGGGATGTAAAGGGAAAAATATTTTTTAAAAAAAACATTTTCCAGCAAATACTTCCTCACATTGGGAGGCTGAGTCAGTACCTCCACAGCTACAAGGAAAATATTGGCAAATAATTTAGCAATTTTTAAAAAATGTAATAAATATGTATAGGAAGTGATGCCAGCTGATTATACCAAACTGCCACCATTCTGTGACTGACTTAGTGAGCTGGGAGAGTCTGAGGCAGAGGGAAGTGCAGATCAGGCAAAAAAGGCAGAGATGAATGAAGAAGCATGGGGGTTTCCCCCTCCTGCTGTGACAAACTCCTCTCCCCCTTGTCACCTAGGACCAAGGAAGGCATGAAGTGGGAGGAGCAAAGGCAGGCGTGCAGTCACAGTCTCAGATTGCTTGGGGGAAAACCCTGGAGAGGAGGAGACTTGGGTAGCTGCGGGAAGGCAGAGACCTTTAGTCTCCACAGCTGCCTCATAGGAGCAAGACATTTGAAGAGAATTGCTGTGTTCATTAGGCCTGGCACACCTGTGCAGATCCTGTTTAAATAATTAACTTCACCTACTCGGTGTGATCCACTGCGAGCTTCCGGCAGATAGATTAGGTAAATATTTCATTAAGAACATAGTAAGTGTTCTGCTGGATCAGGCAAAAGGCCTATGTCTAAATCTCTTTCCAAGCCTTCCAGGATAGTTGCCATTGTTACATATTGTGGGAGCGAATGTGCCTTCTTTTGATCAGCTAATTGGACTGTATTTGCTTTGCTTCGGGCAGGGTGTATGTGAGTCCAGGCAGGGTGTGTAGGAATAGTCAGAGAGATTTCTGGTTCTCTGTGCAATACCTACAGAAGTTGCAATGTCACTAACAGTGCCACACTTGATTGTCTGCCTGAGGCAGCAAATTGCCTGTTGCTTACCTTTGCGTTTGCCATCTTAAATTAATGTGAGAGGGTAGAAGGCAGGTGAGATAAGAAGTATTTGACTGCAAATGTTAAAGTCCTGACTGTAACAAGGTGGTGAAGTAAACCAGAGTCCATGGCACTCTAGGGAGGTTTGCTTATTAGAAAGATACCTGTTATGTATTGGGTTTAAGCGCAAACGGGCCTTGACCCAAATGGGTTTCACCGTGGGGTTGAGCCATAGGGAATTTGGGGGTCCATTGTACAAGCTCAGGGTTCCATCAAAGACTGATGGAAACTCCTGGCAGATCGATTCAAAATCTGCCCCTCGGAAAATCTGATTAAGCCCTGAAATACCTAAGCCTAACGGCCCGAACCATGCTAGGCCTAGAAGGCTAGTGAATGGGCCTTCAGTTATGATGAGGTTCAAATTCTTGGTGTACTTCTTAAACTGGACCTTGAAGGTGCCCATCCCCTTTAGCTGGATTCTTTTTCTCTGGAAGTCCCATAGCACTAGGGGACTGGGTGGAGAGGAGGACCGCCATTAGGGTAAAGCTCTTTCAGAGTCTATCTTGAGTTGTACCCTAAGCTTATTGGACCCCGGGGAAGAAAGTTGAAGTACCTGGCTGGAGAGGTGGACTGTAAGTCCTCTATGTAGGCCTCGTGGACATGTTGCTTGGGTCGTGCTCTGGAAGTCTTGGAGTGGCAGACTCGACCAATGTGCCCAGTCTTCTCACAGCGGCGACATGTGGTGTCCCAAAACCTGCATGTCCGACGCTCGTGGTTTTCTCTGCAGCTGGCACAGGTCCCTTGAGGTGCGTCAGATGATTGCTGGTTCGATGATGTGCTTGTAGATTGGGAGCAGTGGTGTTGGTCGGATCAGTCCAAAGCTCAGTGGACATCCTCATTGTGGGAATCTACGGAAGAGGACCCGTCTTGCTGGATGTGGTGAGTTCTTCTTTCAGTACGTCGCTGTGGGCCGCCTCGTGGGCATTATCCTTCTCAAAGGCCGTGGCCATATTCATTGCTTCCATCATCATGAAGTCATCTTTTGCCAGCAGCTTGCGGTGGAGACGGCTGTCTCGCATGCCACTGATGAACCTTTTGAGAAGTCATTATACAATGTCAGCGAATTGGCAATACATCGCAATCGCCCAGAGTGCTGTGATGTATTCACTCGCTGACTCTTGCGCTTGTTGCTCTCTTTGTGCAAAGTCGTAGCGGTGGTGGTTCTTAGTTGGCTGAGGCGCGAGGTGCCTTGTCATAGCCTGTGTCAGTTCATTGAAAGTGCATGCCTCTATGTCCCTGGGTGCCATCAGACCTTCCAGTAGAGTGATGGCGGAATTTCCTAGCACCGTCAGTAGCACATCCACCTTGTCTGCCTCCCTAGTGAAGCCTTGTAGTCGGACCTAGCTCCTTATTCGGCGGAGCCACTGCAGCCATTCTGCAGGATGGCTCATATTGAAGTCCGATGACAGCCAACTATGACTGGTGGCCATCCTCGGACCTGGAGCAGTCGCTTGTGCAATTGTGGGTGGTTGCGAAGACGTGGCAGGTGCGGTCTCATTTCTGGGACTATTTGCTGAGTCCAGCGTGGCAGCGAGGTCGCGCTTACTGCGAGGCGGCAGGCTGTGGTGCGCGGTCTTGGGCCTCGGCAGCCAGCGGGAGCTCATCAATCCCACCTTCGTCGCCAATGTTAAATGTTCAGAAAAAGTCAGAAGCCCAAGGCAGTATAAGTTCCTCAACTACGTTTATTCAACATTTGTCAGCAACAACAGCTCACTCATAGGAAAACAAGAACTGAACTGACTGGACAACACAATAATAATGCTGAGCATGAACTGACCATTGACAGTTGACAGTGCATGCGCTTACTTGCCATTAGAACGTTCGTCTACCAACGCTTCTACAATTGGTTAGAACGCGCTTTGTAACATAAGAAGTGTTAAACCCAATACATAACAATACCCTTGAGTGGCTATAACAGGGCATCAGATATAAGAGGCCAGGACAAGGCTTTGGGCCAGGAGAAGGTATCTGCAGCCATGGGAATGGGAGCTGAGAGGGTATGCTGATCAAAGAGGTAGGGAGGAAAGGAACAGCTTAAATTGTTGGTTGTCAGAGCAGCTGAGAGGCTGTAAAAAGAGCTCTGCTGGATCAGGGCAAAGGCCTATCTAGTCCCTTGTTTTGTTCCCATGATGGCCAACCACATGCATATGGGAAGCCCTCCAGCAGGACCTGAATACAATGGCCCTATTCATACTTGTGTTCCCCAGCAATTGTTCCTCAGTGGCATACAGTCTCCGATACAGGAGCCAATAAAGAGAGCCATCATGACTAGCAGCAAATGATAGTCTTAGTTGTTTTTTAAAGCTGCCCAAGTTGATGACCATCATTGCTACATCAAATACAGTGGACGCTCGGGTTGCGAACGTAATTCATGTGGGAGGCACGTTCGCAACCCGCATCTCTGCGTCTGTGCACGTGCGGGTTGTGCTTCGGGGCTTCTGCGCATGCACAAAGCCTGATTTAGCGGTTCTGCACGAGCGCCGAAACCTGGAAGTAACCCATTCCAATACTTCCAGGTTTCGGCGCATTCGTAACATGAAAACACGCAACTTGAAGTGTCTGTAACCTGAGGTTTGACAGTAGTAACTAATTCCACAGCTATGTGAAGAAGCACTTCCTTTTGCCAATCCAAATATCCAACCATTTGCCTTCATTGAATAGCCCTGGGTTCTAGTATTGGGAGAGAAGAAGAAAAACTTACCCACTTTCTCTCGATACCATAAATAATTTTATAGTGCTCTAACATGTCCTCCCTTATTTGCCTTTTTTCTAGGCTACAAAGCCCCAAAGGTTTTAAGCTTTCCTCATTGGTGAGTTGCTCCAGCCCCTTTATAAATTGGGTTGTCCTTATCTGCTGCACCTTTTCCAGCTCTGCCTTGCTAGAGTCACAAAATAAAGGTTTCCAGGTGCCTGTGAGTGCTGGAGTTGCTGTGGGATTAATTCTGCTATGAATCTTGCCTCCTCATGCTGCTGTGCCCCTGTAACCTAGGAATCTGCCTTCTAGTCAGATCATTTGTCCGTCTGGAATCAGCTCTCTGGGGATTCAGATTGGGATCTCTCCCGGCCCTACTTGGAGATGCCAGGGATTGAACCTGGGATCATCTGGATTCAATGAACTCAACGCTACTTGTACGTTTAAAACCAGATTATTACAAAGATGATACATACAGTACTCGCAGAAACCAATCCTCTAAAAGGGGTGGGGTTGCATTTTCTTCCATTTAGGAAAAGAGGTGTGCAAAGCGATTAAGCACTAGTCAAACAAGTTTTAAGTTGTTAAACTTATTTTGCAATGTAAGTACATTTACCAGTTCTATGGGTTACATACGCTGAAGCTTGCATGCAGTCAGTTTCTGCTAGAGAGCCATTCTTATACCAAAGTGATGCCCTTTATTGGGGGGGGGGGAGGCCACAAGAAATAGCTTTTGCCTTCATTGCCATGGTAACAGAATCCTTAGTGGAAAGCTGCATTTACATTTAAAGAGACACTTATAAATGTAAACACAAATAGCAATTAGGTGTCAGTTTTGTTACTAAGAGTCTGTCATATCTCATAGAATTTGAGCTTCAGTATAAAGAGGTACAGCAAAAGCTTGTTTATCAAACAGGAATGAAAACAGAAATGCAACTGCAATTATTATCAAGGAGAAAATCAAAGGCTACCTTTGGAATCTGAAAAATAGAAACTCAATTAATTACTTCTCCAGAACGAATTTGGCATTTGTTTCTTTAGGAATGAACTGTAACAGATTTTGACACCTATCTATTTTCAATCTGAAATTATTTTCCTATAAAATAGCAATTTTTAAGATTCCATTAGAAATGACAATATGTTAGTGTTTCTCTAGCTAGAGGGCAGCTGTCCACACCCTGAAGGGAACATCAGCAGGGGCTGTGCAAACAGTTGTATATGCCTTACTGGTACTAGGCTTGTAAACAGTCAAGGCTCAGCATTTCTCAATCATCTTTGTGGCAGTCACACATTGTGTATTTAGCAGAAGTCTTCCTTTTAACACTTTTATACCTGGTTCCTGTGCTTGCAAGATGCTGTTCCTAATACTGAGCCTCTTTCCTGAGAGTAACTGTCCTTATTGCAAAGCTTTTCTGTTTTGAAATGTTGTTTGTTTAAAGTCTTTATATCTTTACTACACAATCTTTATATATGTACCCCGCAGTGGTTTACAACACAATTTAAAACAAAACAATAATAAAATGCACAGTAATCTAATGAAAGGTAATAGACAAATGACATGATTTGCACGGGAAATCACCGTTAAACTAACAATGAAAGCAGCAAAATAAAAACTCCAGTTCCAATGTTTTAAAATATAGCATCCTCCTAATACCATTTTAAAGTACACAGCATTGCAATTCCTGAAATTAGAATAAAAATGGCTTCACCCAGAACATAAAACATATCAGTGGGTACCAGGCATGCCTCTGTTGGGAGGAAGACCCTCATCCTCCCATATCTGGGGTGGGGAGCCTGTGGCTGTTGCTGAACTACAACTCTCATCATTCCTGACCATTGTCCATGTTGCCAGAGGAAATGGGAGTTGGAGTCCAGCAATGTTTAGAGGGCCCCAGAGCTGTGGTTAATAAGTGACTTGACTGCAGAAAAAAACAGGCCTTAGAAATCCTCGGTGTTGAAAGACCTGGTGTTTCCGCCACCTCTCTAGTGCACTTTTCCTGCTTCTGTCTCATTTTCTCGTCCTTGGATCTGCCCATATGCTGCACTATTTGTTTTGTTTTGCTGCCTGCATGCCGCACAAAACAGACAGCCTACTTGAGAGGCGCTTAAAAAACGTGTGTGTTGGGACAGTGGAAGGAGCACAGGAATCACGTGTCATACATTTTGCTGCCTGCCAGCCACAATGAACAATCAGCAGGTAGCTGCTTGGCTTGACAATCTGGAGTGAGGGGAGAAATGCGAGAATCTTCCCATTGTTGTGGTTTTTCTTCTGCTTACTGGCATGTGGAACAGGAAGCGGCTTGAGAGGAATCTGAGTTGAATATGGCAGTGGGATTGTTCCAGGGTTGAGTTGGGGGAGCCCAGGGCAGAGGCCAGAGGCATTGTCAGAATGATGGTGCTAATAAGGATCACCTTTTTCCTAGTTGTTCCCAAGTTGTTTTGGGGAAAGCATTTCAGTGGCATCATTATTATCAACTTTTCCTCTTCCTCTGCTCACAGCAGGGATTATTCCCACGTCGGTGTTTGAGGAGGGGGTCAGCGCAGTGCAAAGGCAGAAATAATATTATTCCCATGCTTCCCTAATTTTGAGAAGCTTGCAGATGGCATTCAGCTTCAAACATCAAACTTATCTGGGCCAGTATTGTTCAATGGCTACTCTAGTGAGTTCTTAAACGTGGGTGTTTTTTGTGCAATTGTATATTTTATTATTATTTGTGACTATGTATGTAAATGGCTGGCTGTAGTTACTAAACATTATTTCTGGATTCAGCTGATTTTTGTTTTCTAGCTTTAATCTGTAGCAGCATACCAAGACTTAACAATGTCTGGAAAAGAAAATGTCTTTTCAAACATTTTTTTTTAAAAACAAAAATAAATCTGAATAGATTTTTCATATTTGAACCATTCTAGGTTTTTGTCTCTTTTCTTTTTCTGCTCTTTTTTGAGGCAGCAGCCATTTTGTGTTAAGCCACACCCCGGCAGCACCAAAATTCCAAATCTGTCCCCAGATTTGAAAAGGTTTTCAACCACTGGTGTAGGCACTACTGACACTGGTCTGACTCGATAAAGGCAGCCTCCTGTGTTCCTATTCAGAGCTACGTTGCCTAGGAACATGGTTAGCACCTCATAATAAAAACTGGATTCGGCCCCTGGCATCAGAAGAGTTAATGGGTTAGGAGAACCTGAAACAACTGGAAGCCAACATTAGCTGAAATGGTCTGTATGAATAATCTGCCATGGTATTTTCCTATTCAGATGCCCTCCACTTTTTAATCACTTCTTATGGGCTTTTCTCTTAACCAGACAGCTGGGAACACACCTATAGCTTTATTTTATTTTGACTGACCTGCCCCTAGTCTTGTCAAAACCCACCCCCAGCATTTTGCAATAACAACTCTTCTCTGTGTGTTTTTTATTTAATCATAACATTTTTGCTAAAAAGAACCTCAAAGCACGCACTAACGGCCTAAAGCATTTGGAGTTGCAGTTTCAAACTGAAGATTTTTAATTAACCCCAGATTAAATTAGTTTGATTGCATCCCACCTTTTAGGTGGAGCCTCACAAAATAGTGTGATCTTATTGTCTGGGGTGGGGTGGAGTGGGGGAGATAATAAAACTTTTACAGGAAGCAACATAACGCATTACTACTCACCCCCATTAAAGTAGATGTTATTTGCATGGCTCAGAACCTGCCTAAATCTATATATCCTTATTTGTTTTATAAATTAGGTTTATAGAGAAAGTTTTTCTCTTTAGTAAGGTGGCGAGGGAGTTAAGCAGAGCTAGAAGAAAAAGCTTCCCGAGATCCTTTTTCTAAAGGAAACATGATCCAGAAAGGAAGGGGAGAGTTCAGCATGGCTCAGTTTCAGGTCTGTAGCTATGGCAGCAGAGTCTTATGGCTATACTGGTTTATTGCTTCCATTTGGTGTTATTGGAGCCTGGAAAAAAAATGTAGCTCCTATGAATGGAGACTATAGAAAACGGAAACACTTCACTCCTTCCCTCTGTGTTGACAGCCTGTTAAGATTACTGCTTTGTTAGGAACTTTTTCTCGACTGAAAGCAGAGGTTTTATGACTTGGGGATGTTTTCAGCTTTCCATTTTTTCTCCTCCTCTTCCCCCAACCCCCGGCATAAGACCAGGATCTCCTCGTGATGACCTGGCAAAGGCTGAAGGGAAAAGTTCCACAAGAGGCCGATTTGGTGGCTGAAGAAAAGGAAATAAATAGTGCCAAAGCAGTTGTTAATGCAAGCAAAATTTCCTAAGCACGCACAGAAACTGCAGAAGTATCTATCAAGCTGGTCATGTTTTGCGTACGGAATGCCTCTGCCCATGTTGCTTTCCAAGAGATGATGGATTGGCTAGCTTATTAGCTGTAGAAGACCAATCTGGTCCAACAGCTTAGAATGTTGGGCTCTAGTAGAGGAAATTCAGGCTACAATTCTCACTTATGAAGCGTGCTTTGTGGCCTTGGCAAGCCAAAACCTTTCAGCCCACCCACTTTGCAAGGATGGTGTGAGGCAAAGTTCTATGCATAGTTAGGTGCACGGTTCCATCAGGTTTGATGAGTTTAGGTGCACCAAACTGCATAGGATTGAGCGGTGCAATTTTGCTCTGCGCTCCTTTGAGGAAGGATGGAATGCAAATGTAAAAAGATAAAATAAAAGCAAGAGGGCTTGGCACTGAAATTATTTTGGTACATGCTGTATCTAGAAAAACATATCAAGCAACTCTGACTCCTCCACCCCTGAATGATGGCTGTGTATCTCCTTATACAATGTTTGCTCAGATGCTTCAGTTTTGCTGTGAACGTAAGGACAGTTACATGGAAATAGATTATAATTAAATTGAGATTTAATTTCAGGTGAATGTACTGAGCACAGTGTTGGGTTGCAGCATTCAAAATTTGCCAGGCACGTTTTGCACCTGGCTGTCTGCCACTTGAGACTAAGTGAAGATGCCTGGCTGCAAGGATAGTGGCTGACGTCTCCACCAACTGGAGGTTCATGCCTGATGATCCTTGGATCTTGACTGTTTTCACACACTACCAAACACATCCTATAGAATTCTGTCCGTTATATTTTATCTGCACAATCAGAATGAATTTCAGGAACCAATAAGTCGCAGTGAAAAATATGACTTTTGCGCCGTCTGGCCCCAAAATGGCGATTAGGCATTCCATGTTGGTGACTGTAACCATGGTTTAAGGAGCCATTTAGTGCCTAGTTTATATACCTGAGTATATTTCTAACACTGTTGGGTTGTAATATTTAGAAATGAACTCCATTGACATCAGGGAACCTTACTTCTAGGTAAATTTCATGTGTGGAGCGTGATACTAAGCATATTTGCTGTGTAAATTCTAGTTCACTGAAGAGAGCTTAATCCTAGGTGCCTTAATCCTGCAAGCTTTAGTGCAGTTGTGACCTCCAAGTTAGATTGGAGAATTAGAGGCAATGTTTGTTCCGTTGTACCTTTGAAACCACAAATTTGTTCTACATAGACTCCAGCCTTCCTTCTAAACCACTCTGCTTCTTGCTCTATAGCTAAAGCTTTTGAGCAGCATTGTACAAGTCATGTGACTTATGGAAACCTGGGGGTGGGGGTTACCTCAGTTTTGAAAGTATTGGTTTTCTAGGCACTTCAAAAGTAGAGTATTATACATACTAAAGTGAAGCATTCCTTATTCAGCTGATAGCATTTACCTATGCAGTGTCTGTTAATGTAGGGTTGCCATATGGTTGAGCTATTTTTTGAGCTATTTTTATGGACATGGGTTGCCACCCAGGTCATTTTTACCAATTTTTGGAAATTCCACCCGGACGCTGTTTCCGCCAGACGAATCCCGTATATGTATGGCAGCCTGAATTAATGAGCAGGGAGGGGCAGCAGTATTTTTCATACATAGAACACACCATGCACCTTGTCCATGTTCTCGAATCTCAGCAGCTGAAATTGGACCAGACTGTACCCTGAACCCATTAATTGATTGAACTGATGGATTTGTGGTATTCAAGTCATGGCAGATGCTAATAACTTTCTCTCCAAAGAATGCTTAGCAAATGGGTCACAGCAGGCTACTGAGAGTTTTAAAACATTGTGATGTAAATCAGGCTGAAGGCCTTGAACCACTCTAGTAGACAGCACTACATAAACAGGCTGTGGGCAGAGAGCTATTTCTTCACCAGTAGCAGCACAGTTGCTTGTTGAGACCTATTCTGATTCCTGTACCTACAGCTGAGCACAGCCAGAACTCTTGCCTGTGGTCCTCACTACTTCTCCAGAGCTTCAGGCTCAGATTCCTCAGGCTCCATCTATTTTGCATTATGCAGTAATAGGCTAGTGCACAAATGCATGTAAGTTATGACTGAATGTGTGACTAGCCTCCACTGAAAAGGATCATGGATGAGGTCCTGTCAAAAACCATCACTTAACATTATAATCACAAGATAAACATGCAGTATAATAATTCCATTTGATTTTATGACATAACTCCTATAAGGAGCAGTAGTATTTGAGATGCACAAAAATAATGACAATCCATTTAATTTTGACATTAGACAGAGTATTGATGCCAGAACTTGACAGTCAGGCACCACAATATTTCACCTAGGAAATTAATGCACAGTGTTAAAGAAAGATTGAACAGTTTAACAACAGCAATGTAATTTTTTCCTCCTCTAGTAAAAACCTAATGCCCACTCACTATTTTCTCTACCGCAAGCTCGACTGCCATGAAGACTGATTCTTTCATTTGGAGCTATCTCTTCCTCCTTCTCACAGCAATCTTCATCAAGGGCAGTAGACCTCTCAAAAGTGAAGAATTTGGCTCCCTATAGCAAAGACTTGCCTGTCATTAATATAGGATCTAGCTGCAGGCCACCTTTGGGAAGTCACTGTTACCATAGGCTTAGCCCTGACTCATCTGCAATCTAGAAATATTACTTCCCTTCCCACCTTGCAGGGTTGTAAACATCATTGAGGTCTTGGTCACTTTATCTGTATGTTGCTTTTCTGTATACATCCCATTCAAAGTAGTTCACAGCCAAGCATGACACTGACACAAGTGATTCACACGAAGGGCTCTGAACATTCTAAAGTAATGTACACATTTGATTGTTTAAGGGATGAGTAGTATTTTTAAATACTAAACCACTGAGCCTTCAGGAGAAGGCAGAGTATAATTATGAAGTAATTATGCTTCTTTACATGAACAATATCACACAACTAATCTGACCAGTCTATTCAACTCTAGACATACTCCATTCATGTAAATAGTAATACGGTAAAACCCTGTCCTCATGAATATTAACTCACTGGTAAAAATGTGAAGAGCAGTGGGTGATTGCATCTTTGGCGATAAAAGTTTATTACTGAGGTGTTTAATCTGATAGGTATTTTGAGCCTTCCAGAAATTAGGCCAAATTTGACATTGATCTAAATCTAAACCAAATGCATTTTCTTAATAGACTTGTTTTGTTCCGCCTCATCTTGCTCCCCACCTCTGTAGCAGTACACCCTGCGTCTCCTTTGTGTTTTGCTCCTCAGTGGTTACCATTGATTGGTTTGAGGTTGGAGAAAGAAACATATGCAAGCAGAAAGCAAAGGGGGAGGGAGAAATGTGGCAAATAGATGTAAAAGATTGTGGCCCTAATTCACCTAAAGTTAGCAGTTGCTAGTTGTTTTTTATTAGAGATTTTCTTGTTTTACAGAAGTATGTGCAATGTCTCTCGTATTTTTTCCATGTAACATTTTTACAAATCAGTTTCATTTGTTGAGACATTGGGGGGGGGGGAAATGGGGGGGGTCAGATGGCAATGTTTCTATTTTGCTTAATGTATGTAGGGTTTGGTGTCAGCGTTAAAGTTAGCAATTGCTAAGACCATTGAAAGATATGGGACTCTGGTAGCCACAAATAACTTGTTTTGGTTTCAGTAAAACGTGTAGCGCAATCCTATGTATGTGTACTCCTAAATTTGTATAGGGTTGTAGCCTGAATCATGACTGACTGTAGCTGGACTGGGGCATATAGTCAATGTAACATCAATACCATGAGCTATCCTGGTGTGTCTTCTCATTATCAGAATGAGATGGAGCTCCCTTTTGTGGGGTTCACTCAAGACACTCTGTTTTAGCTCACCAGCAGCACATTAAAAGTATAAACAGTTTCCTTGCCCTTTTACATGACTTTATTGATGATGTGGGAATTCTAATCTGCTTTGGTGACTGAGAATATTTCAAGGACAAGGAGCAATCTTGTGTGCCACAGCTCAGGATGACTAATGTACAGCGTGCATATAGTTTAATGAAGGAAAGGGGCTGCTTTAGGATAACAAGGTATCTTCGATCCCTTCCAGCTCCTGTGATTCAGTGATTAATCTGCCTTAACCTGTTTGTTTGTTTGTTTGTTTGTTTGTTTGTTTGTTTGTTTTTTAACCTGACCAAGTTATGCCGTTGAAAACTATTGAGTGATGTGACAGAAATGACCACACTGTGGTTTGATCAATTAATCAATTACAGGTCAAGAGTTATAAAACCATTTGGCACATAGAAGGCAAGAAGCATTTGAAAGCCTTGATCTCCTTATGGGCCAATAAAAAAGTCAGTTGCTTCACAAAGTGTAACAAATACTATGAGGATATAGGATCTCAACCATCTGTATTTGGAACATCCAGTTTTTAAAAAACCCTTAGGCTATCTGCTGCCTGGATGCTTCAGTACTGTAATTTCTTCCCGTTTCTTTCAGTGAGTTTTATAAGCTTGGCAGTGCTGCTGCTGATTGACAACAAATTGATGAGGTGGGCAGTGAGCCATAAGGGAACAAGGTGCTCTCCCATGGGCCTACTCATGTTGTGCAATGGTGTCTAGGGCAGTGTTTCCCAACCTTTTTTGGGCAAAGGCACACTTGTTTGATGAAAAAAATCTCGAGGCACACCACCATTACAGCCCCATGACGTCAGCGCGCAGCGTCACGCCGGGAGGGACGCACGAAAGTGTAAGTTTCAATTTTTTCCCCTCCCCCTTGCCGGGGAACCTCCAAGCTTTGGGGGTGGGGGGGAGGAGGCAGCAAAGTGAGGCAGGAAGGAGAGCGCGGCTTGGCTGGGTGAGCTTTGGCAGGGGCAGGGAATGAGAGCCGCGAGGCGGGCGCTGCGGACGGAGGCACTGCCCGCCGAGCTCGCAGGCAGCCAGGCAGGCAGACGGCGAGAGCCCCGCGCTGGGCGGCCTCTCCTCGCCGCTGCCGCCCCGCCTCTCGCCGCCCGACTCGCCCGCCTCCCTCCAGGCAACATCTCGCGGCACACCAGGCAACATCTCACGGCACACTAGTGTGCCGCGGAACAGTGGTTGGGAAACACTGGTCTAGGGAAGTGGACCACTTGAAGGCATTCTTACGATCTGATGTTGCTCCTTTCTACTCATGTGGAGTAGTTGTTGTGTGAAAGTTCTTGCAGCAAGTCAGAGGGACAGGCTTCTCACACTGTTAGAATATGAAACTTCCAGCTACCACCATGCCAGTTAATGGCAGCTGGGATACACTCCCTTTGCCCAGAGATAGTTTAAAGAATACTGTACGTTTACTTACGTTCTCCTTACTGAGGGATTCAGATGATGGGAAAAAAGACCTTAATTGACCATCCTAAAAGATAAGCATATAATGCTTGTAAGGCTTAATTAAGGTGGGCCCTAGATGTTGTCATTGTTTTATAATGGTTAGCACTTTGCTTTTTCATGAACTTAAGAAATAATAATTATGCTTTATCTATATAGAATTTTTATAGTATGCCAGTGTTGTTTTAATGTTAATTTAGAATTCAATGCTTGCTTCTACTTGGACTGAATCTAGAATTTGATTAGAATCATAGAATTGTAGAGTTGGAAGGGACCCTGAGGACGATTTAGTCCCAACCCCCTGCAATGCAGGAATAGGCAGCTGTCCCACACAGGGATAGAACCTGCAACCTTGGCAATTATCAGCACCATGCTCTAACCAGCTGGAACTATTCAGGCTAGAAAAACAATTAAATGTCTAAATTATGAAATCTCCCTCATCCTTACAATAAACACATAAGGGAGATTGTTATTGTCCCCATTTATATTATGGGCAACTGTGGCTTAGTGATTTGGCAAATGCCACCCAACTAGGTCCATAGCTGAAATGGAATTTGAATCTATGTATGACCCGGAAGTTGTACGCAAGCTCCCTCAGCCAATAAAGCGAGATGAGCACCGCAACCCCAGAGCCGGTCACGACTGGACCTAATGGTCAGTGGTCCCTTTACGCAAAATATTAAATACCTTCTCCACAATTTCTCCCCACAATAAATTACTACCGTATTTTTCGCCCCATAGGACACACCAGCCCATAAGGCACACCTAGTTTTTTTTTGGGGGGGGGAATATTTTTTTCCCCAGGCCGAACTTCCCCAGACCCCAGAACAGGCAGCTCTCCGCAAGCTGTGGGAGCCCAGTGCCGGGCTCCCACGGCTTGCGGAGAGCTTCCTGAAGCTCCGACCCCTCTCGCTCTCCAGGCACCGACCCCTCTCGCACCGACCCCTCTCGCTCTCCAGGCTTCAGTGAAAGCCTGCAATCGCCCCATAGGACGCACACACATTTCCCCTTCATTTTTGGGGGGGGAAGTGTGTCCTATAGGGCGAAAAATACGGTAATTTTTAATACTTAGTTCACATCTTCTCTCAAGACTGCATCTCTGTTGTGGAGCTGTCACATTTTCTCCAACACTCAATTTGCAATACTTCGTATCAGGCAAAATTCAATGCTGTACCCATTGCGCTCATGGTTGTGACATAGGATTCAACTGCATGCCTCTTGGAAATTGTCTGCAGTACAGTAAGCCCACAGTTAACTTGTGTGCATTCAACTTTACGTGCTTGCCAAAAAAATTTTTTTAAGTAAAATAAAAAGGGGGCAACATCCAGAAAAACCCCTGGCAATTCACCTCACCACCTTTGCACCTAATGTGTTTCGACTACTGTACACACAATTTTGGCTTTATGTGCAATCCCTGGAACGTAATCCCCCACCCATTAAATTGTGGGTTTACTGTATTAGCGACTAGTATACATTTCACCATCTGAAGCTTTGTGATTTTAAAAAAAGTCAACGGGAATTGGGTGTTGGTATGCAAAGGTAGAGAGTGCTCATAAGCTTGCCAGATCACACACAGATTTGCTGTTTCTCTCAGTTCTGGCTTCTTCCTGTTCCGTCCTCAATCCCTTTGTCTGCCCCATTCTTCTCCCTGCTATGCACCACACCTGGAGTCCTGTTCACTACAGCAGGTGACAGGGGGTAGACAAAGGCACCTAGAAACAAATTGATGGGACTTGTAGCTGCTGCAATTTCTGCTTTAATCACTAGCTTTAAAGGGAGAGAGTAAATCTCCAGGATGCCACCTGACAAACCTAACCTCCCTCTTTCATTAACCTTTTATAAAATAAAAAACGTTGAGCAGCAGCATGAAAACCTATCAAGCTACTTCCGCATTACAGAATAATATTGTACTCTCTTGGCATTGAGTTGGGCTGGCTAGAGTATTGTGCTTACACACAAAGGATAAAATGCGGCACTCATTGTTTGCTTGTGTAGAAAGGCCGAGTCAAGCACTCTATCCACTAGCCCACAAAGACTGCTTAGCCAGAGCCGCATGTTAATCTGGTTTCCCTTTCTGACTGAACTGGAACTTAGAAGCATATGGTGTAATAGTACAATCTTCGCCCTGTGCTAATTGTGAAGCAGTTTGCTGACACACTGTGCTAGTAATGGCTGTGTCCCCTATCTATGCATGCCAAGCTCTAGCAGAAGGAGCTATGAAACGTCATTGTACCTGGAACAGAAAATACAACCTGCCAGGGCAGGCTGAAATATTCATGCATTATAATTCCTTCCAAAACAATGTTAGCAAGCTCAGTTCTTCATCGCCTTTTCCCTGGACTGATGCAGTCCTTCCTATTGCAGCAGAAGCAGCATCACTACAGCGCAGTAACCATGGCAAGACTATGTTCAGAGCAAAAACACTACGCTGGATAGGTAGAAATTTCCCTGGGTGGGTGTTTCATTCAGAGAGAGAGAGAGAGAAAGAGAGAGAGATTGGGTGACCTCAGCTGCTGTGAGTCATCCTGCAGAGATGAGAGGGGAAAGCAGTGAAGAAAAACAAAACAAAATCCAGACCAATCCCTGTATGGGTAATATAGGAACAGGCAGTGTCTGGAATAGAAACCAGGCGAGGGAAGGACAGAGAGAGGCATGGGGTGGGAGAACAGAGGACCTGGGGTGGGGTTCTGCTGTCTTTTTGGGAAGCCTAATTCGGATAAGGAGAGGGAAGCAGCCGACCAGGCGAAAAAAAAGAAACAAAACACCTCGTTGAGAGTTGCAGATTCACAGCATGCTGGCTGCAATCTCCCCTACTCTGCTCGCCCTCCCGCCCGCTCCTGAAAACCCCAAAGTCGTCCCGTTCGCTTTTGATCTTTCCCCCCGCCCTCCCCCTCTCCATTGCGTGGAATTCCAGCTGCTCGCTTCCAGTGGCGCCAGAGGGGCTCAAGGCGCGCGGGGGTGGGCTGGTGGGGGGCGCGAGCGAAAACGGGAGCGCCTCCTCGCTCGTATTGTCAGAAACGGCGGGTGCGGGAGGGGCCTCGTGGTCTGTGTGCGCCCCCACCCTCCCGCGCCAGCCAGCTGCTCCGCTTTGCTCTCTGAGGCGATCTATATCCCCTCGCTGCTCTCCTCCCTCTGGCGCGGCCCGGGTCCTTTGGCCGCCGCTGTTGCTGAGGCGGCGGGAGCCGAAGTTTTCCAGCCACGGAACGCCAGACAGTTGCCCGCTCTGTTCCTGGCTGGCTGCCTCCCTGCCGTGCCGCCTCCTCCTCCTCCCCCCTAGGGCACGGACGTCGCGCGCGACCGCGGGCGGACTCTTTCCCTTGCCGCGGTGTCTCCCCCGCGCCCTCCCCGCTCCTCCCTCTCCCGCCTGAGCCAACGCGTTTGTGTCTGGCGGAGGGAGACGGCGCGTTGTGCCGGTCTCCATGGCAGTGGGCTCGTGTGGGCGGAGTGGTCGGGGCCGCAGCGCGGCTCTGAGCGAACGGCTCCCCCGCCCCCTCCGCTCTGCCCTCCCTTCCGTGTGTTTGTGTCAGGCTGGTCGCGGCGGCGGCTGAGCGGCTGCCCGGGGCGCCCGGCTCGGAGCGGCGGGCGAGAGGAGACAGAGACCCCCCCCCCCGGTCCCCCGTCTCTCTCTCACACGAAGCCCCGACGCGCGGACGCCCTCCCCCCGCCTCGGCTCCTCTAGGCATGGGCGACCCTTAGCGAGAGCGAGGGAGAGAGAAGGGGGGAGACGCGAGCGCGGCGGCTGGTGCGGTTGGCTGCTCGCTCTGCTCTTCGGCGGCGGCCGCCATGGCGGTGGCGGTGGAGTCGCGGCCGGAGCTGGTGGGGAAGCGGTTCTTGTGCGTCGGAGGAGACGAGCCGCCCGAGAACGGGCGTTGGAGAGCCGGCGTCATCCGCACCGTCTCGCACCGGGACTCGCGGAGCCCCGAGTTGTCGGTAAGAGGCTGCCATTCCCGTCTCCCTCCGTCCCTCCCTCCCTCAGGGGGGTCCCAGCCCAGCCCCTCCCGCGAAGCGGACCCCCCGCCCCGTAGCCGAAAATTGGGGGAGCGAAAAAGGGACTCCTTGCCCCTTCCGAGGAGTGCAATGGCTTTCTCCCCTATAGAGAGAGCCCTTTTAAGGGCGAGAGCAGGGAGGGGGACGAAGTGTGGGGCTTCTCTTTTCTTCTCCACACACACACGCATATACGGGGCCACATATATGGGGTGTGTTTGTTGGGGCGAGTGAGAGGAGTGGAGGTAGTAACAGGACACTCCCCCCTCCCTGCTCGTGAAAGGGGGGGGGGAGGCGACGAGGGAGTTTAAACATGACACATCCGCTCTCATTTCCCCTTTTCTAGGCCCCGAACAGAGAAGGGGCTTACAGTGGGTTAGCAGCAGCAGAAAATCTCTTCTCCCCCCACCTCTCTCTGCTTCCCACCCAGCCTCATCTTTAAGGAAGGGAAGCGCCAATTGCTTGTCCGTTTTCTGGTGTGGGCTTTTTTTGCGCTCACTGTATGTGTGCGGGGGGTTTTTTTTGGGGGGGTGAGGGGGATGTCTGGTGTTGAACCAGGTTGATTCGGATCATTGAACGGGGGTGGGGGTGGGGGCGGGATACCGTGATTACACAGCCGCCGCCGCCAACTGTTGGTGATTTGCAGATGGGAGTTCTTAGGAAAGAAGGGTTTGTCTTTCACACGCACAGGCAACACACACACGTACATATATACTTTGCTGCCGCTGCTTCGCTTCGCAATATTAATGTGGAGTTGTGTGTGTGCCCAGCATATGTGATGAGGAAAGCGGATAGAAGGCATTGGTTTTTGATTCACATTCTTGTGAGAAATGTAGCTGTTGGTTTGGCCCGTTCATTCCTTTAAATACCACCCTATAAAACAGGCGCTGGCTGTCCTCTGGCAAATCTGGTGGGTGGGTCTTTGTTTTTTAAATGCCATAGGTTGAGCAGTTGTAGTCAAACAGAAAACCTCCTCTTGTGGAATTTTTATAAACGTTTTAAGAAGCCATTGGTCTTTCGAACTAGTGTGTCTCCTGCCAGTGTTTTCCTAATGGGTGTAGGAATGTGAATGGAGGGAGGGAGGGAGCCAGGATATATTGTGGGGGAAGGGAAGGAAAAAGCAACCAGGATTTCCTTGCCCTTTGTAAGAAATACATACTACTCGAATTCCATTTACAGTTTTTCTAAAGATTTAACATTTATGTTCAATGCTTGCTGGAGAATCTAGCTATGTGATACATGTTACTACTACAGTTGTACAAGCTGCATTTTAAAAAAATGCTGCAGTGCTTATAAAAACTTGGGTTTCTCTGTTTTCCCAGTGGTCTTTAAATTGGCTTCTCGATTACCTCCAAGTACCATTAATAACAAATTGTTCAAGGATTTTTCTTTAACAAATTAAATAGGAAAATAATGATACTTACTTTTAGACAGTAATATTTGCTTCACTGCTGACAATGTGCTGTTCTCGTTTTTGTGGGTCTGTTGTGTGACTGTTTTACAGAGGAAGATTGTAAATATCCCTTTTGGTGTTGCTTTAAAATCCTGAACTTTTTATTTTATACTTAATTGTAAATGTATGTAATGCATGCTTATAAAGAAGTATCATATTTACTTTGATGTAAAATATTTGGAGAAATGACTATACCCCTTCCTTTTTCTAGTCCACCACTTAGCAGTTAAAGTCTATGGAGAAACATAGGAAAAAAGAAAGGGGGGTCTTTGCTGAATATAATTTCCCAAAAAATCCACCCCTTTTTTGGTGTATATGCTTACAAACTTAATTCCTTCATAAATCCTGCAACCTCCTGCCCCCAGCAAATTGATGGGTGGAGCTTAGGCTTTCTGCCAGGATATATCTGCTCACAGTTGTTTAAAATAAATAGAGGAGGTGTGTACTGGAAATTGTGAACACAGCACCTTCAACGTATGAAAGAAAAACATTAAGAAGCAAATGGTTGGTAAAAATCATGCAATGCTGCTGTAGAAATGAAAAAGGGTGGCTTTGCTGTTGTTCATCACTTAAGTCTTGTTAAAATAGCTTGAGCATTCCCACGCTTAAGATGTGGTGCGAAGTGCTCATCTTCTAAAGTGTGGGGTGGGGGGACCTATAAGTCATAACAGTGCAGGCATGGTTGGGGAGGCGTTGTAGCAGATACTGTTTACTAGGAGCCCATGAGTGTCACACAGCTGATCTCACATTAGTTAAAACTGCAATGGAGGTACTAGCTGGACAAATAATATTATTTTCCTAGCAACACATACTGCAGTTTGTATATAGAAAATACAGTATCAGTGTTGTAAAAGAGTGTTACCTTGAGTGTAGATATCCAGGTCCTTCGCAGCAAATTAATATCTGCATTACTTGAAAACTGGAATCCTATGCATGCTTACCAGTGAGTATACACCTGTTGTGCTGCTTGGGATGTATTTTCAAGAGAGCAAGTAGAGAACAAGCTGCCCCAATTGTTACTGTTCTCATAGCAGTGTGATAAGGTGCAAAGTAAAGAAAGACCCACTGTCCAAAGTTCTGCATCTTTTTAGAGGAAAGGTTAGATTTTATTGTACTAAGGTTTAGGAGTACAGATTACAATTGCAAATCTTCTATATAGGGTTAAGTTCTATTCTAATTACTGGAATGTAGAAGGAGTTCCTTGGCCATTGCTGGCTTCTCTAGTATTTGACTGCTGTTGTGGGTGGAGCATCTTTGTTAATCCTTTAGGCTTCCATTCTTAGGTTGTTTCTATGAATAGTTCTAAAGTCTGTTGGTACTCAGAGTGAAATAGAAATCATTTATGTTTGGAGTAAGGGAGTGGTGGTTTAGTTCATCTATGCAGTATTCAGATAGCAATTTAGAAAACTGCCCAGTGTTGTAAATTTCACTGCACTAGACATAAGCTACCAGCAAATCAAAAGCATTAAAACCAGACTGTTTTCTAAAACTTTTTGTTGTAGACCACTCTTCTGGTTTCCTTTACAGGCCACAACATTTTTAATGTTACAGTCCTAAGAGGCCACTTGAAATATATTGTGGAGTACCATATATTCAGAGTAGGAGTAACTATGTTAGTTCCTCCACCTTTTTGAGACAATATATATATATATATATATATATATATATATATATATATACACACACATATGTGTGTGTGTGTGTGTGCGCGCGCGCTTGCTTCATTTTCTGGTGTTTGTCAATGGGACACTGAAGTGGTGTAACAAGGAATATGGTCACACCAGCTGGCAGTGATTATTCTACTGTTGGCATACGCTGTCTGGAAAATGAGCATGTTGTCTTTGCGTTGCACACGGCATTCTCTGATCCAGAATTTGAAATCCTTCGTTAGCTCCAGTTGTATTTCTACTTGCATTATAAATGGTTCTGGAAACTTGATACAAGCATAGTATGCATGTATAATGCATAACTACCTAAATGCAGACGTACTCTGTGAATCTCAGGAGGGAATATTAAGCTTGTGCCAGAAATTCAGCTCAGAGAGCCTTTCAGCCTAATTTAAGACTCCTCTGTGGTCCTCCCTATTCCTCTTGGAGTCTGGAAATTTGGGACTATGGAAAAAAAGACAAGGATAAACCTTGATTCTACCCTGGTGTAAAACCTAGCATATCATTTTGTAAAACAAACAAACAAACAAACCAACCAGGAGTGGTCACCCAACCCAAATCTTGTCACCCAAGCCTTATACTATTCAGATATTTATTTCTCTTGTATTCAGAGCTAAGGTCCTCTGTATCTCTTTCTAACCCATATCACAAGTAGGCAGGTGACTGCCTTTTATCAAGCCTAGCCTAAAATGTCCTACGTTGGGCATAGGTAATAAAATGGTTATAGAATTAGAACTGAGGACAGTGTGAAGACCCTATGGGGTTACCTGCTATAATTACTTCTGTGTTCAACATCTGTAATTAAGAAAGCTTTTTTCAAATAAAAGGTCATTTATTAATGTTAGGCAGATGTTTGGTATTCCATTAGTAATATTAACTCAAGAAATCACATTTTTCTGCAGTCGAAAAGTGTTGCATAATATGCTGAACTAACAAGTCTACAGTTGAAACTCAAATCTCAGAAGTGTCAACAAATGAGATATTTCTGTTTATCTTCTCTGTTACTTATAAACAGACGTTTGAGCCAGTCTCCAGATAGCATGCTTTAGGGAAAGAGCATTTTGCTTAAAACATAGACTAGAACTATCATTCCTTTCAAATAAAAACATAATGCTTTTAGTGATGAAATGTATAGTTTTGTGTTAGAAAAAAAATCAGTTCTTTATAAACACTCACAAATAGTTTGTGAAGGATTGGATATTAAGAAATTTTGAGTTTGAGGAACCACTTAATATACAGTGGTACCTCTGGATGAGGACGGGATCTGTTCCGGAGCCCCGTTCGCATCCTGAAGCGAACGCAACCTGCATGCGCGGGTCACGATTTGCCGCTTCTGCGCATGTGCGTGACGTCATTTTGAGCGCATGCGCGAGCAGTGAAACCCGGAAGTAACACGCTCCATTAGTTCTGGGTCGCCGCAGAGCGCAACCCAAAAATGCTCAACCTGAAGCATATTCAACCCAAGGTATGACTATACAGTAAATAAATGTGTAGAACATCCTTGTAAATTGGCTCCCAAAAGTTACAGTGGTACCTCTGGCTGTGAATGGGATCCATTCCGGAGGCCTGTTCGCAAATGAAAAGCTCACAACCTGAAGCACCGTATCTGCCACATATGCCAGCTGCCTGCAATCTGTCGCATCCCTGGCAGCTCACTCGCTTGCCTGAGTGAAATTCTGTGACCAAATTCTTATAGTGACCAAATGAGTGGTTAAGAACAAGGGTCCTATGTGAAGATTGTGCCTATTTTACTAGGTAAAAAGGTAAAGGACTCCTGCACGGTTAAGTCTAGTCAAAGGCGACTATGGGGTCGCAGTGCTCATCTCGCTTTCAGGACGAAGGAGCCGGTATTTGTCCACAGACAGCTTTCTGGATCATGTGGCCAGCATGACTAAACTGCTTCTGGCGCAACGGCACAGTGTGACGGAAACCAGAACGCACAGAAATGCCGTTTAACTTCCTGCCACAGCGGTACCTATTTATCTACTTGTACTGGCGTGCTTTCAAACTGCTAGGTCGGCAGGAACTGGGACAGAGCAACAGGAGGTCACCCCGTTGTGCAGATTCGAACCACCAACCTTTGATCAGCAAGCCCAAGAGGCTCAGTGGTTTAGACCACAGCACCACTATGTATATCCACTTTGGGAGCCATCTTCCAGTTTCTTTTGAAAATGTATACACTCAATAAAAGAGACAAATGTGCAGTTGTCTCACATGATCTTTATCCAGATTTTTTCCCCAGTTTGAGTCTTCCTGTGCTTATGCTTACACAGCCAAATTCACACCACCAGTGCACCAACAGATAGATGTGGGGTAACCTCAAGGTACAGGTCTGGAGGAAAAAACTTGAAAGGGGCATCCACAAAACAGCCCAATAATAACTCAGTGGCACAGAATGTTTAAAGACTGGGAGAGGCAGGGAATCCCAAAACTGTCTGAAAACAGAAATCGAATGGAGTGTCCAGAGCAGGATAACAGAGAAACAGATATAGGATAGAAACATAGTCCTCTAATTGGATAGGGCACTTTCTGATCCACGCTGAGAAGCTTAATGTCCCTGGAGAACTGCTCATTACAATCAATAACAAATTTAAAAATGGGCTCACACACGTTGTGTGTATCTGCTTGGGGGGGGGATAATGAAGTGAATTTGGGTGATTCAGGGCAGTGTTAGAAACTGTTTTTCAAATAGCACCTTAAACCAGGCATAGGCAAACTCCGGCCCTCCAGAAGTTTGGGACTACGATTCCCATCATCCCTGACCACTGGTCCTGTTAGCTGGGGATGATGGGAATTGTGGTCCCAAACATCTGGAGGGCCGGTGTTTGCCTATGCCTGTCTTAAACCAAGGTTATGTTTGCCACATTGTAATGTCTGGTCGCTTTTTTTTTTTTAAAAAAAAAGACATCATATTCAAATTAATCAGGAAACTGTTCTTTAACCAGGGAGAAGAAAGGCAAGAAATTGGCAATTTTTTTACAAGGCATTTCAAAGGATAGCAATTTTACTTTGAATTCAACCAAGGAAGGAATCTGTGGTAGCCAAAATCGCAATAATTATTTAATTATGTTAAGACAAATGTGCTAAATATGTACCTGTGTTAAGTATACACAGTAACTAATGGTTAAAAAAGGAATGTGGTCTTTTAAACTTAGTGCCACAGTGAACATTAAAAGTGTGTGGAGTCTCCTTCACCTACAGACTTGTGCTATTTCTAAAATTATAAACACATCACATATGCAAAGGCTAGACAGATCTGTAGGGGGATGACAACTGCCTTCTGTTCCCTGTAGTTCCCAAATACGCTCCTAGTTGCTACAGACCGCATCAGGATATTGCTGCATTATTTTTTTAATATTTATTTAATTTCTTTTACTCCTTGCACTGTGGTGCTCCCAGAGTCAATCTTATTTTCACGCCGCAGAGCAAGCCAACTGACTTGCACTTCAGCAGATGATGGAGATGTCAGTTGCTGAGCCTGGCAACAGGACATCTCAACTTGGTCACAAGTAGACCACCCCAAGTCGCAAAACGTGCCTGGCCCCCTGGGGATTTTGAACACTCATTTAAGGGTACCCCCCATTCATGTTGAAATGCGATGTCAGTACTCCCCAGGTTGGATCAGGGGCCCTGCAAAGCCATTTGTCTTTTACATTGTTGGGCTGAGGACTACAAATATACCAAGAAGGGATATAAAAATAGTAGTGCGTTTTTAAGGAAAGCAGGTGGTGGTTGGGTTGGCTGGCTTTCATCTAACAGATTCTAACTGCTTGAAAACCAGCCAGTTTGCTACCACCCTCCTTGACAGCTGAATGGATAATTCCAGCTTCTACAGTACTATGAGCAAGTAATGAACAATGTAACAGTGTTGTCTACAAAAAGTTGTCATTTTTTAATGTAACTTACATAACAAAATATTAAGTTTTAGTTTAGCTGTGTTACAACTGCTTCTGGTAGCTAACCCCTGGAAGCCATTACAGTGGTACCTCGGTTTAAGAACAGTCCGGTTTAAGAACGATTCGGTTTATAAGCTCTGCAAAACCGGAAATAGTGTCCCAGTTTGAGAACTTGACCTCGGTCTAAGAACGGAATCCGAACGGTGGAAGGGCACCGGCAGCGGGAGGCCTCATTAGAGAAAGCGTGCCTCGGTTTAAGAACGGTTTTGATTTAAGAATGGACTTTCAGAACGGATTAAATTCGTAAACCGAGGTACCACTGTATTAGTGTTAGCTAAGTGATTTACAAGATGCTCTCATAGTGTGTCACAGTCACACCCTTAATATGCGGAGCCTGTTCTTACATTTAGACTCCAGTTCAGAGCAGACATGGTGGGTGGATAAAATTGCTGCACCCAAACTGCAGGTAAACTTCCTTGTGAAGACTTGTTTAAAGATAAGGGCATCTTCCATCCGTTTATCATACTTCATTGGCAGAAATAGCAAACATGGTGCCTTACAGATGTGGTTGGATTCCAGCTTCCATCAGCTTCAGTGAGCCTGGCCAGTTGTGAAGGATGAGGGGTGTTGTAGTCAAGCCAGATCTGGGGGAACCACATTTACTAACCTGTTTATGAACAATAACATTTTAGAATGCTATTGTGACACTCTAGAACTGATGTGTTTTGGTATGGTGTTTCTGAAGCAAAATACTTGTACATTGGTGTATAAGAGGGATTGAGATGGTGGTGGGTATACATAATCTGTTCTGATATTCCGATTCCATAAGTCACCTTGACAACTCTGTTAACAAGGTGAATATTAAAATAATTTTAAAACTACACTGAAGGTTAAAGTATACTGGTGGAGGAGGATAAAATAAGTTGATGCAGCAAATGCCTGCTATTCTTGTAATATGCAAAGCAGTCACAATAAACAAAGGCCTGTTGCAAACAGATTCCTGTGGGAAGGCGGGATAGGATAGAGAAATCCATATTACTTAAGAGTAAGGAGGGCTAGGGAGAAAACTTCACAAATGACTTTAAGAATGGTAAAGCTGTGCTACTTACTGGTAGGAAGTATATTGAGAGTTTAGAAAACTTTGGAAGCCAGCAAAGAACAGAAGTGTTAAGGAGGCAGTTTTGGCATTGACCTGCAAAGGTCAATGTGATTAAAAATATTTGTACCATCATGCTTGCTTTGTTGAGAAGTAAATATGCTCATGGCACTAGTCCATAGTCCTTTTGGTCTGAAGTGGTTTGTGGGCTCCTACAGATGACTTGTTTATTCTGCATTCATCCTGGTTTGCTTGTACAAAGCTGACTTACGCAATGAGTAGACTGTGCCCAGTCTTAAGCATTCATTCTGATCTGTTTACAGTGCAATGATATGACAATGACCATTCATTCTTATTTGTGCAGTGTATCCAGATCTTCCCACTAATCATTTGTTTATTCAACATTTTTCAATGCATTTCACCATCACTTTCCAACCTCCCAAAAAATCGTTATTAGAAAAATATTGATTAGTTGTGCCAGAGTGACAGGGTACTATAATCCATTTTAAAGGTACAAAGCTAAAGTGCCAATACATGCTTGAATCCCTCCCATAAGATACTGACAGTCTGGAGGCACCCTGTATACGATTGCTTTGCAGGGATGGGTAAGAATTGCATTTTTGCATGTTCTGCAATATAGAAAGCATTGCCATATTGTCTGACAGCTGTTGACCAGATACCAGTCCAGTGTTTCTTTAAGACAAAAGATTTATGAGAGAAATATTTAATACTAGTAAATGAAGAATGCATTCTATCAGCATAGATCACCGTTCCCAACTGCCTGTGGGCAGAATTCCTTGCTTGCACGAAGTTGGACTACATGGCTCTTTGTGTCACTTCCAACTCTATGATTCAAATACTTCTCACAGCTTGATCAAGCTGGCTTTCCCCTAGCATCAACTTTCCTGGAGGAAGATTCCAGGAGGCAGAGGGATGCAGGTGAAGATCACCTTGGCGCCTTCTGCAGTTTTAAACTTTCTCTCCACACCCCACCATAGGGCCATTCTATCAACCTGCAGGAAGAATGCTAATGACATTTTATATGTTGATATTGTTTGCAGTCTTTAGAAATCTTAAATTATAAGCCACCTTGGAAGGCTTTGTGTACTGAAAGGCAGGATATAAATAATAAATAAATCCAAGCTTGCCCTTGGAACTCATCATTCCGCCCTAGCTTGGTTTAGCTTTTCTTCTTTTTTCTTTTTTTGCTAGAACACCAGGGGTTTTTTAATGAAATAAACATGCCCTAGGTTTTAACTGTTAAACTAAACCTGTTTAGTAGTTTCATATTGTGGGCTATGTGTATAACACATTTCAGCTTTTGGTGTAGCCTGGATGTATTAATAACCATTTCAGGGTATACTTTTTGCTGTTCCTATTGAAAGCTTTATGAAATTTCCCTGTTCAGAATCTTCTAATAACCAGACTCTCTTGAGCTACTTTGTGTGTGAAATTCTAGATCCATGGGTAATGCTGACATACCTTAAACATTTCAGGATGACGTGCCTTCTATTTAAGGTAGAGATATACAAACATCCTATTTTCAGCCTTTTCCAGTTCCAGATCTTAGTTATTTAACTAGTGTGTGAGTATCAAAACCTGCAAATTGAGCATTTAACATACTTTGGGTCACCTGTTTTGAGGAGATGCTTGCAAACCTCTCCTCATCAGATTTCTCTGGTAATCTCATGTGCTTTGGACCAGGTGTGTAGCAAATTTAAATAACTTGTGAAGAAATAACAACATCAGTACTCCCATGAACAAGTCATTGAGGTTGACATATATATATAATGTTTCATAACGTTATGCTTTTTGAGATTAACTGTTGGAACATACTGATAAGAGATCATTTGACCCTGACACTTGCAGTTATTTCTGTGGTGGTAAATGTAAGCCTATGGCAATAGCCCTCCAGATTTACCCTTCATATATTTGCCATCACAGAGCATTATTTGCATTTTACTATATACAATGTTGACTATAGTAGGAATGAGGGACTATAATGGAAAACATGAATAGAATTTTCAGTTGCATCCTCTGGATGGAATACCTTCCACTTATCTACTCTGAGCGTTGTAAAAGATTCTACAATGAAGAACCACATTAGAGAAATCACTGTGCTAGAAAGTTTGGTAAAGTAGTTGATGAAATTATTGTTGTTGTCTTAATGAATTGTGGTTTGTTTAAACTATGGTTGTATGTTATGTTTGGACTTTGCCATCTTGCTTTTATCATGGTTTGTTTGGTCAACCCATCCCAGGTGCTCACCAAGCTACAGAGGAGCCTCTGTTCAACAAATAAAGTTTTGAAAAAACAAGGAGCAGCTTGTGTGCTTGTCTATAAGACAACTCATGGTTAAAACAAACCATTGCTTAGTTTGGGTGGCTAGCCTGTGACTCTCAACTCCCATCAGCTGCAGCTTATGACTCTCCAGATGTTGATGTTCATCAACATCTGGAGAGTCATAAGTTAGCCACCTGGGAGATCAGGGTTCAAATCCCCGCTCATTCATGAAGCTTACTGGGCGACTTTGGGCTAGACACAACCGCTGGACCGAGGAGTGGGGTGAACCATGTACTCATTGGAGAAAAAGGTGGGCTATAAATGCAGTAAGTAAGTTCTTGTGCTTACCTGCTTAAGAAAGCTGGAGGGGCCAGTCAGATGGAGATGTCAGTTGCCAACCTGGCATCCAGAGATCCCCGCGTGGTTGCAATTGGACCAGTGCCAGTCACAAAACACACCTGGGGCTCAGGGAATTTGACAGATATACCCTATGACATACTTTTTTAAATTTAAGTGGGACTTCTGTGCAAACAGTACTTGATGGTTTGTGCCCTTCATCTGCTGCAGTTACTAATCACTTACCCTGGGATATGGCTCCCCCAATTCCTCCCCCTTTCAATTATCCTAATCAAATGAGTGGTGGTGCCAGGAGGGTGTCAATGATATATTAATATCACCCTGGAGAATTACACAAAGCAGATCCCTTGCCTGGAATTGCACAAGGGCAATGGTAGTGGAAGGAGTGTAAGCCCTACAGTGGATGCTAGCCTGTACTTTCCAAGTCTTTCTCAACTTGTATTCCAGCTGTTATATCTGATGCTTCATTGCTCCATCTTCTTGGTGTACTACACTTGGTGTAGTCTGTGAGAGATCTGCCCAGGAATGATCGCTGGACCATTCCTATTCCAAAGATGCTCAACAGCCAGGTTTAGTCTTTGGTTTCAATCAATGTAATTGACTCCTTTCCTCTATTCTTTTATTTGGCTAATTTGGTTTTTAAACATATTGCAGGCTACAGATATGTTGATGTGATAAGAAACCAATGCTTGCTGGTAGGTTAAATATGTGTCAGAGATTGGCATTGCATCAAACGAAAACCTTCCATAGTATATATAATGCCTTTTAAAGTTAGTTTTTCAGATATCCATTTTAAACTTTTGTGCAGTTTAAAATTATTAATTTTAAAATTATAGTGAAATAGAAAGTTGTGTTATTGTTCGTTCCTGTTTATGGACCAAACATAGTTTTTTATAGAACTTTAGGTTTATTAAGACTATCAGGTAGATGAGCTAACCACCAAAGTGATTTTTTTGGCTTACTTTTGTTTCATTGTTTTAAAAGGTCTTTGTGTATAAACTTATAGTACCGTATATACGCGAGTATAAGCTGAATTTCCAGCAATTTTTTTATGCTGAAAAAGCCCCCCATGGCTTATACTTGAGTGAGGCGGGTGGAAGCGGCGGAGGGACGAGTGGCCCAAAAGGGAGCCCTTTCTTGCCACTGGTCCCACCGCCACCACCCCCCTCTCACAAGGGCAGGCACAGGAGTCATGGTTGGGAGAGGCGCTGCGCTGTGCGTCTCCCAACCGCGGCTCCTATGCCTGCTCTTGCGAGCGGCAGAGGCGGCGGCTGAGGGAAATAAATGGCCACATTCAAGGTTTAGAGTAAATGCATGATGAGGGTTATTTGAATATGCATTATTGAAATATTAGTTATTTTAGGTAATAAATCATTGAATCAAAAACAAGAGGAAAATCTAATTATTATTTTTTAAGTATTAAAAATTAATTGCTTCAGTGAGGTGTTAGGGCTTCCATGGATAACTCTCAGTTTGATCTGATGCCAACTCATTCCATGCAATTTTTGAGCAGGGGAAGAAATTACCATATAAAGAAAGGTCATGTTTTGAAACAACCCTCCTTCAGCATCCTTTCTGCATAATCTTTTTTAAAAGTACCTCATATTGACAGGCTATTAACTTAGTAAAAATACGTCTCTTGTGTGTGTCATCTATATTTTTAGAAAAGCTAGCATTCAGGAATAAAAACTGCCTTGGGGTACTTAGTTGTATATGCCTTGAGGAATTCAGTTTTGCTTAGTGTTTTAGATTATCCTGAAAGATGGGAGGTAACTGCCTGATTCAGTCAGGTTAAATTTCTGCAAGGTATTGTAAATTACAGTTTATCTTGCAGCATAATATGAGCAGGTGTTAAAAGTAGTTGCCTCCCAAGCAGTGATGGTAGGTTAACAAGACTTATACACTGTGTTGTTTGAAGCACTGTTACAGAAATATGAATACCAGCGAGGCATTGAAACAGATTGTAGAGCAAAACTAAATAATGTCTGATGAGAAATCAAATAGTTTTTCTCCCAGCACTAAATTACACATCCACAATTTTTGTCCATTCTTTAAATATCTTTGTGACATTTTGCAGGGAAAACACAATGTTTTTGCAGAGAAGAGGTCAGAGATGTAAGATGGAGTTTCTCTTTTCCAAATTGTTTTTCAAAACTTAATTTTACAGTGCTGGTCCTGAATAGTGCAAGAATTCTTTTAATTATGCTTTAAGAATGGTGAAAGAAGCTGTTTCCATGCTTTATGCCAATTCCAGGAGGATGAGTTTGTAGGAATTTTAAGCTCCTAAGTATAACTTTCTGTATTTGTTACAGATCTTACTGTGTGTATTTTGTAATGGGAGTTTTGATGATGGCCAGGGTTGATAGATGTTCTAGTCCCAACATCAGTAGGACACCAGGTTAGGGAGGGCTGATTTAATACCTCCCTGGATCCCTTCAGCTCCGAACTCCTCACAATCCTCAAGCAGTACCGTCTCTATTCCTGCCAGGATACATTTCTGTGCCCCAAGTCTTGGCTGTTTAACCACCAGTGCCCATTCCACAACTTTCCCCCTTGGCATTGGATAAAGAAAAACAAAAGGGTTCTGTGAAAATTCATGCTCATTCCTGAGGATTCTCATAGGGTTAATTTCTGCAAAGTATTTTACATTTACACGGTCTTATTGCTCTGTTCCATTGTGTTGACTGAGATGGAAAGGTGCTTCCAGCCCCCCCCCTTTTTTTTTTGCAGGAGACCCTCTCATTCTCTCCTCTCCCATTGAGCCAGTAGTGGAGAACTCTAGCCCGCAGGCCCAGTTAAGCTCCCTTAGCCACCTCATTTGTGTTACAAAGCTGCCCTACTCTGCTGCCCTACTCTGCTGCCCTACAAACTGTGTGGGCAGGTAAACAGAGACTTTGTAGGATTTGCCAGCAAAGCAAAAAAAATAAAAATGTTTGCCTATAAAACCCTGTGCAAAGTGCTATGCACAGTGCTTTGTAAACCCTGGCATCAGCTGATGGTAGAGTCTTGCAAAGTGTCATCAAAAGTAGTTACCAAAACAGTACCTTATGATAAGGTGATCATCAGTGCTTTTGTAGATTGTGTCTTTGCCCAAACATTTTGATTTCAAACCACACATGCAAAAGCAGGCCAGCATCCATTAATGTGATAGTGGATGTTTGACAGGTGGGCAGCCCTACCAGCTTGTCAAACTTGTCACTCAAGGGGTGGGAAGATGGTACTCTCTGGCCTGCTGATCAGATTCAGTTCCCCACCTCACACATTATTTTAAAGGAATGGTGATGAACAGTTAATTCTATCTATGGGGGAGAGGAGCACCAGGGGAAACAATTTTAAGACCCAGGAAACATGCATGTGACAGTGCCATTACCTGAATGCTAGCACTCTCTCACACAGCCCCTGCAGTTGTGAAGGAGTTTGTTGAACTGATGCCACAGGAGGCATCTCATGGTGTATCTTCCTGCCTCCCTCTCCTTGCTTTCTAGACCTGTGAATAATTCATTATTTTTGTGTGGAGTGTGGTATAGGTGATTCCAAAGGGGTTCTCCAGCTCTGGCTTAATTAAAAAGAAACTGGAAGCCTGTTCCTCTTATCTCTCTCTTCTGTGACATCCTTTCCCATCTTTTTCACTAAATCAAGGCAATGCAAGCCAGCCTAAAATAGAAGACAGTACCTTGGGAGCTCTCACAATAAAGTCACGTAACCTTCATGTGTACTCATTTAGCATTTTATGGACATATGTTTGTTACATCACTTTGATTTAAGGGGGAATGAATGACTAAAGTTATACCTTGACCTAGAATGTAGAGCCAAAAGTTTAGAATAGTGTTTAATGCAGTAATGGAAAGTATTTTGTACAGCAGAACTGTACATGCCTGTATATGTATTCGTTCACTGGAATGTTTCTAGTATATAGAGACAGTAACTTTGAGCGGTTGGCTTTTTTAATAATTATAAAATTACTGTGAAAGTACAGGGGACAGCATAATGCCAGTAAGTGATGATGAAGAAGTATGTAGCATGTCATTTTAAGTAGAAGCTAGAGTAATGTTTCAAGTCAAACCATTATTTCTGGGGAGAAGTTTTCATTGCATTTCATTGCATTTTTCATTAAATGTTTACAAAGAGATCTTTCCAAAGGCATCTCTTCACATTGATGATTCCAGCATTAATAAAGGAGGGCATTTTGTTTACACAGTAATCAGAGAGAGGCAGGCCTCTTCTGCTAACTTTTCCACTGCAGGAACGTGTAACCAATTTCTTAATCATCCTGTTATTATTGGCACACATGCAGATTTCCAGTGTCTGGTTAAAACTATTTTTTGCAGCAACAAGCAAGTTTACTGCAAGCCTAATGGTTTTGAGGAAGAAAGAACTGGATTTATTTTGTTAGTCAGTGTTCTTAATGGGGAGTGTTGGGAACAAATGAGATATAACCTGAAAAAAGGCATATGTGATTGTTTTGTCTCTGGAGTGCTTCTTCATCTTCATCTGCCCTTGGTTATGAAGAATACCTTAGAGCCTAAACTGTGAAACAGTATTGCAGTGAAATAGGCTACCTATAACTCCAGATTACATTGGGGGCTTTTTAAGGAAGGAGTGCCATTTCAGCTGAAATTACTGCACATTCTGTGCAGGTACAGAAAAGAAAATCCATAATATTTAGAAGGTAGAGTATTCACTGCATACCAGCAGCATCAAATAAAGAGATTCATTTATGCAAAAACAAAAAAACAAAACCCCACTAAGTAATAGGTAGGTTATAAATCTTGAGGCATTTAAAACCAATTCTTAGCCTTTTGCTGCTTGAAAGTATTGTTGGAATCCAGATAACACCCTCAAGAATGCTTAATCTTAACTGCTTTCTTTTCTTTGTAGACACTCCTTGCTGCCTTTTTGGTATCAATTTGAGTGAGGTTTGCTGATGGTTTTACAGGTAACTGCTTTTAGAGTGCAAGGAAAAGGCAAGTGTGCCTGTAAATTCTGCAAGGCCCATTGAAAAAGTAGTATGTCAGTGAGTGAAACTTGAAATGTAGCTTATCCATAAAGAAAAACTTCTGCTAAAATAACATATATCAGCCTAGTTTGCATGCTATATTAAAACCGTAGTAAAAACAAACAACGGTGTAGTTTGAGTGAGCAGCATGCTTCTGCATGCTCCTAAAAACATCTTGCTCTGCTCTTTCTGTGGTCCTGCTGTGCTGCCTGAGTTAGGGTTGTGACTGCAAACCTGAGTTTGTGACCTGTTTCTCTCTAAACCATGAGTGGTAAGCCAAGAACAAAATTTGGAGGAAATAAACCATGACTACATGTTTTGATTACTCAAGAAGCCAGGTTCTAGCTTGTTTCTTGGTGATGTGGCAGGAGTGGGAGAGGAGCAAAGCAAGAACGTTTCAGCAGTGTGTGCACTAGCACATTGTGTATTAACTGTGTTTTAAACAGTGATGTGTTTAATGTGATGTGTCAACCAGGCCAAGATTTTACAGCTCTGCACTGGTTTTTATTCTTTTTGTTTTTAATAGAGTTGAGGGGGAGGAACTTAAAACATCTTACTTATGTTTAGAGGTACTCAGAAGTATTAGAACTGTAGCAGTGGAAATAACTCATAACATCCTGAAATAGCAATAACCAACTAAGAATAGAGGAAAAACTAATGTGATCCACTGTGGATCTTTACAATATCATGTAGATCTTTACAATATCCAGAGCTTTTGATTTTTAATTCTTAACACTATTTTTAAAATTCCATAGCTTTGTGGTTCCCAGTCTGTGGGCCACAGACTCTTGTGGAGCAACAGATTTCTCCCAAGGGGTCTGTTCAGATGGTCTTTGGGAATTTGCTTTCAACTTTATGTGGTGTGAAAGAGCTGCACACTTTGGTGCAGGATAAATAAGTAGAATTCTGCTAGATACCTTTTTTAAAAAAAATCCTTTTTACCTGTGATACACATATTTGTTCCTAATTAGTATTTAATGTATTCTTTTCTCCTTATATGTTTAAAGTGACCTCAGTATGTCATACAGAAGCTGCTTTCTGTCGGGATTTAAGCTTGGGGAAGAATTTTTTTACAAACTTATTTAAAGGAGAAAATGTTCATAGTTTTGCAATAACTGAAAGTTCTTTTAAATTGCTTTAGGAATAAGCCTGCACATTTTCAGGAAAATTACAACAAATTAGCATGTGGGGTCCACAAAATGTTTTGAGGTTAAAAAGGGTTTCTAATACTCATTAAGGTTGGAAGCCACCACCATAGCTTGTATAAATTTGTGAAAATGAAAGCTGAGAATGCTTTACTGCAGATGCCTTGGATGTAATCTAGTAGCGGAAGAATAAATAATTTTTAGTGTTTTGCATACTACGTTATGAATGCTCAAAGCATGCCACATACATTCCCATTAACACTTAAAATAATCATGCAAACCAGGCCTCCAGTTGTATTTGGGGTACCTTCATAGTTTAAGCATCTTTGCCCATAACAGAATGATATTCTGAATAGTTTTTGATATTGTAAGGTTTAATCCTTAGACAATGGTACCTCAGATTAAGTACTTAATTCGTTCTGGAGGTCCGTTCTTAACCTGAAACTGTTCTTAACCTGAAGCACCACTTTAGCTAATGGGGCCTCCCACTGCCGCTGAGCCACTGGAGCACGATTTCTGTTCTCATCCTGAAGCAAAGATCTTAACCTGAGGTAATATTTCTGGGTTAGCAGAGTCTGTAACCTGAAGCGTATGTAACCCGAGGTACTACTGTACTGTACAGATTTTAGCAGTTTTTTTCTATATGCAAGTTTTCACAGGATGTATCCTTGAGGTAATGTTTTCTATAGAAATATCAGCTGGAATCCTATCATTTGATTAAATGAAAGGCAGATATCTCAGGAAGTTATCGGTATCGTGTGAAGTTGACTGTTTTTGTTGTCTAAGGGTACAGCAGCATGCATAAACTTTTTTTGTGATACCTACTTCAACGTTCTGTTTATGTTTTAATTCTTTAATGATACAGTATTTCCACATATATTCAAATATGAGAATTTTTATTTCGATTGCTATTATAGATGAAATATTTGCCTTCATTAATGATACTGTCGAAACACCAGTTTGTATAGCTCTCTTGCGTGTAGTAAGGCACGTTGAGGTTAAGAGTATAGTTAGCTTCTTAATGTCATCTGGTGATGTTTGATCCAACGTCTTCCTGGTTGACAGCTGATACTTATCTACCTTGCATATTATACAGATGTATTGGTATCATACCATGCTATGGATTCTTCCCCACATCTAACATCAGTAAAGAAGTAATTTAGTTTTTAAAGTCTTGTTTGGAAGTACATGAAGCATCCTAACTATCCAACAATGGGGATATCTTCTGTCAGAATGTTTTTCATCCTGCTGCTGTAACTGTTTTACAATATATAGCCATGAACAGTGATTGCATAGGATTTAATAAGACAATGATTGAGGCCGCCGTCACATACAGTATTATGTATATTAGCAGGTGCACATTGCATATATTTCTAATGTTTCCATAACATACAGGAGACTTAAATTTTTAACAACATAGAAGTTATGTGCCTATACTCTGGGGAGCCGCAGTTGGTCTTGGTCCTCCACAATGGAGACATGGAGTCAAAAAATAATCAGTATGACTCGCATATAATGAAAATATTTGTGAAGCACATTCAGTATGTAGGTAAATACCTAATTTCAATAGCACATTCCATAATCTTGATAGAAGACTTCTGTATTTTAGATGTGTATGGGGGAAGATGTTACACAAAGGTTGTTGGTTTATGCCTTTGGTTTTGTGACTTCAAATTTGAAATTTCCTCCCACGTTTTGTAATTTGTGTTTTAAGAGACTCATTAGTGTCATAAAAATCTGGTCATTTATCTAATTATGGCAAGTGTTTTTATAGGGCCACAGGGCCAGTTGTTTGTTTTTTATTGGATACCTCATAGAATTTGTTCTCTTGTTAGAACTGGGCTGGGACATGGTGGAGTGCTAATTAATAGGTGGGTATTGGAGGGGGAAAGCTGTAAGATGGAGTCTTAATTTATTTTTAAGGGTGATGCTTTCGCAAAGTGAGGATAGAGTGGATTTAGGCTGACTGACAAGCATTTAAGTGGTTTGGGGGGTGTTGGGTTCCTCAACCTGTTTACAGTAGAGCTTTGTATATAAAGTGGCTTATTAAAGCAGAAATCTGAATGATAAGTTGTCTTCTGTAACCTTTTGTTTTGGAGCCAGCAGTTAGATCGCAGAGCACAATATCGGTTCAAGCTGTGACATACAATCAGGAAAATGAATGAAAGGGAGCTGGAACCACCAGGCTCTGAGATGAAAGACAATGCATAGTCCTATCTTTAGTCCTTTAAGATGGGAAAGATTGCCTTTTTAAATTTTCATTCTTATTGCATAATCCGGTCCCCAAGTTGATCTGGTGTGTAAAACACTTCAGAGGACTGGAGGAGAGGAGGACAACTCAGAATCTGATGCTTGCTGAGAAAACAGTCCATAAAATGTAACATAATACAGGTATCTGCAAATATGGTTAGATAAGCAACATATTCTGTTGGAGTTATTTCATATATAAAAACAATTTCAAATCCACTATCTATATAATTTTACTGCTAAATTTCTTTGAGATGTTTCTTAGGAAGCAATTCATAAATGAAATAAATGAATAAATAAATATGTTGGCGCAGAGTGAATAAATGAATGTTGCTTTAATGTCAACATGAGTTCACCCAACTAGTGTATCCCTGACTGTGGTACCTAGTGAGAGACTGGGGAGAATCTATGGGGCATGCAGAATTGAAAAACTTGGAGGTGAAGGCATCCTTTCCCAATGGACAGCCAGACACAGATAATTGCTTCATTTGGACACAATAAATCATTACTTAGCACCACAGGAATCAGCCTGAACAAAGCACAGGCTCCCATGTTTTTCCTTATGTGGAAGAGAACAGAAACATTAGCTTCTTGTTTGAAGCTAACTGTGGTTTACCATTATGACTGAACCGCAGCTAGCTTTATGTTTCTTTCAGGGGAAGCCATGATTGTAGGCTGAGTTTGAAGTTGATCCTGTTTTGCGTTCAAATGAGAATGTTGTCTGTTGCAACTGCTATCCGTTATTCTGCATTCTCTCTGTATCTTTCCGTAGACAGCGATCCTCCAAGCACAGAGACAAGGATGTTCCCCAATACTGTGCCACACAGATCAAAAACAAGGCTAGCAGCAATGACCAGTGGGAGTCCAGCTGTTTTTCATAAGTTGCCATCATTTCCACAGCTTGTACTGGGTACCTGCACATTTTGGAAATTATTTGACAGGTGGTGATGTAACAGGTGTATCTGTACTTGGCATAGAGATGTTGTACCTGGTAATTTTCTGTCTCAGGTGGAGTTTAAAGGACCAAGTGTTCCACAAATAATAATAAAAAGGGCAACCCCCATGTCTCTGTGATGCTATCAGAATTTGCTCCATAGCTAATCCTGTGTGTCTATTCTGATATTGGCTGCCAGATAGTCCTCCCCATGTAACTCACCTCACCAGTCTTCATAATGGAGGGGGCAGTGAGTTCTCTCCCCCCCCCCACTGCCTAGTTACTGCTGGTGTTAGAAACAAAGCAGTTGAGTGGGATATATGGGGCAAGGCAATCCCACAAGTAAACTGTCCTAAGCGCTTTATATAACAACACACTGAACTTCGCTTGGTAACATGTTGGCAACCAGTGCAAATCTCTGAGTAGAGCAATCATGTCATGCTTCATCATTCTACACTGATTTTTCCATGATGATTTCTTATATACTGTAAAGTGAGACTTTGTTTTATATAAATGAAAAGATGAGTAATTAGAAATGTGTGTTTATATTAAAGAGAGTGTCTTCATTTTACAATTGAACCCATTTGACAATGATGCAATTTATACAACTGAAGCAGTGTCAGATATGAAGTACAATAAAAAAGAAGCTGAACTAATTCTAAAATTGCCAAGTATGAATATATCATAAGATTCATACTTGGCAATTTTAGAATTATTTCAGCTTCTTTTTTATTGTACTCCATATAAGTGGTGAGAGTTCATGTTAATATTTAATAATGTAGGTTGGTTGTTATGTAGAGAAACTGTCTTTCTTTTAGCTGAGTATAGAGCTAAGAGTTGTGTAGCTCCATTGATTGGTTCCATGCAGGCGAAACCTGACCTTTAGCAGATGTTTGAAAAACTGCCAGTACTCGGTGTGATCAGTAGGCTAGACAGTTTTTTTCCTCTCATGTTGGCAGAAAACCTACATTGTCTTAGTAACACAGCATTGCAATTTTAGCAGTTTTTGTTTTGTTTTCTAAGTGTTTCTAATTCTTGAAAAGAGTTTCCAGACAGGTACTTCTAAAAGTTGTTAGATATAACTGTTGCAATGTCTACAAGTTTGTGTGAACGTATTTTAAGTATTAAGCATCTAAAAACATTTTCAATTGCTGTGCTAACATCTCTGTCATATGTACCTTCTTAGCACAAGTTGTGAAATAAGTACATTTTGCAGTAACAAAGAAGTGAACTTCTGTTGCTTGAATTTGTTATTGCCTTTGACAATTATGTAATTCTGGTGTCTCATACTTTTCTGGGGGCATGTGTGTATGAAATGCTTTTTTTCCTTACAAATCAAAACACAGCCCATCTGGAGCTATTGGCTAAGAACTGGATGTTGTATGACTCTCTGTGAAGGCAGCTTTTCTAGCAGTATTTAAGAGGAAGATGCAGCTGCTTAGCTGTAGGAGTTTAGGAAAACAGAGCCTGTATTGTTCATTTTAAACTCTACTAGTTAGGCTTCAAGAAAATGTGAGTTATCTGATGAATACTTTGACAATACCACCAGCTCCAAGGCTGGATCTTTTCCTGCAGGTGCTAATATTCCTAAGAGCTTTATAAATGCTTTTGAGTGCACAGAATTTGGGGTTTTTGAAAAGATGGAATTACAATAATCTTGTTTCAGTCTGAGATGTACAGTGGGTGATATCCATGGTTAGTCATCCTCTGACTAGACCCATCAGAACCAATGGCCTTAAACAATTTAAATGAGTCTACTCAGAGTATGACTAACATTGCAAGTGGTCCAATATGTATAAAACCTTATACTGCTCTTTTCTCTCTCTCTCTTTTTTTTTTTACTATTGGAAACAAAGACCTCTTAAGTAAATCAGAATGAGGGGCAGATGGTAGGGAAAGTGTCTTGTAATTGTAGTGCTAATGTGAATTGTGGAACCTTTTCTTAAACTGACCGCAAAGCTAGGATCTGCTCCTCATTACTGTTTCCTGACATTAAACTTCAAAGGAAAATCCATTTGGCCACTCTTCTTCTATCTGCATACACCTATCTGCATCTTGCTGCAACAAATCTGGCCTATATAGGGTTGCTGTGACACAATTCGTAAGTTACCCTTAAATTTTAAGGTGCTCTAAGCATGGTTATATAAACCTTTATTTATAACCACAGGGGTAGCCTATCACTGAAGGAGCACAAAAACTTACTTCGCAAAAAAAGATGAGGAACACAATTCTTCAGAAATAAAGAACTTAATTTGAAACATATAGGAATTTCATTTTGCAGACATTGCTAAATTTTGTCGATTTTGTTGCCTCCAACTAGTGAGGCAACAACTAGTGTAGATTAGAGCTAGAAAACAAATTAAGCATAATTCTGAATTGTTCCCAAACTTGGTTATTACTTAAATACTCTCACACAGGTACAAATTAGAATATGTATTTAAATAATTTTTATCCTGCTCTTCAGCCAAAAAAGGCTCCAAGCAGCCATACAGATCACTTAACAAGACAGTTACTGCCCCCAGGATTATAACTTGAAAATACATGACATAAAAGGAAAATGAATTTGGAGGAAGAAGTAATCAAATGAATGTTGTTGGTTTTTTTTAATGGAACACAGAATCAAAAACAAAAGCTCACCAGACAGAAGTCACCAGAATAGTGGTTGAAAAATACTGACCTAGGCTAGTGTGGTGATGGACCACATCAGCAGCTCAGGACTTATCATTCTGATGATTTTGCTTAGGAGCAGTCTAAAATCAAAGAAATAAGATATTATGGTCTTGCTGTTAAAGTATGTGTATCATTGCAATAATGTTTCTCCAACTACTTTATTTCCCCAGGTATATGTGGAATTTGATGACCTTGAATGGGAAAAACGAGAATGGGTTAAAGTTTATGAAGATTTTGCAGCCTTCTTGGTGGAGTACCAGCTGGTCTGGGCAAAGAGAAAGGATCCTAGCCAGACTCAGGGATCAAAGACCAAGCATATTCAGTGGCCTGCACTGGTAAGATACTGAAATTCTTTTTAACAGTGGTGCAAAGGATACAAACTGCTCTGGGCCCCACTTCTCTGCCTCCCTCAACCTATTGGTTCATATTGCCTTTACCAGCAGGGTTAGAGAAATGACATTAGCGTGCATATACAGTATTGCTTAGTTATTCCATTGAGGCCCATGGCTACCTTGTTATCATTATGGAGTCTCAATGTTTAGCCCTTGTGTTAGTTTAACAAAAAGCAATAGAAACATTTCAGAATATTAAAGTTCAGGGTTAAAAAAATAATCAAAATATACACCAATCAAGTTTTAGACAACAACATTGAGTCCTAGAAGTTATTTGGCCGCTGCAAGTTCTGTTGTCGACTCCTTGCTAGCTAGGCCAGAGGGAGGAGACCACTAGGGAGCAGCCCATACTCAGTACACAGAGGCTTGACTCTCTGGGCAAAGTCTGTTCCCTTCCCTGTTTTCTCTTTCCTGAAAGGAACACTTTTTAAAATCCATACTTTATCTGTTAGAGGGTGGGTGGATACTTAGAGGGTGAGGTGGAGGAATATTTTTGTGTTTTTTTAGTCTTTTAAAATCAAAACAGCTGTTTCTAGATATTGGAAGAGAGCTATATTAGCCAATTCCTGTCAGCCTCTTTTGGGGGCCAATTTTCTAGGTTGTTCTTCCTTAGGTGCTGGAAGGTTGGTTGAGGTTGGAAGGTTGGTTGGAGAGAGAATAAAAATAAGATTGAAGGGCCTGTATAGGAAAAGGCTTTGACTTTGCTTCCTTTGTTTGTGTGGATCTTCCTCATTAATTCCATAGTCACTTGTTTCCATTTGAAATCTCATGGCTGTGTTATTGTTACAGGAATATTGCAGTGTAGTTCTAGTGTTTCTGAATGGAGGGTGGTTAAAATTAGTAGGTGATGCCTTAGTTATAATTTTGAGGCAATGAAATGAAAAACATTTGCGTATTCAGTAAGCTGTAAGCACCCCACCTCCAGATTTACATGCTTAATTCCTTTACCAAATACATAACTATACAGTCTATGTTTGGCTTACGGCCTATTTCACACAGAGACCCCCTTGAACTACATCAGATTCTTTGTTTTTCAGATTTCAGATTTTTAGATCTTTACTTAGAAGCTATATAACTATACACTCCTTGTCTCTTTCCTTGTGCATTTGGCTTCAGTGAAGCTTTTCTGGTTTATTAAACCAGTCTCCTGTGGTGTCTAAATCAGTAGGATGTGTTTTAAGGCTCCCAAAAAAACAGGATATAAAACCAGGATCTTATTATGCCTTGTAGGGAGCTCTTACCAGTTTTGAAATGATGGGAAACAATGTTTTGGGAAACCAGGAAAGTTTTGCTTGATGCCATGCCCACAAGGGGAGGGTGGGTGCAGGCACACATTCATTTCTGTATGAGTTGGATCACCATAATATAATTTTAGCATGTTTCCGCCCAACTGGTGGTCCAACAGGTTCACCATTTTTAGTTAATGCAGAGGAATGACTTAATGTCTTGCAAATGTTTTACAGATTTCTTATTTTTGGTGGACTGCAGGAGCATTTCTATTTAAGCAATTTAATTTCTTCAGAAGAAAGATCACTTGTTACCTTTTTTACACACTGAAGTGGAATGGCAACTGAATTGTGCATTTGGAATCTCTAGTAAAGCTTATATAAAAGTCTTAAAGCTCTTAGAAGATCATTTCTGAGACTATAAGATCTTTATGGCTAGTACAACAAGCATAACCAATGCATGTGGGATGACTGGCCAAGCTGCAGCCCTTTTAGGGCCTTTGGTTGATTTAATGTATTTCCTCCTGAATTTCTGTGCACTTTGTTCTGTGCTGCTTGGGACCTCCAGTTTGAGTTTTCTTGGGTATCATTGAACAGTTTGGGTAAGAAAGATAAGCAATATATCTGGGATAGAATTAAGGTGTATATTAAGGGACAAAGAGTAGGAATTGCTGCTGTGAAGAGACTTGCTTGCAGGGATGGGGGGTCAGTGAGGAAGTGGAAGAACTGTAGCCATGATGAGGACAAGGGGACTGTGTCTTTCACACATTGAGATGTTCATTTGTGGTTTAGAAACTGTGTATTCCTAATACAGAATGTTAATTCTATCTTGCAATATTAAAATATTGTCTTCATAGCTGTAGATTGGAAGCATTCATATTCAGAATCAGAAAGGCAACAGGTGCCTGCAGGTTTGTGTTCTTAGTTTATTGCAGAAAATGTACTACCTGTTGGCAAGGCTAGCAGTTTAGCAGGCACGTGTGATTTCTATAGCAAATGAAAAGACTGATTTTCATTTGAAGCTTGTAAGCTTCTGTACCGTTCTTGTGAAGAACTTTTAGTTGGTTGAATGACATTTTCAGGACACTGGTTTAATTTATACAGTATTGTGCTGCTAGCTGACATATGCTTACAGAAGGTTTGAGTCTATTGAAAACAATACAGTTCCATTTAAACGTCATCTTATGATTGGACTATGTTTTCTCTGCTGCATCATTATGTTTACTAGAATGTATGTGTGCATGCACTGTTCTGCACTGTCTCCTCAAGTTTATTAACAAGGCAGATACTGTGTTCCCATTTTGCTGTCAGAGGAAGTATAAAATATTCCTATGACATTGTCAGAAGTGATGCAGTTGACCTATTTCCCCATTGTAAAGACAGGACGGATTTCACAAACTAAAGTTTTTCTGTGAAATTCATTGCTACAAAGAAGTCTAAATGTTCACTGCCACACTGAAGAGTATTTATTGCAGTATCTGAAAGTTGCCTTGAAGCACATTGTCAAAAATATTCTTATGTTGTAAGTTATATTGAAAGCACACAATTTCCCAAACTGCGTGAAACACTGAAAACATTTTCACTTCTGTTGAACATAGTTACTGTATACAGAATGATTTGACCTTGGCATACAAGGCATAAGGCATGGGATCCCTTCTGGGTTTGTCTTCCATTTAGATTTTGACAGCTTATTGCAGTTGGCCTAGATGTAATGGTACAGAAGAAATGCTGTTTGTTTGAAATGGAAATGAGACTCAGCATGTGCTTGACTGAGCAGCCTGCATGTTCTGTGGCATCTCTGTAGTGCCAGCAAAGACTAAAGGTCATATGAGGGTGCTGGGATGACTCACTGGCTTAATTTCCTCATCACATCTTAGTATATAAGATGGGGTATATAAATTGCCTTAGGGAAAATATAGTGAAAAGAAAAGAAAATGTTGCTGATTTTAGTTTATTAGTGCACTTGTGTTCATCCCTTTCAGACCCATGCTTAATCTCAGTCTACAACATGAGACCCACTTTTATTTTTTCACTACACAGGTTCATCTTTCACCTTGATTTTTAAGAGCTAGAATGACCATGTGTGAATCAGGTACAAGACCCTTTTACCATTAGCAGAAAAGTGGGAATTTGGGTCAGTGCAACTTGTAGAGGAGTGAGAACTAGCAGCTGCTGAATTTTCCTTCTCACTTCACAATTATTTAAACAGTAAATAAGCTCTGTCTTCTTTCTTTTTCTTCTCGCATTTAGAAGCTGTTTTTCTTTTTTGCTCTCATTACAGAAACCATTCTAAAATTATTTTGTAACCCACCTTAGCCTGGGGTGCAGTTTATTAATTGAAGACCAGTGGACTAGTAGAAGCTAAAAGTTAAACATTTGCAATTAATTTAGTGAGCAGGAATTATACCAGTTGTAATTCACCTTGATTTTGTGTGTAAACCCATGTTACATGTTGAAATTGTTGGGACTGATACATTGTTTGGAAGAAGTGATATATCACAAAGGCCTGCCTGGGTGCTCTTGAACAAATCAGATCTGGAACAAATTTTGAGGGTCCTGTTCCTGCAGTGTAGAGAAGAGGAAGATAAAGTTCTGTTGCATGAACAGAACTCCTTCTTTACAAGTTTTGTGCTCTTTTTTTGTTCTTGGCAATGTGGAGTTGTCATAGGGGAGTCTTGAGAGCAAATTTGAAAATGTTGCTCCTGTTGTAGGAAAGTAAGTTGCTCTGCCCTCAAAGTTAGCACATCTGTAATTAGTACAATGTAAATTGTGATCTTGTGAATATCATAGTGCTAATGAATAGTACCTACAATATCAGTAGGTCCAGAATTGGCCTCCACAGTCACCTCTTTACACACTGTTAAGACCATAGTCACGGAAGACAATCTTACTCTGTTGCGAGTGATCGCCAAAGAAGAAGATAATATCAGTAATGAAAAGCAACATGATTTCCTCTACTTTTTAAAAATTGCATATAGTTAATTCAGTGCTCTTTCTGGCAGGGAAGACACACTTTGCTAAATAACAGATTCAATGGGCAGTCTGCATCTACTACAGAGAGCAAACTGTAGAACAACCACCTCAGAGTGGGGTTTCTCTCCTCTCCCTTGCTTTTATGCTAAGCAGTAGCAATAACAGCAGTGTCTCCAGCAGCTAGAATTACAGCCAGCCCATGAGAGTAAAAGAATGGGTGAACTGTTACTTCTGGCTAGTGGTGCTGTGAGATCCCTCACCATAAATATGTCCAAAGCAGGAAGCCAGCTGGGTGTCCGAAAGCTCTTGGGGCTAAGGGGATGAGAGGTAGGAATAGCAGCACAGTCACACCCAGCTGGATGCCATCTGTTCTAGCCTTACTGGACTCAGCATCCAACGTACTGCGTGTCTACTCCTTCTTTTACTCTCCATACTACATTCTCACACTGCTGCCTTAAGCAAAAAGACCCATCTCTCCCCTGCCTTCCTTTGGAGAGGGCTGGTGTCTTCTTGCAAAATTAAATGTTTGGGGTGATCAAGCAGGTCCTAAATAAAAGAGGTGCATATTTTGAAAAGCAAAATGGATCTATAGTTAAGAAGTCAAGTTGCAATCACTTCCAGAAAGCAATCAAAACAGAGTATGTGGGAAGGAGTGGGTAGCAGAACTGGTGAGACTGAGGTTAAAGAAAAGGATTAGCAGGGCTAAAGAGCAGGGCCAGTCCAAGGCATAAAGTATAGAATCTGTGAGCTTAGCACATGGTAATGGAGAACAGGAAAAAAATCTGCAAAACAAAATAATCAACCAGAAAAATTTCCAACCCACATTTCAACAAAACAGCAACTTCTTCCTCAAAGACCAGGGGTCGGCAAGGTTTACCTTGCCTGGGCCAGCTCACTCCAGCGGAGATCCTTCCACGGGCCGGATCGTGAGTGCGTATGCCCGCAATTTCCAGCATCTACAGATGTCATTTTCGGTGCCACGGAAGCGAGTCCCTGCGCTGCGCCAGTTTAGCGCAGTGTGCAGGGACTTGCCGAGCGGGTGGCTCGGTTTGGGGGGTTTTGTTTACTAAATGCAGGTCAAATATATGACATTAGGTCACTCATCAGAAAATTTTCCAATGCAAACTGAAAATTTTCTGGTGAAAATAACTCTAATTTGCATAGGAATTTCCCCCCACCCCCAGAAAGCCCAAATGTCTATTTAGTAGAAACCAGCTCAGAAGCTTTCTAGTCTGCTGCAGTCAGCAGCCACGTGCCAGTAAACATTGCAGCAGGGTTTTTCTCCCCGTTAAAAGGGTTTGTCAGTGCATATCAATTGTTCAAGGATTATTGTGCTCCTATTACTGAATTAAGATTAGTGGTAGTATAGCATTTCCTTCACCACCACAACCTTGCTTCCCAACCCCCCTCATATGGAAAGGCCTTTAATTTTATCAGTCTAGCCTGATAAGCTTTCTTAATCAAACCTTGTAAACAAAGTGACTGCTTTCACTTTATAATCTCTTCACTGATATATTGCTAATTGTCTTAAACTAAACTAGACCTAATTGCTGAGCTAATTATTAAGTTAAATTGTCAAGATAATTTTTTTAACAAAAATTGAGAAAGATGGAAAGAATTTGCTGAAATAATTAATTAAACTAGAATACAAAAAGAGAGGCGTGAGGAGGTCAATGAAACAAGCAAATGGAAGTTATAGATATGTAATTTGGGATCTATGTTGTTTTCTTTTTTCTTGTGTTTTCTATTTTTCTTTTTCTTTTTTGTTGTATTGTTGTTTTCTTTTTTCTTTATAACTTTGAAACTACTAATAAATATTATTTTTAAAAAAAATAAACTAAACTAGACTATATTTTTCTTTGCCTTATATAAAACAAAAGATATATTCTAGTATAAATGTTATAGACAGCACCAGTATATGGTTTTAAATCTGTATTACACAAACATTATATCAATAGAATGTTTGTTGTCCTCCCTTTTTAAAATGTAGCAATTTACCTGAAGAAAATTACTTTTAATTTTAATTGCTTTTTTTAATGGTGGTGATGATGATGTTGATGCAGGAACGTTTTCTAGCATGGTACAAGCTTCAATCAGTAAATGCATCTCTTTTGTGTAGCTACCTTTGTACATAGTACAGCTTACTAAGAGGACCTTGCACTAGAGCTGCTCATTTAAATGTACACCTCTCTATTCCTGACTGGAAGTGCCAGGGCATAAATGGAAAGGGCCACTAGCTGTTGATCAAATCACTTTATTCTCAGTATTATAGGACACAGACCAATTAATACACACAAAACTCTTATTAACTCAATTTCTTTGTCACCTAATACAAAATGTTTCTAGGTGATTTACTTACTTTTCATCGCTAAACTTCATGGTTGTTTAACTGTATAACGACAGCAGCACCTCCAGTACAAGAAAGAAAGAGCAATAAACACGATAATCATGTTCCCTCAAATTCCTGAAATTATTTTGTTCCCTCCAATTTCTCTTCTCTGGATCTTAACCCTGCTGCAAAAGCCAATAGTACAAATACAGTCATACCTCAGGTTAAAGACGCTTCAGGTTAAATCTTTTCAGGTTGCGTCCCGCAGCGACCCAGAAGAACCGGAAAGGGTTACTTCCGGGTTTCGCCGCTCATGTATGCACAGACGCTCAAAATGATGTCATACGCATGTGCAGAAGTGGCGAATCGCGACCCGCAGACACGGGTTGCATTCTGTTCATGTTGCGAATGGGGCTCCGGAACGGAGGCACCACTGTATTCCCTTTTACACAAGATTTGCCTGGTCCGAACAACACACTTAGCCAAACGTTGGGTTAATATGAATATGCAGGCTCCCTGAAAAGAGCTCATAGCTGCTTTGTTCCTCCTAATCCCCCCCCATCCCCCAGCTGCTGCACCACCAAGCTAAACCAAGGTTTAGCATGCCATCCCAACATGGACAATCTCAAGAATAAAGTGGGTCCATATAGAGTCTCTCTCTCTCTCTCTCTCTCTCTCTCTCTCTCTCTCTCTCTCTCTCTCTCTTTCTCTCTCTTTCTCTCTCTCTCTCCCCCCCCCCCAGCTTACAACAAAAACTGTATACTGAAGGTGCCACACACACCTGTAGGGAGGGCATTATACAACTTCAGCACTGCCACAGATACTGCCCTTCCCCCCAGCTTTTGCTTGGTGGGTGGTGCCAAAGCCTCTCCTTCTTTACTCCCAGAAGGTCTCTAGGGCAGTCTTTCATATATTTGGGGTCTGTTTCAACAGCAGAATAATGATAATAATGATAATATAAGATTTCAACAAAAGTGTTATGTTTATAGCGCTCTCTCTCTCTCTCTCTCTCTCTCTCTCTCTCTCTCTGAACTTTTAAATAAGTAAAAGTAATGTTGAACTAGAATATGTCTTGGAAGGAAGTGTGCATTTTCAATTTTCCCTTTCTTCTGCTGTTCTCTGGGTCTGTTATGCTCTCAGCCTTCCAGAAGTGACTCACATTTTCAGTGCTGGCTGTCATCCAAGTTGCAGATAAAAGCCCTCCAGCTGGCTATCCATCTTGTTCTACACTTCAGCAAAGGAGTTGCAGTGAAGCGTTGCTGTTGGCAGTACAGAGCAGCTCCTCTAGCAGAGTTATATATAAATATTTTTCACAATTTCTGTAGAGGTTAATGAACAAACGCTAGCACATGCAAGTAGCATTTCTTGATAAAAGTTCATAAGAGTTCTTTGAGACAGAAAGAAATCTATCTTAGTCTTTCTTCAACCTTAGGAGCTATTAATGCTTATCAAACAAAAAATTCTTTTTTTATAATCTTGCCGTATAGTTTAAACTCTCAAGGGAACTTTGACCACCATTCTGCATACTCAGATGCTATATGTACATGTTTAGATCCTCACGACTACTAACATTTCTTTTATATGCTGAAGTCACAAATCATTAGGATCAGTTTTTCTTTCATAAAGGAAAACTGAGCTTGTGTTTGAGCCACATTGAATAACTTTTCTGTAAAGTAGGGCACACTGTTAGCAGAAATACACTAGTACCGTGGCTGTAAGCCAAGACAGTAATTGAAGGTCATGGATTGTTTGCTAAGTGCAGTTCTGTGTGCTGTTTTGGTCCATAGGGGGACTGGCAATGCCAAGAAACAAAGAGAGCTCTGTTTGTTTTGTTTTTTTAAGGTTATGGTATGGATTGCTTGACAGTTAATGCCTGACTGTGAGATGAAGCAAATGGTGGCTTAATGAAATATTATAAAATCTATAACTTTAAATGAAGTTTGTCAAGTGTGAAAGTTTGTATACCTCAATACTTTGTAATGCTGGTTTCTGAAATAAATTGTGGTGTACGTTACGCAGTCACTCTCACTCTACATTTACATAGTTGCTCAGTTTTGCCTGCATTTTTTTACTTCAATCAATTTTTTTTTACTGCAAAACAGTTGCTGGTGAGGTATTAGAATGTAGCAGCCACAATTAAACTCTGTTCAAGTAGCACACATTTACGAGTTTGAACTAGCCTTGCATTTATATTCATGCAGATACTGTATTTTCTTAGGTCTGGTTTACATAAGCATAGAATGAGATGACAAGATCCTGTTGTGGTAGAATATTCTGTATTAAGGAGGCTGAACGTAGGGGGCACCATGCTTTCCAGGTTTTGTTTATTTAATCTTAGTTAAGCGAAAATTAGCACACCCCTTTTTTCAAGAACCCCCATTAGCAGCAGTTTGCAACCTTTTAACCACTGTTAGGGCAGTAAGGAAATTTTGCACATTAGAAGTTAGCATGAAACAGCTGTTTGTCCCCATCCCTTAGTTGATAGTTAAGAAACAGGCAGTGTTACATCTGCACCAACCCTGTGTCATAGTTTTCTTGAAGAACATAGGTAAAATACTTAAACTATCCAAGTGCTGTTGCTTGTTTAGGTCATTCTAACACAATTTGTTGTGATGCCTTTACATCACTGTAGTTTACACACCAATTAGCTAGTGTTTGTAGTAAGGTAAAATGTTAAAAATCCTGTGGATACTCAGAGGGTTCTTCACTTTCTTTCCTACTTTGGGCATGCAGACTGTGATATGAATAGTCAATGGAATTTAGGGTTAACAGCAGCAAACTGCTGAAATGGTTTTGAGGTTGTAGGAAAGGGAGTAAGATGCCTAAGAATTCCCTGATGTGTAAAATTTAGATGGTTGATTCAGAGGAAAAAATGACTCTAGCTTTGATCATGAAAACAAGTCCCTTGAGCTTTAAACAAGACCTATATTTTTAGTAGGACTACTAATGCAACAGATACTAATGTATTGCTTGTTGAATGCTATTAATACATGGATATACAAACTTTGCCTGTCAGTTTTGATTGCGTTTTAATACATGTTTGTCTTGTCATTATAGAGAAATGAAACATTTTGCACAGGTATTTTGTGCACCAATGAATTGTAGTGTCAACATCAAGTTGTTGCTGTTGTTGTTGCTGTTGCCACTGCTTATTTGTGGTTGTTTAAAATAACATCCCAGTTTAGAAGTGGAGGGAAAGAAATCAATAAAAATAATTTCTTGTGATAGTAATTTGTTTTAAACAGTTTTCAAGTTGTATTTTAAATTGTGGCTCACCTTTGGTCCTTATGGCGAAATAATGTAAGTTAATTTGGAGATTTGTTCCATTATTGCTGGAGAAAATATCAATAGAACAAGTGGTTGGAATGTTTTGCATTTGCCCCAGCATTGTAAGGTAGCCAAATGTGAGCTTTAGGACATATGCTTTTTAACCACTATGTCACATCACCGCATGTTTTTTGTGTTTTAAAGGCACGTGAAATAATGTTTCTACCAAAATACAGTTAATGGAACCTCAAAACAAAGGATGAATGGAATAAGAATGAAGAGTGACTGTGATGTGAGCAAGCTCAGCAGTGTTCACACTCTAAACGTACTCCTTGTCTCTAAGCAGGTTTCTTTTGGCTTATATTGCCTTTCAGTTTACCGCAACAAAATTCAGTCTTCCCACCTCTGAAGTGTGGGGATGAATTGTGTGTAACAATTCCTTGTGTATGGTGCAGACAGGTGTACACTTGTGAACATGTATATTTTGTAACATTGGGAGTAGCCTGCTGACGTACTTGCACATTCAACATAGAAAGATATATTTCAAAACTGATCCATGCATTTGCTTACTGATGCTATCAGAATGGGGGGGGGGGGACACCAGCCCTGTCATTCGCTTGATTACAAAATTCACACATTATTATACTTTAGTGCAGAATGATGAATGAAAAAATGCAATAAGGACATCTGAAATACCATCACTTCTTACAGGCTAAGACTGTTGAAAGTGTATTTTAAGCAAGAATCCTACTGTTTTCAGCCCATTACTGCCTTGACTGCCATACTTCTTCCTTTTTTCTATTTTTGAGCAAGAAATAATGTTTCAGTACAGATTTTGCTAGCTCCTTTATTCTGAGAAGAACATTCAGCCGCAGAAGGTTCTTGGAGGGATTAGTTTTGTACAGGTTCCATGTAGGGATTGCTAATGTGACTTCATTTAACATAGCTATACTTCAATGCAGCAATTTATCTCTGAGGTTGGGGACAGGGCAGTAGCTCAGTAGGACAGCATCTGCATTGTGTGCAGAAGATTGCAGGTTCAAACCCCAGCATCTCCAGGTAGGGCTGAGAGATCCTTTGCTGAAATCCTGGAGAGTTTATGCCAGTCACTGCAGACTGAGCTAGATGGACCATTAGTCTGACTCTGTATAGGGCAACTTCCTATATTCCTGTGCCTTACTGTGTTCCACTGCAACTGGGGTGGGGAACCTTTTTGGCCAGGGAGGCCAGATCCTTACCTGCTCCTACCCACACAGGCCAACTTGATAGGTGGGCAGGACCACCCATCTGTCAGTAATCTGACATTATGATGTCAGATGCTTGATGGATAGGTTGTCCCAACAACCAACTGATTTTCAGGCACTTGAGAACTACAGCACAAGGGGCTTTTACCAGCCCTATGCTTGCCATTTGGGAAGCAAAGAACATAGGGCTGGAAAGCTGCTTCCTACACCGATCAGCTACATGAGTAAGTTTGCCACAGGGAAGTCAAATAATGCCGCTAATCCAGCTGAATCTCTCTACCTGCCCTGCACCTGATGTCACACATATCATCTGGTAGGGAGTAGGTTGGTGTGCTTTGGGGGGAAATGGCCTTGTGGGTCAAATTCAGTCCATGAGCTGGAGATTTCCCATTCTGAACTAAGAGTAAAATAGTCTCATTTTGACACAGGATTATCTGGGGTTTAGTGCATCACTCCCTAGCTACATTTTGTATGTGCTAGGTTTAAACATTTTTGCTTGATGTAAACTATTACGATTTCTTTTTAAAGCTGCTTGTTTTTCATATTACTAATACTCCAGTGTGCCAAGTAGTCTCCTTAGAAAAAGGCAATTCTCCCTGGACCCTTTGTTTGAGGTTCTCTTTGGACTTTGCTTACTAGTTTCTGTGGCTTAAACACATTTAGTCCATTGTTCTTCATTCTAGACTATCTTGACTTTAACATGATATGACTGCTTTCACCTTGGTGACATGCCATTTTTGTACCATCAATTTTTCATTATATCTTTGAGAAACAAGTCTTAAAATAACTTACTTATCTTTCCAGTTAGTTACTACCTCTTGATTTAACAAATTGACCTCCAAAATGTATGTGAGCGTGACTGCTAACTTTACTTTAGCCTTATTGTTTCCTGGATAGATAACAGAAAAATCATCAGATCTTTCTCTTTGCATGTTTCCCCGGCTTGATAAATAAAGCAGCCTTCCCTAACCATATATTTTTGACTACGTCTCCCATCTATCCAGCATGGCCAGTGATCAGGGAAGGTGGAAGTTGGAACCCAACAACATCTGAAGGGCATTAGCTTGGGAAAGGCTAAAATAATGCTTTGTCAGTATTTTTCTGCTCCCATTGTGAAGGCTAGTGATAGGCATATACCATTATATCCACTTGTATTTAGTTTGGTAAGCTCAACAGAAGTGCCCCACTAATATCTTCTGACTTGGAATTACTTGCATATACATTTGCTATGTACAGAGCAATGCTGCTTTCAGTTTTTTCTTTCTTTCTTTCTTTCTTTCTTTCTTTCTTTCTTTCTTTTGAGTAGTCTGTATTTTCCCAGATGTGTTCTGTTTCTTACCATGTCTTATTCCATAATTCCATGTGCCAGGATAGCCATTGAACCCTTTTTATTTCATATGGTATTTTAAATGTATGTATACCAATAGAAGTGCAATGTGCTGTGGTCTAATAATAGTCAGGTGCAGCTGCATACTGCTCAAAATGTATGTCTACACCCATAGTTATAAAAGGGAGACTTCTAATATTCCAGTATCCGTAAACGGATTTTTTGAAGGTTTAGTAGATAAAATGTTCACCATCACATGAGTCCCAAAATTTAGCAATATCCACATGCCCCTTAGATCACATGTATTTTAGAGCCATGAGGCATCACAGCATATTACTTGCCTTGACAATCAGTTTTGGCCAGCTACAGGGCTTACACTCTACCTTTTTATTTTAAAGACTTAGAGCATTGTACTTTCATTTAAGAATTAAGTTAAAAAAAACAAATCCCTCCCCCAGTGCAGCAATATTTTCCCTTTGTTTTAATGTATTTCAGAATGTGTTGAATTTAAAATTGGTTTTATAATTTAAGACGTGGCCCCAACACACAAACATACAATGGAATAATTGACTTTGTCATCCTTGGCTCCCTAGTATCTGCTAGTTCCTCCAAAGCTACATTAATATAAACAAACCAATGCCAAGTTGTAGGTAGAACAGCTGCATAGAACTCCAGTCCCAATGTTTGTCAAAATTGCATCCTGCTTTTCCTCCAAGGAGCTCAAAGCACCAGTTGGCTGTTGTTGGCATCCGTCTGTCTTGAGAGACAATGGTGTGCACCTCTGGGAGTGAAGTCAAACTGCTGCTGTAATGCAGCTTAAAATGGAGTTTGGTTGTCCCCAAATTACACTACTCTTTATAATGAGACACGAAGAGTTGAGCAGATAACAACACAATTTAGAGACTTGCACTCTAGTAAAAGTTCAAAACTATGTTGCTAGATTATTTGGGCTATAGAACTTCCCCTGTGCAGGGAGGAATCCCTATATATGCACCATATATATGCACCATTTTTTTGCTGGGCCTGCGATCCTACATGAACAAGTTTCACTAAATCTGAGTAAACGTACGTTGAATAGTCTGTAAGTAATTCAGGAAAGTGGAAACCCGATACCTGCATTTTCTGTACAGGGATATTAAACTTGAGCTGCCAGTCTCTCCTTTAGTCTGGCTTTGTCTGTAGTTAAAATTATGACCCAGGCTCCCTGGCCAGCCCAGCCAAATGAGTAATCAGTAATGTGACTCGTGCTGGAAGTGACTCCATCACCACCTGTGACGGGGGATTAGTTACAGTTCACAGAGCACCGCCTCTTCCCTTCTTTCAACATGTCGTAAGCAGAGGGATAGCTTCTCCTTTCCGTGTCTGCTCGGCTGTAAGGCAGTGTATGTGCAGACGAAAAAGTATTGTTCCAGACATTTTCTCTCCTATGGACTGCTAGCTGACGGTTCCTTTGTATCTTTGAAGACTGCTTTGTTATGTAAGCGACCTTGGCAGAAATTATCATGACCCAGATCTGGGAACGCAGTAAGTGCTTCAGTTGCAGGATTTCTTAGTCGTTAACACACACATTGCTGATGACAAAGAGAGCTGTAATCTGCTCAGCCAAGCCTAGGTTCTTGGGGTGGGGGAGGTGGGGAGAGACTCTAATTTGTGTAATTGTAAGGTTAGATTTTGTTCCCTGTACATATATTTGTGTTGAATTCTATATTGCGACAAGCACTAGAAATCGCTTACTTGCTGGCTGGCATGTCTTGTGAAAATTTTAAATATTAATGAAAGGTATTTTGAAGTAAAATAAGGTTAGCGTTGTAGCTCTCCATATATTATGAATGATTTCTAAATCTTGCCTTATATTAATAAAAGCTACTTAAAAGTTCTGTCAACAGTGTATGCCTTTGGATATTTAAAGAAGAATATAGCAAAAATGTGTCAAACCTCATTCCCTGCTTCCTCATCTTTTAAAAACTTGTAATTATTTTGTTTCCAGTGGTTTCAGCATTTGATAGGATACAAATCTAGGATCTAAACCTTGTTTCCTAGCTTTCTCAAGTGCCTAAATTATTCTTAATTTGAATTCTAGCAATAAGAAATGTATAAAAAAAAATCTGTAGTAAATATCTACTTGAACTACAAAACATCACAAAATAATTAAGAACAGTTCTAAGATTATTTCTGAAAGGACTGGTAGACGACGCAGAATGATACAACGCCTCCTGCAATTAAGTAAATATATTTCCTGCTGCAGACAGGAAATCGAAGTGTGTGTGTGTGTGTGTGTGTCAGGAGTTGGGAGTGGAGAGATTGAGCAGCTGAATTCTGTGTTAGGAACTCTTGCTTTTTTAAAGTCTTTCAGAGAAGGATCGGCTGGTCTGTTTTTTCTCATATGAATGGAATTTAGTTCTGCATGGAGACCCAAACAAGACTGTTGTTCTGAGTGTCAGTATAAAAAGGAGGTTGTAATAGTAATATACATATCTTCATCCTACTAGCAGAAATTTCCTTTCTCTCGCTTCCCCTTTATTATTACTTTTGCAAAGATAGTTGGTTCTAAATTGTCCCTTGTTTCTAACATGGCATTTTGCAGTAGGGCTAAAAATAGTCTGTAGCCCAATCTGGTTCACAGTATCTTTGACAACAGCTTCCTAAGGCAATGAAAGTAACTTGTAGAATGATAGATGTGTGTTTTTATTAATATCATTTTATTGATTTAAAGAATCCAGAGACAGAAGAAGCAAAAATATAAATTTATGGTAGACCTGTATAGGTCATTATTTACTTGGGTTCACAGAGGTCTGTTTCTTTTAATGCAGCATGCATCATAGGTGAAAAATGAGCATATGGGGTGCCACTTAAAACATGTGGCCTATTGCGATCCTGAATTGGAAAAGGAGGTACTGTATAGCTACTACATAAAATCCATGCTAACAGTATGCCATAACCTTTACATATAAAGTGATACTTGTGTTTTGATTTATTTCTGTTTTTATAGTTAAGCCAGTTCATAAACAACCATGGTTTCCCCACGTATACATTGAATGTATGAAAATGCACCCTAAAAACTAGGGCAATGAGGAGCAAGCTTGGGCATGATTGTTTTGGTAATTACACCTAAACATCCCATAAATTTAATTTCTACGTTAGGCAGCACTACTAGTTGCTTAACATTACTCTCAGAACCCTTTGACCTTTGCAAGGAAAGGAGGGTGAGGGAGGTCACGTCTTCTAAAGAATGTGTTTTTCACATTAGTAAATGACTTAAATCTCATGGGAAAGGCAAACCACCTGATTAGCTTGAGTAATATTCTCATATTATTATAATGAACTGCCTGAGTTTCCTGTCAGTTTTCTACCTTGTACACCTCCCATTTCTAAAAAATGCTACCTACAGATCTAATGGTTAAATATTATTAGATACTTGTTGCAGCTCACCTGGAATGTTTTAGAAGCTTGAAGCAAATAATGAGGCTTTAAACATTTTTAAAATAATGAATTTTAAAACAATTGATGCTTACACATAGATAAATAAGCATCCCCTTCCTTAATTGGCTGGCTCTGGGGGAGGTCAGAATAGAATACAGGTAACACACATCTTCCGCTTACTTTACTCATACGATCACAGCTTTGCACGGTGGGGAAGGAAAATAAATAAATAAATGGAGAGAGGAGGAAACCCACCCTCCATTTATTTACCCCACCCATGCACAGCTGTGATTGTGGGCCTTCATGGCTTTGGGTAGGCACCAGGAGGCAGCATGTCAAGAGTCCTCACATCACGTTTCCAAAGCCAGGTAAGCAGCGGGGGGGGGGGGCCTGGGACCAAACACTCGCTTAAGATGAGAGTTACCTGTGTTGAAAAACAGTGCAGCTTTGTGAGGATCATGAAATATCAGTTTTTAAAATAAAAAAATTCCTTCCAGTAGCACCTTAAAGACCAACTAAGTTAGTTCTTGGTATGAGCTTTCTTCAGATTCGTGCATGCACACGAAAGCTCATACCAAGAACTAACTTAGTTGGTCTTTAAGGTGCTACTGGAAGGAATTTTTTTATTTTGACTATGGCAGACCAACACGGCTACCTATCTGTATCAGTTTTTAGTGAGGGATATGTTACACAAGTTCTAGAGACAGGAGTAACTGATGTGAAAATAAAAAAATTCCTTCCAGTAGCACCTTAAAGACCAACTAAGTTAGTTCTAGGTATGAGCTTTCGTGTGCATGCACACTTCTTCAGATACACGTGTATCTGAAGAAGTGTGCATGCACACGAAAGCTCATACCTAGAACTAACTTAGTTGGTCTTTAAGGTGCTACTGGAAGGAATTTTTTTATTTTGACTATGGCAGACCAACACGGCTACCTATCTACTGATGTGAAAAGGGAATGGAGGAACCTTGGAGGCTATGAGACAGTAGGACATGGAATCAATAGGAAAGGGAGACCAGAGTGGATGAGCAGATGGTACTTTAGGTGGCTTGAATTTTGCCTACTAATTTAGTTACTAGCAGGTCTTTAGGTTTTTTTTTAATTGGCACACAAAGTTTCCATTAATAAGAAGCTTTAAGAAGATTGCCAAGTTATTCCAGGCAGTAGTATATATATGAATTAAACAACTACACCATATAAGGCAAATACCTTTGAAATGAAGTCAGCCTTGGGAAACAGAGTTTGGTACTTAAGTACGATAAAATAGTAGTAATGCAGATTTTATCAAGTGCAGCACACTAACCAAAATATTATTTATTGATCTGTATGTTGATATTGTTTCCAGTGACAATTAGCTTTAACTGCCCACAAACCTAAAAGTTGTCAGTTCCCCATTTATCCAAGGAAAATTATTAAGTTTTGAAGTATGTAATTGAAAGGCCTTCACAACCTTTTGTTTTTAACACAGCAAATGTGCTAGAATTAAAGAAAACAATGATTAATTTCCTCTTATCTTTTTCGCCTTTCATATCTGGACACCAGCTCAATTGAGCAATTAAAGAAAAAGTTGGAAGCAAACTGCTATTTAATACTGTTTGGAAGGGGTGTCCTTGTAATAGTGTTGCCTCAAGGACTTCTGGTTGGAAATGTTTGTTTTTTCCTACTTTTTTTTAATCAGGCTGAGCCATTCTACCTTTTATAGGGCCATCTACTGAGAACAGAATGCCTTCCCAAGAGCAGTGTAAGGAGTTTATTTGGCCCACAGCCTGCAGATTTTGTGCCCTTGTGGGGGTTTCCATGGTAACATTTCAAAATTGTTACTGTTGTTTATCTTTGCATCCATTCTGTGTCTGGAAGCTGGATGTGAATTATTGTGGTGTATGAGGTGGGGAAAGCAGCTGAGCACAAGGAACATTTTTAACTACTAGACTCATTTCTGACTATATTAAGTTAGCAAACAGGAGTTCTGCTCTACCTTCTTAAATTGATTTTGTTTGTTTGTTTGTTTGTTTGTTTGTTTAAACAAGCGTTTTAAACTGCTTGTGGAATTCTAAAATAGGTATACCTAGCCAGCTAAAGAATTGATACAAATGCTCATGACCCTCCTTTAATGTCAAAAAATATATATCTTAGTTGACATCTGCCAGGTTTATGCTAACGCTATTCAGATTAGCAACTATGAAATTACTGTTCTATGGGAAAACACATTCATGTTGATAAAATGTATATGTAACATGATGGCATGTACATAAAGCCTTCCAACATATGTTACTTGCGTCTTCTGTGATGCATGTGCACATTTTTATTTATAGATTCAGGTAGGTAGCCATTTTGGTCTGACATGGTCGAAATATATCAAAAAATCAAAAAATCTGAAGTGTTCATGCACACGAAATCTTATACCAAGAACAAACTTAGTTGGTCTCTAAGTTGCTACTGTATATTCTAGTTGAATGTAATAAACATACCAGTAATTTGCCTGTCATTATCTTGAACATGATCTCTGATCCCCATGTTCTAGTCCATTTGTAAGTTCTACTTCCTTTGTTGCAACCCTATTGTGTAGTTGAACACCACATCTAAATATTACTGGGTATCTTTCACAGTTTTTTTAAAAATAACAACAGTTGGGAGCTGATGGGCTGTTCGTGTTCACAGCCATATCTAGCCTGTACAGTGGTGCCTCGCAAGACGAAATTAATTGGTTCCGCAAGTTTTTTCTTCTTGCGAGTTTTTCGTCTTGCGAAGCACGGTTTCCCATAGGAATGCATTGAAAATCAATTAATGCGTTCCTAGGGAAACCGCTTGCCAGGCTGGTGGTGCGGAGAAGGGCTTTTCTCCGCACCGCAAGCCTTCAGGACAGGTACGGGAACAGAGGGGTAGGGGCGCAGCGCTTTCCCTCTGTTCCCGGGGCTTGCGTGGGAGGAGGGTTTTTCCTCCCCACCGCCAACATTCAGAACAGCATTCTGAATGTTGGCGGTGGGAAGGAAAACCCTCCTCCCACCCCAAGTCTTCAGGAAAGCCATCCGATGCCGCGCGGCGGGAGGAGGCGTTCCCCCCCGCCACCCGGCATCGGAGCTTCGTTCCGATGCCGCGCAGCGGGAGGAGGCGTTCCCCCCCGCCGCCCGGCATCGGAGCTTCGTTCCGATGCCGCGCGGCGGGAGGAGGCGTTCCCCCCGCCGCCGCCCGGCATCGGAGCTTCGTTCCGATGCCGCGCAGCGGGAGGAGGCCCCCCCCGCCGCCCGGCATCAGAGCTTCGTTCCGATGCCGCGCGGCGGGAGGAGGCGTTCCCCCCCTGCCGCCCGGCATCGGAGCTTCGTTCCGATGCCGCGCGGCGGGCGGAGGTCCGAGGACAGTGGGGAAGACGCGCTGCGCTTCCCCGCTGTCCCTGAGATTTCCCTATGGGCTGTCGTCTTGCGAGGCAAGCCCATAGAGAAATTCGTTTTGCGAAGCGCCTCCAAAACGGAAAACCCTTTCGTCTAGCGGGTTTTCCGTCTTGCGAGGCGTTCGTCTTGCGGGGTACCACTGTACTATTTGAAACCAAGGGAGGAAACCTAGGCAGCAATGGCATTTTCATTCTCCCCCTCAGGCAGGAAAAACACAACAGAAAACAAGAAAGACCTTCTTTTGTTCCTTCTGTTTGCTTACCATCTTGTATCTGCGTCTGTATTTCCCTTGTCGCTTGGGGAAATGGTACAGCTTGTAAAACTGAGCTCCAGGCCACCAGTCCAAACCACCAAGCTTTATATTCCACTCAGCAAAGGTGGCTTTACCTCTATAACCAAACTCTCTTCATCACCATGCTCCTTCCTAGGAAACCCCCTTGAGAGACACTGTTCATGTTTTCTATAGAAACCTGGCGTGTGCGCACGTCCCCCCAACAGTGTGCCAAATCAAAATAAGGATGGAGCCATTGAGATTCTGAGTGAATTGCAGAGGGCTGATGTGGTGCCCATGCTCTACATTTCTCATCATCGTAGCTAAGGAAACTCCTTATATTGGGTTCCTTTATCATTTCACAAACTTTGGCCCAAAAGATTCCACAATGGTCAGTCTTGTTTCCTGTTTTGTAATTTAGAAGTTGCCACCTTCCTGCTCAGACTGCCCTAAAGTTGTTATTCAGTCTGTCCCCATCTGTTGTGGGCAGATGAAGGAATTTTATGGTGGGTTAAGCCTATTTTTGTCACCTCTGCAGCCTCTTGTGCATGTGTTCTCTTTTTATAGGCTTCTTTTCGCTGCTTGTATGTGCTGAAAACACAGAAACTATCAAATCTAGCAATTTGTTGATGACACAGTACATTGTGGCAGAGTGGGCATGGTGATAGACTGCCAGAGGCACATATTGGGGAGAGGAAAAGAGATTATATGGTGGAAAATGCACAGATATGGGGAACAGAAGCTTGTCTTCAACCGTTTTCTATTAGCAATTTCATTCTGTGATGCTAGTCTGCCCTGTTTTTGGAATGAGATTGAAAATCTTCCCAAAAAAATAATGCATGAAGTGTATTACTGTTTAAAAGGGGGGCATGTAATTATTGATCTAAATAATTATTCAGATACTATTATATATCCAAGTAGCTGATAAGTTTATTTTTATAGTTATTGAACAAAATTTAAAAATAGAATGCTTTGATCTTTAGAAAGCATAATGTTTAAATGCTTCTATTTTGTCCACAGACGTTCAAACCATTGGTTGGGAAAAGTTTGTACAATTCTATCACTGCAGTTGAATTTCTTGTGGACAAACAGCTGGATTTTGTAGCGGAAGATAGTGCCTTTCAGCCCTATCAGGTAAGGAAAACAGTTGTTACTAAAACTAACATATCTGGCTAAATTGAATTGCATATAGTTCTTCTTCTAATTTGATATTGAGCAGCTATCTGTGATACTTCTGCTCTCTGAATGGTCTTCTCTTAGGACCTGGTGGCATATCTGGGGAAGATTTTAATAATATACTGGAAAAAACAGCAGTTTAGTATTAGGAATAATTCATTATCCTAAAGCTATTCTCTGGTCGCAGTCTTAGCTTTATAACAGGGATGTCCAAGAGGTCAATTGCAATCTACTGTCTATGGCTGGGTCCCTTTCCTTAGTGTTGGTAAAATAGAATCCGGCCCCACCCTCCATTGTTGCACAATCTGCAGAATGTTTGTTTCCCCAGCGATCCATTGATGAGTGGCTTTTCTCCTCTGTCCCTAAAAAAAAAAAGCTCAACAACTTTGAGGGGGTAGATCACTGCCAGATTTTAATTATGTGAGTAGATCGCAGTCTCTTGGGAGTTGGCCACCCCTGCTTTATAAAATACATTTGACATTATTATTGGTCATTCGTTGATAAAAATTAAGCTTATTTCTCTTTGTGTTAATCACCATGGTGTCAGTGGATTGAGGCTGCAGTCTCAAAACTATTTTGGAACTGTCCCATTTAAGGACAGCAGGATGGTTGATTTGTGATTCTTTTGCTTCTGCAGTATTAGTATATTTTTCAGTAATTGGTTGGGATATTTGTCTACTTGAAAGCAAAAGCAGTATTTTTGGCAACAGGTTTCTTAGGATTTTAATTTTAAGAGGAATTGTGACATGAACCTGCTTCAAGAAAGCCTATTGCTTTAAGAATTCAATATATTTGGCTATCATAACTAGAAGCCATGTATGGGAAAGTGCTTTTCAGCTCTTCTTAAATAAGGTTGCACTCTCCCGAAAGAGCAGACAGTTTGAAAATTTTATTGGACTCTGTGCTAACCAAAAGGGAGGCTCAGATGATGGCAGTCTCCAGGAGTGTGTTTTACCAGCATCAGCTGGTGTGCCAACTGTGGCTCTATCTGGTGAGCTTTGTGCTAGCCACAGTAATTCCAGACTTGACTACTGTAACACACTCTTTCTGGGGCTGCCTTTTGATTGCTTTTCAGCTAGTTAAAAATTCAGCTACTCAAGTCTTGAAGGGAGCAAGGCAGGCAAATTCCGACTAAGCATCAGGAATAACTTTCTGACCATAAGAGCTGTTTGGCAGTGGAACAGAGACTCCCACAAGGGGTGGTGGACTCTCCTTTCTTGGAAGTTTTAAAGCAGAGGTTGGGTGGCCATCTGCCATTGCCATTGTAGGGGGTTGGACTAGATGACCCTCAGGATACTTTCCAACTCCACAGTTCTGTGATTCTATGGTTACTAGTGTGTTTCTGAGCCTAATTTAAAGTGCTGGTTCTAATTTTTAAAGCCTTGAATAGTTTGTGTCAGGATTATTTGAAGGACCACCTACACCAATATTAACCTGCCTTTATATTAAGATCAATGTGGGAGGCCCTCCTCATTTGCCCACCACCACTATCAGTGAAATTAGTAAACATGAAGGGCAGGAACTTTTCTGTGGCTGGCCCCACTACTCTGAAATTTGTGGCCACAAGATGTCCAGAAAGCTGCCACACACTGGTCCTTCAGGATGGCTTTAAATACCTGTTTGTTTCAAGTGATATATGCTTGCACAACTTTTTTGTTAGTTATGGTTCTGCTTTTAGCTGATGGCTTTGCTGAAATTGTGTCTTATATTCTGGACTGCATGTGTTACTGTTGTTAGCATTCCTAGCTTGTTGGTGTGGGTGTTTAGTAGAATGTAACTGGTGCTCCTGTTGAATCCTTGGCAGGTTTGTGGAATATGCAAAAAGCCCATAACATTGACATGATCGCCCTCTCCCACTTTATAGTGCCTATTTGGCTTCTTGGTATACCAAGAGAATTTAAGGAAAGTGTGTCCCTGTTAATTCTGCTTGATTTCTCGAGTGGCTTTTACCATCAACCATGGTATCTTTTTGGAATGGCTGTTTGAGCTTGGGGGTGGGGGGTTGGCCCTGTGTTGTAATGGTTCTGGTCCAATTTGGGTGGTCGTTTTCAGAGAATGGCACTTAGGGAGTATTGTATGAAACCTTCAGTGTGGGGTTCTTCAATTTTATCAATTTTATCCCCTATTCTGTTTAATATCAGCATGAAACAGGAGCGGGGGGGTCATACAGAATTTCGGAGCAAGTTGTCAGCAATATGCTCATGACATACAGTACTTTGTCTCCTTTATATCTGCAGATGTGGCAGTACTGAAATGATGTCTTGCCACAATAATAGACTGGGTTTTTTATATCTGTATTTTGCATTCTCATTTTGCATTTATATTCTGTGAGCCACCCTGTATGTGATTTTCAGATGAGGGACAGTACAGTGGTACCTCGGGTTACATATGCTTCAGTTTACATATGCTTCAGGTTACATATTCCGCAAACCCAGAAATAGTATCTTGGGTTAAGAACTTTGCTTCAGGATGAGAACAGAAATCGCACAGCGGTGGCACAGCAGCAGCGGGAGGCCCCATAGGCTAAAGTGGTGCTTCAGGTTAAGAACAGTTTCAGGTTAAGAACGGACCTCCAGAACAAATTAAGTACGTAACCAGAGGTACCACTGTATACAGATTTAATAAACAAACTGTCATTTGAGGCTCAAGTGGTCTCAATGGTGCAGAGTCCCTTCCATGAGCTTTAGTTGGTGGTCCAGCTGCACCCTATCTGGAGAGGGACAGCCTAAACCAATGGTGTCCAAACTTTTTTCAAGGAGGGCCAGGTTTGATGAAGTGAAGGGCCGTGAGGACCAAAGTTGTTAACCTTTTTTAGGGTTGAAGTTGTGAAGCTTTTTTTAGGATTTTACCCCAGGAAATAAACTGCCACAGGGGCCAGATTAAACAGACCGGCGGATTAAGCAGGCCCCTGAAACGGTCTTTGGACATGCCTGACCTAAACTCTGCTATCTACGCTCTGATAACCTCTAAGATAGATTACTGCAACATGTTCTATGCAGGGCTGCCTTTGAAGATGGTTCAGAAACTACAGCTGGTGCAGAATTTGATTGCCAGATTGCTGACCAGTGTGAGAAATGTAAAACCAGAACATATAAAATTCTGGCAGAACCGTGCTGGCTACCAATTAGTTTCTGGGCTCAACTGAAAGTGCTAGTTTTGACCTACAAAGCCTTGTGCATTTTTGTATTCCTCTACCTCAAGGACCACCTCTCTCTATTTGAACAAACCTTGGGATCCTTCTCAGAGGTGATTCCCTGCGTATGTCATACGCTCCCCAGGCATTGCCTGACTCCCATCACTAGCTATTTTTAGGTGCCAGGCAAAAACACTTATTTTCAGCTAGGCTTTTGGCCTTTAATAGAGCATTTAGACATTGTGTGGCCTCTTTTAGTGGGTAAGGTATGTTAGCCTGCTTTTTCATGTCCTTGTTGGCATCCATTTATCTTGAGAGACAATGCAGTGCGCCTTCAGGGGCGAAGTCAAACCGCTGCATTAGTAGCACCAAAGTGACCTCTCCGGGGCACAAGCCTGAGCAGTGGGTATGGAGGTTCTGCATTGCCAAGATTAAACAAAAAACCACTCTCAACCTCACTGATGAGCAATACATCTGGCACCAACCTGGTTGCAGGAGTTGCCAGAAGGAGGTGTGCAAAGCGCCAACCCACCATCTTAGAGACTCCACTCCAGATTTGTGTAGGGTTTACTGCTTAGCCCTTTCTTTTCCTGAAGATATTTTTAGCTTTATATTGATTTTAATTTTGTATTATACTGTAAGTCACTTTGAGATTGTATTAGCTTTTTTAAAAGCAACTAACAAGTCCAGTTAAATAATAAAATATTGTAGTGTATTTTTATTCCATTATTGTTGAAGCTGTAATTTAAGTCGTTACTATGTAAGCTGCCATAAGAGAATTTTTCTCAGAAAGGGGACCTATAAATATTTTTAAATAAATAAAAATAAATCATGTGAAGCATCTCATGACACATATTAAACAATCCTCTTTTAAATCCACATGATTGTCTCACTGGGAAAGATTAACCATCTTTCCCCTTGTCAGGGTGATTCCTGGCTTTAATCAACTTTCTTGGTGTTTACTTGCCTACATACAGTATACACCAAGCCCCAGGCAGCCCTCCATTCTGCTGGTTTACTTCATCTGTTGTCACTTATCACCCTCCTAAAACATGGATTGTTTTCCCTGCATTCTTTGTTATTCCCCTACTATCCTTAGACTCCCTGGGCACAAACTGTGTGACCCTGGGTTACCACAAAAATGCTTTTGCTGTGTTAAATTGCTCAACATAGATTTAGGTAGACCATTAAACGGTTGCATCTTCTTTCACTGGAAACACTCCTGTTCTTTTCTTCTCTCTCTCTCTCTCTCTCTCCCCCCCCCCTTTCTAGTCTTCTTTAATAAAACTTAAGTAATTTGACACTTGGGTTTGATTTGATTCCTATATCATACAGGAACTAGAATCTCTCTATGCAGCCTTGACTGTTTGGTTTATGGTCCAGGTTTTAAGCCAATGGGAGACAAGGAGAGGGAAGCAGGTTGATGCTGGCTGCTTGGTTGGTGGTCACTGTATTCCAAGTTACATTGTAAGTGATGGCTGTTGTAATGAGACCAAAAACATGCTCCTGGCCATCTGCTCTGCAGGGTCAGTGCCAATCCCTTAGGAAGAGGGGCAGGATGTGACTTGAATTGTTGCTGTTGTTGTATAATTTGAATTAAAGTCATTATCAGGTGGTGTGATATAGCATGGGCATAGCCAGGGGTGGGGGTGGGGAGCTGCCTCTCTAAGTAAATAAATAATAATACCTAACTAACTGATGATTTGCATTGTAGATAACTTGATTCTACCCTCCCAAACATAAAGCCTGCCCCCAAAAAATAAATCATGCCTATGCCCATGGTTTAATAATAATAATAATAATAATAATAATAATAATAATAATAATATAAGGGATATAAATTAAATTATTATTATTATTATTATTATTATTATTAAATTGATAATAAGCTGTCCAAAACAGTCCTATAAAAGTTCTTGGAACTGCGAGTTGCAGGTTATTTGAAGATGATATATAGTTTCTGTGAGTGTTGTATCATTTCTATTCAAAAATATTTCCTTCAAATGTTGTATTGGACACTTCTATACTTAAAAAGTAGTTTTTACAAACTTCATATAGCTGGTATTTTAATCTAAGTTGTTAATTTTAGAGAACACATTTCTTCAAAGCCTTAAGACCCATTCACGTACAGCTTAATGGAGCATGTGGCTGGACAGCCAGGTTACAACTTTGTATACAATTCTAGATTTTTTTCATTATGCTACTTTAAAACCTCATTTAAAAAAAAAAACTTTGTGGGGAGAAATGTCTGGAATTGCTTAGGAAACTCCACAAACACTTTGCCACATGCAGCAACCTCCATATGGCTGTGTTGCATATTTAAACTGGGCTTGAAACTTCGCATGAGGCATGTGTAATTTATCACCACCTGGATGTTTGTCTTTCTAGAAGAAAATAACTTTCTTACAACTTGATTTGTTGAAAAATGTAAGCAAATGTTTCTGGAAAGTCAGAAGTGGATATATGAGAGAATTTGTTGCATTTTATGCAACAGTATGTAAGCATTTTGCTTGGCAGTCATTTTAGCCTGTGTTTGGTTATATCTATATTATGGATAGTTATCAAGGAAGCTCCTAACAAGAAAACCTTTAGAGTTTAGTTTGAGGAAGTAAATCAGCAGTGTGGTGGTGTATGAGCTATTTTTTGCCATACACATTGCAGGCTTTGTAGGCAGTGGCTGTGTTTGGATGAGATGGGATAAATAGGTTGCCTTTATGCCAGTGAGTGATGGTCATGTGCACATGAGAGTCAGTACCATTGAACTCGAGGACTTTCTTTTGAGTAACAAGAGGAAGGAAAGATTGTGGTACGGATGAGAACACAACCTCGAGAGGGAAAGGGAGTAGGAAAGCAGAAAGCAATGGGAACAGAGTAAAGAGATTTGATTTTCACTGTCCTTTTAACACCTCTGTTTTTATTCAGTTATTTTGATATGTATGCTGCTTCTATGAACTTGCTGTTTTTAGCTTTCTGTTTTGTATTGTGCCCTGTGTTCAATATTTAATTGTAAGCTGCCCCAATAATGTGCTTGATAGGAAGAGTATAAATCATAATAAGCGAGGCAATCAGGAATTAAAACAAAACAATGGTATAGGTGCAATTTATTCAGAACAAAAGGCAAAATTAATTGTGAATAATGTGATCACAGAAGAGTTTAAGATTGAAAAAGGGACACGACAAGGTTGCCCAATTTCTCCATTGCTTTTTATATCGGTCCTAGAGGTTTTGCTAAATATGATTAGAAAGGATCAAGAGGTTAAAGGTATACAGGTGGGAGCTAAACAGTATAAATTGAAAGCATTTGCTGATGATTTAATATTGACTTTACAGGAGCCAGAACCTAGTACTAAAAGGGTATTGGAACTGATTCAAGAATTTGGACAGGTTGCAGGTTTCAAATTGAATAAGATGAAAACCAAGGTTCTAGAGAAAAATTTAACTATGAATGAGAGAGAGAAGTTTCAGGAGGAGACAGGACTAACATTGGTTAAAAAAGTGAAATACTTAGGGGTTAACATGACTGCTAAAAATGTGAACTTATTCAAGGATAATTATGAAAAATGTTAGACTGAAGTGAAAAAGGATTTAGAAGTATGGACAAATTTGAAGTTATCATTGTTAGGCCGAATTGCTGTGATAAAAATGAATGTGCTGCCAAGGATGTTATTTTTGTTCCAAACATTGCAAATTTTGGATAAGATGGATTGTTTCAAGAAGTGGCAGAAGGATATTTCTAGATTTGTTTGGCAGGGCAAGAAGCCTCAAATAAAATTTAAGATATTAACGGATTCTAAAGAAAGAGGTGGATTTGCCCTGCCAGACCTTAAACTTTATTATGAATCAGCTGCTTTTTGTTGGCTGAGAGAATGGCTGCTTCTTGAAAATACGGAAGTGTTGGATTTAGAAGGTTTTAACAATGTATTTGGTTGGCATGCATATTTGTGGTATGACAAGGTAAAAGCACATAAAGCATTTAAAAATCATATTGTCAGAAAAGCATTGCTTAATGTTAGGATAAGATATAAAGATTTGTTAGGGGGGAAAACCCCAAGATGGTTGTCACCAATGGAAGCGAAGGCACAGAAAAAAACTCAATATGGAGGCCAAATGGCCGAAATATTGGGAAATTCTGGAACAAGATGGAGAGAGAATAAAATTGCAGAGCTTTGAAAAATTGAAAAACAAAGTGCGAGATTGGCTCCATTATTATCAAATAATGGAGGCATACAAATTGGACAAAAAAGTTGGTTTCCAGGTAGAAAAATCAAAATTGGAAACAGAATTGTTAGATCCAAAAACTAAGAATTTGTCAAGAATGTATAACTTGCTGTTGAAATGGAACACTCAGGGTGAAACGGTGAAATCAGCTATGATTAAATGGGCACAAGATGTTGAACATAACATAATGATGGCTGACTGGGAACGGTTATGGACCACAGGTATGAAATTTACGGCATATAATGCCTTAAGAGAAAATTTAATGAAAATGATTTATAGGTGGTACATGACACCAGTTAAGCTTGAAAAAATCTACATTTGCCCGATAATAAATGTTGGAAATGTAATGAGACTGAAGGTACATTCTTTCACCTTTGGTGGACGTGCCCAAGGATTAAGGCATTCTGGGAGATGATTTATAATGAAATGAAAAAGGTATTTAAATATACCTTTCTTAAGAAACCGGAGGCCTTTCTCCTGGGCGTGGTCGGCCAATTGGTGTTAAAGAAGGACAGAACTTTTTTATGTATGCAACAACAGCAGCAAGAATACTCATTGCAAAATATTGGAAGACACAAGATTTACCCACCAGGGAAGAATGGCAGATGAAGTTGATGGACTACATGGAATTGGCGGAAATGACTGGCAGAATCCGAGATCAGGGAGAAGAGTCGGTGGAAGAAGACTGGAAAAAGTTTAAAGACTATTTACAGAAATACTGTAAAATTAATGAATGTTAGAAAAATGTTGGAATGAAGTTATATGGCTTTAGTAGAAATGTTATAAGGAATTAAGTATAAATAGATTAATAGAGCATTAAAGGGAAAAATAAGGTTAGAATGTGTTAAGATAATTATAGGATAGAAAACAGAGGAAGATGGAAAGGAATTGCTGAAACAATTAATAGAAGTGGAATACAAAAAGGGAGGTGTGAGGAGGTTGTGGAAATTAGTGAAAGAAAGATAAGATATTGAAATTGGATTGTGTTTTAAATGGTTTTTGTTTTGTTTTGTTAGATGTATGTTAGTGTTTTGCAGTGTTGTTGTTTTTTTGTATTGTATTGTATTGTTGTATGTTTTTTCTTTTTTGGTTTTTTGTAGTGTTGTGTTTAATTTGTTGGAAAACGAATAAATATTATTATATAAAAAAGGAATTAAAACAAAACAACAACCCACAGAAGCAATAGTTGGATGGCCGCTTCTAGATAGCAGCTGAGGGAGAAGAGACAAAGGCCACTAGACTCTAGGCAGAGCTGTTGGCCAGCTTCCCATTTTCTGCTGCAGCCGTACTATTGCTTCCTTGCATTTTGATATTCACATTGACCTGCCCCTAACTGTGAACTTACTGGACTATTTTTCTTTTGTGTAGTGTATTCCTCAGGAGTCTCTTCCAGCAGGAATGTGAGAAAAAGAAAAATTGGGCTTAAATTGGATTTTGTGTGAGGGTTGTTTTTTGGATTCATGTCCCCCCACCCCTTCACATCTGCTACAATCTTTGCTGACGTATTCTGTGAAGCTGATCTGCTTTCCTTAACATTTACTGAGGTAATACAGGAAAAAAAAGAAAGCCTATTAAAAGCAATTTCAAAAATTCTTCCTTTTGGTTGGAGAGGGGAGTGTTCTGCTGGTGAAACTACTGTTTTAAGTAAGTTTGCACTACACAAACTAGAGAAACCTGTGCGTGCATGCTGGTAGCAATGTCACCAACCAGATTCATTGCCCCTGTGACCTGCATATATTCTGTTTCTGGAGGTCATGAGGCAAAGAGAGCTATGTAGGACACTCAAATTCCTACATATCATATTCACCTCTCCCCTAGCACTGTCCACTTGTTTTCAGGCCGATCTCTTTACTGTCAGGTCTAGAAATTTAAAGTTGTACAAATACTATATCCTGAGTTTTTGTTTTACATTTGGAGTTTAAGGTAGTGTTCATGACAGGATTTTAAATGAAAAAACCTTAACTCATATTTATTGTATGCTTTTTAATAGAATTCTGTTCTTTACCTTTGGGCTAACTAAGAGGAACATAGCATTATGTACAGTCATTGGCATACCTACCGTTTGTTATGCAACATTTGAATGGCTGCAGTCACTACAGACTTTGACAGTTAAGGATTTTATTGTTATGGAACCTATCTCTCCTGTTTAACTGTGCTGCTTTTGCTAGGAATTGTTTTTCTAACTGTGCATAAACCGTTTTACTTGCTTTTAATTGTATGATAATATCGCTATAATTCTTCCTGAGACCTTACAGTGAAGAGGCGGCAAGAAATCTTGTATAAATAAGCAAATAGGCTTGTGGGCCAGAGCTTCCCTACCACTGATATACATGAAAAGAGGGAGGGAAAACTATGTAGACTGAGGAGCAGAGGATTAATTTCTTTCCCCACAATAGCCATCACCTAACCATCGCCTTGTCTTCTGGAGTTTTCCTCCCTTTTCTCTTGTTTCTTCATACATCGCCAGAACAGATATATCACTCTAAATTGCTTGATATGTAACTTTAGAGACACAGGATCATACAATTGTAGAGTTGGAAGGGACCCCAAGGGTCATCCAGTCCAACCCCCTGCAATGCAGGAATCTCAGCTAAAGTGTATCCAAGGCAGATGGTCATCTGACTTCTGCTTAAAAACTTCCAATGAAGGAGAGTCCATCATGTGAACTTCACACATGTCTTCTTCTTTGATGATCACTCGTAGCTGAGTAAGATTGTCTTCCATAAACATGGTTTTAACAATGAGTCCGTAAGTGACTGTGGAGGCCAATTCTGGATCCATACGTCCTTCCACAGTGGGGATATTGGTTTTCAGGCGGGAGTTGATAGTGGTGTGGATTTGCCAAGCATGCCTTCTTTCTAGCACGTTTCTCCCTTACGTCCTGAGTTTGAGGTCTTCAATGCCCATGACACCTTTGGTAAAGGCTGTTCTCCAACTGGAGTGCTCGCAGGCCAGTGTTTCCCAGTTGTCAATGTTTATACTACATTTTTTAAGATTTGCCTTGAGACAGTCTTTAAACCTCTTTTGTTGACCACCAGCATTTCCATTTTAAAGTTTGGAATAGAGTAGTTGCTTTGGAAGATGATAATCAGGCATCTGCACAATATGATCAGTCCAACAAAGTTGATGTTGAAGAATCATTGCTTCAACACTGGTGATCTTTGCTTCTTCCAGTACACTGATATTAGTTTGCCTGTCTTCCAAAGTGATGTGTACAATTTTTCAGAGACACTGTTGATGGAATCTTTCAAGGAGTTGGAGATGGTGTTTATAAGTTGTCCATGTTTCACAAGCATATAGTAATGTTGGTAGTACAATAGCTTTGTAAACAAGCATTTTGGTTTCCCTGTGAATGTCCCGGTCCTCAAACACTCTGCACTTCAATCGAAGCCGCACTTGCAGAGCTCATGTAAGAGGGGAATAAAAGCTGGTCAATATGTCCTGCATCACAAACAGTATATTTGGGAGGGAGTTTCTTTCACTGTAAAGAATATAACAATATTCTTTCAGTAAACAATATAAAATACAGTACAAAAACCTCCAGTAAAATAACCAGGGATATACACAGTTGGTTATTTCTTCTGTTACCATGTAAACGCATTTCTGTGACACCGATACTATTTCTAGTGCTTAAAGTACCATATTGGCCTGAATATAAGCCTCATTTTCCCCCCAAATTCCGACTTTGAAAAGTTAAAGTGTGGCTTATATTTGCGACCTTACGGTATTCAGCCAGGAGCGGGGGACAAAGAGTGGCCGCCCCGCATGTAGTCCCCCCCCCTTCCCCAAGGCCAGGAAGGGGAAAGACCGCTGGCAGCTCGAGAGTGCTCCCCACCCCCACCCAGCATGCAGCCAGGAGCAGTGAGGAATATTCAAGTATTTTTTATTCCCCCCCCCTCCAATTCTAAAGGTGCGGCTTACATTCAGGTGCGGCTTATATTTGGGTCAATACAGTAGTTGGGAAGTAGGCAAGCATAGTTGCTTTCTGTATTATTTTGTATGGTTTTAAACACTGTTGATTAATCTCTGAGAATTTTTCAACAGCACTAACTGTAGAACTGTGACCTCTCCACCATTGTTTTATCAATGTTTGCTAAATTACCCCCCCCCCCAGTCCCAGCTAAACCATTATGGGAGACATAATAGTGCTGTTAGCGCCTGGAGAAGCATAAAGAAGTATTGAGGTGACTTAATTTCCCATGAAACAAAACCATGCCTTGGATCCATTGGATTACTATAATAAATTATGTGTAGGTCTGCCAATGGTCAGATTAAGTGGGACCTGCTGCTTGATCATCTTTTACTGTTGAGAAATTTCCACTGGCTTTCCATTTCTTTCTGAATGGAATTCAAAGTGCTCATTTGTCCTGTAAAGCCCTAAATGACTTGGCACTGAAATATTTGAAGAACTGCCTTCTCTCAAATGAAGATATACTGAGATCCTCAGCTGAGGCCTTACTTTGAGTATTCCCACTTTCAAGGACCAATAGGTAATTATTGAAGGCGGATTATCTTCTGTAACAGTACTCCAGTTATGGAGCACCGTTCCTAACCATGTTTGCCTTGTGCCTATTCCACTATCCTATAGGCACCAGAGGAAAACGGTTTTGTGACTTAAATTTTGCTTTGTGCTATGCTTGTAGTGTGATGTCTTTAATCTGGCACAGAGGCCATTAAATAGTGTTGCATTTTTGTATTTATAATGTTGTATTTGGAATTTTGTCCTTGATAGTATGTCTTTGTTCAGCTTTCCTTATGTTTGTTATTAATTTGTAAACTAGAGAAGAAAGAGCACAGGCCTATCCAAATTTGACCACCTTCCAAGTTCAATTTATTTCAGTGAGAATGAAATAATGCTTAACTCCGTGTTGAAATGAAATAGGACATAAAAGTGCTTAACATGGTTCATCCCTGTGAGAGAGAGACAGCATGTGTACATATTGTCAGCTAAATCTTAGTAATGTAAGTTCAAGATGTGAAAGTTGTAGATTAATTTAAAAGGTCAAAGTAGAATTGAATTTATTTTAGTCTAATGTGTGGAAATATGGTATACAGTAATTTTCAGGTAACTTTAATACTTCTGATGACAGACAGGAAGGGATTTAAAAATGAACAAACAATAAACATCAGGATGCAAATTCAGATCATTTAAATTATGGTGACTTTACTAGCCAACAATATAGTATTTGTTTTGATGATTATAAGCTACTGTTGTGTAGAAATTTGCCCCTTGATATATAAATACTTTTATAAATCAAGGGGCAAACTTCTGTACCTTGTAAACATCAAAACAGTAGCTTTACATCACCGTCTACAAGGTGGTAAGAGGTGGTATATAAGTAGCCACCTATTACAAGGTTATGTACAAGAAAAATACAACTGGATAATCCACAAAGCACTGTTAATTAATTCCTGGCATTAATTGTGAAATGTGATAGTTCCTCTGACCAGTAAATATTCACAATCATATATTTCCTAATTAGAATTCTTTCAAATGGTAATAAAATGGCTGAGATTCTCCCCAGCCCCAGGTGTGCAGCTGCTAGTACCACTGAGAATGGATTTGCTATATAGCAGCAGCACATAATCTGTTTTATCTAGGTCAGGGAGAATATTAACATTTTGTTTCTATGAAATCACAAAAATAGACCACGAAAATGTTTGGAGATGAAAATAGTAATCAGCAAAGCTGAGATCTGACTTGTGCCTTCTGTCCCCCCGCCCCCAAGGTACAGAAAAGAGTAGTCTCTTTTCCAGTAAGTCCCTGGCTATGTAACAGAATGGCAGACTATGTGATTGATGCAAGATGTGTGTATTTAAACAAGGGGGGGAAATCAAGTATGTTTGAAGCCCAGGCCTCAATTATGTTTCTACGTTGCCTGTTAAATCAGTTAGTCATGCTTACCAGCATTATGTAGGACGTGTCATAGTTGATTCTGGAGTTGCTAAAGCAGCTGAACATTTGACTCCTAACAGCTTTGAATGTTTTCAGATATACTTTGATCAAAGTAATGAAAAGTGTTAAAGTAGAATTTGGATGACGAAATTGAAACTTAAAATATTGAAGTTAATACATCTTAGTTTAAGGTAATGAGGTCAATGTGGGGAGAGACAAGTGCTTGGAGGAAGGGGAGTGAGCCGTGCAAACATTTTGGCCATCTGTGGCATCACGAGTATCTCAAGATGCATCCATGCCTTCTGTTGAGATTTATAAACATTGTGTGTTTTATGTGGCAAATAAGTTTGACTCCAGAATACGTACAGAATTGAATTATACACTTTCTCATAATCAAAGAGCTGGCGATAGTCAAGGACTGCATTTAGCAGTTCAAGTACTAGAAAGTGAAAGGTAATTGACAGTGTGGAAAGAAGAAGAAGTGTGTCTTAATGGTCAGTGCAAGTATACTGGAATGAAAATGTCTGGAAGCAAGACTTCTTTGAAGAGGACTGATTTAGGCAGGGGTTGGGAACCTCAGGTCCAGGGGTCAAATGCAGCACTCTGGGTCAAACTTGGGACTTTTCCTACTCCACATCCCTTTCCCTAGACCACACCCCTCACTAGTGCTGTTCCATGCCCTCCTGAAGTGCATTTGTCAGACTGGAATGTGTCCTTGGACTGTGATAATTTGACTTTCTTGTTTGGATGTGAGATGGAGAGATGTGTTTATATGCATATACCTCTGGTTTTTGCAAGGGTGAAATATAGCCTTCTGTACAAAGGTAAGAGTTGCATCCATTACACTGCCCATTTTTGCGTCTGGCCCTGCCCACTACTGTCTGGCTGAAAAAGGTTCCCTTCTCCTGGTTTAAGGATTTATGGTTTATGCAAAACAGTGGAGATTGCTTAGTAATAGGGACTGAGTAGAGTAGTCTGTAGTCTTTCTACAGAATGTCTGGGGGTTTGTTTGCAGCCATAGGCACATTTCTCCCAGAACAGTTTACAGATCAAGTTGCACATATTCTTAAAGGTAAAGGTAAAGGTACCCCTGCCCGTACGGGCCAGTCTTGCCAGACTCTAGGGTTGTGTGCCCATCTCACTCAAGAGGCCGGGGGCCAGCGCTGTCCAAAGACACTTCCAGGTCACGTGGCCAGCGTGACATCGCTGCTCTGGCAAACCAGAGCCGCACACGGAAACACCGTTTACCTTCCCGCTTGTAAGCGGTCCCTATTTATCTACTCGCACCCGGGGGTGCTTTCGAACTGCTAGGTTGGCAGGCGCTGGGACCGAACGACGGGAGCGCACCCCGCCGCAGGGATTCGAACCGCCGACCTTTCGATCGGCAAGCCCTAGGTGCTGAGGCTTTTACCCACAGCGCCACCTGCGTCCCTGTAAACTGCGTCCCAGTTTACAGATCAAGTTGCACATATTCTTAAGTCACCTTAAAAACTTAAAACACCACAGTAAGCTCAGTATATTTCTCAGTATGGAACTATATGATGATTCAGCAGTCCTGGGCAGAAGGTGGTTGTGTAATTTGTGGCTAGCATGCAAGACTGAGTTAGCAACCTTTGTTCTACGGAAGCTTCCCCCTGATAGCAGCAACCTTTAATAAGTTTAAAGGTCTTCGCCTTCATCCCACACATGCAGTAGTGCTCTGCATGCTGGCTTCCCTGGAACTAATAAAAGAAAAGAAGAAAAGGGTCCCCAAAAGTATCAGAATAACAGAAGGGTCACAGGAACTCTAACAAACAATGAAATTGGAAGGGACTCGGAAATGTAATAAAAGACGTCACTGAAAGGGTGGAACAGGGTGTTTCAAGTCCACACAATTTTACGCAAGTCTGCAATGACCCGGAACGTAACCCCTGTGCAAATTGGGGGTTGCACATGAGCGAGCGAGCAAGCGCACATACACGAGTTATAGCCACTGCTGTGTGACAATCATAACAATTTCCCAAAACACCTCAACTTGTTAGACATGATTTCATGGTCTGCATCCCATGTCTTACTTTGCCAGAACAGAAATGGAGAAATTTTGTCTGTTCACAAATCACGTTTTATACCAATTTCATTCTTTGTTTAGGGTTCCTGTGACCTTTTCTGTTCTCTGGAAACAAGCCACTAAGTCTATACTATTAGAAATCCATATTCTTAGCTTAGCAGTTTGCATTTGTGAACATCCTGGCTGGAGATACTAGTTAAAAAAAAGAAAAGAGTGAGTTTGTTTGTTTTGCATGGCTAGAATGTAGCCTATTGCGCAAGAGTCACCTCCATTACTGCACCCACTTTTATCTCTGATCCCCACTCATCGCTGCCATTTTGCTCCTGAAGGTTTCACTGGTAATTCCGCATAAAGGCAGTGGTGTCCAAACTTTTTTCAAAGAGGGCCAGATTTGATGAAGTGAAGGGCCGTGAGGGCCAACCAAAGGATTGAAGTTGTTGAGCTTTTTTAGGGTTGAAGTTGTTGAGGTGGGTTTTTTTTAGGATTTTACCCCAGGAAATAAACTGCCGCAGGGGCAGGATTAAACTGACCAGCGGGCTGCATTAGGCCCCAAAGCGGACTGTGGCCATTGACCTGAAAAAGAGTCCCCACTCCTGGTTTAAGTTGTGTATATTTGTGTGACATTATTGATCCAAATTCCTCTGGAATTGCTTCTTTGACTTGCTCCTCGTGTGCATGGCTTACCTTCCATTAGGCTGTAAATCAGGAACTGATCTATTAATTCTAGTCTTTTGTTTGCAGAGTAGGGTTGCTTTCCATCCTTTCTTTCTTCCAAGAAAAGGACTGGGGCAGAGCTATTAACCTCATTGTTGCTTGAAAAGGACTAAGTGAACAAAAAGAAAAATATCAACACTTCCTTTTCTAAACAGTTTTCATTTCAGTAGATTTAAAGCAAGTGTTGAGAATTGCAGCAGATTATTTGAGCCCAATGTAAAATGATGATGATGAGGTAACCTGTAAGTTTTTTAAAAGAATGACATATAGAAAATAGTGCTTCTTTCTGAGAGATCTTTGCAGGACTTCACCATTGACTAAAATATCAAATGTCTCAAATAGTGCCACAAAACTGTATTTGATTTAAAATGTGTAATATATTGCAATTAAAATTATATCTTAGTTAGTGAATTTAGGTTGTTGAAAACAATTTTTTATCTTTGCTGCTGCTGTATATTGAAAACACTTGTCTTGAAAGCGATGGTACATTTTAAGGATTCTCATCTGTAGTAGTCTTGATTCCATTTCTTGTTTTAAATTGTCCCTCTCTAAGTATCTAGTGGGAGCTATGGTTAATTAGACCACAGATGGCAAGGACATGTGCTGCTGACCTCCATGAGAGCTGCAAAATCTTCTTATCTTTATTTTTGAAAAAGGAATGCAGCTAAAATTAATGCTTAAAATGCATACCCTGTGTGCATTGAAACCAATAGTATGGCTACATCTAAGCAGGTACAGAGAATATAGCAGTTTTTGGAGTGTATAAAGAATTATCTTGATAGCCTGTATCTCTCTCTCTCTCTCTCTCTCTCTCTCTCTCTCTCTCTCCCTCTCCCTCTCCCTCTCTCTCTCTCTCTGTTTTGTTTGGATCCCAAATCCTGATTCTGTTTTATGTTAGTGAGTTTGTTAACATTTTGGCTGTATGCACAGTACACAAAATTAACAAATCAAAATTCTGTTCTAGAATTAATTCTGTCAATTGGTCTTTCATATATTTTTTTGTATGTATATAAATATATCTCAGATTGAGATTATCAATGAACTTGGAATGTACAAGGGACAAGGATGAAAACAAGAGACTGTGGAGGTAAAAGGAAATGCTGTGAGAGTATGTTTGAAAGAGGGCTATTTAGTTTTGCAAGCTAATGAAGCTTTATTTAGCTCCAAACTTCTATTGCAGCCTGCACCAGCTGTTCAACTGCACTCATGTAAACGAGATTCTCAGGATATTTGCTTATTTGTTGCATTTGTATCCTATCTTTTGCTTCAAGGTGATGGTGTATGTGGTTCTCTTGTGTTGTGGGGATCTACAACAACCCTGGGAGGTAGGTTAGACTGAGAGGCAGTGACTGACCCGAGGCCTCCCAGTGAGCATCATGACTGAGTGCAGATTTGAACCCTGGTCTCTCCGACCCCAGTCTGATACTCTTATCACTATACCACACTGGCTCACAACAGGATGTTGAATTCTGGTCCAGAAACTAAATTCCACGTTTATGTACTGATATTGCAGACAACATGGCACAGTCTCTGTTGAATTGCTTCAAGCTGAGTTAAGAATTTATCAAATAATAATACTGTTGCTCTTAGTGGACTAGCATACATAGGTTTCAATATACGATTCCTGTGTTGTTATTCTGCAGAATTGAGGGAAGCAAGTTTTTTTTTTAAGGACTATATACCGTATTTTTCGGACTATTGGACGCA